>NC_064849.1:129297255-129957255 GCF_024139225.1 Suncus etruscus
TCTTATTATATGCCCCTTGTGCTAGGTTGGCTAAAGCGAGCTGCATCAGCAAATGGCAGTAAAGCTCACCAAGGCAACAACTGTTAACTCACCAGTGTAGTTTGATTTAGAGCAGAATGTTTCCAGATGGATTCTGATGTAACCCTTTTAGTTCCATCTCTCAACAACACTAAAACTGAAAAATCAATTATAGTCCTCTGGTTTCATATGTTGCTTACCTTTGTCATGGATAGAAGGGAAAAGATAACACCTCCCTCCAAAAAAAAACATACATGTATGTATGTACCAAAGTGTGTGCTTATTTTCTGTGTGTATCTCTTTAGATAAAAGCCCATTTTGTAAATAGCTGAAAAGCAATGGGATTGCTGGCAGACAAGCAGTAGGTATGCTTAATCAAGACAAAATGTCAATAAGTACTACTTCCTTATTTAGTTAGGACTAAGAAACTGCTTAAAGCACAATATGTTGGTTTGTTATGTCAACAGGCCTTCAATAAAAACCTGTTTAATGGGGTCAGTAGCATCCCTCATGGATGAATGCAAGCATCAGTCCTGCTTCTTTAAGCAAAGGCAGTGGTCAAATCTCATTTGCTCTCTCTCTCCCTTCCAGGAGGAGGAAGATCATCTATCAGTCACCGCTACTCAGTGACAGACCACACAAAAAGGAGCTTTAAATTTGTCTGTGTGCTCAGCCCAGAAAAGAGAGCAGAAACATCATTGCAAGACCAGCTCTAATAGAAAGATGTCTGCAAAAGGCAATAGGATTGTATGTGGGCTGCATTGCTGTTTTGCTTTAAATTAGCCAATGATTACAGATGTAATATATCAGAATTGACTTGCTCTTTCTTGCTATTTCCAAATCTCATTCTCCATAGAGGACTAAAAATTGAATGGCATGAAATTAGTGGAGTTTACTGTAATTACTACTGTAATTAGATCACTTTCTCCCAAGAAAAACCAATTCTTGAGTCCCCCCCCCCAAAAAAGTGATGGGTTATTCGATATGCAGCTGGCTATAAAAAAAAAGACAACAGATGCAATAGGTTTCTCATTTTAGATAGGAAAAATCACAATAAGACCATCTTAATTATAACACCTTAATTAGCATGTCTTTTAAGCAATATTTTATTAAAAGCACATCAACTTATTTTCATTTCAATAAATGCAGTCATTTCTGCTCATCTAAATTATGTCACAGATTAGTCTATCTACAAGATGCTTGGTAAAGGTATCAGTTCATTAGCTTTTCCATTTATATATACCGGCACTTCCCAAATTTAAATAGACTTGCAATATCAGATGCAGGAGATCCCTATGGACCTGAGTAGCAGCATTTCTGATCTGTGCCTGGGTTAAGCCAATGCTGCTAGCCTGAGTCAATAGTGGGTATCACTTCAACTCGTATAAATCTTCCAGCAGGAAACAAAGACAAATGCATAATTTTATATGATCTGTTTTTTTGAAATCTAAGAATGATTCAGTTTAAAGTGAAGTTGGTCTTAGAGATGAATTTTAAACATAATGGTAGCCTCTGTAAATGCTAACCATGAATAGACATCTTTTTTGAGCTCAAATTATCCTCTGAGGTCGATGAGTATTGGCTTCAAGAAGTGATCCAAAACAGAACACAAATTCATTTAAAGCAAGTTTTAAATCCAATACTTTCCCCTGGTTGCACTGTTAAAACAAAACAAAACAAAAAACAGTGTGGCTTTTTCTTTGCAGTAAATGAACTGCAAATCAAATTGAAATATTTTCTCTTTATTTTGAAAAACCTCTTTCTGATATTATAATTCAAATTCATTGCTCACCCATAGCCTCTGCTGTGCAGTTTATCTAAATTTAACACATTTAAATCAGGTTTTGCTTAGTATTTACATTAATCCCCTTAGAATTTTATTGACCTAGTAGAGATTTTATTCTGAATATCCATGCCAGAATTTCAGAATAGACTAACTCACCTTTAATTACCTTAGTAACCTCTTTCTTCTCAAGAGCTCATTGCACCTCATGTTCATCATCCTCCCACTAACAGTTTTGAGTTTGGTAAGAAAAGTACTCTTTTATAGACCTGGGTTTACAAGCCTGACACCTAAAAAATTTGATTTTTCAAGCCTATAATTAATTAAAATTAACTAATGTTAATGATATTAATGTAACAACTTAGTAATAGATATTCTATAATAATAAATGTGCTATAATAAAATTAACATTAATGACTTTCAAATTAATTATAGTTGCCCTTTATAATTATTTTATAATGTTGATACTATAAAATATTATTTCATTTTTTGGTTTTTGGGCCACATCCGGCGTTGCTCAGGTGTTACTCCTGGCTGTCTGCTCAGAAATAGCTCCTGGCAGGCACAGGGGACTATATGGGACACCGGGATTCGAATCAGCCACCTTTGGTCCTGGATCGGCTGCTTGCAAGGCAAACACCGCTGTGCTATCTCTCCAGGCCCATAAAATATTTATTTCAAAGTAAAAGAAAACAAAATAACTCAGAGGCTGGGAAATCTGCTCAGTTAGTAAATGATACTATGTCTAAATGTTTCTGCATTCCTTCCAAGCTGATACATTAAATTCTTAACCCCAGATAATAATGGAAGAGAGTGTCATAGAAGATACTTAGGTCAGTTAAAACCTCTTAAATGAGTCCCCAGAGAGACCCCTAGTTCTTCCCACCATCTGAGGAAAAGATAGGGTATGAAACAGGCAATAGTTTTCACCAGACTGATTCCATGTTGACTCCTTATTTTTTTTAATATCTTTATTTAAGCAACTTGATTACAGACATGATTTTAGTTGGGTTTCAGTCATATAAAGAAAGCCCCCCTTCACCCATGCAACATTCCTATCACCAATCTCCCCCATTTCCCTCCCCCCCACAACTGTATTCGAGATAAGCATTCTAATTCTTTCATTCATTAACATTGTTATGATAGTTGTCAGTGTAGCCATTTCTCTTACTGCAATCACCACTCTTTGTGGTGAGCTTCATATCGTTAACCTGTCCTTCTAGCCCTCATTTCTATTGTCTCTGGGCATTATTACAGTAATGTCTTTTTTTTAAACCCATAGATAAGTGAGACTATTCTGTGTCTATCTCTCTCCCTCTGACTTATTAACTCAGCATAATAGCTTCCATGTTCATCCTTGCATAGGAAAATTTCATGACTTCATCTCTCCTGACAATTGCATATTACCCATTGTATATATGTATCACAGTTTCTTTAGCCATTCGTTTGTTGAAGGGAGTCTTCATTGTTTCCAAGAGTCTGGCTATTGTAAATAGCGCTGCAATGAATGTAAGTATGAGAAAGGCATTTTTGGATTGTGTTTTTGTGTTCCTAGGGTATATCCCTAGGAGTGGTATAGCTGGATCATGTGGGAGCTCAATTTCCAGTTTTTTAAGGACTCACCATATTGTTTTCCATAATGCTGGACTAGATGGCATTCCCCCCAGGAGTGAATGAGTGTTCCTTTCTCTCCCCATCCCCACCAGCAAGGCTTGTTCTTGTTCTTTGTGATGTGTGCTAGTATCTGTAGCATAGGATGGTACCTCATAGCTGTTTTGATTTGCATGTCCATGATGACTAGTGATGTGAAGCATTTTTTCATGTGTCTTTTGACCATTTGTTTTTCTTTTTTGAGGAAGTGTCTGTTCATTTCTTCTCCCCACTTTTTGATGGTGTTAGATTTTATTTTATTGTTACGTTCTGTCATTACCTTGTATATATTCAATATTAGCCCTTTGTCTGATGGGTATTGGGTGAATAGTTTCTCTCATTCTGTGAGTGGCTTTTGAATCCTAGGTACTATTTCCTTTGAGATGCAGAAGCTTCTCAATTTAATATAGTCCCATCTGTTTATCTCTGCTTACACTTGTTTGGAGAGTGCTGTTTCCTCCTTGAAGATGCCTTTAGTCTCAATGTCATGGAATGTTTTACCTACATGTTGTTCTATATACCTTGTTTTGGGTCTGATATCAAGGTCTTTAATCCATTTGGATTTGACCTTTGTGCATGGTTGTTAGCTGGAGGTCTGAGTTTGCTTTTTTGCAAGTGGCTGACCAATTGTGCCAACACCCCTTGTTGAAGATGCTTTCCTTGCTCTATTTTACCTTTCTTGCTTCTTTCTCAAAGATTAGTTGATTGTATGTCTGGGGAACATTCTCTAAATACTCACGTCCATTCCACTGATCTGATGGTCTGTCTGTTTCCAGTACCAGGCTGTTTTAATGACTATATCTTTGTAATACAATTTAAAGTTGGGGAAAGTGATGCCTCCCATATTCATTTTCCCAAGTGTTGCTATAGCTATTCGAGGGTGTTTCTTGTTCCAAATAAATCTTAGAAGTGTTTGATCCACTTCTTTGAAGAATGTCATGGATATCCTTAGATGGATTGCATTAAATCTGTACAATGCTTGGGGGAGTATTGCTATTTTAATTATGTTAATCATTCTAATCCATGAGCAGTGTATGTGTCTCCGTTTCCTGGTGTCCTCTTTTATTTCTTTTTGTTGTTGTTGTTGTTTTGGGGGGCCACACCCATTTGACGCTCAGGGGTTACTCCTGGCTATGCACTCAGAAATAGATCCTGGCTCGGGGGGACCATATGGGACACCAGGGGATCAAATTGCGGTCCGTCCTATGTTAGCGCTTGCAAGGCAGACACCTTACCTCTAGCGCCACCTTCCCGGCCCCCCCTCTTATTTCTTGAAGCAGAGTTTTGTAGTTTTCTTTGTATAGGTCTTCACTATGTTAGTTAGGTTGACTCCAAGATATTTGAGTTTGTGTGACACTAATATGAATGGGATTATTTTTTTGTTTTGTTTTGTTTTGTTGTGTTTTGTTTTGGGGGCCACACCTGGTGGTGCTCAGGGATTACTGGATTATTTTTTAATGTCCATTTCTTATCTATCATTATTGGTGTACAAGAAGGCCATTGATTTTTTCATGTTAATTTTGTAGCCTGCCACTTAGCTGTATGATTTTGTTTCTAAAAGCATTTTTGGTAGAGTTTAGGGTTTTCTAAAGACAGTATCATGTCAAGCACAAAGAGTGAAAATTTGATTTCTTCCTTTCCTATCTGGATGCCCTTGATATATATATTTTTTTTGCCTAATTGCTGTGGCAAGAACTTCCAGCACTATGTTGAATAGGTGTGGTGAGAGAAGGCAGTCTTGTCTTGTACCAAAATTTAGAGGAAAGGCTTTTAGTTTATTCCCATTGAGAATAATATTTGCCTTTGGCTTGTGGTAGATGGTTTTGACTATATTCCTTCCATTCCCATCTTTTTTTAATTTTTAATATCTTTATTTAAACACTGTGATTAAAAATATAATTGTAGTTGGGTTTCAGTCATGTAAAGAACACCCCCCATTCATTAGTGCAACATTCCCATCAACAATGTCCCAAATCTCCCTTCTCCCCACCCAAACCCACCTGTACTGGAGACTTTCTACTTCCCTCATTCATTCACATTGTTAGGATAGTTCTCAATGTAGTTATTTCTTTAACTAAACTCATCACTCTTTGTGGTGAGGTTCATAAAGTGGACTGTAACTTCCAGCCCTCCTCCCTTTTGTCTCTGAAAATTATTGCAAGAATGTCTTTCATTTTTCTTAAAACCCATAGATGAGTGAGACCATTCTGCATCTTTCTCTCTCTCTCTCTGACTTATTTCAGTCAGCATAATAGATTCCACGTACATCCATGTATAGAAAAATTTTATGACTTCATCTCTCCTGATGGCTGCATAATATTCCATTGTGTATATATATGACAGTTTCTTTAGCCATTCATCTGTTGAAGGGCAACTTGGTTGTTTCCAGAGTCTTGCTATGGTAAATAGTGCTGCAATAAATTTAGGTGTAAGGAAGGGATTGTTGTATTATATTTTTGTGTTCCTAGGGTATATTCCTAGGAGTGGTATAGCTGGATCATAGGAGAGCTCAATTTCCAGTTTTTGGAGGAATCTCCATATCGCTTTCCATAAAGGTTGGACTAGATGGCATTCCCACCAGCAGTGAAAAAGAGTTCCTTTCTCTCCACATCCCAGCCAGCACTTCTTGTTCTACCTCTTTGTGATGTACACCAATCTCAGTGGCATGAGATGGTACCTCATAGTTGTTTTGATTTGCATCTCCCTGATGATTAGTGATGTGGAGCATCTTTTCATGTGCCTTTTGGTTATTTGTATTTCCTCTTTGGCAAAGTGTCTGTTCATTTCTTCTCCCCATATTTTTATGGGATTAGATGTTATTTTTTTTTGTAAAGTTCCATCAGTGCCTTGTATATTCTGGATATTAGTCCCTTATCTGATGGGTATTGGGTGAATAGTTTCTCCCAAACCGTGGGTGGCTCTTGTATTCTGAGCACTATTTCCTTTGAGGTGCAGAAACTTCTCAGCTTAATATAGTCCCATTTGTTTGTCTCTGCTTCTACTTGTTTGGAGAGTGCTGTTTCTTCCTTAAAGATGCCTTTAGTCTCACTGTCATGGAGTGTTTCACCTACATGTTATGCTATATACCTTATGGTTTCAGATCTGATATCAAGGTCTTTAATCCATTTGGATTTTACCTTAGTACATGGTGGTAGCTGGGGGTCTGAGTTCACTTTTTTGCAAGTGGCTAACCAGTTGTGCTAACACCAGTTGTTGAAGAGGCTTTCCTTGCTCCATTTAGGATTTCTTGCTCCTTTATCAAAAATTAGATGATTGTATGTCTGGGGGGCATTCTCTGAGTACTCAAGCTTATTCCACTATATGAGGGTCTGTCTTTATTCCAATACTATGCTGTTTTGATAACTATTGCTTTGTAATACAGTTTAAACTTGGGGAAAGTAATGCCTCCCATATTCCTTTTCCCAAGGAGTGCTTTAGCTATTCAAGGGTGTTTATTGTTCCAAAGAAATTTCAGAAGTGTTTGATCCACTTCTTTGAAGAATGTCATGGGTATCTTTAGAGGGATCGCATTAAATGTGCACAATGCTTTGGGAAGTATTGCCATTTTAATTATGTTAATCCTGCCAATCCATGAGCAGGGTATGTGTTTCCATTCCCGTGTGTCCTCTCTTATTTCTTGGAGCAGGGTTTTATAGTTTTCTTTGTATAGGTCCTTCACGTCTTTAGTCAGGTTGATTCCAAGATATTTGAGTTTGTGTGCCACTAATGTGAATGAGATTGTTTTCTTAATGTCCCTTTCTTCCCTATCATTATAGGTGTATAAAAAGGCCATTGATTTTTGTGTGTTAATTTTGTAGCCTGCCACTTAGCTGTATGACTTTATTGTTTCTAGAAGTATTTTGGTAGAGTCTTTAGGGTTTTCTAAGTAGAGTATCATGTCACCTGCAAACAGTGAGAGCTTGACTTCTTTCTTTCCTATCTGGATGCCCTTGTTACATTTTTCTTGCCTAATCGCTATAGCAAGTACTTCCAGTACTATGTTGGGTAGGAGTGGGGAGAGAGAACAGCCTTGTCTTGTACCAGAATTTTGAGGAAAGACTTTTAGTCTTTCTCCATTGAAGATAATATTTGCCACTCTCTTGTGATAGATGGCCTTAACTTATTGAGAAAGGTTCCTTCCGTTCACATCTTGCTGAGAGATTTTATCAAGAATGGGTGTTGGACCTTATCAAATGTTTTCTCTGCATCAGACACCATCCTAAGGATCGTCAAGACATAAGGTACAGATAGGATTACAGCTATGTCATATTCACAAGAGTGCCACTCTTCAAACCACCAGTAATCAACATTCCAGTTGAGCTTGCTATTATTCTCAAAAACCTTCTTAACCCAGGGTTAAGATGCAGTAATCTAAATCAATTGAAGCCATAAATAAATCAAAATGTATTTGTGATTCTTGAGTAAATAAATTCAACCCCAATGCTTGTATTTTATATAGCCATTTACAATTTGATACATGTTGCAAATAAATCAAAATGCCTATGTACAAATTAACTATATTATTTAATTTTATTTTAACACTAGCAGTGGTCAGAGCTTATTCCTGGCTCTGTGCTCAGGGATCACTCCTGTGGTGCTCAAGGAATCATATGTAGTCCTGGGGATGAAATTCAGGTGAGCTGCATGCAATAAAAGTGTTTTATCTCCTATGAAATCTCTCAGGTCCTATTTTTTTAATTAATATTGAGCTCAACCTATGCTTAATAAGCTATGATCTAATCATTAATTTCATATTTTGGATCCTGCCTTCAGGATTTTTTACATCAAAACACTTAAATTTCTTCTATATTAATTTTGACCATTTTTTAGCCTAGGAATTTGAGAATGAAAATTCTAGATCAAAATTTATGATTATTTAGAAATTTTTCAATCATATGATAGAGGCTTTCTCATGACAAATGTCTAAAAGCAAAAAGAAAGACATATTTAATTGCATATAATCATAACATTTTTTATTACAATGATACTATAGTCAAAGTTAAAAGATAAAGACATTATTTCTGGATGGCTGAAATCAAGGTGGTCACCTACATTTGAATCTCCTCATCATTTATCCAAATGTCTATAAGGAAAAAAGAAAAAAAGACATACAGCAAACATACATCTTCATCCTAGCTATAAAACTAACAACATTGCATGCTTTGAATTAGCTGTCATTAGAAATGCATGCTTTCTGTTTATAGCAGCAGTGTGTGTATGTGTGTATACATATTTCACATATTTTGCAGAGATTTAAGGGGAAAATGGCTAGAACATCTACATAGAAGAAATAAATCAAGTTTTTAAAACTGTCAGAAAGGGGCCAGAGCAGTGGCACAGTGGTAGGGCTTTTGCCTTGCATTCGGCTAACCCAGGACTGACCTAGGTTCAATTCCCTGGTGTCCCATATGGTCCCCTAAGCCAGGAGTGATTTCTGAGCATATAGCCAGAAGCTATATGAGCATCAAAAGATGTGACACAAAAACCAAAATATAAAATAAAATAAAACTGTCAGGAAAGTCAATTGTATGGGTCAAAATATTGAAAGAGGGTCCAAAAGACAGAACAGGGTAAGGTGTTTGCCTTACACATAATACACCCCATTTTGATTCCAACACCACTTATAGTCCTTCCATATCACCAGAAGTGACTCTGAGAACAGAACAGAAATAAGTCCTGAGCACTGCTACATATATCCCAAAAATTAAAGTACATATGTGTGGGTAGTGTGTATAAAAAGAACTCTGGAGGGTGCAAAAAGCATGGTGTTTTCCCTGCACACCGTAGACCCATGTTTTATCCCCCACCACCTCACAGCCCCTGAGCCCTGCCAAGAGTGATCCGTGAGCATCAAGCCATGAGTAAATCCTGAACACTAGTGGGTATGGCCTCAAAACCAAAAATTTTTTTATTTTAAAAATAAAAAATAAGGAGAACTCTGGTAGATGGAAGTATTGACTTCTGAGGGAAAAAAACTGGGGAAGAAAATAATAAAAAGAAAAGCAGGGTCTGGAGAGATAGCACAGCAGTAGAGTATTTTGCCTTGCATGCAGCCAGCCTGGGACAGACCTGGCTTCGATTCTCAGCATCCCATATGGTTCCCTGAGCCTGTCAGGAGCAATTTCTGAGTGCAGAGACAAGAGTAAACCCTGAGCACCGCCAGGTGTGACCTCCCCCCAAAAAAGAATAAATCTTGGTACTTCAATAAAAGTTAAAAAAAAAAAGAAAGAAAGAAAAGCAGAGTCCTTTTTTGGTTGGATACCACTTAGAGAATGTAGAAAAGAAAAAAATCTGAAACATAAAACAAAATAAAATCAAAAATAAAATCAAAGGACACAAAAGCATCCAAAGTTTATCCTGAGGGAGTATTCTGTGCATTACAGAATGTTGGGCAATGAATGCCCTTGGCATATACCTACCAATTGTCATTAACACATGTCATTAATACAGCACCCTCCAATTACAATAATAAAAATATGTCTCCAGGCCTTGCCAGGTCAAAGTCAGACAGAGGTGGAAACCACTAGTTTAAAGCAATGACTTATCAACTTGTTGATTGACTTATTCTTTGGTTTTAAGACTTTTCTTCAAATATCTACCTTTTGGAATACAGGATGTAATTTGTCAGTAGAGTATGTGCCTTGTATGTGTGAGATCCAGGGTTCAATCTATGAAAATGCTCGATATTAAATATCTAACTTTTGTGGTAAAGTGTTATGAGAAAAAATAAAGAAGGAACAAAAAGAAACTCCACTCCTTCCTTTGTATGGTATATTGATATCCCACTAAGCAATAAGCCTTGAAAATGCTATATTAGGTAGGATATCACCTATCGACATCTGTATTTGAGTCTTAGTTTACTCCCTGCTTTCCCTTTCCCTCACATACCCTTTTTCAGTTGTAAAAATCCACCCAGGCTTGATTAAGGACCCACCTACGTTTAATTAACAGAAGCACTCTTAACTACATTAATGCTGCCCCTCAGAACCTTTATTCTGCTAACTTTGGTTAATAAAAGTTGACAGGGAAAGCAGCTCAGCTTAGGTAGCTGACTCAGTTTGATCCAAGAGGCTGCTCAACTTCCCTTGGCCTTATGCACCTTCTCCTGTGACTCTGTTTGTTTCTTGTGCAACGCCCCTGGTACCTACCCATCCATTCCAGGTATGAACAAGCATGACAAATACTGCGAACTGCAGGAAGCAGTCAGCCCCTGTAAAACCAGCCCCCACAATCATCAAATCCAAAATTTATGCTTCCTAAGTTATTAATTTAATTTAATTATTTTATAGCTTGACTAATTCCTGTACTTCTAAATAATTAATGCCAAGATTGTTTCTAAACTAGGATCCTAACATATAAGCAAAATATAATAATCATGCCATTTTGCCTAAAATGTTTAAAAAACCCACTGTGGACTATATTGGATCCTTGCATTCTTTTGACCCAGGAATATCTGTTGCATCAACAGTGCTGTATAGCCAAGACCCAAAAAATCTCAAGTACATATGATAGGCACTTAGTTAATCTATTCATCTTTTTTTTGTTGTTTTTCGTTTTATTTTTTTGGGGGGGGCCACACCCGGCAGTGCTCAGGGGTTACTCCTGGCTGTCTGCTCAGAAATAGCTCCTGGCAGGCACGGGGAACCATGTGGGACACCGGGATTCGAACCAACCACCTTTGGTCCTGGATCAGCTGCTTGCAAGGCAAACGCCGCTGTGCTATCTTTCCGGGCCCCAATCTATTCATCTTAAGTTAACTTACAATCAGTTACTTCGGGCAGGTCTCAGCTGATGACTTTGCTCTATGTATGCCTCATCCTCATATCCATCCAGAAACTCTACCATACATTATCTTCTAAAGACAATTGATTTAGGCTTATGACTAACAACTGTCACTTCTGCTCTATTCTGTTCAATCAAACACAAAATCATAGACCAGAGGAAATATACTATACCCATAAGGATGAGAAGAAAGAACTACATATTAAGCTAGCAAAGGTCAATGTTGCAAAGTACCAAATAAAAATATATATTAGTTTTATTTATGGTTTCAAAATCAGGATTTATGAACGTGGAATCTTAATGAATAGAAAAATGATAGTTTTCAATAGTGCTAACTAAGAAGATTAATCAAGCCATCAATTTCAAAGGGGTTTTATTTCAGCATATCATGTTTTTATTAGAAGAGCAGCAATACTAAATCATCTAAGTTAAAGCAATTTATTTCTTAAAAAAAAAACACTTGAATGATAAAAGCCAATAAATGTTACAGCAATTTTTTTAATATAATTTTTATTTTGATCATAGTGGCTTACATATTGTTGACAATATTTTAGGTACATATTTACACAAAATCAGGGGGGCTTCCCATCCCCAAATTGTCCTCCCTAACCCTCCGTTTTTGTCCTACCTCCCATTTCCTCTTCCCTCCCCCTCAGGGCGGCTAGAATATATGGTCCCCTCTGTATCTAACCTACTACTTAGTAGTCTTGCATCAGTTTGGTCTTGCTGCCTCCCTTATTTCCCCCTGTAAGTGGGGGTAGGGCTAGCTAGTTCAAGTTACGTGGTTTTGCCTGAAAAAGAGAAAGTAAATACACTGGGGTAAGGGTCTAATACCCCGAAAATGGGTAGAATCCTTCTAGAGGTTCTCATCATCAATTTGGGAAGTGAATGAGAACAAGCAATTTTACTATGATATATCTTACTATTTTTTTTTTTAATAAATTTTGGCCTGCACCCAGCTGTGCTCAGGGCTTACTAGCTCTGCCCTCAGGGTTCTCTCCTGGCGGGCTCAGGTGATCATATTGGGTATCAGGGATCAAACATGGGTTGGCCCTGTGCAAGGGAAGCAGCACTCTATTCACCATACTATCACTTCAGCCCCAAAGTTACATCTTTTATAACCTATTTTTTTTTTTTGGGCACTGGCTTCCAAGTGTGTATATTCTCTACTTGTTCTTAAAATGAAATTTTCCAAGGAAACCTCATCCACTGCTGGTAGGAATATTTTCTGTTCAATCCCTGTAGAAAATGGTATGGAAAGTTCCTGGAAAGCTTAGAATTGAACTACGATATGACCCAGCTATTCTACTACCAAGATATCTAACCCCAGTACTTAAAAAAAATTTTTTTATTTGAGGGGCCTGAAAGATAGCATAGCAGTAGGGCATTTATTTGCCTTGCACATGGCTGTTCCAGGATGGATCTTGGTTTGAGCCCTGATGTCCCATATGGTTCCCCGAGCCAGGAGCGATTTCTGGGAACATAACAAGGAGTAACCCCTTAGTGTCACAGGGTGTGGCCTAAAAAGCAAAAAAAAAATTCATTTGAAAAGACATATGCACACATTATTCACTCATGCACTTAGAACATTAGCTAAAATATGGAATCGATCTAGGTGTCCAACCACAAGTAAATAAATTATGAAGTTGTGGTATATATATATATATATACATATATATATACATACAATGGAAATTATGCAGAATGATCTCAGTTATCTGTGCTATATAGAATAACTGGAAAAGGAAATGTAATTTTGTAAAGGGGAAATGCCTAGATCACCCTTGATCCCAGAGCTTAGGGAGGAGAAAGATAGAGAAAGAACCAAATCAAGGTGGGTAGTAAAAAGACAAGAAAGGGAACTAATGGGAGAACAGAGCTCCAGGCTTGCATTATATTAGTGATGTGGGAGAATAGTATAGTTATCAAGCCAAATCACACACTCAATAACACTAAAAACACGTGATCTAAGATGCAACTACCAAACTTTGTAATGTGCCCATCAAGGTGACAGGAAGAGAGTGAGGGAAAAGGGAGAGGAATGATGGAATACGGGAACACTGGTGATGGGAGTTAAACTCTGGTGGTAGAATTAGCATTGAAATATTATAGACCTAAAATTTAACTATAACTAACTTGGAAAAATCACAGCCCTTTACCTAAATAAGTTTTTTAAAAGAAATTTTTCTGAAACATAACCTTTTTAAAATATACACATTATCTACTAGTCTTAAATTTCTACATAGTTTGGACACTGGGGGGGGGATAATTAGATTATGCTTTCTCTTTTAAGACTATTTAAATATTCCATTTCCAGTGTTACATTTTAGTGTGTTTCTATGTTTTATTCAGGACACTATGTTCCAGCAAATATCACAAACCCAAGTTAACGGTTTAAATTGACGTTAAATATGCCATTAATATGCTCATTTCCAGAAAAGCTCAATGAAAAGCTGTCAACAAATCTGCAGGGAAAAAAGCAGTACTGAACATTCAAAATAAATGATAAAAGAGGCACTAGAAATATTTTAAGACTTTTAGGAAGAAGAAGGGAATAAAATGTAACCTGTAAATGCCTAACTTTTTGCTAGTTCACCAAAAATTATTCCTATTTTCATATACCTAACACTGACAATAAAACGAAGTTCATGTTATTTTCCCATAACAAGCAGAAAGTGGTTTCTTTCATCTCAGTGACTCAGATGCTCATAACATAAGGTGACTATCACCATAGAGCCCTGGTGTCTGATGTTCTCATCACAGTGAGCAATGGTGAGATCCCATAAAGCAATACTCCTAGAAAAACAGTGTGAAAAAATCAGCACAGAAAATCAAGGGTCAGGGAGGAGCTATAGTGCAGTGATAGAGCTTTTGCCTTGCATGTGGCCAACCTGGGACAGACCTGGGTTTGATTCTCAGCATCTCAAATGTTCTCTCAAGCACTGCCAGGAATGATGATGCCTGAGCACAGAGCCAGGAGTAACCGGGTGTGTGCCGCAGGGTGTAACACAAAAAACACACACAGAGAAAGAAAAGAAAACTAAGGGATGAAAAAAGAAAATAGCATAGTTCATAGTTCATGCTTATAGAACTATTTGACCATAATATTAATTAATTCATTAATTAAGATGTTCATAAATTGTTCACAGAATGTTTTACAAATTTTAACAGCTTAAGGGAGTATAACAAAATTTAAAAGGAAATCTGCTATACATTAATGTGTATGAAATCAATACCACAGTTAAAATAATAAACATACACATTGCCCCAGGAACACAAGGAGTTCCAGCCCCTTGGGAATGCTTCCCCCCTAGCATACTTTTACTCATACAAACAATCCTGAAGTACCTATGGATCTGCTTTTTATCACTATGGTTTACATTTTCCAGAGCTTTATGTATTACATTATATACTTGTTTGGTATCTTTTATTTGGCATAATTATTCTGAAAGTTCTTTAGAAAGTGTATATCAATAGTTTCTTTTAAAATTGCGAAGTCAAATTTAGAATTTACAACAATTTATTTCTCTGTTCACCTATTATTCGTTGTTTCCAATGTGATACTATTAAAAATAAAATCCCTAACATTCTTTTTTTAAAATCTTTGGTCACCTGCTTTTATTTCTCTAGAATTAACACTAGGAGTGGAGTTAATACATCATACAGTTGGTAAATATTGAACTTTATAAGAAATAGTCCATCTCCAAAATGATTGGACCACTTTACATCTCTACACAGTCTATAAGGGTTAGTTATTCCACAGTCATATCACAGTCATGCACAGTGTCAGTTATTAGCAGTCTTTCACAGATTAGATCATCTAAATGCCCAGTGATAGCTCAGTATAGTTTTTAAACTTTATTTAAACATCATGGTACAAATTTAAAATTCAGTTGTTTCAAAGAAACAAAAACAAAAATAAAACAGTTGTTTCACTCACTTATTGTTCTAACACACAATCCCACAACCTGAGTGACCTTTCCTCCACCATTGTTCTCAGTTTCCCACCCCACCCCCAAACCAGCCCCCTTAGCAGACACAAAATAATTAATTTTATATTGCTTGTTACAACAAAAAATGGTTAATAGAACTATTGGAAATAGTTCAGTAAAATTAATTTTGTAAAAATTGTTATCACTCACAATGAGGTTATTAAAGTTATTGTCAGAGGGTTTATTAAGCTATTTGTTGCAAGTTAAGCCCTCTGGTTTATGGATTTTGCTTATTGAATTTTGTTGGCTTCTATGCTACTTTTCCATCTAATTTCCTGTGCTCCAACTGGGCTGTGAGTGGAATTAGGAGGTGTCACACAATCAGATATTTGACTGCACACTCCAGATGTTCTAGTATCTGTAGAGTTGGGATGATTCTTGGCTGGTCCTACTCCCATGGGGCCCCAGAGTTTCAGACCAAAGACTGGTATACTCATGAACTTCATTGTTTTGACTTGCCTCTATTCTGAGATTAGTCTGGTTTGCATCTAGTTCTGAGATTAGTTGTGAAGCTGTGAAGTTGGACCATAGTTTACACAGCAGCTGTGAGATGTGGGATTGGTCTCTGGGGCTTCCAGTAGTATTGTAGCCTCACTCCCCCACTCTGAAAGATCTAGAGTTTTTAATCCCAAGTAGTTTTGTTGGCGTGTTGTCTCTGTAAATATTAGTCTTGAAGCAGTGAAGTCAGGCCTTTTGCATGGTGTAATGACTGTGAGGTGTGGGTGAGGCTGCCAGGGCTTTTGGTAGGGTGGGGACTCAGTCATTTCTGCTCCCCACGGGGCACCAGAGTTTTCAGTCTGAAGACCTGTAATACCCATGAATTTCAGCAACTTGGCTCGAATTTCTTTCGAGATAAATCATGAAGCTATGAAATTGGGCCATTTTTTTACTTGGTGGTGACTATGTGTTGTAAGACTCAATGTAATTTTAATTTGTATTTGCTTATTACTAATGGTGTTGTCCATATCATGGATGCTTATGTGCCATCTATATTTCCCTTTGGTGAAGCAATTATCAACATCTACTACCCTTTTTTAAATTTAGTTGTTTTCTTAATTTTTCTCATTATTTTCTTCAGGGTTCTTCATGTACTTTTCATAAAAATTCTTTATAAGAAAAGAATTCTTTATAAGATATATGATTGCGGGCCCGGAGAGATAGCACAGCGGCGTTTGCCTTGCAAGCAGCCGATCCAGGACCAAAGGTGTTTGGTTCGAATCCCGGTGTCCCATATGGTCCCCCATGCCTGCCAGGAGCTATTTCTGAGCAGACAGCCAGGAGTGACCCCTGAGCACCGCCAGGTATGGCCCAAAAACCAAAAAAAAAAAAAAAAAAAAGATATATGATTGCAGATATTTTCCCTATATGTAATCTATCTTTATAATCTTTTAAAGAACACATATTGGGTCCAGGCCATTAGTACAGAGGGTGAGGTACTCGCTCTGCACGTAACCAACCCTGTTTGCCCAACCCTGGTTTGATCTCCAATATTCCATACAGTTCCCAAGCTCTGCCAAGACCGATCATAGAGCACAGGGTCAAACAACATCAAAAAAGTAATCATGAAAACAAGTTGCTGACTTTGATGAGGTCAAACTTAATTTGTTATTTTTAATAGATAAAATGTTATCGAACTTTTCTAATAAATCTTTGAAAATTTTCAATTTCCTAAAATTTATTTTAGTTATTCATGGTACATTTTTAGTTAATGTTTTATATATAAAAGTTTTTTTCTTTTATATCTCATTTGTATCAACTTAGCTTTGAAATAAATATTTTCTCTCTGTTGAATTAACTGTTATTTTTCAAATATAAATGGACTCTATGCATATAAATCTATTGCTAAATGCTACGTACATTTAACTTTTGTTTAGCCTCAAAACTCCAACTTTGTTCTTTTTCGTTTTGTTATTATTTGTGGGGGCTTACTCCTGGCTATGTGCTCAGGAATCACTCCTGGTGAAGCTCTGGGAACCAGAGGGAGCAAATGCAAATTGACTGTTGCCAAGGCAAGCACCTCACGCTTTGTACTATCTCTCTGGTCCCAAATTTTTTCTTTTAAAAACTGACTAGTGGGCCCGGAGAGATAGCACAGCGGTGTTTGCCTTGCAAGCAGCCAATCCAGGACCAAAGGTGGATGGTTCGAATCCCGGTGTCCCATATGGTCCCCCGTGCCTGCCAGGAGCTATTTCTGAGCAGACAGCCAGGAGTAACCCCTGAGCACCACCGGGTGTGACCCAAAAACCAAACCAAACCAAAACAAAACAAAAAAACTTACTAGTGTGGACCCAGTCCCTATCCTGCTGAAGACACAACTGCTGTATCCATCACCCAGAATCACTGTCTTACTGATGACTGATGACCCTGCCTCACTGCCCTTCTATGATTACCATCAAGGAACACCAATCTGACCAAACTTCAGGTACATCGGTTTACGGGAGTTTATATCACTAGGGTTTTTTGGAGAGAGTGTGGGCATCTTCTCCTGTATCCTCATTCTTCTAAGAGCCTGGCAACTGTAATCATGCCCACAAATGCAGTAACAATGTTCCATAGACTCATTCTTTTCTTGAAAAGGATGTAAAACAAGCCATGAAGTCGGGGCCGGGCGGTGGCGCTAAAGGTAAGGTGCCTGCCTTGCCTGTGCTAGCCTCGGACGGACCTCGGTTCGATCCCCCGGCGTCCCATATGGTCCCCCAAGCCAGGAGCAACTTCTGAGCTCATAGCCAGGAGTAACCCCTGAGCGTCACAGGGTGTGGCCCAAAAAACCAAAAAAAAAAAAAAAAAAAAAACAAGCCATGAAGAATCCTAGGTAAGCAGGCCACAGAATAGAAAGCTGACAATCTTGGGAGGAGACGGTTGTCCAACCTCTGTCCTGCTGAGGTATTTATTCATCATTATTTATTCATCAAGCCACAGTATTTATTCATCAAGCAGAAACTCTGTTTTACCAATGGCCGCGTCTCATGTCCCATCCCATCCATGATTCCTTTCGGAGACACCAATCTGACCGGACTTCATGTATGCCATTTTGGGGACTGATCTCACCAAGGCGTTTTGGATTGAGTGCGGGGAACCCCTCCCTGCCCCATTCTCCTTTTTTCCAGAAAATCTGGCAGCTGAGACTACACCTCACAAAAGCTGCAGTATCAATAATAGTGCTTTGAATTGCTGGACAACTTCATTTGTTCAGTACTTTCATCTCTATAGAAAATACCAATTTAATATAATGGACAGATAACAACAAGAGCTTACTAAACCTTCTGCTATTATATTATAACTTCATTGGAGATACAAAAATTCTCACAAATTGTCTTGCTACTGTACTTTTTCTCTTTTTTTTTTCTTTTTTCAACTTTTTTTTTCAAGTCTGATCTTTTTTATTTCCACCAAACGAACATATGACTGTCTGGTCTTGGTACCATTCATTTTTCTTCCTCCAATTATGAGGCTGATCAAGGTGATTCCAGTAATGTGGCTCTATTGAAGATAAGAAAAGATATGGGAGGAGTTTGTCTAGGTGTTGTAAATCTCCATTTGGAAGAAGAAAGGGAAAAAAGAATAAAAAGGTAACAAAACAAAACAAAACAAAAGACAAGACAAAAAAATAAGGGAGTAACAACAAAAGTACAAAAAGAATAAAAAAGGAATAAACCAAAAACCAAAACCATCTGCTACAAAGAAACAAACAAACAAAAACAGACCAGCAACTTCTTAAAAATAGGTTGTGTTTCTTCCTTCTTTTTTTTTTTTTTTTGGACAGACAAGGTAAATATTGGAAAATTAGAACGGGAATTCCCTTGGCCTAAGAGATACAGGGTTTTTCCGCCCTTGAAGCATAGTGCCATGGGAACTACAGTCTCCATTCTCACTCATTTACATGCCCCAAGGTCTTTTTATGGTGCCAGAAAACTTTCTGCTCAGATGTGGGTGATGACATCCCACCTCTGTAGCTGGAGATCTTGTTATTTGCATGGGTCATAAGGCAAAGACTAGGAGAGAGTTTTTCTTTACGGTTCTAGGATTTCTGTTCCAACACTGTTGTTGTAAGCAGTCTTTTGTAATTAGTGGACTTGGTTTTTGCTCAGATCCTTGGTCAGAGCCTAGGCTATAGTCTTTCAGCATGGTTCCAGAAGTTCTGCTCAGTCGCAGTTGTCAAAGTCAGATCTCTAGGATTAGAGATCTTGGTTTTTGTATGAATCCTAGGCAGAGGCCTAGTCAAGGAACTTCCTCATTGGTCCCTTGACAGGTTCTGTCCGGTCCATGTTTGTCAAAGTCAGTCTTCTGTAAATAGCAATTTTGGTTTTTGCTTAGGGCAAAAGATGACATGTCTCCCAATTGTATCATACTGTTAGGTGATGAGATAGGGTAGCCCTCTCTTAACTCAAGTTGTTGCCGTTTTCTCATGTCAGAATGTCAACTGGTGCAAGTTGGTGCCAAGATGGCATTTGGAGTTTTCCCAGGAGGAGTTTGGGTCCTGATGCTGTTGCTGGGACCTCTGTTGGTTCCACATCTGGGAGCTGGGATTCTGGGTTGGATGGTCACTATCCAATCACATGATGTCTAAATTGGGTCCATATGACACATGTCAGGTTGGTAAGCGAGCCTGTATTAAAGAAAGTATGGGTTCTTACCCCAAATAGATAAGTTCTTGTTTCTGTGTATAACATTTTCCTTTATTTAGGTGCGTATGCAAAAGGGTATGGTGACATATTATATTGCTGGTGGATTTGGAGGTGAGAATGATAGACTGCACAATCTCTGTGCCCTGGTTTTGACCTGAGCTTTTATCCCAGGTGAGACTTGTAGGTTTTCATACCAAGCAGAACCAAAACAGGTGAGGTTGGAGAGAGAAAGAGAAAAAGAAAAAAAAAATATATATATATATAATAGAAGAAATAAATAAAATTACATTTAAAAATGGCATTAGAAAACAATGCTGTTTACAAACCTAACTTACTTTTGGGAATAAACAGACTAGGAGATATTATTATGGAGGTATTAAACACATAAAGGAAATATAGGCTTCCCCATTGAGTCTTTTGAGATATTCTTGTGGAATCAAGGGCAGTTTTCCTTTCTTTTTTTTTTTTTCTTTTTGGTTTTTGGGCCACACCCGGCAGTGCTCAGGGGTCACTCCTGGCTGTCTGCTCAGAAATAGCTCCTGGCAGGCACAGGGGACCATATGGGACACCGGGATTCGAACCAACCACCTTTGGTCCTGGATTGGCTGCTTGCACGGCCGCTGTGCTATCTCTCCGGGCCCCAGGGCAGTTTTTCATCATACATCTTGTCTTGTTGGGTTTGCGAAGTTATTTGTAGCCTTGAAGGAAGTGTCCTTGGGCTGGGGTCCTTCTGGGGTTGAATCAGTAGCATGTGACAGTCCATGATTAGGAGGGTAAGAAGAAGGGCCATAAAGCATGAGTTAGCAGGTGTGTTGATTGTACTTTCTTGCTGAGGCATGTTATGTGGGGCTAGGAAGGTGTCCTTTCTGTTTGGAAGCTTGGTGGTGGTTTATTGAAGCAGGAAGTTGATCTCGGCACCTAATGGGTTAATAAGTGAGGGTAAAGAGGGTTAAATAAGGAAGGGTGATGGATCAGGATTGGGGGATGAGAGGATAGAGAGATTTCTGAAGGGGGAGGTGAGGGTAATATATAAGAATGGCTATATACATTTTAGGCATGGCTTGTTTACAATTTAGGTTTGGCAATCAGAGAGGAGTCAGTCCACTATTTACAAATTCATGCCCACATAAAGACAGACATTAGTGATCTATTCTTAGATTGTTGTTTGAGGCCTGACTCTCATAGGTTGGATCTGAGCTCTTGAGATATGATTGAGTTAAGAAAAGATAAATAATTGGTTAAGATATGCCTTGGGGGGGGCACGGTGGCGCTAGAGGTAAGGTAAGGTGTCTGCCTTGCCAGCACTAGCCTAGGACAGACCACTCGACCCCCCAGCGTCCCATACGGTCCCCCCAAGCCAGGGGCAATTTCTGAGCGCTAAGCCAGGAGTAACCTCTGAGCGTCACCCGGTGTGGCCCAAAAACCAAAAAAAAAAAAAAAAAAAAAAAAAAAATATATATATATATATATATATATATATATATATATATATGCCTTAGGAGAGAGGGGGGGGCAAAAGATAAGAGAGAAGAGAAAAGAAGAATAGTAAAAAAAGTTAAAGAGGATTGGCCCAGTGCTTTGGTATTGAAGAGTTTTCCTCTTTCAAGGCTCTTCATCACTGATGGGGGTTGACTTTGCTAAATAAAAGTTTCAGGATTATGTAGTGGTGGGAGCTTTTTTAGGATAAACACAGTTTTCGCATCTAGAGTACTAAGCAATGTGGTGGTGAGGACTATAGAATGTGATTACCCTATGAAGTATTATCCGCTGCATCTTAAGTATAAAGGTACCTTTCCTAAGGAGCAATTGACAGCGAGAGTTTTTTTTTTTTTTTTAAATAGACTGAATTGATAAGGAAAAATAAAGGAGAGAGGGAAAAAAGAAGTAGAGGGAAGAAGAGAGAACAAAAGAAAAATGGCAAAAAAAGAAATAGAAAAGGAAGTCGTGATTTGCCAAAACATGTTCAATGAGTGGGACCTGTAATATAAGTCTTTGGTGTGCTTTCGCTTGTTCCAGTGGTCTAAGTGATCATATGCTTTGGATCCTAATAGAAGACATAAACAAAAGGAAGTGGGTAAATTAGAGTATTTTATCAAGACACTGACATAATGGGCACTGTGTAAGGTAACCAGTATGATTGAACGCCGAGGTTTAAAATTAGGGTGTCCACCCTTTGTTTCCAAGGCCCCCTGTGGACAAAGAAGCTGAAGGGTTTATTTTACACTTGCATTAAAGCATATTGTTAGTAATCACTGCAGCAGGAGTCCAGGCTTCCAATCATATTCTGCACCTGGTTCTGTTTAACTTCCTTTTCCTTTTATTTTTCCTTATTTTTTATTTTTTTAATAAGGTTTCTCTTATCTGAAAGCAAATGTATTATGGTAAACTATGTCAACTATGTGATTTTTTTTAAAATATAATTTTATTTTGATCATAGTGGCTTACATATTGTTGACAATAATATTTTAGGTACATATTTACATAAAATCAGGAGGGATTCCCATCCATCACCAAATTGTTCTCCCTACCCGTCCGTTTTTGTCTTCCCTCCCATTTCTTCTTCCCTCACCCCCAGGGCGGCTAGAATATGTGGTCCCCTCTGTATCTAACCTATTACTTAGTAGTCTTGCACCTGTTTGGTCTTGAGGCCTCCCTTATTTCCCCCTCTAACTGGAGGCAAGATCAGCTATTTCAAGTTACGTGGTTTTGCCTGAAAAAGAAAAAAGTAATAAATTGGGGTAAGAGTCTAATACCCCGAAAATGGGCGGAATCCTTCTAGTGGCTCTCATCATCGATTTGGGAGGTGAAAAGAAAGAGAAGGTGAAACACTCTACCCGTACCAAAGGAAGTGTTAAATATCCATTGAGGACTCCAGCTATATCGATAAGCACCACAAAAAAACAAACAAAAAAACAAAACAACACAAACAAAAAACCAACAAAAACAAGCACACAAACAAAAAAAAAAACACCATGGTCTTGAAATAAGAAACATGGCACAGCACATAACGAAAGAAAAGAGAGGAAGAGAAAAAATAAGTATAACTGGGGACAACAATTTCAATAATCACACCCAAAGAGAGAAATCGACCAAAATAGATAGGTAAATAAAAATAATAATAATAATAAATGAAGGTAATATATATATATATATATATATATATAAATAACCAAGGTTTTGTGCTTTTTGTATTTTTGTTTTTTTCCCTCCTGCCCTGGCACAGTAAATATTGGGGTCATTTGAAAAGAAATTCACTTGGCCTAAAAAATATGGGGTTTCTCCGTCCTTGGAGTATACTGTCATGGGGATCAACTCTAGACTTTGCTCAGGATCATTTACTCTCCCAGTGGCGTTTTTGTGGTTGGTAGACTTCTGCTCTGTCCAGGGTGATACAATCAGAGGTCTGTGTTTAGAGGTCTCAGTATCTGCACAGATCCTGAGATGGGATTTATGATGAAGTCAGTCTTTGTGATTCTAGAGGTTCTGTTACCTCAGTGTCATTTTAATCCATCTTCTGTGGTTGGTGATCTTGGGCTTTGCACTGAGCCTAGGATGGCACCTAGGTTAGCGTCTTTCTTTGTGCTTCCAGAAGCTCCATTCCGTTACAATTGTCTCTGCAGGACCTTTGGGACATTCTTTTAATAAAGTAAAAAAATTGGCTATTCTAGTCCTTTTACAACTTTAAACTTTAGAACCAGTTTTTCAATTACTATATAAAACCTACTGAAATGTAATTATAATTGATGGGTCTAGGGCAATCCCTAGGGCAAAAATCTCATGCCTTTAAAGCTTGAAATTGGTGAGGGCCTGAGTTCAAGCTCTTACATGTGCTTGGGTGTATCCCAGAGAAATTTATAATTTGGGATTCCCTAACATCACAAATAAAGTATGTGAACACAACAATAGCAACAAAGGAAATAAAGTTTAAATAAATAAAATTAGGATTGCATTGAATCTGAAACAATTTGAGGAGAATTGAAATCTTGAAAACAAAAAATATTCTGATCTATGGAGTACATCACTACATTTTTTTGAATCTTCTTCAGTCTCTCCCATTAATGTTTTATAATTTTAATATATAGGCTTTGCCCATCTTTCATGAGACTCCTAAATATTTTGTACTTTCGATGGTATTATAAAGGGCATTTTTCAAGTTCAATCTTACATAATCCATTGCTAGTATATGTAAACACAATTCTATTTCTATACTAATTTTGTACCCAATAATCTTGCTAATGTGCATATTAATTCTGACACCATTTTTGAAAAGTCCACAGACACATAATGTTTGAATAAAGATAATTTCTCTTTCTTTATATTGATTATTTTTCTTTCTCTTGCTTCATTATAGTAACTAGAACATCTACTCAAGTAGAGTGTGATTAATATAAATAACATTCTTCCTAATCTTAGAAAGAAAACATTTTGTCTTTAAGAAGAATATTAGCTGTATAATAATGTCCATACTACTGTTAATTGGATTGAACATTTTTCCCTTTAATTGTCAGAGTACTATAATTTTTATTGTTGCTTTCTAAATTAGAAATGGGCATGTAACCCTTTTAAATGCTTTCTACATATCATTTGAGATGATTATATGGTTGTTATTTTTAAGTTTCTAATTTGATTAAGCAAATTGGTTCATTTTCAAATGTTTGTCATTTGGATTTCTGGATACAACTCACTTTGTATTCACAAATATATTGTGGGGTTTAGTTGCCAAATTTCTATTAATAATTTGATTATGAAGGATATTTACTTAATCACCTACTAAGATGAACTGGAGAGAGTTTAGTTTTTAGGTAGTAGATTAGTGGAGTAAGATAAATTAAAATGAAAGTAGCTGTAAAGCCTGTGACCATAGTATTAGCATATAATCAGCAGGCTACCAGGAGACAATACTTTCTCTTTCAACATTCCATTTTTCCTCCATCTTCAGTAATGGTGCCCATGAAGGGTCAGGTCTGATACAGACTGGAAAGAATTTCCTCACTGCTACAAAGTCCTACACAAAACCTCCTGCCATTTTGGTATCCCAGGAAGTAGAACCAAGGAAGAGGAAGAAGGACCAAAAATGTGCCAAGTATTGAATCAGACAAGCAAAAACTACCTACTCTTTGTTCCTATTCTACAAGATCTCTAGCCTACTAAAGAGGGATGTGTTCCTTAGCCACTGACCCTCAAGAAAGACATCCCAAATTGGGCCTCTGAAATAGAACTGCAGGGAAGGAGCTTACTTTTCATGGAAATGACCCAATTGGTTTCCTGGTACCACATCTAGTTCCATGAGCCCTGTCAGGAATGATCCTTGAGCTCAGAGTTACAATCAAGCCCTGAGCATAGCCTGCCTGATATGGCCTCAAAACAAACAAACAAACAAACAAAACAAAAACAAAAAACAAGCAAAAACAACAAAAACAAACAGAAAGAAAGAAACATCACCAAGCACTTAATCAATTCAAGGAACCCAAGTCCTTGATTGCAGCTCAGAAACTGCAGTGTAAGTCTAGTATAAAGCTGCAGCTGATCCATGAACTCTTCAGCCAAATTCTTGGTAATTACCTATTGTCAGGCCTGAAAGATCAAACAGAATTCAAGCCAGGAGCCAATTTCCTCTTTTTTTTTTTTTTCAGATTTTTTTTCTGATAATGTTTTTTGTCAAGATTTGTTAAGAAAGTAATACTGATCTCATAAAATAAATTGAAAAATAGTGTCTCCTTTTTTTCAATTTTCTGGAAGACAGTATAGAATTTATATTTTCTGAAAGGTTTGTTAGAATTTACAAGTAAAATTATCTGGGCATGAATTTTTCTTAGTGCAACATGTTTGCCACAAAAAAATTTCAGAGCTAAAGAAATATTTTGGTAATCTGTTTCTTATCTGTTATTCTGCTTCAAGGACTGTAGCCTTTTCATTCTAATTATTAACTTTTGGGTAAAAATTTGCTCATGGTTTATTCTTATCCTTTTGCTATCTTTCCAGTCAGTAAAGACACGTCCTCTCTCACTCCTAATTACCACAAAAAGATCGTTAATTTTACTGATTCAAAGCAACTCTTTTATTTCATTCATTCCCTCTCCCCAGTCCTTTCCTTTGTTGCTGGTGTAGTTGTGATTTCCAGGATCATACACTTGGTTAGGATGATCACACACAAGGTTGTGGTACACCAGAGATTTCACACTGTGGCTGTGCCAGGGAACACAGATGCAGAGCACAAACTCCAGTATCTTACTCAGCATTCAGGGCTGTGCTGGGAATGAAACTCACAGCCTCACACCTGTAAGCCAGGCTACTCTGGCATTGAGCCATATCCCCAGGCTCTTGGCTTCCTGGTGTTTTATCCCAGTGTTCCCATGTGGGGCTGGGATCAAGCTCAAGAGTCTCACGCAATGCATGCACTCCACCTCTTTGAACCATCTTTCAGGCCTCTGGAGTCCAATATCATAATAACCATCGCTTTGTGTATTTTGGTCCTTCTTTTCACTTATTTCAGGCAAAAGTTTCAGTCTATCCAATGAAATCATTCTTATTCCATTGAAGCCAAACTTGAAGGTCAAGAAGTTATTAAATATTTTAATAACAGCAAATATTTTTTACTGAAGGATCTTAAAAATAAATTCACGTTGCATAAAATCTTTTCCCTCCATGATGGCAGATAAGTCAGGTCACTCATTATGAAACCGTGCAGCTATAAAAACATTGGAAATGATGAACCCTACTCTAAAAGTTTTATAGATTCAGATTTGCATTTTACTGGGTGGACAGATAGTACAGAGAGTGTCTTACTACCAGTTGTATATGCAACTGACTCAGGTTTAATTCTTGACACCCCAATGTGGTCTCCTAAGCACCGTGAGGAGTAATCACTGAATGCAAAATAGGGAATAAGCTCTGAGAATTAGCAGGTCTGGTCCAAACTCCACCACACCTCACACAACACACAAGAACAGATCTATATTTTCCTTTTTGGAGACATGAAGGAATAGCATACTCATTGGTGCTCAGGGCATCGTATGTTGCTGAAGACTGAATCTGAGACTTCCACATGTGAGGCATTTGTTCCAGTCCTTTGAGCCACCTTCTGAGTCTTCAATGCACATTTTCTTTATTTTAATCAAAGTGGATTACATATCTTTCACAGTAATATTTTAGGTACATAGTATATTGAATCAGGGGCATTCCCACCACCAATGTTGTACTCCCTCCACCCTTGTTCCCAGCATGCATCCCATATCCCCCTCTTTTAACCCCCAGGCTGCTATTATAAGTGGTCTTCTCTGTGTTTAGTATGTTGTAAATTGGGTATCGATTCTGTTGTCATTGGTTTTGGATTTGGTGTTTAAGTTTGATCATTTTTTTATTTCGACTTAATATTCATATGACTGTTTGGTGTTGGTACCCTCCATTATTTCCTCCTCCATTTTTTTGATACCCTCCATTATTTACCCCTCCATTTGTGGAGCAGAACAAGATGGTTCAAGTTGTGTGGTTCTGTTCGAAGAGAAAAAAAATAATAATAATAAAATAAAATGGGGCAAATATCAAACAAGCAAAAATGAGAGGAGTCCTTCTAGAGGCTATATCTGTCAGTTTAAGAGCAGAAAGGGTTGCACAGTGAACACCCAAGTGTGCTTTATAGTACCCTTGGTTTTAATTCTGTGCTACAGCAATTAATGTCTGTTCTTTACTTCTGCATTGAAAGGACTATCCTTTTAAGTGTATTCAGAAAGTCAGTACATTATACGAAACTGTATATTTTGTGTCAAAGTGAAGAATTCTAGTATTGATGGTGGTTAAAAAAAAAGAGCAGAAAGGGAAAAGGAAGAAAAACATAACAACAATACAAAAAATATATAATAAAAGATAAAAAAAATCAAACAAAAAACTAGAAAAGCACCAGAACAATATAGACAACAGCCACACAATAACCACGGTCCTGAAATAAAAACAAAACAAAGCAAAAAAAAAAAAGACAACAATAAACAACAATAATAACGAAACTAAAAAAAATTGACTTGTGCTTGTCTTTTTTTTTCTTGCATAGGCACAGTAAATATTGGGGAGACTAGAAAGGGAATTCTCTTGGCCTAAGAGATACATTTTTAAGAAACAATAAAAAGTGATCAGTGAGCTAATTTAAGTGATCAATTTGCTTATTTAAGGGATCAATATTTTAGAAGTTGCCAGTTGCTAAACTTTGAACATCTTTACTAGAAATGTTCCTAAAGATGATGGACACTCCACATGCCATTTGTAAGGAGCTTGACTCGATTAAATATGTCTCCTCAGAAAACAGTTATCAAAATCCTCAATTCTGCTAGCAACTATTCCAGGCCTTAAAGGTAGTTACCAAAAGAAAATTTTCCATTTTCCTGAATTTTTGAGAGTGAAAAAAATTAATAAAAAATAAGTGCTGGGGCCCGGAGAGATAGCACAGCGGCGTTTGCCTTGCAAGCAGCCGATCCAGGACCAAAGGTGGTTGGTTCGAATCCCGGTGTCCCATATGGTCCCCCGTGCCTGCCAGGAGCTATTTCTGAGCAGACAGCCAGGAGTAACCCCTGAGCACCGCTGGGTGTGGCCCAAAAACCAAAATAAATAAATAAATAAATAAGTGCTGATGAGAAAAATTAAGTCAAAGTAAGTACATACTCTTAAGAGTAAGGTGGTAATTGGTGTTAGAACATTGTGTGACTGAAATTCACCCATCAACATCTTTATAACCGCATGTTCGTAATGATTGCATTTAAAAATTAATTAAATAAGATGGGAGCAATAGTACAGCTGGTAGAGCACTTGCCTTGCATGAAACTGACCCAGGTTGGATCCCCTATATTCTATATGGTCACCTAGGCACCACCAGGAGTCATTCCTGAGTGCAGAACCAGTGCAGCCGCTTGGTGTGGCTCCCCCCAAATTAATTAAATAAAAGTGCTTGTTCAAATTAGGACTATTTAGTTGTATTTACATGAATATGAGTAAAATAAATAATAAATAATACCTTAAAACTGAAAACAAAAAAGAGTAAGGTAGATAGTGAAATTTTTTTAGGTGGAGTTGTCAGGGAAAATCTCTCTGGGAGTTTCATTTAAATTGTTTCATTTAAATGAAATGAAGGAAGAAGTTCTAGAGAAGAACATCCTGAAAAGTGTGAACAAGTATAGTAAATACCCCAAAAGAAGAGTGAGTGGGATGACCTAAAGATCCTGAGTAGGAATCTTATCTAACGTCAGTAGAAACCAGAAACCAATGTTCTGTTTACTTAACTTCATTCATTCATTTATTCATACAAATACATATTTATATAAAGCATTCTGTGTGTACATACACAAATGAATCGCTAAAACTGTGGTATATATACACAATACACAATGGAATACTATTGTGCTATAAGATGAAATTATGCCATTTGCTGCTACATGGATGGAACTGGAGAGTATTGTGCTGAGTGAAGTTAGCCAAAGGAGAGAACGGATACAGAATGATCTCTCATATGTGGGATATAATGAAAACTTGTAATGACCAAGGACAACAGAACCTGGCTTACAGAACTGAACTTATTAAGGGGTGGGATAGAAGGAGCTTAGTGGTTGTAAGGGGACTATGAGACAATGTTGGAATGGAAATGAGCACTCTGATGAAGGAGGTGGTATGAGACTGATGCAAGCATGAAACTGTACCAATTAACAGTATTGTAAAGCATGCTGCTTCAAATAAAAATTAAATTTAAAAAATTTAAGTTCCTTGAAAAATGCACAAGTAAAATTGCTGGGGGGATTAATGCTTATGATTGAACCATAATTGTTCTTATCACCCCCTTATGGGCCAAGAACACCACGTGGCATTGCTCCTTTTTTGCATAGGCACATTAAAATGGGAAAATACTATACATATAAATAAGATCCTATCTAATAGAGATTGGTACAGACTAATCTATAGTGCAAAGGGACCTTACACACCCTGAACATTGACATAACGACCTTGGCACAGACCTCAGAAGAAAGGACATTCCCCTGAACCAGGGAAGCCATCCACAAAACATCCAGGCTGGTCTATAGCATCACCTGGAAGCAATCCTCTACCAAGGAAGACTCTACACTGCTCAGACATTGTCCTGCTCAAAAGAGACTTCCATTAACACTGAGAAGACTTAACAACAACAACGATTTGGCTTACAGGACAGGGCTCCCTGCATTGCCCTTGATTGTAAGGTGAAACCAGAGGACGCTCCACATCCTGACTTCATGTTGGATATACAGATTCCAGGATCTAAATACAGAAGCTTGATACCAACAACAGAGACTGTGTGAAAAATATAAGTGTGTTGGCACTACAGACAATGTCTTGGATTGGACGATCTAGCTTTGCCTGGAGCCTAGAGTTGGTCTTGTGCCAGGAACCTTCAGGGGTCGGGTCTTTTGTATTAGGGCCAAGGTTATTTCTTTCCATGTCCCTCATATTTTGGTGGGCCTATGCAAACAACAATTGCCACTCTAACACCATTTTTGCTGTGCTCCTTTGACTCTAATCCTTAAAAAGAACCCAGTTAAGATTTGAGGTCAACTTAAGCTAATATGCATGAATATGGAAATGTAAAAAAAAAAAATGCTATGCCTGTAATGTTTAAGGAGTTATGTAAGTTTTATGGCTTTAGATTGCCTTGTGTGCTGTTAAGAAATATTATAGTGTGTTACAATCTTAATGTTCTTTAGATGAAATTTCAAAGTTGGGATATCAGCAAGGGGACTTCTGAGAATTATGTTATGTATTGTCCTTCCACTGTAACTTTACCTTGTCCTCTTTCTTTGCATCCTTGTTCTCATAATTACAAATAAAAAATTAAAAAAAAAAATTGCTGGGGGAAGGATTCTCCACACGTATAACATACAATGACGGTGATAATGGGAGCAGGTAATGGAGCTTTCAGTTTAAGAGTCTATAGGGTGTATTAATCTTAAAATATCTGGACCACTTGGCCATGTTTGACTGGCCCACTGGGCCCTATTCACATGAAAAAGGCAAAAAAAAAAAGTGTGCTCAGGGATGGAAGGGATGAAGGGCAACATAATCTCTATAAAGGTAAGAATTAGCTTTTGAGAGAGAAGAACAATTTTTTTTTATTTGAAACACTGTGATTTACAATACAGTTAATGGTCCAATTTCAAGCATTCAGTGTTTCAGCATTAGACCCTCCACCAAAGGATCCACTTTCCTCCACCATTGTCTCAGGGTCCCATCCCCGCCACTTTCCTTATCACCCACCTCCCCAGCAGCCCCTTTATAAGCACAGTTCAGGTGAAGGAGACCATATGGGATTCTGGGGATCAAACCCAGGTCAACAGCAGTACTATTCTCCAGCTTCAATATGGTCAATGTTTCAACAAGGATAGCTATGGTTGGATGATGATAATTGATAAAGGTGGATATCAATATTAAATTTCTACTACTTAGAAAGTGTTATTAGGATTCAGTTTTGCCCTCAAAATTTTGAGTTCTGGAAAACGGGATAACATTAGTAAAGCTCCTTGAATCTGCGTTTCTTTCCCTATGCAACAATATTGATGGTGTCTGCCCTTCTGTCCCTTGCAAAGTCTTCAAAACTTCCCTTAGAATAGCAGAGACAGAAAGTACTTTGCAAGGAGCTGACTAAATATTACTCAAGAGCAGCTATTTTCTCTTACCGACTGCTTTCTGCAGCTCTTGGTTCTGAGAAAACACATTTTCAGGCTCTTTTTATGTCTCTAAGATACAGCTGTTCAGATTTCATCATTAGGAAGCTAGAAGGTTCTACAAGTCACCTATTAAGGCTGTCCCATGAAGAAACCCTGGGACAATCTTCTTCGAGCTCCGGACTTACATAACTCAAGGGATCAAAGGTAAATATCTTTTTCTACTATTTTGCTGTATTTACTTCCTGTTGCCTGACTACCTGCTTCCAGCATCACTAATAGCCTCTGAGCCCTTGAGCATATTTATTTTCCAACTCTCCCAGCTAGCAACAGAGTTAATATGCCCCTGAAGATGCAGGTCCTGGAAATTACAGCCAAGAGAAGCACTTGAAATTGTAGAGGGCTGGTTTTCTTCCTTTAGTTGACACACTGGATGGTGCTGAATCCAGCAAGCAGGAGCCTGCAACACAAGTAAACCTGAACCTTGCCTGAGTGCAAACAGGCAAAGAGAAACCCTGGTCCTTGGTCCAATCAAGAGGGAAGAGCTAGACAGAGACGCTTTTCCCAAGATAGGAAATGTCTTTCAGCGACTCTCCCAAGGTATCATCAGGTCATTTGGAAGTGTAAATTAAAGCATTTCCACAGCATTCTTAGGCCATTTCTACAGAAACCATGGTGTAAAGCCCTCTCCCCTGCCTCAACTCAAAAGTGTTATTTCCAAGGTTAGCCTTAGACAACACAGATTGCCTGAAAAGGAAATTCAATTCCACAAAATTGAAATTTAGAAATTGTAGAAATTAAACATGCAAAAAGTGAGTAATATGAGTTTTTCGACATTCTTTTAAAAATAGGAAAGAGAATGAAGAGTAGAGGGCATAAGGACTAGAGTGTTTTGCGCACTCTACCTACCCTGGTTTGATACATGGCACAAGATCCCAAGTGAGCACAACCAGGAGTAATCCGTGGGCAAAAGGCCAGAAATAAGCCCTGGGCATTGGCAGGTTTGTCCACAAATTAAACATGTGGAAGGCGAGGGTTATGGTTCTGGAGCAGAGTGCATTTTTAGTATGTATGAGGTCCAGACTTGATACCTACACCACATCCTCCATCTCTTTTCCCCCAGCACTACTGTAGTAGATAAAAATAGTAGATAAAAGTATGAGGTGACACAATAAACCAAAATGAATGTTTTTATAGTTCAAAGGAAATACTATACCTTTGTGGGAGATGGAGGTAGGAGAAAAAATATCCCAAGGAAACAACAACAAAAACCCAAAACTAGAGAAGTCACAACTAGAGTCACTGAGAATACGAGAGTTTGGAATGGAGTACAGATGTGGGTTCAGAGTGGACAGACTTGAATATCGGCCAATCATTTGTGACACTGAAAGGAAATGTTCACAGCTGTTTCCAGAGAAAAGGGGCTTTCAGGGATTCAATCAACAGGAGGAATTTGGGAGAGATGTTCAAAAAGATCCGGGGTATAGAAGTGGTAAGAAAAACTTGGAGTCCAATCTCTGAAGATAATAAGAAATAAGGGCAGCAGCTATCTTTGAGCCATGGCTTAAGCATGTGCCTGAGCCCCAGAGCAGTCAAGGACAAACCCACCCATATGCAGCATAATTCTATGTTCAGTCTCTTCCATTCCAGTTCTTCCAAGTGTGATCTACAGGTTTTACTTGAGGTTTTGCTTATTTTCTGAGCTTACCAAGCCTACACTTTGGCTTTCTAAATTAATTACACACATCTCAAGTTCTCCTTAAAAGAGTTTTCCAGAGGCCGGAGAGATAGCTCAGTGGTAGGGTGTTTGCCTTGCAAGTGGCTGACCCAGGAAGGACCTGGGTTCAATCCCCAGTGTCCCATATGGTCCCCCAAAGCCAGGAGCAATTTCTGAGCAATTTCATAGCCAGGAGTTACCCTTGAGCATCACCAGGAGTGGCCCAAAAACAACAAAAAAAAGTGTTTTCCAACTGCAATCTTGGGAAGTGAAGACAGGCCAAGTCCCCGTTCTGCAGAAACCATGTGAACTGCACCCACCACTCATACTCACTGTTTCATCAGTGACCCAGCTTCACCACTTTAACTGTTGATCTCTGCAGAGACACCAAACTGACCAAAGCTCCAGGTATGCTGGTATTTGGGCTGACATCACCAGGACATTCTTAGAATGTGGACCCACCCTCCTTCTATGGAAAGTCTAGCAGTTGAAAATATGCTCCACAAAAGCCCCAATATCAGCCACAGAGCTTGGAATTATTGTACAAGTACAATTTTTTTTAATACTGTGATTCCAGTAGGAACACACCAATATAAAAGTCAACATGAATACAAGCCATCAAATGTTCACAAACAAAACAAATAACAGAAATATTAACTAGCAACTAATAGCAAACCTTCTCACAGTGACATAATGACCTCATAGCAAGATACAATAATTTTCACACATTTTTGTTGCTGTAGCTTTTTAAAAATAATTTCATTACTATTTACCTGTAAATAAGCAATATAAATATTATTTCATGCCTACAAAGGTAGCCTTGGGAATGGGTAGGAATCCTGAAACAATGGAGGAAACTTTTTTACATTAGTGGTGGTTGTGGGGACATTGGAACATGTGTGGCAGCAACAAATGTATCATGAACAACTATGTAGTGCTTGGTTTTTAAATAAAGTAATCTTAAAAAATGTTTTCCAGGCATCCTGGATGACTCAGTGATAGAGTACCTTCCCTACAAACAAGAGGCTATTGCTTCATTCCATAGCACCACCCCACATGATAAATCTGATCCCAACACTACTACCAAATAAGTGTCCAGGAATAGGAGAGATAATACAGGGGTTAAAGCACTTACCTGGCATGTAACTGGCCCAGGATTGATCCTAACACCACGTATGGTCCCTTGAGCACCTACAGGGGTGATTTCTGAGCATTAAGGCAAGAGTAAGCCCTAAATACTTCAGGGTAATAGCCCAAAAATAATAGACCAAAAATAAGTGTAAAATCTCAACTGCATGAAAACCCATGATGGGTAGGCACCACAGGAAAGTGTGCTATCCCTGGAGATAACTACCACCAACTATGCCACCTCAACCATTAACAGTAAAGGGAAGGGATAAGTAGAGGTCTCACTTAGCATTTCTCTTTGTATTCCTGGTCAGCTGCACCTGGCATCCAATAGTACTTTTTAAATGGTCCCGGAACAAGTTTCAACTCTGAGAAGAGGGGAAAAGCACTATAATAAAATAAAACAAGGGCCATAAAAATCTCAGCAGCATCAAAGAAAAAAATGGATAGTCTCATAATTTCCAGAGGAAAAAAATAGCTGTGTATAGCCCTTGTCTTGAACTCAGTAGAGGCCCTGGGAGAGGTGGGGCAGGACAGGGTGATGCTCAAAGAGGTGGAGCTAATGCCTGGCATAGGCAAGGTCCTGATCTCAGTTCTTAGTGCCACATGACCCACCCTCCAAATACCACTGGGTGTTACTCCTATTAAAAAAATAAGGCCACTAAGCAGGGAGTACACCAAGTCTGAGCTTCTATAATTGCCAGTATTTAAGGCAATTTATAAACTTATGAATCTATTTTATGGACTACTCAATATGATCGAATTTGAATTGCTTAATAATGAGCTATTATGGGGCCAAAACAATAGTATAGCAAGAAGGTGCAATCCCCAGTACCCCATATGGTCCTCCAAGCACCACCAGGATTAATTCCTGAGTAGAGTTAGGAGTAAGCCTTGAGTATCACCAGGTGTGGCAAAAAAAAAAAAAAAAGACTACTAATACTACTATTCCTAATAATAATAATAATAATAATAATAATAATAATAAAATGAGAAGTTGTTATCACTGACTTTCTAGCATGTACACATCCTATATCTTTTGTAATTCTGTGAGTCCCTTACCATTTTGCCAGGGTACACTTGTCCTTTTAGAGTGGTGCCTTCTGTGGCAGGATGAATGACTACAATCTTTTATTTGTTTTGTTGTTTTTGTTTGTTTGTTGGGGGCTATACCTGGGGAGATGATATGGGATGCTGAGGATTGAACCCAGGACAGCCAATGCAAGGCAAACACTCTTCCTGCTTCTCTCTGGCCCCTGACTATTGTCTTTTAACCCTGCACCTAGCTTCTTAAACTATGGCTCGTGGTCTGTATGGAGCCGCAAAATTGAAAGGAGGAACAGCAAAATATATTTTGTTTTAAAATAAATTTTAGTATGATTTACTGAAATGTTTTATACATATATGTAAATGCTTTATATGTTGATAGGTATGTATATCCCTGTATATCCAAGGTCATATAAAAGTTTCCCATGGGAAAGGTTTATGAGGTCCTGCCAAGCAGAGCCTTGAGCCCTTCTTTTCTGAGAATAATTTAACTTTATATAATAGGTGGCATTGCGCACATATTTATGTTTTACCATAGCTAAGGCTATTGAATATCATGGAAAGAATAATATTACATAGTCATAACATTTTGTCATATTTGTTGTAGACATATAATTTTTAATTGATTTTAAAGAATAGATGCAGCTAAAGGCCCACCCCAGTCCTCTGCTTCCTTCTCTCTCTCTCTCTCTCTCTCTCTCTCTCTCTCTCTCTCTCTCTCTCTCTCTCTCTCTCTCTCATTTTAGTCTTTCAGTGACTACCACCATATACTTGGAATTATTCCTGGTTTTTTATATTTTACTTATGGGTCTAAACTATAAACAGTATATGTTATTGTTTTATGGTTTAATTTTTATATAAATAATATTTTACCAGACATGTCATTTTACAACTTGGTATTAAAAAAAACAACTAAGTTTTATATATACTGCAACTCCATTTCATCTAACATAATTGTTTTGGATTTCTATATATGAGGAAAAAAAGTTTATTTGGCCATTTTTCTACTTTTCTTCTATACATTGCTCCACAGAACATTCATGCATTTGTCTTTTTATATAAGTGTATATATTTCTCTAACATAGACATAAAGTAAATGTTGCATTGTAGAAAGTATGCATTTTCAAATTTAATATATTGCCAAAAGTGTTGTCCAAGGTGATCCAATGATATACAAGTAATAATAAATAACAATAGCAATAAGTAATAATAAATAAAATAATATTTTCTTACATCTATTTTAACAGTTTTTATTATCAAGGTATTTAAATTTGTGCATCTAGTGGCTATGTTGTAATAATTTCTGTGATCTTGATTTGCATTTTTTCTAATGATTACTGAGGTTGAACTTTTTAAATGCTTATTCCTGTTAGAAGTTGTGACTGTGATTACAATCACATAACTTGCCCATTTCCTGACAGTTGATTTATGGGATTTTACATATTGTAAATATTTATTTTATATCATTACATACTTTACAAATAGTTTAACCCTATCTGTGACCTTGTAATTCCATTTTTAATGTTTTTTAATTTGTCCTAAATTATATACTGGCCAGAATATCAAGCTTTCTTTTATGACTTATGCATTCTCATTTTAATTGTTACTCCAAAATTTTACTACTTGTAAATAAAGTAGTTGATTTTCAAAATACTATTTTTTTATGGTTACAACTCTGACTGGAGTGGTCAATAATAAATGGGGTTTGGGTGGAAGGGAAGAATACTAACAGCTCTCTTGACTCATGCTGTCATGGGCATCTAGAATTGTTTATTATATTTTATGAGTCACACTGGCTCTTAGGATCCCCACTGCCTTTGTCTCTTTGAGTCCTATTCTTAGATTCATGGTCATTAGAAAAAAAAAATTGAGACAGAAAGATGATTTAAATAACTTCTACAAAACAAATGTAGACTGGAGTACATATCACAGATACTTAATAAGCATCACAAACACAGGCGTTAAGACACTTGTGTTGCACACAAATGACTTGGTCCCATCACTGAAACCAGATATGGCCACACACATAGCCCCAGGTGTAATCTGAGCACAGAATCAGGAGTAAGCCCTGAGCACTGCCAGGTGTGGCCCAAAACAAAAACAACTACACTGAAAAAGAAACAAGGATGTACAGCACTCCAGAAAGAGATTCTAATAACACCACATGCACTAAGGCTATCAAGGTGAATGTATGCTTAAGAATAATATTATCAGTGGGATGCATTGCTGAGCTGTCACATTGGCCAGAGACACTTGGTCTGCTGACTCTCACACCCCTTTCAATAGACATATTCTAAATCTCACTCATGAGAAAAAAGTCCCTTTTGTAGAGAGGACTCAGCAGGGAACCTGATCTACTACAAAGGACAGGGTACTTTGCTTTTTTTGTAAACTCCAAATTCTGTAAACTCCAAAGTAAGCACCTTCTGCAAATGATAGTAATAGCCTCCTCCATGGGCTATCCTACTCCAGACAAACAGCCTTACAGAGACCTGATGAACATGGCTTTGTCAGAAGAGATCAGAGAGAGAAACTCCACTATGCCAGTGACTGGTTATAAAATAAAACCTCTTGATGATATGGGGTGCATTGGTGGTGGGAATGTTGCACTGGTGAAGGGGGGGGTGTTCTTTTTGTGACTAAACCCAACTACAATCATGTTTGTAGTCACAGTGTTTAATTAAAGATAAAAAATGTAAAAAAATAAAAATAAAATAAAAAATCTTGAGAACAACAGGCAAGTGAGCGTCCTTGATCTGTCTTCAATGCCCACTCTGCTCCACAGTTCAAATTTTGTATACTTGCTTTGTTTTTTGTTTGTTTGTTTTTTTGGTTTCTTTTTTTTTTGGATTTTCAGGCCACACCAGTTTGATGCTCAGGGGATACTCCTGGCTAAGCGCTCAGAAATTGCCCCTGGCTTGGGGGGACCATATGGGACGCCAGGGGATCGAACTGCGGTCGCAATCTTTCCTTGGCTAGCGCTTGCAAGACAGACATCTTACCTCTAGCGCCACCTCGCCAGCCCCTGTACACTTGCTTTGAGCCATGAAGAGGCCAAGGATTTTGATATTTGGGCTTTATTAAAGTTAAAAATACTTCTCTTTATGTATAACCAAGGTAAGACTTCATGATTTTGTTGCAAACCCAATTTCCTTATTATGCTTATCAGCCTCTAATTCTGTGATATTCAAGATACTTGACTTTCTGATTTATTTGTGTGCAAATCAGCTTAAAAGGGCATAGTCAGATGATTGAAGACTAGATAAAGTTTTAAAATTGTATTAGGATTCTCTGAAAATAGGCTTCCTTCCTAAAATCCTTTTTCTCTAATTTACAATCAATCATTCTTCCTCTCTAGCTGATGGTCTGTTTTTTCTCTGGCCTGTCTAACTGAAAGCTCTGTGATGGCTGACAGAAGCTTTTCCCTTGTTGAATCAAGGACCTGTTTTTCCCTTTACAACAATCATGACGGGAAAAATCAGCTTCCTGATGGCACTTCAAATCAAATTTTTCAGCCCAATATTCAGCTTCTCCATTGCTCCAACCATACTATATTTTTGTTGATCCATATTCTTTCCTTTGTGCCTGCAAGTAGTCAAGTAATGAGGCTTTTCGCCATGGCACTGCAAAAAGAAAGAATGCCTGGAGTCTAGTCTTGGTTCTTCCATTTTGAGGGCAACAGTTTACAGTTTGAGGGAAAGTATTGGTCAAAAGTATTGGTCGTACATCCAATCCTGAACTCTTCAGGGAAAACAAGATGCAATCATCACACATTTAATGTTTATAGAGTGAAAATCAGAAGGAATCAAGAGAAAAGCCTGATGTGTGAGACTGAGCAACCTGGCCCTGCAGTCAGATGCTTGGGTTTGAATTCCAGCCCTGCAACTAATTTGTTGTGTGATCTGAGGTAAGTGTTTTAGTAGTGATATCTCATTTTCCTTACACCTTGTACAAAGTGTCTATGTTTATGTTTCACTTTCCTCAATCCTGTTCCTATTTTGCAAAGAAGATACTGATCTTGACCTACCTATGCTATAGAGTTGTGGAAACTGCTTGAGTTAATACCTTGAAAGTACTTAGGACAGTGCCTAGGCAGTGTCCAATTAGGGTTAGCATTGTATTAGGACCTTCCATTCCTTCTGCCCCAAGTGATAAATCCTCAAATCTGAAGCTTTCTTCTTCTTCTTCCCATTCCTACTTCCAACTCAGTTCACTATCATCGATACTTAGGCCAGTAAACACTGCTGTGTTTTCTGTTCTCCTGCTTCTTCTAATCCCACATCTACCCAATACCAAATCTATTCCGTTGGAACATCTTTTAGAATAAATCACGTGTTCCATTTTCTCAGTGGCTCTCAAATACAGTCATTTTGAATCTTAGTTGACATTTTATAAAGTAAGTTTCTCAAACTTTTCCAAATCTTATTCAGTACATTGGTATCATTTCTCTTCTCTAGCAAAACAATTTTCTTTGTACTTTTTTTTTTGATTGATTTTTGTGCATGCCCGGAAGTACTCAGGGTTTGTTACTAGATCTTCATTCAGATATTGCTCCTGGAAGGCTCTGGGGACCATATGGAATGCTGAGAATTGAACCTGGGTCTGTCCCGGGTCAGCCACATGCGAGGCAAACACCCTACCACTGTGCTCTCTCTGACCCAGTTTGATTGTAACTTGGGATTTAGGCCACCATCCCATTGCTTTCTTTTCCTCCCATCTTGATCAGCTCATGAAAACCAGTGTGCACACTGATTTGGAGCTCTAGTTTGAATGTCTTTAGAAACTCCATTGATCTCCAGACTCCTCTGACCTTCAGTGTGACCTTTGTAGAGTGACCTTTGTTCCTCAACTCTTTGCTAAGTAAGATAATTATGGTATGAGAAAAGTCTATCAGATTGCTCAATATCTTAATTTTTAGCTAAATGACACTTTATTAAAATATTTTAAAAACAAGTCTTTTTTTTTTCAGATGTGTCCATTTATTTTTTGTTTTCTACTAAGAAACAAACTCAACAGGAACCTCATGAGGAAAATACAGCTTTTTAGCAACTTTCAAAAATTTGTTCCTTTCCCACATTCTTTTCAATTTAGCCAAAGCAGGGCCCACTGGTGACTCCAATATGGGACTGAGAGAGGAAGAGTGTTAGCCTCCAGGATCTAACACAAGAATGAGAATCCAACCCCTGAGAAAAATAGGCCCAAAATTGTACACAAATTCAGAAAGAAAAACATGGAGATCTGCTGGTTTGCTTTGCCCTTAAAGTATTACACAAGTTCTCCTATACCTGCTCACAAATGATTACTGAGAGCTATTTTTGCTTTCATTTTTGTATTTTTTAAAAATGAGCCTCAATTTAAATACAGAGAAACATATTTGCAACAAAGTTTTGTATTGGAGAGTTAGTTGAAGGGCAGCAAATGTGTGTTATGCACACTGACGCCCCCAGGACATTCCAGCACCACTGAGTTCCCCCAAGTACCACCAGGTGTGTGACCACCTGGTTGTGACCCCAAATCTACACACAGGACTTACTTCTGACTCTGCAGTAATCACTGCTAGTGGTGCTCAGGGTACCATATGCAGTGCTAGGGATCAAACTAGTATTTGCTGCATGCAAAGCAAGTGCCTTAACACATTATAATATCTCTTTGAACCTTGCATCTCTTCATATCTCTACATCTGGGGTCCTCCAACCAGAAAGCATGCCACCATCCCAATAGGACTATGCTTTAATCCCTCTCCTCTTCTCCATTGCCCTCCTCCTTTCCCTTCTACCAAACCCCCTACTTACTTCTCTCCCTTTCTTGTTTTCCCTTAAAACTCCTATTTAAGTGCTTGAACATCTCCTCCCTTTCTCCCTATGTACTGTTGTCTTTCATCAAGTTGTAGTGCTGGACGTGGCACACATATCATGGTGTGTCAGGGATCCCCACACTTATTTGACAGTGCATCAAGGGTCACACTTGTTCTGGGGACCAAAATAGCAATTCTAGATATTTCATGTTAGCAACTTGGGAGGTGCCAAAGATCAAATTCAAGGCCTCACACCTGCCACGTAATACTCTACCAATTAACTATTTACCCAGGCCCACTTTACAGTATTTTCATTTTAAAATGCCCCTTTAAAAGTGTTGGCTCTATTATTAGATCAAACCATTATACTCAGCTCTGGTTGTACATCAAAAACATGTAGGGAAGTTTTCAAAATCTGAGTCTTACCACTAGAGAATCTGATTCACTGAATTTGCTCATGCTCATCTGTTTGTCTGAATCTCCCTAGATGGCAACAGTGTGCATTCAACTCTAAGAACAGGAACTCTAACATAAACCTGGGCTCCCCTGCTTTGCTTTGCCTTTCTCTGGAAATCATAGATTCTCTAAATCCAATTTCCAGAGGCAACAAAGGGCACTTTGAGATCTGAGGTCTAAAATTCTCATGCTAAAACCAAGGAACATGTCCTTTTCTGAAGAAAGATGTCCATCCCTGCTTTTGATTCCCAACCCCAGTCAACACCACCATTTATTTGTATCTGAGTAATTCCTATGTCCAATGAAATTCCTCCTGCTCAGATTCACTGCCTATCCAGCAGTGAATTGATCTAAATATTCCCCTACCTTATTGCTGTGATCTCTATATGCTCTGCCATAGCTTTATGTCCCTGTTCTGAGTAACTAATAAATTCCCTGTTTGTCTCAATAAGCTGAGATCTGGGGCCAGAGAGGTAGCATGCAGGTGGGGCATTTGCCTTTCATGCAGAAGGATGGTGGTTGAATCCCAACATCCCATATGGTTCCCCCAAGCTTACCAGGAGGCGATTTTTAAGCATAAGAGCCAGGAGTAACCCCTGAGCGCTGGCCGGGGTATGACCCAAAAAACCAAAAAATAAATAAATAATAAGCTGAGATCCTTGATAACATTATAGTGCCTTCTTTATCTCTGTGTCTCCATGTGGAAACTTATTCCTCTCCCACCACTGGTATTCAACAACTACATCTTGGGGAGAGCAAGCATCAAAAGCTTGAGTGGTATGTTTAAAAATGGGAGAAGTGAAAATAAGGAAAAAATATTTCTCCTCTACTGTCATCTTCCAACCTTCTAAGAACAAAATTGGTTGTAGTGAACATATTTTTGAAAATATAAGGAAGACAGAGAGAACATTGAGCATAGATATTCAAGACAATTTTTCATTTTTAGGAGAAAAAACGGTTAATGGAAGTTAATCCATATAAAGAAAGTAGGTTTGTAACTAGAGAAAAAGAAAGCATAGGGGTTAAGGTTTATGTGGTTATGTCTTGCATATGGCTGAGCCTAGTTCAATCCTCAGGCACCAACTCCTATGAGTATTGTGGATATTTATTTGTGGGCAGAATAATATCCAAAAAAATAATGTCCACATCACAACAGCTGGAATTTGTGACTAAGTCACCTGACAGGATAAAATGGATTTTCAGGTGTGATATAATTGGGGATTTTGAAATGCTTCAAAGATCCTAGATTTCCAGGTGATCTTTCTGCACTCTCTCTATGTGAAAAATAGGAGGCAGGAGACACCAACAGAATGGAAAGGCAACACAAAAAAAAATGGTCACTCAGGGTAGGTGAAAAGAACACCCAGGTATGCAGGCAGCTGGTAGAAGCAAAGGAATAAATTCTCCCATAAGAACATCTAGAAGGAACAGAGTTTGGGAAGAAAAAAAAAACTCCACATTAAGTCCACTAAGACCTCCAAATTTATGTGATGATATATTTGCATTGTTTGAAGACAGTGAATGCAGTGATCTCTTCTGGCAGTGATAGAAAGTGAATAGAGAGCTGTAAAAATGTTCCCAGAATACACTCAGACCTGTCAGTACATGTTTTCTGCTTTGAAATAAAATTCTTCCTGCCACAGTTACTGCAGCATAATCACCAAATCTTGATGACCTTGAGCTGTTACTAAACCCTCAATCAAAAATAAGAAAGAATAAGCAATTGTTAACTCCTAGACTAAACATATTCAATCATGAAAAGAAGGTTTCTAAGTGGCAGGTGGCCTTCATGGACATAGTAGGATCAAAGTACAAAAGAAGAGCCTGGGACTGCTCGTAAACAAGTTTGAATTCCAGATACACGTGAGCAATTGGGAGACTCTAGCTTGCTCACCATCAGTCCTATCATTGTGTTGTGTCTCCCACTAAAGAAGGTCAGGCTTTGTTTTGCAGCCAGGACCCTGAGTGTGGGAGCAGAGAAGGGGGAAAAGACTCACTTTGTCTTTTCCTGGGGATGGTAGGTACTAAATTGTCAGACTTGCTGCATTACCCAAGTTGATCACCCAACAATCATCATCTGAAAATCACTGTGTTATAAAGGTGAATGTTCCTTGCTCCAGACTGTCTGGAGGAGGAGGAAAGACAAAGACAGCATGTAGGTGAATTCATACAGATTTAAAGGATGACTCATTTAATTTTGATAAATAACATTCGGGTTAATCCTAAAATAGCCAGAAATATTACTAAATCAGTAATCTACATTTTCTGAACTTCCTCAATGTTAAGTATTTTAACAGAGGACTAATTATTCTGGCCTTTCTTGTAACTACTCTCACATATTGCTATTATAATATCATTTAGCATTCCTTCTCTTTATCCAAGTATAGAATCGATTGAGAGAATCACAGGGATTTGAAAAAAGGAAACCAAAATGACAATTCTATTCCTAAAAAACTATTTGGAAATTGGACCTAGGTGTGGATCTACAACAGGTTCCCAAATGCAGCACCTCAATATTCAGGAGATTGACCTACTGGAGCAACATGCTGGGCATTCCTATTGGGATCCAGTCTCAGGAGCAGAGTCACCCAGTCAGATCTCAGAAAGACTCCGGGAAAGGCTGATATAAATATGTCTGAAATTACCCCAGATATGCCCAATCACAAAAGGAGTGTCCCAGGGTGGAATAACATTATGAAAGCTCTTTCATGTAGCTATTTCCACATAGGAAATAGGAAATGCACCTTATGTGCCTGAAATCTACTTTTAAAATAATAGCATATAAAGTAAACTAAGTTAACTAAATAATGATGTCTAAAGGTTCTTTACCATGAGACCTTCACAGATTAGATAGAGTAAGTTATATGTAACAAAGACTTGTTTACTAAATATTCTTTCCCCATAAGCTAGTGGAAGCAGCAGCTTCAACTTTAGTGTACTGAGCATACTCTGATATGTGTTGCTAGCAGCAAGTGCAGATACTACAGGCCAAAATGATCAGCTCTCTGCTAAAAACATTAATTTTTGAGGTAGTTAAAATACTTTGGTTACATTTGCCCCTTGTATCCTAATATTAGAATTTATTCAGAGTTGTCCTTTAAAACCCTCTTGATGGAATGTAACCGTCTCTATGGAGAACAGTATGGGGATTTCTCACAATCAAACTTCCAATAGTTGACTGATTCCACTCCTAGGTATCTATCCCAAGAGCACAAACACTCATCTGAAAATATATGGTTACACCTCTGTCCATTGCAGCACTTAGTACAATATCCAAGATATGGAAGCAACCGGTGATTGTTAAATGGATAAAGAAGTTATGGTATATATACGTTATGGAATGCTACTCTCTCTGAGGAAGGATGAAATATTTCCCTTTCTACAAAAATAAATAAAACTGATAGGAATCATGCTAAGCAAAGTAAGTCAGAAGAAGAACAAAAATATTGGATAATCTCACTTAGATGTGAAAGAGACTGGTAAAATAAAAATAAGCAACGAATGATTGGTAAATGGATAAAGAAGTTATGGCATATATACACTATGGAATGCTACTCTGCTCTGAGAAAGGATGAAATATTACCTTTTCTACAAAAATAAATAAAACCGATAGCAATCATGCTAAGCAAAATAATTCAGAAGAAGAAAGAAATATATTGGATAATCTCATTTAGATATGAAAGAGACTGGTAAAATGAAAATAAGCCCTAAGACTGATTATAGAATTGAAGTTATTGTTTGCAAAGAATAAAAGATTCAAGTTAGAGTTGCTTGCATCCTATCTTGGACTCCTCTTCCTACATTTTTATGATGTTTATTGTGTAGTTGTTGATTTTGAGTTAGATATTTTAGAATATTTATTTATACATATATGATAAAACATTCACTTTAAGATTTTGATAGTTTATGGGGGCCGGAGAGATAGCATTTGCCTTGCATACGGCTGACCCAGGAAAAGCCTGGGTTCAATCTCCAGCATCCCATATGGTCTCCTGAGCCTGCCAGGAGCGATATCTGAGCACAGAGCCAAGATAAAGCCTGAGTGCTGCCAAGTGTGGCCCAAAAACCAAAAACCAAAAGAAAAAAAAAAAGATTTGGATAGTTTGATAGTTTGGTTTCATCCCCCTGACACTACACATAATCCCTAAGTATCACCAGAAATGATTCCTAAACTCCGAGCCAGTAGAAAACTCTGGACACCACTGGGTGTGGCCCCACAAAAAAACTTATTGTTTTATTCATTCATTTAATTATTAAGCCATTTATCAATACTTTTCTAAGCCAAAATTTTTCCATAAAAGGCTCATAGCATTTTTCTCTTTAATTCTTTGCCGCCCTTTCCCCCTTGTCATGAAGTTTGTACAATCTTTTAAATATTTTATCTTACACTTCTAGATTGCTTAGATATAAAGAAGAATGGTGAATTCTCTTTCTTCTGCCAGGAAGTCAGTCTCAATCCTTCTACAACACTGTCTTCTTAGGACAGTTTTAGGTTGACTAACAAAATTTCTCCTTAGCAAAAAAGGTGACTGTGACATAGGAGAGAAACCTCCAATGAAAAAGCTGCTCTAGAACCTGATTGTGACATACCAATATAAATAGAAGAGTTCTCCTTACTGTTGGTCACTTCTCTCTCCACACCTAGCTGATAAGATCATCATCTGCAATGGCCAAGCCTACCACCAAAAGGAAAAGGTGCACAAGAAACAAAATAAAACAAACCTTCAAACAGAAATCAAGTTCCAGAAACTATGTGGGGCATAGAAATTATTCAACCTACATAAACAAGATCTTCAAGGTAGTGTTTTCTAAGAATGGCATGCTATTTCATACTGTGGTCATTCTCAACAACCTTACCAAAATCTGAGTGCATTTCTCTGAAAACCTACCAGCTGAGGTTTTAAAGAGATTGCTCTACCCACACTGCTGAAGATGTCCAGAAAGCAATGGATTTTCTGTTGCCTGGGAAACTGGCTAAGTATGCAATGGCTTATGGAAGTGATGTCCACAGGTATGTTCATGCCTAACCTGCATGCACCAGCTTAATTAAATCTTGGAAAGTGAATCAAACTTCCTACCCATTCAATCACTCAATATTAAATTCACTTTTCTTTTACCTAACACGTTGGTATATTCCTGGTGGGTTTCTATTTTCAGTTCTAGAGAAGTGCTGTTTTCTTACTATGTACTTTAAAATCTGTTATTTTTTCATTTTTTTTGACAACTACTCCTTCCTACTCCTTCCCAAAAACACGTTTTTTCTGTAAAATGTGTAAATCTCACACATTCCTGTGAATGTTGTAAATTTTAATGCTTATGGTATTTTTAAGGGTATTAGTAACCCATGTAGTTTATTTAATCCAGCTATTTTGATCATGTCACATTTGAAATGTAGGAAAATGAATATTTTATCAGAAGCATACTTTCTAAGCATTAGATAAGTATCCCCTTCCACATATGAGAAAAGTAAGTATCTTGTCTCAGATTACCTCTGTAAATGACAGAGCAAGTATTTTTATCTGGCTAATGGAGTTTCTATGGATACTTATAGGATGAATATATTTCTTTTTTTGTTTGTTTGTTTGTTTTGGTTTTGGTTTTTGGGTCACACCCGGCAGTGCACGAGGGTTACTCCTGGCTCTATGATCAGAAATCGCCCATGGCAGGCACGGGGGACCCTATGGGATGCCAGGATTTGAACCACCATCCTTCTACATGAAAGACACGTCTTATCTCCATGATATCTCTCTGCCCCCCCCTTTTTTTGGTGTACATTTTCTTTTGGTACAAACATACCAAATTTTCTCTAGATTGTTGGATCAGTGATATGCTCATATTGAACTTTACGAATATTATCAAAATGGCTTCTAAATGTCCAATTTAAAATTACAGAGGACACAGGTAATTTAATTTCTAGTTACAGGAGTACATTGTTGAACTTTCCTCCATAAAATAGGGGTTTTCTTGTATATATAAGTTTAAAATAGACTCTTCTAGCTGTCTCTGACTTAGAACAACATTTCTTCTAGGCTACTCAGCTCTAAATATTTTCATTATCATTGGTAATGTCATCTGGCTCTGTCTTCATGGAACACAGAATGGAGATTCTCAAAAGAATAAGAGTGAGCCTCCAATATGACTCACCAAATCCACTTCTGGGCATCCATTCCCCAAACGAAAACAATTCAAAAATAAGCACATAGGTCTAATATACATCTATGTTCATTACTGGACTTGGTACAATAATCAGGATATAGAAACAACCCAAATATTCAATGACAGATAAATGGATAGAGAATGTAACAAAAGTTGAAATCTTGCTGTTCACTGAAATTTAAACTGGAGAACATCATGTTTAATGAAATAAGTCAGAGAGAAAAGAACAGCTACCAGATGATCTCACTCATTTGTGGTATAGAGATAAAAAAGGAATAAACAATATCTAACAATTACAAAGCCTTGGCCGTAGATTACAAACAGATTGCTGTGCAGTGAGGGAGGTAGTTGGAGAAGGAAGAAATAGACTAGAAATGACATAAGGACAGTGGTGGAGGAGCTGGGCACTTTGGCAAGATGTGGAACTTTATACATTAAACTAGAAATGTGGGACAGGCCCTGGGTTTCTCTGGCTGGTTAATAACACTGCTCTAGAGAATTTTTGATGATTAAAAAGTTATCCCTGGGGCTAGAGCAATAGCACAGCAGGTAGGGTGATTACCTTGCACGGAGCTGACCCGAATTCAAATCCCTGCGTCCCTATGGTAAACTGAGCCTCCCAAGAGCAATTTTTGAGGTAGAACTAGGAGTATCTCAAGCTCCACTGGTGTGGCTCAAAAACCAACAAAAACCAAAAAGGTTACCTCTGGTGAAACCATAACCAGGTGAACATGAATTACTTAAATTAATTAAAATTAATCTTTGAGAGATATTCATTGAAAATAAATTTTGCATATATATTTTTTAGTTCAAAGTTGTTGAAAAACATTTTAATTATTGAGTCCTGGATGGGGCTGAATGATGGTGAGATGGATCGAGAGACCTTTCTCTGCAGACCCGAGCCATGCACCTACAACTCCCTCCAGCCTTCGGATCTGAGGGTTTAAGATAACTGTGAGGAAAAGATCCACAGGTTTCAGGAGACATGAAGCTTTATTCAAGGCCCTAGCCAACAGGTGTGGCTTCTATCATAACCTTTTAAGCAGCCTATTTCAGCCGCCCAGGGACACCGGGGGATCGAACCGCGGTCTGTCCAAGGCTAGCGCAGGGAAGGCAGGCACCTTACCTTTAGCGCCACCGCCCGGCCCCCTCAATCCGTCTCTATCCCTCCATGTTGCCAACTCTCCTGCTTCTTCTCCCTGAATCCTCTCTGAATCCCCTTCCTACCCCTGAGGCAATCCTTTTGTTACCTACCAAGGACCTCTGCCAGAAATGGGCTGGTCTTACCATCAGGTAAGGTTACACAGGAAATGGGGGTGGGGTGACACAAAGTAACTTATTATAATAAATTTATCTTTAGATTACCACCAAATTTGTATTTTAATATATTGAGTAAAAGGACATTGGTAATTTGCTTGTTTTTCTGAATTTCTATTTCTGAGTAGAATTAATCATTATTATTGTCCTTGTAATGTTTTCTCTTAAAACATGATCTATGAATCCAATGTAATAAAAACAAGTAATAATAATATTAACAATATAAATAAACTAATAAAATCTAAAATTGAAAAATATAATACTATGTGAAGGAGGATTTTTTTCTATGACCATTTCTACTGTGGTTTAAATATAGAATATAGAGTCCTGGGGGTGAGGTCTTTTTCCATTCGGCCCGGCACCTGTAGCCCCTTCTGCTGGCAAATCTGTAGGTTGCGGCAGAGAAATGACCCACAGTCAATCAGTTGAAGATTCAGAAGATAACCAGCTTTATTTCAGGGCCCTAACTGCCATGTGCATTTCTTCACATGGCTTCTATGCTAAGTTTTTTAAGCAGTCTCTATCACTGCCTTCCATCCATCCTATCTGCGTCTGCTTCTCTCTTCTCCCTCCCAGCCAGCCAACACCTTAATTACCAACTGCAGGCCCCTCCCAGCTGTGGATGGGTCTGGCCATTTAGGTCATATTAGCATATGGCTTTGGGGAAGGGGTAACACTACTTTTGTGTTGAAAAACATATTAATTTTAAAGTCTTTGATGGTGGTGGATGATGGTGAAATGGATGGAGAGGCCTATCTCTGCCGGCCATGCCATGCCCCTGCAACTCCCTCCAGCCAGTGTGTCTGAGGGTTCAGGATAGCCACAAGGAAATGATCCACAGGCAGTCAAGTTTCAGGAGACATAAGCTGTATTAAGGCCCTAGCCACGGTGTGTGGCTCCTAAGCTTTTTAAACCTTTTAAGCCTGCTCCATAAGTAGCCTGCATTCAAACCTGTCTCACCAGCCACAGTTTGTGTTGAATCCTCTCTCCCTCCTCCCCCTGAATCTCTGTTATCTATCCTCCTGGCAAGCAAAACAGGAAGTTGGGGGAGGGGAGTAACACTTTTGTATATGTTTTGTTTTTATTTGTTTTTATTTATTTATTTTTCAGTGTTAACAGCATTATATCTGGCAGTGCTCAGACAAATACTCAGTGCCAAAGATTAAATTCAAGGCCTCACATAGGCAATTCCTGCATTCCAGCCCTTTGTGCTGGACATCTAATAAGGGTTAGCTACATGTAAACTTCACCCCTGTATAAGGTCTCCAGCCCCTCTGTTCCGTTTCAAACTGTTTGTTGTGGAGTTGTACTTCTTACTATATTCTGAAAAACTAATATCTTATCAAATGTATGGTAGTAAATATTTCTCTTCCATTCATTGGAATATCTTCACTCTATTCCTGGCGACCCATGTTATTTTGATAAAGTATCCTTATTAGTGTCTTTAGTGTAATATGACTATTTAGATATTTTTATTGTTTCTCTGTGAGAAATTTATTTGTAATGATATTAATAATTTTTAAATATTCAGAAATGGTGAAATTGTCACCGCATAACCTTGACACCAGTAACACCATTTTACCAACAGTTTTGTTTTTAGTCTTGGATTCTGATAACCTGAGATAGTTAAGGTGTAAAAACAACATAATAAAAATTAAAAGTGGTTCTCTGATATGTGTTTATCTCTTCTCAGACATAAAATCCTCAATTTAAACTTAAAATTTTAAATCCTCAATTATTCAGCTGTGCTCATGGTCATCTATGACAAAGATTGTGTTTCAACCACTCTAAAATGTATACCCATAGCCAAGTTCTGATGAATAAAAAATACATGTATCATTCAGGTGACTACTCAGCAGAGTAGGGTGGTGAGAACAGTAGGAAAAGCATTTACCTAGCACATGACCAACCTAATTTTGATCCCTGCATTCCATATGGTCCCCTCAGCCTGATGAGGAGTGATCCCTGACCATAGCCAGATATGGCCTCCAACTCCCCATCCTCCCCTGCATCCTGTCAAAAATTAGCTGAGTGCTTTTAAGCCTTTTTCTCTTTCCTAACAACTGAATTAAGTATATGATGGCTAGAAATGGAGCAAACATTTTACACTAGTTGAAATCTGAAAATTAGTAACCTTAATATTAGTACATATAGTGAAAGTGCTTTCATCTATAATAATTGAGGTGCCATTCCAGCTCAGGTCTTGCCTATTATCAGAGGGAAAATACATTTCTAAATTATTTAAGACACTCTTAATTAGGATTTCTATCATTCACAGTCAAATCTAATTCTGATGCAGACCTCCAGAAGATTATTGCCTGCTAAACAATGAAGTCAGTCTCAAAATAATTGCATGCTTATGAAATAAAAAACATATTAAGATAGGAATGGGGATGATGATGTATTTCTCAGATATTGGCATAAAATGAAATCTCATGTTACTAAGTAATCCTTTCTCAGAGATATGTAACACAAATTGCAAGAGCTAGCCTAGGGTAACTGTTGGGCATCCGATGTGATTTTGTAGCATTCTTTAAAATAGGAACTTTTTTAAAATGGGATTTTTCAAGCCAGAAAGATAGTATATGGGATAAGATGGATGCTTTTAAGTAGCTGACACGAGTTCAATTCCCAGTACCACATGACCCCCCAAGCATAGTGTCAGAAGTAACCCATGAAGCATGGGTGTGGCAGAGAGAGAGAAAGAGAGAGAGAGAGAGAGAGAGAGAGAGAGAGAGAGAGAGAGAGAGAGAGAGAGAGAGAGAGAAGGTTTTTAATTAGGTCAACAGCATGGGGCTGGAGAGATAGCATGGAGTTAAGGTGTTTGCCTTTCATGCAGAAGGATGGTGGTTCAAATCCCGGCATCCCATATGGTCCTCTGTGCCTGCCAGGGGCGATTTCTGAGTGTAGAGACAGGAATAACCCCTGACCGCTGCCAGGTGTGACCCCAAAACCAAAACCAAAAACAAACAAAAAAAAAAAAACAAAAAAATTAGGCCAACGACATAACCAATCTATGACTGTGGTCATGACACTAGTGAAACGTAGTACCATAAAAGATGTCACACGAAGAAGAAAGATTAAGATCGTTTTATAATACAGATCACTCAGGTGATAAAGATCTAGCAAACTTAAATTATCCTTCTCTGATTTTAGAAATTTTGTTTTAGGTGCCTGAGTGATAGCACAGTGGTAGGGCATTTATCATGTGTGCTGCCAGCCCAGGATGGACCTGGGTTTGAGCCCTGACATCCCATATAGTCTCCTGAGCCTGACAGGAACAATTTTTGAGCTTAGAGTTGGGATCAACTTCTGAACACTACTTGGTGTAGCCCCCCTACAAAAAAGAAACAAAGCAAATGAGAGAAAGAAGGAAGGAAGGAAGGAAGGAAGGAAGGAAGGAAGGAAGGAAGGAAGGAAGGAAGGAAGGAAGGAAGGAAGGAAGGAAGGAAGGAAGGAAGGAAGGAAGGAAGGAAGGAAGGAAGGAAGGAAGGAAGGAAGGAAGGAAGGAAGGAAGGAAGGAAGGAAGGAATGTAATCTCATATAGTATTTGTGCTATAATTATATTTATTTAAAAGACTTGCCATGCATGTTTCTAGTTCCAACTAAATGTGTCAGAAATTATTGGTTCAAGAAAATGCCACTAAGTATAATACCTTGCTTATGCTATTCAGAGTTCATTTGTGCTTCACAAAACATTGACTATTTTTCTGAGAAAAACTTCATTTCTTTAAAAGCTTAGAGACTCATGGAAAAACAAATTGAAAATAGAATAAATTACTGGAAACCACTGACATTCTAAGTCACAGCTCTGAGTTGCACATTATTCAAAACTCTACACAGCTGTCAATTCAATATACAGTCCATGGACTATACCTCACCTGAGAAGCTTTTTATTAGCATTTCATAGTCAGAAAAAACAGGCATAAAATAACTGGGAAACTAGCCAGAGATCACACAGCTACTAATAACAGAAATAGGATTTAAACATGCTTAGACAGTGAAATTCAGAATTTAAAGAAAAATGAAATACTATATCTCACATGAAGATAAAGGAATGAAGAAAACCCTGTGAAAGATGGGAGAAACATCTAACCCAGATCAGAAATATAACCCAGATCAGATTGCTGAGTTCAGAGCCAAGATTATTGCTGGGTGTGGGATTTCTTCATGAGCTGGTTTGTAGTCACTCAAATTATAGGGCACTTGTCTTGTATGAGGCCTATCTGGGTTCGATCACTGGCATCCTATATGGTCCCTGAGCCCTTTAGGAGTGACTCCTAGGCTCAGAGTCAGGAATAAGTCCTGAGCAAAGCCAACACTTGAACCAGAAATAAACGAGAGGGAGGGAGGGAGGGAGGGAGGGAGGGAGGGAGGGAGGGAGGGAAAAAGAAAAAGAGAGAAAGAAAGAAAGAAAGAAAGAAAGAAAGAAAGAAAGAAAGAAAGAAAGAAAGAAAGAAAGAAAGAAAGAAAGAAAGAAAGAAAGAAAGAAAGAAAGAAAGAAAGAAAGAAAGAAAGAAAGAAAGAAAGAAAGAAAGAAAGAAAGAGAGAGAGAAAGAAAGAGAGGAAGAAAAAGAGAAAGAAAGAGAAAGAGAGAAAGAAAGAGATAAAGAGAGAGAAAGAGAGAAAGAAAGAAAGAGAGAGAGAGAAAGAAAGAGAGAGAAAGAGATAAAGAGAGAGAGAAAGAGAGAGAAGAAAGAGAAGAAAGAAAGAAAAGAAAGAAAGAAAGAAAGAAAGAAAGAAAGAAAGAGAGAGAGAGAGAGAGAAAGAAAGAAAGAAAGAAAGAAAGAAAGAAAGAAAGAAAGAAAGAAAGAAAAAGAAAGAAAGAAAGAAAGAAAGAAAGAAAGAAAGAAAGAAAGAAAGAAAGAAAGAAAGAAAGAAAGAAAGAAAGAAAGAAAGAAAGAAAGAAAGAAAGAAAGAAAGAAAGAAAAGAAAAGAAAAAGTAATGTATCTTAGAGAAGAGATGACAACTGACCAGTATATGTAAAACACCAAGAATAATATTTTCACAATAATATGACATTCAACTGTAATTTTAAGATAATTGCAAGTTGAGTGACAGCCAATAGAAACAGGAGGTGGAATTGTGGAAATGTGATTTGGTATGTTTAAGTGTAAATCTGTGAGCTGACTAATAATTTGAATTTTATCCATGCCTCTGGAGAGATTCTTTGAAGAACTTAAAGCAGGAGAAAGATGTGATTTTATTTACAGAATTTAGAAATATTTCAGCAGCAGAAATGAGGATAAATTTTAAAAAGTAGAACTATTCACATATTACTGGAATGATTCAGGAAGTACTTGATGAGGACTTAAATCTAGACAGAAAAGAAATAGAAGAGATAGGTGTGAAAAAACATTTAGGAGACAAAATTCATAGAAGATATGTGCTTTGTGCAAATTGATAGAGAAGCAGCCAACTAGAAATTCTCCAGGCTCGGGGCGGCGAGGTGGCACTAGAGGTAAGGTGTCTGCCTTGCAAGCGCTAGCCAAGGAAGGACAGCGGTTTGATCCCATATGGGCGTCCCATATGGTCCCCTCAAGCCAGGGGCGATTTCTGAGTGCTTAGCCAGGAGTAACCCCTGAGCATCAACGGGTGTGGCCTGAAATACCAAAAAAAGAAAAAAAAGAAAAAAGAAAAAAAGAAAAGAAAAGAAAAGAAAGAAAAAAAGAAAGAAATTCACCAGGCTCTAAACCAGGAGTGTTATAAAGGAGTGTTAATAAGGGAAGCAAGACAAGAAACTCCTTTGTTTGGTACTTCCATATAAAATAATTAAACACAATACAAGAAATCATTGCAAATGATGCCTTATATGGCATCATTTATATGCCTTATATATCACAATAGGGCCTGGCAAAAGTTAGAATATCCTGGGGAGGCAATTCACATATTTACTTAAAGCTTAGATTTAAAAAAAAAAAAAAAAAAAAAAAAAAGGGGGGAGCTTCGGGGCCAGACAGCATTGTGGTAGAGCGTTTGCTTTGCAAGAGCCAACCCAGGACCAAGGGTGATTCGAATCCCAGAATCCCATATGGTCCCGAGTGCCTACCAGGTGCGACTTCTGAGCGCAGAGCCAGAAGTAATTCTGAGCGCTGCCGGGTGTGACCCAAAAAACAAAAAAAGTTGGGGGTGGGGCTTGAATTTTTAAATTTTTAAATGTCATTGTAGTTTAGGTAACATGGTTATAATAGAGTTCATTTTCATAGTTTGATGAACAACATTACTATATATTCACCACCAACAAACTGCCAATGATCACCCCACGACATTCCCCACTTGAAATTGAGTCACTTTTAGTTTATCTTACCCGAATTCCCTCTCCATAACTGCTTGGGGCTCAGTTTGCAAAGGTCAAACATGGGTTTGACCTAATCTTTTTAAGGAACACTTTATTATTCTCTTTATTGTTTATGTAACAAGTTTCAGTAATGTGAACATTTATGAGGCTTTTTTGGCTTGTTTGTTTTTGTGTTTTGGGCCACACCAGGAGGTGTTCAAGACTTACTCCTGCCTCTGTCTGCAGAGATCACTCTAGGTGGTGCTCAAGGGGACCCTATGGGGTGCCTTAGATTAAACCTGGATAAGTTTCATGCAAGGCAAGTGCCCTACTATATATCACTTTGGCCCTAGTTTGACATAATTTGATACTATTTTCTTTTTTTTTTTGAATATCATAAATGGGTGATATCATCTGATACTTGTTTTTTTTTTCATCTAATTTAAAAACATTCTTCAATCTATTTTTTAATTTAAGTACCATAATTTACAATCCTGTTAATAATAGAGTTTTAGGGAAGTGAGATAGAAAATGATGTGGCAGATAAAAGCTTGCATTTTTTGTTTTGTTTCATTTTAGAACATACCTGACAGTGCTCAAGGTATGCTCAAGATTCCTGACTCTGGGCTCAGGAATCACTCCTGTTAAGCTCAGGGGATTATATGGGATGCCAGTGATAGAACCCATGTTAGCTACATGCAAGGCAAGCACCCTAACTGCTGTGCTATAGCTCTGGCCCCCAGAGCTCGAATTTTTAATACCTGAGATCAATTCTTATTGTCACCTTGCACTAAGCTGCACATTATATGTTGACACTTCCTTAGCTCTGATAGCTGATGATTCTACAGGACATTTATTTATATTTATGGAGAAAGAAATAGTCTGTTACATTATTGTAATAATACCCAGAGAAAATAGAGATGAGGGCTGGAAGGACCAGCCACAATATGAAGTTTACCACAAAGAGTTATGAGTGCAGTTAAAGAAATAACGGCACAAACAACTCTCATGATAATGGTAGTGAGAGAAGTAGAATGTCTGTCTCAAATACAGGCAGAGAGTGGAGGAGGAGGGAGATCTGGGGCATTGGTGGTGGGACTGATGCGCTGGTGAAGGGTAAGTATTCTTTTTTTTTTTTTATAACTGAAACCCAACTGCAAACATGTTTGTAATCATGGTGCTTAACAAAAGATATTACTTTAAAAAAAAGTAGTCTGTTATTATAAGTCAAGTCAGAAGCTAAGTCAACATGAAGGAAGTACTGAAATGATTTCTGAGCAAAAGAGAAAGGCTACAAACCTGGGTTTGTGAACAGAGAAATTCCTAGAAGGAACCAAACAATGGCACAGTGGGTAGGGTGTTTGCCTTGCTTAGAGACAACCTGGGGTGGATTTCTCAAACCTCATATGGTCCCCTGAGCACTGCCAGGAGTGACTGCTGAGTTCAGAGCCAGGAATAACCCCTGAACATCATTGGGTGTGAGCTTTTCTTCAAGGGCTGGTTTGTAGTCACCCTAAAGCCAGGCATCCTTTGGAAAACTATAGGTCTTTTATTAAGATTTTTTGCCATAGTATGAATTATAGGAACAATTACTAAGTACTAAGGTTATAAAAGTAAGGAAGTTAAGGTTTTAGCGTACCTTCATGAGTACTTCCAATAGGATATCTCTCTTTAAATCCTCACTTCTTTTGACTTAGGTCCACTGAGAAGGCAGAAAAATCACTTGACAGCAAAGTGCTGTCTACAAAACTATATGGTATTTCTTAATCAAGTCATCCTTTTATACTATTAGTAAACAAAATACCCCTTAGTCTAATATCTATTTTTATTTGAGAAAAAACAAACAACAAAAAACAGTATTGCCTCCTATGGCAGCCAAAATCCAATTGGTTGCTGGTAGTCGTGCCTTTGTACAATTCTTTTCCACAATTTATTAGGGTTAATCTTGTGACCAATAAAATACAGTGGAATGACTGTATGACTTGCAAAGCTTTGTCAGAGAAGGCATTGCCTCTGAAGATGGCAAAGTGACTCAAGTAGTGGAGTACATATCTAGTAAATGTGATGCCCTGTGCCTGATCCCTGACTCTATACCTTCCAATTACTATTCTGGCTGCCAACACACAATTATATATGACCCCTAATTTAAAAAAAATGTCAAATAAGTAAAAAACAAAAGCACTTCCATTTTTCTGTATTTTCTCTGGAATTACTCACTCTAGGAGACCAGTCACCATGACACCAAAGCAACCTACAGAATGAACCTATGAATTTGAAACTCCCATCAAGAAGTAACATCAACTTCCTTTAGGGTTCTCCATCCTAGCTCCAGTCATGTCTTCTGAAGACACATTCCCTGGACAATATCTTATCTGCAAACTCACAAGAGACTCCAAGCCAGAACCATTTGGCTAAGCTACTCACTAACCCCAGACAGGTTGCAAAATAACGAAGTTGTACAATTATTGAAAGACAGGTAATAATTTAGTAAGCAGCATTAGTTAACTCTGAAATATTCTGACTTGAAAGAAGTATCAGATTACTTGAAAGACCAGACTATATTTTTCACACGTTTTTTAAAATCCATAGTTTTTGACTCCCAACGTTCTTAGAACTTCCTGTCATTGTATGGAAGTATGAAAGCTGTCTCTTGTTACATCATCTTTGGGAACACCTGACATTGGGTGCTTATTTCCAAGTAAGCCAACTAAAACTTAAAGGGCATGTCTTTCATTCTCTTTTGTCCTCAGCTATGAGTGAGAGAGAAGTGCTAGAAATTGGATTCAACTGCCAATGGCCAATGAGTTACTCATCAGGCCTATGTATTAAAGTCTCTCTAAAATCCCAAAAAAGAAAGTACTTCAGAAAACTTCCAGATAGGTGAGCAAATGGAGATTTGTGGAGAGGGTTACACCTGTGAAGTGTATGAGAGCCCCATGCTCTTTCCTCAGACCCTACCCAATGTTTCTATCTGGATCTTTCTAAATAATATGCTTTGTAATAGGTTAGTGAGGTGATGGGTAAATAAAAAGTTTGCTGAATTCTGTGAGCTCAGATTACAAATTACTCAAACCTACAAAATGTATACTTATATATCCATGGGTCAGAAACACCAGAAAAATTTAGGTTTGTAGCTGGCACTGATAGCTAAGTAGACTGCAAAGCATGCAAAATTAATTTCAAAAAGCAGGCAAAAATTAGACTACTGGTAAACAACATAATTTTATTGAATTACCTTACTGGAGAGAAGGCAAAATCTGACAGTAATTTGATTTTTTGAGAAGTAAACTATGATAAATGCTATTATTAAAGGAGAATGAAACTGTTTTCCAAACCAGAAAAAAAAAACGTGTCTATAACAACATAAACACATCCAAAATATCTTATTCAGACCCTAAGGAAAACACTGACCTATATAAGGGAAGGTGCTTGAATAAATCCAAAATGACTAACTGCTAAGTTTTAAGAAAATTCAAGATGTTTCAATTAACATAAAAATTGATGGCCAATATCGGGGGAAAATATCAAGTTTTGGAGGATACCAAAAATAAAGAGTTGTCAACAAGAACAGCTTTGTAGGGGGTAGAACTATTAGAGCACAGCAGGTAGGAAATTTGCCTTGCACACTGTCAACCTGGTTTTGATCCCCAGCATCCCATATGGTCCCCCAAGCCTGCCAGGAGTGATTTTTGAGCACAGAGCTAGGAGTAACCCCTGAGCACTGCTGGGTGTGACCCCCCCCCAAAAAAAAAACATAAAAAGAATAGCTTTGTATGTGATTCATGCTTCATGGTTTTGTCACTTTGCCTAACTAGAGAGTCAAAAGGTAGGGGCTAAGTATTGAACTCAATTTACTGTCCACAGATAGTTTGTGTAAAAAAAAACTAGTTGGAAGCAAGACCTTATATTCATGTACAACCCCAGCAAAGCAGAGTAACATGGGAAGAAAATGCAAGATAATGAATGCTCTGACCACACTGGCTGCAGAGTAATAACAAGCCATTATTTGATTGGCACCCTCACTTTGCCATGACTGGACAAGTTACATGGAAAACCATGCCAAAAAACTAAGTATAGCTTATTATAGGGGAAAATTAAGAAAAAATATCCCTGCTTGCTTTCTTCTAACTTCCATTTCCTACTGATCAAATTTAATCTCGGAATTTATTCCTCTTCCTCACCACAGGAAATGGCCCCTTATCAACTTCCAGAGAAACTATATTATAACTTGTGACAAAGGGCTTTGTGCAAGTCTGGCGATGAAAGGGACTGGAAAAGAGTCTAGAAAGTAGGCTGAAAGCAGAAATACATAGACCCTCAAGGAGCAATGACAAAGTCATAAAGCTTCAAAGCTGTAGGTGCTGGTAAGGTTGAAAGAATAGATTCAATTCATTCATTGAGTCACCATTGCTAGATGCCTGAGATACAATCTTTTGGTTGTCTAGCAGACCAACAGGAAACTAGCAAGTGCTATCTACTAAATGTAGTTCTAGCATATTTTACACATCTGTCTAGCCTGTGTGGCCTGTTTTGGCTATCTTCATCCCCTAGCAGCAAAGCAATGCTCTTTCAGGGTTAAGAAATGAGTGATTCTTTTGTCAGTGCCCTTTTAAGGATCTTCTTTTTAGAAACAGTCATCAGTTTTTGCTGATTGCTCACCTTGAATCTTCCCAATGCTTCATGCTGACCTCAGAAATCTCCACATACAGCTCTCCTGGGTAGCCGCCTAAGGAAATCCATTTGATGCAAACTTTAATTGCACAACCTTGAAGTATAAGTAAAGTCATACTTTGTCAACTAGCACACTCCACCACAAATGGGTAAAAGATAAATAACAGTAATAATTGATTTCATTCAATCTGTTTATCAGACGTAGGATACTCCAGTGCCATTAATCATAGTAAGATATTCTATTTACAGAATTGTGCAAGTGAAATCCATTTAGATAATTTTGTATTGAGAGTGGAAAAGGATTGACTTTGAAACCGAAAATGAGAAAACTTGAGTTTTGTATTATACAAAAATCTCAGTGTTTCTTTAATATGGCAGTAGGCTTTTGTCCTCGGGCTGTAGTGGCTGGAAGCATATGATAGGAAACTGACATTCACTGTCATCTGTATTCTCACATTGTTGCACTGCAGAGTGTTTAAATTGAGCTTGCAGCCACCTTCTTTTCTATTTAACGATATTCCTGTTTCAAGCAAATAGAGCTCAGATTTCAAGAGAAAATTATTTAAAAATCATATTTAACTCCTAAATGTTCAAAATATAGCAGAGAGACCAAATCTTCACCTTCCTAAAACTATGCAACTCAGGTACAGGAGATTTTTTAATTAAAGTAGGTGATCTGGGTAGGAGCAATAGCACAGAGGTAGGATGTTTGCCTTGCATGCGGCTGATTTAGGAAGGACCTTGGCTCAATCCCTGGTGTCCCGTATGATCCCCCTGAGCCAGGAGCAATTTCTGAGTGCATAGCCAGGAATAACCCCTGATCGTCACAGGGTGTGGCCCAAAAAGCAATAAATAAATAAATAAATAACTATTGGGTTGGAGAAATAGCATGGAGGTAGGGTGTTTGCCATGCATACAGAAGGATGGTGATTCGAATCCCAGCATCCCATATGGTCCCCTGAGCCTGCCAGGAGTGATTTCTGAGCGTAGAGCCAGGAGTAGCCCCTGAGTGATGCCAGGTGTGACCCAAAAAAGAAAACCAAAATATAAATAAATAAAGTATATGATATATTTCTGAGCCAAAACAACTGTTCTTTTAAATAATTTTATCTTTAGTTTTAATAAAATAATTTTTGGTATTCTTATACTTCCAATAGTAGCATTGAGCATGTTGTCATATTTATCCATAAACTATAACTTCCAAGTATTTTCTTAAATGTACACTCCTTAGGCTCCTGCCATTCATTCATTCATATTTTGTATAAACATCTGCCAAACATTTGTAATGTATCTGGTACTATAATAAAAGATAAGGATACTGAGATAAAATACAGATACTATACTAGTATAGTATTAATATCTAAAGACAATAGAGGTGAGGGCCAGGAGGAATGGTCCATTGTCACAATAGTGGAGGAATACATTTAGGATAGAAAATGAACCGCATGTCAATGATAGTTGAAAATGAACACTTTGGACAAGAACTAGGTGCTGAAAGGAGATAAAATTATATGTATGATACCCCTTCAATAACAATATAACAAACTAAAGTATCTGAAAGTAAAGAGAGAGAGAGAAAAAAGAGAAATGTCATAGGCAGAGAAGAGAACAGAGAAGAGGGTAGTAGGGAAACTGGGGACATTGATGGCAGAAAATATTCACTGGATGAAGGCTATTGGACATTATATGACAGAAACTCAATCATGAACAACTTTGTAACTGAAATAAAAACTCATTCTGCTTTAAAAAAAATACTATCCTAAACAATAACAGCAATAACAACAACAAAACCCCACAGGTTTTAATCTTTTTTAAACATGAACACAAGGAGAAATAAAGAGAGTACTTTCTAATTCCTACATGTCTGAGTTCTGGAATAAACTATTCTGATTCAAATCCTGACTCCAGGAAGACCTGAAAGACTTGAGATAAATCACAAGAACTCGTTATTTAATTTCTCCAAGGTTTTGTTTCTTAATAAGAAAAAAAAATAATAGAGGCCCCAAAGTACAGAATAAGGTAAGTCCAGTAAAGCACTTAACTCACTGATTGGCACAGTATAAGATGTAAGTGTTCATTACTATTAATTTTGAATAGATAATGGCATTCCAGATGCTAAAGAAACATGAAGAATGAGTCTAAACTCCATTGTCCAGACTTTGAAAGCCTTAAGAATACACATGCACTGTTGAAAACTATACTGCTGAGATAGCTTCCAAAATTTTCCAGCTCTCAGATTCTCTAATGGGCCCAAATGACCCTCTCCCATATCCCTGAAAAAAAATGAAAGTCTCTTCTTCATGGCTTGCCCACTCATGTAAAGCAGTTACCAGACTGTGACACCCTCACATAGTCATAATCAGATGCTTTCTCTGGATAAAGTCATACTTTATACTCATTTCTAAGATGCAGCTTTCCCAGGCTCATTGCAGCTTGGACTTAGACACACACACACACACACACACACACACACACACACACACACACCACTTCTTGATTCTTTGAGGTAAGGTCAAATAGGATTATCCTTTTGAGTAAGATTTTGCTCAAGGATTCTGTAGCACACAGTCAGGACTCAGGACACAGGATGGTAACTCTGAGAATCACAGACCAAACACAAGTTGATTGTCCCCATCCCACATCCTCTGGTCTTCTGACAATGGGAGCCAGCTGCACCTGTCCACAGGAATCTTCAAACATGTCCACATTCCCAGATCCAATCTCAGGTGATCCTTTGGTATGGGGAGCACTGGTGGGAATTTTGCGCTGGTGAAGGGAGTGTTCTTTTTTGTGACTAAAACCCAACTACAATTTTTTGTGATCACGGTGTTTAAATAAAGATATTAAAAAGAAAGGAAGAAAGCCTCCTCTTCTCAGTTCAGTGCTCTTCTTCCTACTCAACATGGCAGATGAGAAGCATCCATTTTTTTTTAATTTTTAAAAAAATTTTTTGAAGCATCCATTTTCTTCAAGGAGATGACACACTTAGCTCCAGTGACACACGTGCAACTATCATGTTCCTCCTCAACAATAGGCCCAGATCAGGGATCTTCCTTTTTCTTGCTCTGGTGCAGGACTACAGGGGCCCCAATCAACTTTGCTCTGATTTTTATCAGTGTTGTCTCTATCTCTATCTCTATCTCTTCCCTTGACCTTAAGGGTAGTCAGGGACTGTATGACCTTCTTAGCATGATTTCCAGTCTAGTATAAATTCTTCTTAGGTAAAACTACACCTAACTTCTACTCTAGCAGCCTGGGGGGTGATGGTGGGGTATGTGGGTTGCAGAAAGGGATCTGGGATGAGGGGAGGACAAATTTGGTGATGGGTATTCCCCCGATTCAATGTTAATATGTACCTAAAATACTACTGTGAAAGTTATGTAAGCCATATGATCACAATAAAAATTAAAAAAAAACTATACCTAACTTCATTAAAATCATTTTAAGCCAAAATTATCACATTCATGATAAAGTTATCATTAATTTATTCACATATTACATTTGTTATTGAGTAGAACATTAAATACCTTATTATGAAGCTTTTGAATATAGATGATAACCCTATATTCTGGGTTTACTAGATAAAAAAATTGAAAGATATTTGCTTCAAATATACATTATTAGAAGGATTCCTTCAAGTGGTCCATCTTCAAACAAGTTCAAACAAAGACAAATGTTTGCCTATTGAAAATATCATTTTTTTTTAAATATGCTTTTGAACAGGAGAGGTGAGATTCTGGAGATTTGAGCCATATTCAGTTGTGCTCAGATTTACTCCTGGCTCTGAGTTTAGGAATCACTCCTGGAAGTACTTGAGGGATCCTTGTGGTGGCTTAACATTAGAGATTGCCTTAATCCCTATACTATCTCTGTGGCTTTCAGAGCTCTGCTTTTTGCCATATAATATGCTAGGTATACTTTGCTTTTCCTTAAGAGTCCACTTTAGTAATTTAGAATGAAAATAACTCAAAGCATTTGAATAGCAATTGTAAATATTATCATGTTAAAGACATTTTAGATGAGGCCAAAGCAATAGTGCCAAGGGTAAAATAACTTGCCTTACATGCAGCTTACCCTGATTGGAACTCAGGCACTGCATAGCCCCCCCCCCCCCATACTACAGGAGTGATCCTTGAGCACAGCACCAAAAGTAAACCTTTTTTACCAAAAGTAAAACCTTGATGACAAGAGAGAGAGAGAGACAGACAGACAGACAGACAGACAGACAGACAGACAGAGACAGAAACAGAGACAGAGACACAGAGAGAGATAGAGACGGGGAGAGAGAGGGAGAGAGAAATTTTATTATTCTATGATATAATTGAGCACACTATTACCCTTTGACCACTCACTTAGACAGGGATGTTGGACATTAGACTTTTAAGGTAAAGCTTCTAGCTAGACCTCATGAAGCTCACCACAAAGAGTGATGAGTTTAGTTAGAGAAATAACTATATTGTGAACTATCCTAACAATGAGAATGTATGAGGGGAATAGAAAGCCTGTCTAGAGTACAGGCAGGGGTGGGGTGGGGAGGAGGGAGATTTGGGACACTGGTGATGGGAATGTTGCACTGGTGATGGGTGGTTTTCTTTACATCACTAAAACCCAAACACAATCATGATTGTAAACAAGGTGTTTAAATAAAATATTTAAAATAAAAAAAAGAAATCAAAGAAAAATATTTTTAGATATACAGAGCTATTTGACAGTCAATTGTATGCCCCAATTTTTTGTTTCTGTTGAGAACCACATCTGAGTCCTCAATGACTACTTGGAGCTGGGTATTCAGGGACCACAGTTGGTAGGAAACATACAATAATGGGGATGGAACCTGGGCATTCAAAATTCAAAGCAGGCACACCAGTCCTTTGATCTAATTCCTTTGCCCTCTCTCTCCCCCAAAAAAGTATTGTTATAAATAATATTAAGCAAGAATTTGAAAGTTTAATAACTTGCATTTCCAGTATAATAATATCTAGTATCTAATTAAAAGTGTCTTCAAGCTCTTCTCTCCTTTCTCATTTCTCCACTTCAGACATGCAAGTTTAGACTTTCTTGCTGAGACAACAAGCTTCCTCACCGCTACACCATTGAGAATTTTTTTGTTTGGTTTTGGGTCACACCTGGCAGCACTCAGGGGTTACTCCTGGCTCAATGCTCAAAAATTGCTCCTGGCAGGCTCAGGGGACCATTATACCTTATCTCCATGCTATCTCTCTAGCCCCATCTATTGGGAATATTTTTAAGAATATATTTTTAAATATTAAATGTTACTAGACATTAATTTTTTTTTAATTTTTTATTTTTAATTATGAGAACAAAGATGCAAAGAAAGAGGACAAGGCAAAGTTACAGTGGAAGGACAATCACCCATAAACAGAATTTTTAGTAGTCCCATTGCTGATATCTTAACTTTGAACTTTCAGCCAAAGAACATTAAGAAAAATAAAACAGAACCCATGTACAATTACTTTGGCCCTCAAGTCCCCAGATTGTAATACATAATATTTCTTAGCAGCACACAAAGCAATGTAAAGCCATAAAACTTATGTAACTCCTTAAACGTTGAAGGCAAAGTACTTTTTTACACTTCCATGCACATGCATATTAGTTTAAGTTGACCTCAAAAGTTTAAGTGGGTTTTTCTTAAGGATTAGAGTCAAAGAAGTACAGTAAAAATGGTGTTAGAGTGGCAATTATTGTTTGCATAGGCCCACCAAAATATGAGGGACATGGAAAGGAAAAGCCTTGGCCTAAATACAAGGAGACCCTACCCCTGAAGTTTTCTGGCATAAGACCAACTCTAGGCTCTGGTGTGGCCTGAAATACAAAAAAGAAAAAAAAGAAAGAAAGAAAGTAGGAAGGAAGGAAGGAAGGAAGGAAGGAAGGAAGGAAGGAAGGAAGGAAGGAAGGAAGGAAGGAAGGAAGGAAGGAAGGAAGGAAGGAAGGAAGGAAGGAAGGAAGGAAGGAAGGAAGGAAGGAAGGAAGGAAGGAAGGAAGAAAGGAAGGAAGGAAGGAAGGAAGGAAGGAGAAAAAGAAAAAGAAAGAAAAAGAAACAGTAAAGAATTAAGAACATTTTTGGATGATGTTAAAAGGTATATATGTGCTTTTGAAAATGAATACTAGTAAAAATAGAACACCTGAATGGGGTCCAGTATGCATACAAGAGAAGTTTCTCTCCCCCACCCTCCCCCCAGGGCCTGATTTACCAGGCCTGGCCCTGAAGACCAGTGTGGTGTGGGGGGGGGGGGGTCTCAGTCCCCTGGACTAAGTGGTCAGCCCAGGGATCCTAGGGCTAGCTGTCCTGCCCAGAGTCCCCAACATACCAGTCGAAGGGATTCAGAAGTCCTGGCATGTTGAGTCTTCTGAGCCCAGCCCCTTCCTCTGTAGTTTGTGTATGCGTTGGGGAGGAGTTTCTCTCACCCACCCTCCCCCCAGGGCCCGATTTACCAGGCCTGGCCCTGAAGACCAGTCTGGTGGTGGTGGGGGATCTCAGTCCCCTAGACTAAGTGGTCAGCCCAGAGGTCCTATGGCTAGCTATCCTTTCCAGAGCCCCCAACATGCCAGTCAAAGAGAATCAGAAGTCCTGGCATGTTGAGTCTTCTGAGCCCAGCCCCTGCTCTGTAATTTGTTTATGCAATGGGGAGGAGTTTCTCTCCCCCCACCCTCCTCCCAGGGCTCGATTTACCAGGCCTGACCCTGAAGACCAGTCTGGTGGGGGGGGGGGATCTCAGTCCCCTGGACTAAGTGGTCAGCCCAGGGGTCCTATGGCTAGCTATCCTTTCCAGAGCCCCCAACATATCAGTCGAAGAGAATCAGAAGTCCTGGCATGTTGAGTCTTCTGAGCCCAGCCCCTGCTCTGTAGTTTGTTTATGCAATGGGGAGGAGTTTCTCTCCCCCCACCCTCCTCCCAGGGCTCGATTTACCAGGCCTGACCCTAAAGACCAGTCTGGCATGGGGGGATCTCAGTCTCCTGGACTAAGTGGTCAGCCCAGAGGTTCTATGGCTAGCTATCCTGCCCAGAGCCCCCAACATACCAGCCAAAGAGAATCAGAAGTCCTGGCATGTTGAATCTTCTCGACATTAACTTTTAAAAATAATATTCTGTCATCTATTTCAACTTATTGTTAGGGAAAATGAAGAAAGAAATCTGTTGAAAGGAAAATATTTTATCCTTTTGTTGTTGTTGATTTTTATTTTTTGGACAACACCTGGTGGAGCTCAGGGATTACTCCTGGATCTGCACTCAGAAATCGCTCCTGGCAGCCTAGGGGAGTATATGAGATGCTAAGGGTCAAACCCTGGTTTGTTCCAGCAAGGGAGATAGACTGGGAGGTGTCTTCAACTCAAAGCTAAAATTATAGGTTGCTCAAGGCTGAGGAAAGGAAGCCAGACTCTGTCATCACTCAGTCTCAAGCACCTTAGAGCTAAGGCACAAAGAGGCTTCATTGCCCCATGAAGGCCCTACACAGGTTTATCATAAATTAAAAGTTTCCAACTTTAAAAAAAAAAAAAGGCCTGGGCCCGGAGAGATAGCACAGCGGCGTTTGCCTTGCAAGCAGCCGATCCAGGACCAAAGGTGGTTGGTTCGAATCCCGGTGTCCCATATGGTCCCCCGTGCCTGCCAGGAGCTACTTCTGAGCAGACAGCCAGGAGTGACCCCTGAGCACTGCCGGGTGTGGCCCAAAAACCAAAAAAAAAAAAAAAAAAAAGCCACTGGATTCAAATACCTGAGTGCCACCGTTTTTATAAGACACAGCTTAAATGTAGAGTTAGATGGAAAACACAAGTTTTTTTTTATTTTTTAATTAAATTGTATTGAACTGTAACAGATACAGAAAATGTATAATTCATAAGCGTATTGCTTAATGAATCTTCAACAGAATGAACACAGACATGCAAACACTTAGGATCACTAAACAGAAAACTAACAATACTCCAAAAATCATCTTCATGCTTCCTCTGGTTACTAATTCCCTAAAGGAAAACACTCTCCTGACTTCTAATTCTGTAAATCAGTTTTGCTTATGAACTTTTTATAAGTAGAATAGAATAACATATCCTTTTTCTTATTTCATTCACAATTTTATTTGTGAGGTTTTTGTCAATTATGCTGAATGCTTTTCATTTACATGTGGTATTGCAGATTGCTTAAAATGAAAGGAGTAACAATGCCAAGTATCAGCAAGTAGAATACCTAGAATTCTTTTTAACTTCTTTGTAAATAGAAATTGGTGCAATGACATTTAAAAGCTCTATTATATACAGTATAGCTATCCATTTCTATAACATATTTCTTCTCTTACATGTATGATCAAAAGAATTTTATTGGGGCCTGAGCCATGGCACAAGCAGTAAGGCATCTGCTTTGCCCATGCTAGCCTAGGACTGATTGTGGTTCGATCCCCCAGTGTCCCATATGGACCCCCAAGCTAGGAGCGATTGAAAAGAGAAAGGTTGTTCCACTTACTAACTCTGTGATCTTGCTTTATTTATTTGATATATTTATTTGATATATTATTGATATTTATTTGATATATTTAATTGATAATTTACCTTGTCTATATAATAGGATACCCATATCACTAGATCTTCAAAAAAGTTATTAAAATCTTTCTCAAGAATCATGAACCCAGCCTGGTAGTATAACAGTCACAAAATAATTACCTATCCTATCATCTGTTTTTATATTTCATCTTTGAAATTTGGATGAATCTTCTATCATATCATAATCTCATAATCTAATCATTAGGGTTTTTCCCAATTTTTACTGGTTTATAAAATAAGATACATTCTTTTGATCAATTATAGCTTCAATTCCATGAAATACAGTGACAAATCTTCAGCTGCAGTATCCAAAAATAAATTTATTTAATCTCTCCCAAACCTGACAAATCACACACTCAAAAATAAAAAGAGCATGTTAAGGATGGTATCCTAAAATCTTTTAGAACAATTGAGAACAATTTTCTCCCATTTCACCTGACAATACCATTTTTAGGGCTGTGAACAGAGAGACTGTTATTTGTGAAATAACAGGATATTTATAGAGGACTCTGTCTTTTTCATAGCTAGACCTTGTTTCTCAAAAACATTAATCTCCACCTCCAGATTAGGTAACCCTAAAAAGGATTTGTTCTCCTTGTTTTAAAAATGTTCCATTTAGACCATACTTTGGTTCCACCATATTATCAAGAATTTATAAACAGGTTGTTTGGTTTGGTTTAAATCTTAGTTTTACAACAATTTCATATAAACTATCCAGGAGCAGATGGATCCTACAAACATATCGACTCTTTCACTGGCCCTATCCATATCTTCTTAAATACTCTTTATCCTTGGCTCCTTGTCTGTTGAATTCTTACCTAAGAGCTTTCAATGAATTAAGAGACCATAGAACTTTAGAGGTAGTGTGGTACATTCCTTGATATCCCCAATTCACCCTCTCCTCTACTGAGTTTCTCTGACCTTTATGTTTCCATTCTAGTATCTATTTTCCAAAATTTTATTTTTAGGAGATCTATCTTATTTCAGATTGGTTTTTAAAGTCCTAAAAAGGGAAGGGGATGAAGAGATAGCAGAGCAGGAACAGGCACTTGCCTTGCACACAGATGACTAGGGCTAAGTCCCCAGCATCCAATATGAGGACCAAGTACCACCAGGAGTGATCTCTGAACATAGAAATTACTTTCCTGGGGCCGGAGAGATAGCATGGAGGTAAGGCGTTTGCCTTTCATGCAGAAGGTCATCAGTTCGAATCCCGGCGTCCCATATGGTCCCCCGTGCCTGCCAGGAGCAATTTCTGAGCCTGGAGCCAGGAATAACCCCTGAGCACTGCCGGGTGTGACCCCAAAAAAAAAAAAAAGAAAGAAATTACTTTCCTGAGCCAAAAATAAGGTTTTTTTAGAGAGAGAGAGAGAGAGAGAGAGAGAGAGAGAGAGAGAGAGAGAGAGAGAGAGAGAGAGAGAGAGAGAGAGAGAAATTGTATTTTGGATTAGCCAGCTAGATTGTTTAGATGCTCCCAATCTTATTGGCAACATCCAAGGCATCATAGTCAGGAGCCAGCCAAACATATGCCTTCTTCTCTTCATTAGGTCTAATCAGGGTGTTGACCTTGGCCATATCAATGTCATAGAACTTCTTCACAGCCTGTTTAATCTGGTGCTTGTTGGCTTTGACATTCACAATGAATACGAGTGTGTTTTTATCTTCTATCTTCTTCAAGGCCGACACAGTGGTCAAAGGGAATTTGATGATGGTATAATGGTCAAGCTTGTTTCTCCTGGGGGCGCTCTCCCAACGATATTTGGGTTGCCTTCTGAGCCTCAGCATTTTGGATCTTCAGAAGGTGGGTGATGTTCTGATCTTCTATTTATGGCTGTGGATACCTTTTAGAACTGCTTTCTTAGCTTTCAAAGCTTTGGCTTTGGCTTCAGCTTTGGGAGGTGCAAGGGCTTTCTTCTTGGCTTTTGGCACCATCTTCATAAACAGCCAGAAATAAGTTGTAAGCAATACCAATTGTGTTTCCAAAACATACACACATAAATAAATAAAAGTCTTAAAGGACTAGATCAAATATTTTCTCATCTATATTCCCATAGTACCTTCTAAAGTATCTTAAATTTATTTATTGTGATTTTTAGTTAAACTATATCAAATAGACCTGTATCAAATGGATATGGAAGTGCTTCTCACCATGCACAATGGTTATTTGTCACTATGTGATCAATATCAGAGAACTCCAGTAAACACAAATGAATTTGTATTCTGAGATATTGAACTACTGAAAGTTTGTTGTTCCTTGCCCCCAGCACTGTTCCCAGAAACTGTATGTATTTTATAAATATTGAATAAAGACATCTTTACTCTTCCTTGTATCACCCTACAATCTTATTTTTCTTATATTTCTTCCAGTACTTATAGTATTTTGCTTTGAGCAAGAAAGAATCGGCTCACTTTTATCTCAAGATCATGAGAGCTGCTGTTCTATCAGAAAACTAGCACCTCTCTCTAATTTACTTTCCCTCTTCACTAAACTAAAATTTAAGGTTATCACAGTCACTTGGTTTGTGTGTCATACCACTTATAAGCAATACTCTTCTAAAAAACTCTAACAACGAGGAAAGAAAAGTAAATTAAGTATCAGGCTACAAAACTAACACACAAAAATCTATGGCTTCTCTATATACAAAGAATAAAAGAGAAGAAAAATGTTTTTGAAAAATTCCATTCACAATTATGCCTCAGAAAATCAAGTACCTTGAAACCAACTTAACTAAAAGAGGTGAAAAACTGATACAAAGAAAGCTACAAAACACTGATTCAAGAAATAAAAGAGGACATAAGAAAATGGAGACATGTAGCCTGTTCATGGATTGGGAAGATAAACATTAAAATGTCAATAATTTCCAAAGCACTTTTCAGATTTAATGCAATTCTATAAGATACCCATGACATTTTCCAAAAAATAGATCAAACATTCATGAAATTTATTTGGAACAATAATGTCCACAAATATCTAAAACAACCCTTGGGGGAAAAAGATGGGAGGCTGTAAAGTTAACGGGTTTTCAAAGATGACTTTCCTAATCAAAGAAGGCTTCCTCTTTACATGTCAAAAATCCACCTGGGAGGAAAGAACCTCTGGATAGGCACTCTACCTTAACTTGTTCTTCACCCATGGTGGTGGTTTTATCTTCCTAATAAATACTACAGTCCTAGTGGGCCTCTCTCTCTCTCTCTCTCTCTCTCTCTCTCTCTCTCTCTCTCTCTCTCTCTCCCTCCCTCCCCCCATGTGGTAGAAAGGTCTCAGGATCTGTGTTTCATCTCTCTGCAGTCTGGTTTGGATTATTTCCTGTGGCAGCCCTGTTCCAGACCTGCTTCCCCTTTTCTCCTGGAATTTAGGCATGAGGATTTATCTGCACTTCCATAAGCGGCATCACTTTCCCCAACTTTAAGCTGTACTATAAAGCAGTAGTCATTAAAACAGCATGGTATTGGAATAAAGACATAAGCTCAGATCAATGGAATAGACTTGAATATTGTAAGTCTGACCCCCTGGTATATGCTCAATTAATCTTTGATAAAGGAGAAAGAAATACAAGGTAGAGCAAGGAAAGCCTCTTCAACAAATGGTATTGGGAAAATTGGCCAACTACATATAAAAAAGTGAACTCAGACTTCTCTTTAACACCATGCACAAAGGTCAAATCAAAATGGGTTAAAGAATTTGATATCATAAGGTATATAGAAGAACATGTAGGTAAAAAAAAACTCCATGACATTGAGACTAAAGGCATCTTTAAGGAAGATGGGGCCAGAGAGATCGCATGAAGATTATAAGGTGTTTGCCTTGCATGCAGAAGGTTGGTGGTTTGAATCCCAGCATTCCATATGGTCCCCTGAGCCTGCCAGGAGCGATTTCTGAGCATAAAGCTAGGAGTAACCCCCAAGCGCTGCCAGGTGTGATCCAAAAATCAAAAATAAATAAATAAAAATAAACTAAAAAAGGAAGAAACACCACTGTCCAAATCAGTGGAAGCAGAGATAAATAAATGAACTACATTAAACTGAGAAGCTTCTGCACCTCAATGGGCATAATGAGTAGGAGATACAAGGCCACCCACAGAATGGGAGAAACCATTCACCCAATGCCCATCAGATTACACAAGGCACTTAAATAGAATTTAGCAAGAGAAAAACATCTAAACCCATCCAAAAATGGGGATAAGAAATTAAAAAAACATTTCCTAAAAAAAAGAAATAAAAATCAAAGAGATGGCCAAAAGGCACCATAAAAAAGTGTTGCACCAATAATCATCAGGGAGATGCAATCAAAACAGTAATGAGTTATCTCACATCACAGAAACTATCATACATCAAAAAAAACAAGAGCAAGTATGAAATGGATGGGAGGAAATAGGGACTCTCATTCACTGCTGGTGGGACTGTCAACTGGCCCTGCCTTTTGGGAAAACAATATAAATATTCCTCAAATAACTGGAAATTGAGCTTCCATTTGATCAGCAATGACACTACTAGGGTTATATCCCATGAAACCAAAAATGCCACGCAGAAAAGCCCTCTGTATTCCTATGTTTGTCATAGAACTATTTACAATAGCCAGAATCTTGAAAACAACTCTAGTTCCCGAGAACAGATGGTGGCTAAACAAATTGTGGTACATCTACACAATGGAATACTACATAGTTGTTAGGAAAAATGAAGTCATAAAATTTGTGGATAGATATGGATAGTATTATGCTGAGTGAAATGAGTCAGAGAGAAAGAGGGATAGAAATAGAATAATATCCAAAGATAATAGAGATGAGGACTAGGGGGACCAGTCCATGTGAGGAAGCTTGCCACAAAGAGTGGTGAGTACAGCTAAGGTAATGAATGATCCATTGTGACAGTGTTAGTTGGAACTGATCACTCTGGACAATAACAGCGCTGAAAGGAGATAAAGTGATATGCATTGTACCCCTTCATTAGCAATTGTGCAAACCACAATGTCAAAAAAGAAAAAAGAATGAGAAAATAAAATGAACTAGATGAGGAGTGTGGGTGGGAGGAGAAACTGGAGACATTGGTGGTAGGAAATGTGCACTGATGATGGATATTGTACATTCTATGATTAAAACTCACCCGTGAGCAATTTTGTAATCACTGTGCTTAAATAAATTAATTATATATTTTTAAAAAAGAAAAAGAAACTGTGACACATCTACATAATGGAATACTATGCAGCTGTTAGGAAAAATAAAGTCATGAAATTTGTATATACATGGATGGATATAGATAGTATTATGCTGAGTGAAATGAGACAGAGGGAGAAAGATAGACATAGAATTATCTCATTCATTTGTGGGCTATAAGAAAAATAAAAGATAGTATGGTAATAATATCCAGAGACAATGAAGATGGGGACCAGGAGGCTCAGTCCATGGTAGAAAGATGGCCACAAAAAGTGGCGAATGCCATTAGGATAGAGAAAGGTCCACTATAATAATGATAATTGAAACTGATCACTCTGTACAGAACTGGGTGCTGAAAGGGAATAAAGTAATATGCATTGTACTCCTTCATTAACAATAGTGCAAATTACACTATCAACAAGAAAAAGAGAAAGAAATAAAATATCTGCCCCAGAGGTAGGCAGGTGGCAGAGCATGAGGGAAACTGGGGACAATGGTGGCAGGAAATGTGTGCTGGTGAAGGGTGGTGGACATTGTATAATTGAAACTCTATCATAAAATATTTTGTAACCACAGTGCTTAAATAAAAATATTAAAATATAAAAGTAGGGGATAGAGCGGTGGCACAGCAGTAGGGTTTTTGCCTTGTATGCAGCTGACCTAGGACAGATCTCAGTTAGATCTCTGGCATCCCATATGGTCCCCCAAGCCAGGAGCAATTTCTGTCCTCAGAGCCATGAGTATCCCCTGAGTGTCACCGGGTGTGGCCCAAAAACAAAAAATAAATAAATAAAAGTTATAAAATTAATACAAATAAAAAATAAAATTTCATTATCTATAGGAGAAGGAAATAGGTGGAAAAATTACACAGCCACAAAAATAATGTGTATATTTATCTAAACAGTACCTTTGTATTCAGCTTCAAATGAAAATGTTCTTTATTCACCACTTCTGGAAAACTCAAAGTCACCTATAACATTGATTATGTCATTGGCACATCTAGAGACAATCGACTCACTCCCATAAATCCTCTGGTATTCCCAAGGTTTTTGGTGGGCATCTAAAACCCTTGGTATCTGCACCCTTTGATTTTAAACTTTCTGATGCCAGCAAGTCTCAGCTCCAAGGTCTCTCATGTGTTTCAGGGTGAACACATTTCTTATATCATTTTATAAATTTATAAATTATATCAATTTATAAATACATTTTATAAATAAACATCCCTGGCTCCTCTCCTTCCTGTATTTTGCTCATCCTTCAAGTTGTCAGACCCACAAAAGTACTGAGTACTTGGACGCCACGCCTGCTGATTAGAACCTGGGTTCATATTTGGCATTATCAAAGGCAGCATCAGTGCAAAATCAAGCACAGTGTCAGCAGCTGCTGCAAAATAGCCATGACAGCAAAGAAAGGAGGGAGGGACTCACAGGACCTACAGGGAGGGACTCCTGGGGCTGACTTGGCCCCTGACTAATGAGTAGTGTCTGCACAAATATTAATGCTCACAGAAGCCCAGAAGCTGGGACATGAAATGCTGGAACATGGGCAGTAAACTTTATCATAAAAAGAAGTGTGAGGGGGCCAGAGCGGTGACACAGAAGTAAGGCGTTTGTCTTGCACACATCTGACCTAGGATGGACCGCAGTCTGATCCCTGGCGTCCCATATGGTCTCCCCGAGGCCAGGAGCAATTTCTGAACTCATAGCCAAGAGACCTGAGCGTCATAGGGTGTGGCCCAAAAACCAAAAAATAAGTATAAACGTGAATGCTGCAAGAAAATATGTCAGGAGTCAATATAATCCTTTAGAGTTTACAGTCTCCAGTTAGAAAATGGTTTCAACATCGCAAAAGATGTTCAAAGTCTACAGACTTTGAAATAGAAAAATAAATGTAAATACGTGACATTTGGTAGAAAAGTATACCCTTATTTAGTTTCAGCTGAGCCAATTATTGAGGATCATTTTAATTATTTAAAATTAAATAATTGGAGTTAAAGAGGCATTGACAACATGCATAATCAGTATTTTAAATTTTCTACAAATCATGAAACCACATTTGGTTTTTTAATACAATCTCCATAAGTCACAGGAAATGTCAGAAGAAATATTTAAATATCGTTGTATAAATTTACATTTAAAATTAAAATTTTACTTACACAAGTGATTTGTATTAAGAATGACATTTTAAGGAAAAAAGGTTCCATGTGAATCAACTCTTCTACATTTACTAATATTTTTAAACTAATTTATCAGATACCAGAAGGATAGTATAGTGGTTTGTGTGGTTGCTTTGCACATAGCAAGCTCAGTTCCAGTCCCCAGCACTAGTCCCCAGGTCTTTTGAATCCTGCCAGCAGTCAGCCTTAAGCAGAGTCAAGAGTAAGCTCTAAGCACAGCCAAGTGTAGCCCAAAACAAAACACAATGAATTTTAAAAGTGGGGCCGGAGTGATAGCACAGGGATAGGGCATTAGTTTTGCATGTGGTTGACCAAGGACAAACCTGCGTTCAATCCCCAGGCATCCCATTATGGTCCCCCTCTCCAGAGGCTATTTCTGAGCATCACTGGGTGTGTTCCAAAAACAAAAGCAAAAGCAAAAGTAAAAGTAAAGTAATTTGTCAGAAACTTATCCAAATGTTGTCAGAGCCCATAAAAATATTCTTAATATCTTCAATAGAAAGTGCACCAGCAAAAAATCCTTATCAAAATTTAAATTTATGAAAAGTATTTGTAGGCATTTCTTTTCAATAGCAACTAATGTTTTAATTCTAAGGTGAAAATAAAATTGGTAAAGAGTATATAAATTGAAGAAGTTTCCTTTTTATTAGTTGTATTACAGTTTAGGTAGTTATAATAGTGTTAATGTTTATGGTATTGATATACAAAGTCACTGCGCCCATCTCCACAAGAGCACCCAAGACCCTCCTCCATCACCACCAAAGCATACCAAGATTCTTCAGCTCCAGTTCATTTGTTCACTCATCACCTTTCACATTTCTCTCCAGGTGCTTGGTTCTCTCAGTTCTGTAATTCAAGGTCAGGAGTTTGTCATTGTTCAATATTGTCTATTCCCTTGTTCTCTCTTTCTATGAGATCATCTAGTACTTTCCTTTTCCCTCTGAAAAAACATATATTTAAGTAACCCATTAAAAGAATTTTTGGAAACAATCCACAAAAATATGACTAATCAAGATATTACATTCACAAAATACTACATTATATAAATTATGACACTAAAAAACTTTGTGCATTTATAAATTATATTGATATACATATCTTTACCCCATTTTTATTTATAAATAATAAAATATTTTAATGGAAAAGCTTACTTTTGAAATGTTAATGGTATATTTTACCTGTCTTTTCAAATAGAGTCTTTAAATTTTTTTTTGTTTTGTTTTAGTGTTTGGGTCACACCCGGCAGCACTCAGGGGTTACTCCTGCCTCCACACTCAGAAATCTCTCCTGGCAGGCTCTGGGACCATATGGGATGCCAGGATTCAAACCAATGATCTTCTGCATGAAAGGCAAATGCCCTACCTCCATGCTCTCTCTCCAGCCCCCAGGGTCTTTAATTTTTGTTTTGTATTCTACCCCTCAAATTCTGTGACTTTTCCTGCTCAACTAGGGAAAAAGTGGGCTTTGGGGATATTTTTTGTTTTGGGAATGGGGGTTGAAGTACAAGAGTCACACCCAGAAAGGCTTAGGGACTATCCTGGCTGTGTGCTCAGTGTAAATCCTGGTTAATATTCAGGAGCCATATGTGGTGCAGATGGAATCAAACAAGAGTTGGCTGCAGGACAAGTGAATTCCTTAACCTCTGTACTATCTCTCCATCTCCAAAGAATGGTTTTTATGCTTCACCTGATTAAGGGAATAGCTATATTTCTAAATGGAATTGAGGTCTTTAAAGCAGTTTCTAAGCACAATTACAATGAAAAAGGGTAATGTTGTAACTCAGAAATATTCAACCAATTCTTCCAAACTCAGAGTTATCTAAGATTCAATTGAGTGAGATGGAAAGAATCTTAAACACAATTATTCCATTACATGAGTATCAAAATTGAAAGAGCAAATTCTCAAGGTCACGTGTAATCTGAAAACAGATTTGGTACTAAATGGTACAGTATCTCTATCAGTTCACGAAAACCAGAAAATACCACAGGTGCTTCAAAGAATTATATGAGAAAGACCATCCAGAAAAAAAGATGTCTTCAAAGAAGCTGGCAGAAAGGAAGCACAGCTGTTACCAGATCTTCCTGACGCAGAAAGTCTCGCTCCATTGCCCGCTCCTTTCACCACAGTCTCTCCAGAATAGAACCGACCTTGAAGAGCTTGGAAAACTCTGTTTTAGACAAAATTCCATGACACTGCCTCAGCAGGGAAAAGGTGAGAAATAGATTTGAAAGTAAATGTATGAGTGGCTGACACGCTTCATGAGCCAGGACTAATAACTTATTTGTGTCTAAGTGATACCTGAAAACTTTTAAAGCACTGGCAGCTCTATTATTGAAATAAAACAGTCAAAACCTGTAGAGTTGTGCAGAGCACATATTAGTGAAGGTTAAATCCAACATCATTATCATCAGAGTACTAGTGCACTGGAACTAAGTTGTTGAAAAGGTTTAAAAAGGTTTTTAAAAATAACAAAACAGGGGCCCGAGTGATAGCACAACGATAAGGCGTTTGCCTTGCAAGCAGCCAACACAGCACGGACCCCAGTTCGAATCCCAGCATCCCATATGGTCTCCACCCCCACCCCCGAGCCTGCCAGGAGCTACTTCTGAGTGCAGATCCTGGAGTAACTCCTGAGCGCCGCCAGGTGTGACCCCCCCCCCCCAAAAAAAAACAAAACAAAACAAAACAAAAAAAACAAGCAAACAAAGAAAAAGAAAAAAGAAAAAAATGGAAAAAATGAACACCTGGCCTAGAATATTTTACCCATTATATTATCATTTAAATTTGAAGAAATGATGGGGCAGGAGCGATAGCACAGCGGTATTCTGAAGTTTGCCTTGCACGCGGCTGATCCAGGACGAACCTCTGTTCAATCTCCGACTTCCCATATGGTCCCCCAAGCCAAGGAGCGATTTCTGAGCACATAGCCAGGATTAACCCCTGAGCGTCACCAGGTGTGGCCCAGAAACCAAAAAATAAAATTTATTTTGAAGAAATAATACAGTTTACTGGACAGGCAACTGCTTAGAGAATTCATAGTCTTGAAACCAGTTTTGAAAGAAGCATTAAAGAGCTTCAATAAAGGACAGGACAATATTTTCCAGCATGTGGCATTTAGTATGGCATTTATTAATGCTGCCTATGCCCTCTACTAGATTAAAATAAAGATTTGCTTACTCCTAGCTTGCTAAGGTATTTTATACATTTTCAAAATAAATCAATGTCTTATTGACATTGGTTAAAATCACCCAGCAGTGGGGCCGGAGAGATAGCATGGAGGTAAGGCGTTTGCCTTTCATGCAGGAGGTCATCGGTTCGAATCCCGACGCCCCATATGGTCCCCTGTGCCTGCCAGGAGCAATTTCTGAGCCTGGAGCCAGAAATAACCCCTGAGCACTGCCGGGTGTGACCCAAAAAACACACAAAAAAAAAAATCACCCAGCAGTGAATCATCACACGTTCATTTTTAATGGTTTCTTTATAATTCTATTTGCCATTTAAATTTTGTTAAAGCAAGTAATATGAAATAAATTTGTTATATGCTTGTCAACAAAACAAGCTAGGAGCTGGGAGAGAACCCAGAATCATTGGTGAAGGGAAAGGGACACTGATGGTGATATTGGAGTTGGAACTTTCTATACCTAAAATTACTCTGTTATGAACAACTTTGTACATCACTGTGTCTTAATAAAATGTAAAAGAAAAAAAACACAGCATCATGTGATTTATTAGGGCAGACATATATGTCTCTCAAAGAAAATATTCACTTTTTGAAAAAAAATTCTATTAAAAAAAGTAATCAGAAGAGTTTGCCAAAGGATAATCAAATTGCCTCTAGTTATAGGAAATAAAATGACAAGATTGACCAAATCAAGGTGAACTTGCTGGTCAGGTATATTCTCTCCAGAGAGAGCAAAGGTTGACTTTTTATAATCTTTGAGGGAACCCCAGAGCATCAGCTGTGGAGACTTTAGGCATGGAACTAGACTGACACCATCAATACTAGCAGGGGTCCTCAAACTTTTTAAACAGGGGGCCAGTTCACTGTCCCTCAGACCATTGGAGGGTCTGATTATAGTAAAAACAAAACTTATGAATGCATTCTTATGCATACTGCATATATCTTATTTTGCAATGAAGAAACAAAACAGATACAAATACAATATGTGGCCCGCGGGCCATAGTTTGAGGACCACTGAAAGAGCATGGATACTCAGGTACAACTGTTGTTGATTACTTGGCACTGGAAGGTGTGTTTATTGAAGTGAATCTGACCCTATTATGCTGATCATTATGTCAAGGGACTTACTAGGGAAAGTTATTCTTGATCAACTGAATGAGTTTAATAACTAGTTCTAATGACTAATGGTTATCTTTGCTAAAAGAATAATTCTGTTATGATTTATGGGGAACCTCTATTTTTAGTTCTTCCTCTTGTCTTTATTCAAGCACTGCTGCAAGACAGATCTTAAAGATTTGTGCCAATATTTGACTTTACCCCTAAACTTTCTTCTTAGACTTCATTGGTGGAAATTTTATTTTCCATTTGCTTGCCCATTGAAATTTTTTCTTATTATTTTGTCCTTGAATCAATTGTGGAATTAGCTATTAGGATACTGGTTGCCAAAAAAAAAGTCATTTTAGACTGGAAAAAATCTAACCAAAGTGAAATATAGATATAAATATAACTGGTACAGACTAGAAAGTGTTTCAGAATCATAACCCCAGACTTTCCAGGACTAACCATAGAAATACCTCAAATGCATCTATAATAGATAATTAAATTACCTTTTCAAAAAATAAAAGAAAGTTGGACTAGGGATATATTACAGAGTTATATTGTATTTCACATTCTATTGGTCACAAATATCACTTATGTTACATATGCAAGGGATACAGTATGCAAATCATGACTACCAAGAAACAGAATCCCTAGAGAGCATCTTGGAGTTTGACCACCATGGAGCCCAAGCTCTTGAAATGTCCCAATATTTAACTGAGGAATTAATCTTGGTCTTGAATTAGCACTAGAAGCCTGACTCTTTCCTCAGAAAAAGCAAAATAAAAAATGTTTAGTAGAAAAAACAAGTTAGTGGACCTACAAAGATTCTATCTTTGAGAATATGTGATAGTTATTTGCTCTTTTTTTTCCCCCTTAGAACACATAAAAACTTTAATCAGGGCCAGAGTATTTGCTCTTTATAATTTCCCTGATGTTAAGACATTTTTCTTTATACATTATATGCAAAGAGGATCATTATTAATAAAGTTAAGAGCTACATATCCTTACATCGTTTATTAAAATGAGTGAAGTAAAGTTAGCTTGAAAGAACTGAATATTGATAAGTTTTGATGAGGTGATGAGAATTATCTAAAGATCAACAAGTTTTCTCTGTAAGAAGTTATTGAATATTTTTAACTTTTGACCATATATTTTGCATACAGTTGCCACAATGACTAAATCCTGCTGTGTAGCATAAAGATAGTTATAGATGCTTCACTTTATTGGTCCATAGCCTTTTGGTCACAGCAGTGATACTTATCCTGAATGGACCCCCAGACTCTTAAACTAGTAGAAGCCATCTCCCAGCATCACATTGATGATTTACCACCACCGTCTCAGGAACTCCTTGATGAAATTGAGTACCTGAAGCAGCAGGAATCCTCATCCCTGGGACTGGAGGAGAAAGCAGCACTCCATCCGAGCCTCTCTGCACCTGATCAAAAGAACTTAGAAGAAACTAGCAGTAATAAAGAAGATAGCAATATGCTTTGGACTAAAGAATCTCAGAATACAGAGGAAGACACAGAGAGAGCTCACATCTGGAAAGATGGCTGCAGCCACCTGAAGACCGCATGAAGCTGGAGGATTTGGTCGAGGATTCTGCAAGATGAACTAAAACTCTGCTTTTGGAAGCGACTGGGTTGGTCTGAACCATCCAGGATAATCGTCTTGGATCAGACTGACATGTCAGAGTGAACAGCGCTGGATCAAAGTTGACTCCTGGCTCTGAGCATCCTGGTTCTGAGTTCCCTTCTCCCTTCTTTCCTTTAGTTACCTTTAGAGCTGTGAGTAATAACTCAAACTCTGTTCAGCTGCCATAGTTGATATGCCCTGTTGGCTGAACATGTAGAACTTTGTTTTTGGACAGTTCCCTTAGAAAACAAAAGGTAGTTTTGATTGTAAAGGAATTCTCATTGTTCCTAGATGACTTTTGGTTTTGTTAATAAATAAGACTTTTTTGAAAAATGTAACTTTTGTTATGCTTAATAAAAATATTTACTTTTTTTTAATATTTACTTTTAATACCAAAAAAAAGATAGTTATAGATAATATTTTTTAATAATTTTATTGTGACTAGATTTTTTTTTTTTTTTGTTTTTGGGCCACACCCGGCAGTGCTCAGGGGTTACTCCTGGCTATCTTCTCAGAAATAGCTCCTGGCAGGCACGGGGGACCATATGGGACACCGGGATTCGAACCAACCACCTTTGGTCCTGGATCGGCTGCTTGCAAGGCAAACGCCGCTGTGCTATCTCTCCGGGCCTGACTAGATAATATTTTTTTTAGATAATATTTTTAAAACAATATAAATGTATCTGTTTTCCAATCATACTTTATTTACAAAAAATAAGTAGTGAAACATGTTTGGATCAGAATAAATAATTTGCCACTGTCTTCCAGATAGGAGAATAATTAATGCTAGTAAAGAAAATATTAGCTAAGTCATAAGGGTAATTTCCCTTAAACTAGTTAAGAGGGAAAGCATCACCAAAAAAGATAATAAGCCAGGGGTCAGAGAGATCACTCAATGGTCTGGAAGAGACTTTGTATGCAGGAGGCCCAGGTTCAATCCTTGATGCCCAGGGCATATCAGGTACTTCTCTGGAGCAACTTCTGAGCATAAATCCGTGCATTTCCCCCTCAGTACTTTATGCCCCTAAACAAATGATAACAAATGGGAATATACAACTGACAGTGTGACAAATAATCTTCTGTTGTTATTGAGCTAGACATATCTGCTCCATTTTTCATCAATCTATTCTGATTGCTTATCTTGGCTAAGTGGTCAACTTCTTTGAGTCACTGGTTTCTGGAGAACTCTGGAGAACTCCAATTTAAACTATGTTAAAGGGTGTAACTTTTTCATTCAGCTCAAGCATTTTTATTTTTCATAGGATTAAGACTGAATAAGACATACGAATAATGGGCAGTTTTACATCATTTAAGTTCATGACTAAGCATCTTAATGAAATTTCCTCTACAATGGAAAGATAAATTGCAATGTTCTATGTAAAGAATATAAAAGTCTATTGTGGTTTTGTCTGTTTTACTTTTAACCATCATAAGCAATGTTTTTCATTAGCAATAATTAGTATAAAATATCATTATATGATAACATCAACTTTAAAGGTGATCACAATACAATACCTGTAGATGTTTTAACTTATTTAACCTAAGTGTACAATTGTTCTAAATCTACTAAGCTAAGAGTTAACCACTAAGTTAATAGACAAAAAGTCTTAAGTATGTGCCATTGAATAAATTTAAATGATCATTAAAGGGATATTAAAAGTAATCCTGTTGCAACTATATCTAGCAGATTTATTTGCAAAGCAAATCTATTAAACTTACAGAGTTAAATCACAGAGGAGAAAGAAATTTCTTTTGATAGGTAATCTAGAGTATCAGTTTTAGGTGAGGACTGAGAAAAAGACAGAATTTTTAGAAACTTTCATTATTTTAATGTTTCTATAAATCAAGGAAAATAATGCTCGTTTTCCCTCATGCCCTCCACAATTTACTATAGACTCTCAAGTTCATCTTTTGTTATCTTCTTCAGCCATCTGGCACAACCAGACATTTTTACTGTAAGAAAAAAATTTTATTTCTTTTTTCTTGTTGAAAATCTTTCTTGGTTTTCAAACAACTTTTAAATTTTACTCTGAGGGATCTGGTGTTCAATAGTAAAGAGATTAATGGTAGCTATAGAATCTTCTGTAGCAATAAAGAAGCTATATTGGTTCCTTTGAGAGTTTAGAAAAAAAGAAATGGAAGTGTTAGGACTGAATGTATTCTTTGCAGTAGCATCAATGGACAGATTTTTGGATAATTGTACTTGGTTTCTCATGCAGTATGTTACTACTATATTTGCCATCTCTGCACTGATTCTTAGCCATATACTACAAATCGGTAGAGAACAGAGACTATTGGTCACACTTTAACTAGAGAGCAAGAGCTTCATTGAATTTCAGCTTATTTGCTTCTTACTGCTTTGGAAGTATGTAGGCACACACTGAATAATTTCTAAAGTGGCAATTTTATGTATCAACGTTTTCATTATTTAGTACCTGATTTTGTGTTTTATCCCATTTACTAAAAGAGAAAACACTCCACTATAGCAATAGATTTACTTCACTTCTTGAATATTTTCTAAAATCTATTTTTTAATTTTTATATTATTTATAATTTGAATGATTTCCCCCATTTTTTTAAAAATAATATTAGGCTAATAATATTAGCCTCTAATATTGTGTTGGTGTGGTGAATTTTTTTTTTTGGCAGTCTACAGAATCAACACACAACTCCAAGGCTTTATTATATGCAAATAATGGACTAGAAGAGACATTGAGGGCTGAAAAGATAGCACAGAGGTAGGGTTCACCTTGCACACAGCCAATCCAGGACAGACCATGGTTCAAATCCTGGCATCCCATATGGTCCCCCATGCCTTCCCAGGAGCAATTTCTGAGCACAGAGCCAAGAGTAACCCCTGAACGCCACCAGGTATGACCCCAAAACCAGGAGAAAAAAAAAGAGAGAGGAGACATTGATAAAAGACCAGTACCCAGGGCCAAAGGGATAGCATAGCAAGTATGACAATTGCCTTGCAGGAGGCTGATCCAGGATCAATTCCCAGCATTCTATATGGTCTCTTGGTCTCTGCTAGGGTAATCCCTGAGTTTAAGGACAGAAATCATTCCTGAGCATCACAATGTGTGGCCCCACAATAACAAAAAGCAAGCCTGTTGACAACTGTGCCTTAAAAACCAAGTCCCTAGAAATCAGTTTACCAAGAGATTAAAAAAATAAAAACCATAAAGCACTACTAAAATGAGTTTTTAACAAACAAAAAAAAAAAACAATAAAATATTAAGCACATCTCATTCATGGATTGGGAGGATTAACATTGTCAAATTGGCAATAATCTCCAAAACGTTATATTGATTCAATGCAATCCCAATAAGGACACCCACATTATTTTTTCAAAGAAATAATAGATCAAACACTTCGCAAATTCATATGTGACAGCATACCCACCAGAATAATCAAAACAATCCCTGGGTAAGAGAAGAACTTTCTCCAACTTTAAACTATACCACACAGCAGCAGTAATCAAAACTTCATGGTACTAAAATCAGGTCAATGGAACAGAATTGAAAATGTAAATTTTCAACAGCTAATTCTTGATACAGGAGCAAAACATATTAAGTGGAGGTTGGAAAGCCTCTTTAACAAGTAGTGCCGGAAGGTCAGTCACATGCAGTTAAATAAATTCAGCCACCATGCAGAAAAGTCAAATCAAAGTGGATTAAAGACCTTGATAGTAGACCTAATTAGATATAAAGGAAACAAGGCAAATCTCCATGATATTGTAGGTGACTGTTTTTTCAGGATGCAAAAAAAAGCTGGAAATATCATAAAGCAGGTAGGACATTTTCCTGGTATGTGGCCAAATGGGGGTTGATCCCTGGCATCCTGTAGGTCCTCTGAATACAACCAGGAGTAAACCATGAGCATTGCCAGGTGTGACCCAAAAACAAACAAAAAAGAATATACTACTATTGGCTAAGCAGTGTAAGCAAAAAGATACGAATGATATATATTAATATGTACCACAAAGGGCCAGAGAGATAGCATGGAGGTAAGACGTTTGCCTCTCATGCAGAAGGTCAGTGGTTTGAATTCCGGCATCTCATATGGTCCCCTGAGCTTGCCAGAATGATTTCTGAGCATAGAGCCAGGAGTAACCCTTGAGCACTGCTGGGTGTGACCCCCCCCCCCCAAAGAAAAAAGCACCACAAAGGAACCAATGACAAAAAGGTCCACAGACTGGGAGAAACTATTAGCTCACCTGGTATCTGTGGAGAAACCATTTGCTCATCTTCATAAAAAAAGTTAATATTTTAGACATATAAATGAGACTACATTAAGATACACCTCTAAGGAACTGATGTCCAGACACTCAACTGCTGTCTGTAGAGTCTCAGATATGCAGCCATCTTTCATTATGCCAACATCACTGTCTTTTAATTACTGTAAGTTTGGAAATCAAGTTCAGTTCAGCTCTCCAAGATTTGTTGTTGTTGTTGTTGATGATGATCTTCTTCTTCTTCTTCTTCTTCTTCTTCTTCTTCTTCTTCTTCTTCTTCTTCTTCTTCTTCTTCTTCTTCTTCTTCTTCTTCTTCTTCTTTCTTCTTCTTCTTCTTCTACTACTACTACTACTACTACTATAACTTTCTTCAAGATTATTTGGACCATTCCAAATGCTTTGAGATTCCTTGTGAATTCAAGAATGTGTTTCCTGGGGCTGGAAAAATAGCACAGTGGTAGGGTGTTTGCCTTGCATGCAGCTAATTCGAGCAGACTGTGGTTCGAATCCCAGCATTCCATATGGTCCCCTGTGCCTGCCAGGAGTGACTTCTGAGTGCAGAGCAGGAGTAACCCCTGAACGCCACTGGGTGTGACTAAAACAAAACAAAAAAAAAAAAAAAAGAATATGTTTTCTGATTTCATTATTAATTCTTCCAGGCTGAGCAAGTTTTAAGGCACCAATGAGACTTCATTCCATTCCTTATTCTCATGTTTCTTTTCACTACCAATCCTGGGATGTAGAGTGTGAGATTAAATGTTGTAGAAATGCACATTTTCCATAGTTGAATATTTTATGTCTTGACACCAAACCAAAATGAATTTCATAATCTTGTATCATCCTTAAAAATCTCTTCACGTTCTTTACATGTCAGGTTTCTTCCAGAATGAACTTTTCCATACCAAGCAAGGTATGAGGCTGACTAAAGGTTTGCCCACACTCTGCACAGGTTGTCTCAGTAGTAATTTCTTGGATATACTCTATAATCTGTAAAATGACAAAGGTTTCTCAGTGTTCATGTTGATGAGTTTTTCCTCATTGCCGTGAATTTCCACCACTCTGTATGTGACAAAAGCTTCATGAGCGGCCTGCAGGCTCTCCCACAAGGAGCCAGGGGCTTCTTCGCCAGATGCCAGTGTAGTAAATTTAAAAACATTTTATAACCTCCAGTTAGGTACATTTTTAAAGCTTATGTAACTGGAGTTTTAAATCTTTTGGTTTTGTTTGGTTGAGTTTTTGCTTTCCCTAATTGAAAGGTGAACTGGTAGGTAATAGCTGCAGATAATTGAGAAAAGCAGATAGGATTATGTAACAAAGCATAAATCCTGTAATATGTTTTCTGACTATATTCCAATAGTTTAGGAAAACCCATAATTATGTCCCGCTACTTTACTCTAGACAAGAATCTATTCTTCCTTTTCTTCCATTGTTGTTGTTGCTCATGTTTTTGTTGTAGCACTCTTGAGAAGTAGCATACAAAATTTGGAGTTCCTACTCATTTATTTAGTTGCTATTTTCTCCAGGGCTCACACTCTTGGTTGTGGTGGTCACACACATCTGGCTATAGCCATATTTGTTGTGGTTATTGAAATCACAGTGATAATGTTGATGATCACACTTGATGAGTTTGAAAGATGCCAGGGATGTAACTTGCAGTCTAGGAATGCAGGATAAGCCCAAGCCCTTCAATAAGAATTTTAATTCAACTTCCTGACCTAAAAACTTTACAATATAATTTTCTTTCTCTGAGAAAACCCTGGCAATACATAGGTCATTTTGAAGATCAGATAAAGAGTGCAAAAAGAGAACCTGTAAGGACTGAAGCTGTGGCACAAGCGCTAAGGTGCCTGCCTTGCCAGCACTAGCTGAGGACAGACCATCACTATATTAATCTGAAGATTTGGACATGTCAAGTATGTCCAAATTTTAAGTCAAATTTAAGCTATAATTCATTTTTTGTCATTTACCCAGAAACATCAGAAGTTAGGATCAAAGACTAATTAAAGACAATAAACATGGGGCTGGCGCGGTGACGCTAGAGATAAGGAGTCTGCCTTGCCAGCCCTAGTCTAGGACCAACTGCGGTTCGATTCCCCCACCCCCCCCCCCCGGCGTCCCATGTGATCCCCCAAGCCAGGGGCGACTTCTGAGCTCATATCCAGGAGTAACCCTTGAGCGTCCCCAGGTGTGACCCAAAAACAAAAACAAAAAGACAATAAACAAAAAACAGTAAGTGTGATGGATGTAGAATAAAGAGTCCCTTTATTCACTGCTGGTGGGAATGTAAGTTTGAGAAGTCACTATTGAACACAGTATGGAGGCTCCTTAAAACATTAAAATTGGGGCCGGTGAGGTGGCTCTAGAGGTAAGGCATCTGCCTTGCAAGCGCTAGCCAAGGAAAGACTTCGGTTCGATCCCCCGGTGTCCCATATGGTCCCCCCAAGCCAGAGGCGATTTCTGAGCACTTAGCCAGGAGTAACCCCTGAGCATCAAACGATGGGTGTGGCCCCAAAAACAAAAAAAACACACAAAAAAAAACTATTAAAATTAGAGATGTATTCATTCTGTTTTTTTTTTAAGACAGAATCCATGTAAAATTACTTTGTCCCTCAAGTCCCCAGATTGTAACACATTATAATATTTCTTAACAGCATACAAGGCAATCTAAAGCCATAAAACTTACATAACTCCTTAAACATTGCAGGCATAGTATTTTTTTAATTTCCATATACATGCATATTAGCTTAAGTTAACCTCAAATTTTAAGTGGGTTCCTTTTAAGGATTAGAGTCAAAGGAGCACAGTAAAAATGGTGTTAGAGTGGCAATTGTTGTTTGCATAGGCCCATCAAAATATGAGGGACATGGAAAGAAATAACCTTGGCCTAAATACAAAGAGACCCGACCCCTGAAGTTTCCTGGCACAAGACCAACTCTCTAAGCTCCAGGCAAGCTAGATCATCCAGTCCAAGACATTGTCTGTAGTCCCAACACACTTTTATTTTTCACACAGTCTCTATTGTTGGTATCATGTTTCTGTATTAAAGATCCTGGAATCTGCATATCCTACATTGAAGTCAGGATGTGGAGCGTCCTCTCGTTTCACCTCACAATCAAAGGACAATGCAGGGAGCCCTGTCCTGTAAGCAGGTCGTTGTGGTTGTTAAGTCTTCTCAGAGTTAAGGGAAGTCTCTTTTGAGCAGGTCGATGTCTGAGCAGTGTAGGGTCTTCTGTGGTAGAGGATTACTTCCAGGTGATGTTATAGACAAGCCTGGATGTTTCGTGGATGGCTTCCCTGGTTCAGGGGTGAATGGAAAATGCCCTTTCTTCTGAGGTCTGTGCCAGGTCAATGTTCAGGGTGTAAGGTCCCTTTGCACTACAAGATTTGTGTGTTCCAATCTCTATTAGATAGGATCTTATTTGTATGTATAGTATTTTTCCATTTTAATGTGCCTATGCAAAAAAGGAGCAATGCCACGTGGTGTTATTGGCGCATATGGGGGCCATAGGAACAATTCCAACAATTCCCATGATATGGTTCAATCATAAGCATTAAACTGGGAGACTCTTTCACCAAAATTCCTTGTTAAACAGCTCAAAAAGAGAAGATAAAAAGTGGTTAGAATCGTCATTGTATAAGACAACATTTAGTAAGAATTATAGTTGTCAGAGAAAAAACACAAAATATTCTAAAGAAATACGTGTCCATTTTATGTGTCTTGAAACAGTTTGGAGTTGTTACACACAATGCATGGTTTGGTCTGTGATTAGGATAGTACACTACTGAAGTTAAAAAGAGTAATGTAGGTTAGTGACGTTTGGGGGGGTTAGAGAGTTAAGGAGTAAAAAAGAGCTTTGTAGGGGTGTGTGAAAGGGCAGAATAAAAAAATGAACATTCTAGATATGCAAAACATACTCTCAATGAATGAAGTATGTGCGGGGGCATGAGCCCCCGCATGGTTCTGTAGTTTTTGGATGCATATGGAGGAATTTCTCACCCCCTCCCCCCAGGGCCCGATTAACCAGGTGTGGCCCTGAAGACCCACCTGGTGTGGGGGGATCTTGTTCCCCTGGACTAAGTGGTCAGCCCAGGGGGCCTATGGCTAGCTGTCCTGCCCAGAGCCCCCAACATACCAGTCAAAGGCACCAGAAATCCTGGCATATGGAGTGTTCTGAGCCCAGCCGAGCCTCTGTAGTTTTTGGATGCATCTTCATTCTGTTTTTACCACATCCCAGCTTGGGGTGTATAATTCAAGTAAGGGTATTTATCTATTACCCTCTCCCCAGGGTGAAATGCTAATCTTACTTGATGGTCAGACCAGTGCACTGCTGGGAGGGGTCTGTGTTTGGGGGAGGCCTGGGGGAGGAGGAAAAGAAGGAGCAGAAAGAAAATGCAGCAGAGCTAGAGAGAGAGCACGCGACAGACAGACAGACAGACAGACACAGAGGCACAGAGAGATGAGAGACAGCATGAATGCAGAGGTTGTTTAGCTTTGAAGCATCACATGGTGGTTAGGGCCTTATAAAGCTTCATGTATCGGGGCTGGAGAGATAGCATGCAGGTAAGGTGTTTGCCTTGCATGCAGAAGGTTGATGGTTCGAATCCTGGCATCCCATATGGTACCCCATGCCTGCCAGGGGCGATTTCTGAGCACAGAGCCAGGAGTAACCCCTTAGCGCTGCCGGGTATAACCCAAAAACAAAAACAGAAAAAGCTTCATGTATCCTGAAATCTGACTTCTGTAGATCATTTCCTCACGTTATCCTGATACCCTCAGACGTGCTTGCTTAAAGTGGCTGTAGGCACCATCCATCCAACTCCATCATTCACCAAGGACTTAATAATTAATATTTAATACAACATTTATCTACCTATCTATTGATCTATCTACCCTTCTATTTATCTACCAACATATCTACCTATGTACCTATTATCTATTGACCTATCTATCTACCTATCTGCCTATCTATCTCCTCATATTTCCTAAATATTATTATTTTAATTCAAAAAATGTAAATTAAAAGTACTATATGACCTAGATTTTCACTTCTGGGAAGTTATATTCTTTGTACTTTATTTATCATAATCAAGCTATGGAGAAACCTAAAAGTTCATTAATAGGGAAAGAAAGAAAAAGATAAAAAATAAAAAGAAAGGGGGCTGGAGAGATAGCACAGTGGTATGGCATTTGCCTTGCATGCAGCCAACACAGGTCAAACCCTGGTTCAATTCCTGACATTCCATATGGTCCCCCTAGCCTGCCAGGAGCGACTTCTTTTTTCTTTTTCTTTTTTCTTTTTTTTTTTTTTTTTTTTTTTTGCTTTTTGGGCCATACCCTGTGACACTCAGGGGTTACTCCTGGCTATGTGCTCAGAACTCGCTCCTGGTTTGGAGGACCATATGTGAAGCTGGGGGATTGAACTATGGTCTTTCCTAGGTTAGCGCATGCAAGGCAAACGCCCTACTGCTTGCACCACTGCTCCAGCCCCAGAAGCGATTTCTAAGTGCAAAGCCAGAAATAAATGCTGAGCACCATCAGTGTGATCCATAAAAATAAGAAAGAGATAAGAAAAAAAAAAGGAAAAGGAAGGAAGGAAGGAAGGAAGGAAGGAAGGAAGGAAGGAAGGAAGGAAGGAAGGAAGGAAGGAAGGAAGGAAGGAAGGAAAGAAGGAAGGAAGAAGGAAGGAAGAGAGAGATGAAGAAAGGAAGGAAGGAAGATGAAGGAAAACAAGGAAAAAAGGGAGGAAGACTACCACTGAGTCATGAAAAAGAATAAAATGTTTTATCATTTATAAAAAGGGGCCAGAGTGGTGGCGCGAGCAGTAAGGCGTCTGCTTTGCCCATGCTAGCCTCAGACAAACAGAGGTTTGATCCCCTGGCATCCCATATGGTCCCTCAAGCCAGGAGCAATTTCTGAGTACATAGCCAGGAGTAACCCCTGAGTGTCACTGTGTGTGGCCCCCAAAAACAAAAATTAAATAAAATTAAATAAATAAAAATAGAAAAATACACAGGGACTGGAGGGATAACACAGCGGTAAGGCATTTGCCTTGCACGCATCCAACACAGGACAGACCCCAGTTCAAATTCCAGCATCCCACATGATCCCTTGAGCCTGCCAGGAGCAACTTCTGAGAGCAGAGACAGGAGTAACCCCTGAGCACCACCAGGTGTGACCCCCAAAACCAAAAAAAAAAAAAAACAAAAACAAAACAAAACCCAGGGGTAGACTTGAGGGTATTGTGCTAAGTGAAATAAGTCAAATAGAAAGAAAGAGGTATATTATTTTATTTATATGTAGCATCTATAAAAACAAAATTTAAATTACATTACAATCATAGAAATAGAAAGATAGCCAGTTACCAAATAAGTGGAGTAGTGAAGGGATGGGGAAAATGGAATGAAAGAAATCAAGAGGTTCAAATTTCTAGGAAGAGAGAGAATACGGCTGGTAGGGTGCTAGCCTTGCACACAACCAACCGGGGTCCATTCCATTGCCCCCAGAATGTCTCCTAAGTCCTGGAATGATCCTTGAGCAACAAGCAGCCCAGGTATGGCTAAAAAACAAGCAAAAGGTACGAACTTCCAGTTCTAAAATAATTACGTCAAGAAGATGCAGCATAGGTACTCTAAGAAATTAATGACATTTTTATTTCAAAGAAAAAAGGTAAATAGCTTTACCATGATCATTTTGGAATGTACACAAATCTCAAGTCATTGTTAAACAATGATATACTAAATAGCATTGAAATGTCAGTAACATTTTAATAAAACTCTAAATGGAAGAAATAAGGAAGTAGAGCATCCTCTGGGAAAATGAGACTTTAGGCACAGGGAAGGACTTAACATAGAAGAAATACAAGACTGCAGTCTACAGTGTTGATTTGTGAAGGATATTTATGTTTTCCCAAACAAACAGAAACTAGAAAGAAGCCACACAGTCAACAACCTCACAGTGTTTGATGCCAGAGAATGGACAAGCAGCTTTTACAAATTAACAACAGAGTTCCTTCATGAAGTTTTTATAGGGACCCTGAGGCAAAGTTTGACCAACCTTTTCTTCTCAAGTAATTACTGGTCTAACTGACCTCCAATCATTAGTTTTGAAAGCTATTATGAGTCCTCTGCATTCATCCAGTCCCTATGGGATATTCAAAAAAATCAAAACAATACAGGACCAACAAAAACACTTGAAACAAGACTTAGCAATATTAATAAATAACCGCAAAGGCAAGCAAGCTTTAGAAAAACATATAGGTTAATGCAAAAACATTTCTTAAATTTAATACCTCTAAAACAGAAGGTCTAATGACCTTACGCAAAGACCTGTGTTTAATTATTTACCACATAATATAGTTTAAACCAAAGGGCCTAATTGCTCTAGACCTATGCTTAAACAAAGACCTCTTTGGTAATATGTTGTAGAAAAACAAAATCAATTCATCAATTAAACTAGTCAGAGATCAGACTATTGTCCAGATATCTGAAAATAGAAGAATAATGGATAGATATTTAATGTTACAAGCTGCCCAGTGAGTATATATATATATATATATATATATATATATATATATATATATATATATATATATATATATATCCATGTTGGCTTTAGGATTCCCAGAAATTCTGCTAAAAGAGTATTCTCAAGACAATCTTGGTGGAATTACCAAATGAGACCAGGACTCAACATCTGAGATTAAAAGCATCTCTGAACTGCAACAAGGAATGAATTACCATATTTTCCGGCATATAAGACGACTTTTGAAACAAACAAACAAAAAAAAGTCAAGCGAAAATCAGGGGTCTTCTTATATGCCGAGTGTATCCCGAAAAACGTTTCAATATGCCGCTAAACAAAAATTGTCTGAATATTGCTACAAAATGAATTTTCCAACTCGATCCTGCACCAATCACTGCAAGGCTGCTCAGACCGCCTCTCTAACTCAGCCAATCCAAGCAGGCTTTTTATGCATGCAAATTAGACAATGTTCTGGACCCGAACCTACACTGTCAAAAGCCTGCTCAGATTGGCCAGAGTCAGAGAGGAAGTCTACTACAGTATAACCTTTGAACCTTTGCTTGTTGTGATTGGCTCACTGTGGAAGATACAGTTGCAGCACAGGAACATTCTGTCTGATACAGTGAATACAGGCCTAAACCTATGTTTTAACTGCAAAATTAGGGGGTCGTCTTATACGCCCAGTCGTCTTATACACCAGAAAATACTGTAATTCATTCCTTGTTACAGCTCAGAGATGCTGGTCCAACAATCTTTTCAAGCTGAACAAATTGCTGGCCTTATGTAAGGTTTGGAGGATGTATAAATTTCCGAAATTGGAGAACTCTCAGAGGCCTAAGTGGGTTCATATCATCTGAAGAAACCTGGTTACAAAGGTCAGGCCATTACTGGTTGGCTGCCACTAACAGCCATACTGTTAGAATTGGTTTCCCCCATGGACTAACCTTCAGAAGTTAGAGACTGATGGGGTGGCTGGTTTGTAGAATGTGTTAACCAAATTGAGTTGCTGTTGTTTGACAGGACAGATTTAAAGTAGTTTTGATTGCTTTATAATAATGTTTTACTACATTCAAAAGGTAGACAAAGCTGGGGCCAGAGAGATAAAACAGTGAGTAGGACACTTGCTGCTCATAGCTGACCTGTGTTTGAGCCTCACTTTCCATATGGTCCCGCAGGCCCTCTAGGAGTGATCCATGAGTACAGTGCCAGGAATAACCATGAGCATTGCCTGTATAGCTCCCAAATTCAAAATAATTTTTTAAATAATAAAAAGAAAGGGAAGAAAGAGAAAAACACTGGAAGTTATCCATGAGATGTAGAAAAGGCACCAGAAGTTAGAAAATGGCAACATTGCTGGTATGAGAGAGATCTCTGTCTGCTATGAGGGAGATCCTTATGTGATTTATATGTTCAGGATGGTAAAGAAAAAAGGGAATATTTTGGGGAGATTTTTTTTTTTGGTTTTTGGGTCACACTCAGCAGCGCTTAGGAGTCACTCCTGGCTCCAGGCTCAGAAAATGCTCCTGGCAAGCTCGGGGGACCATATGGGATATTGGGATTCAAACCACCAACCTTCTGCACGCCTTACCTCCATGCTATCTCCTTAGTCCCTCTGGGAGAAATTTTTTATGAAATTAGAACATATTTAAATAATTTAAATGTGGCTGGTCCAATGGCAGTGGTTTATCAGAACTTATTAATGGTAGTATCACAAAAGTTGGTATATAAACCCCCCACTGCTCAATTTGACTGGCTTTAAAAATAAATGAATAAATAAATAAATAAATAAATAATTTAAATGTTTCATTCCCTAGGAGCATTAACATTTGTTGTATTCAGTTGTCCTTTGTGGGGAGAGAAGGTTGTTTTGTCCACACCCAACAATGTTCAGGAACTACTCCAGGCTCTCTGGTCAGGGATTACTTCTGTTAGTGCTTTTTGAAGCATATAAAATTTTTGAAAGGGAGGCCCAGAGAGATAGCACAGGTGTAAATCGTTTGCCTTGCACGTAGCCAACCCAGGAGACCGTGGCATCCCATATGATCCGCTGATCCTGCCAAGAGAGCGATTTCTGAGTGCCACTGGGTGTGACCAAAAAATCAAAATAAATAAATAAATGAAGATAGATTTTTAAAGGGTGGTCCATATTTTGTGTTTCATCCCTTTACTTGGATTGTTTCATATTGTTTTGTTTTTAAGACACACAGAGTGGTGCTTAGGGCTTACTTTTTTTTTTTTTTTTTTTTTTTTTTTTTGGTTTTTGGGTCACACCTGGTGGTGCTCAGAGGTTACTCCTGGCTCTGTGCTGAGAAATTGCTCCTGGCAGGCTCAGGGGACCATATGGGATGCTGGGATTTGAACCACCATCCATCTGCATGCAAGGCAAATGCCCTACTGCTGTGCTATCTCTCTGACCCCACAGGGCTTACTCTTGACTCTGTACTAAGGGATCACTCCTAGAGGGCTCAAGGGACCATATAGGGTGCTGTGGATCTAACTCACTTCTGCCAAGTGCAAGGTAAGCACCCTAGCCACTGTACTATCATCCCAGCCTTGAATTTTCTTCCTTATTTTATCAATATGGCAGGATTCTCTTTCAAGAATTTAACAAATTCACCCTTTAAAAAATAGTCAATATTGTAAACCACTTTTTATTTTATGAAGACCTCTCTTTCCAAAGCTGATTAAAATATTATTTGTATCAGACTTATAACATCATCATAGAATTAACCATTTGCAAAAATCACTTTAAATGTATTTGTAGTTATTAGAAAACAAAGATGTGAAAAGACAGTATTGGTATGATTAACAGCTTGATCTCCAACCAGGATTTAAGTTTCTTTTGTTTTGTTTTGGAGTTTTGGTTTTTGGGCCACACCCGGTGAGGATCAGAGGTTGCTCAGGGGTTACTCCTGGCTATGCACTCAGAAATTGCTCCTGGCATGGGGAACCATATGGGATGCCTGGGGATCGAACTGCGGTCTGTCCTAGGTTAGTGCATGTAAGGCCAATGCCCTACTGCTTGCGCCACTGCTCTGGCCCCAACCAGGATTTAAGTTTTGACTTCTCCATTTTTATTCCTGAGGTAGAGAGGGTATTTTAATCTAATTAATTAATTAATTAGTATCATTAATATTTTTTTTACTTCTCCGGATTTAAACTCATGAAGGATGAGATTTTTCCTAAGTTTTTATTTGTTTGTTTTTATTTGTTGTTTTTATTTGTTTGTTTTTTGGCCATACCCAGTGGTGCTCAGGGTTTACTCTGTTTGTTTGTTTTATTGGTATTTTAATCTAATTAATTAATTAGCCTAATTAATTAATTAGTATCATTAATTTTTTTTACTTCTCCAGATTTAAACTCATGAAGGATGAGATTTTTCCTAAGTTTTTATTTGTTTATTTGTATGTGTTGTTTTTATTTGTTTTTTGGCCATACCCAGTGGTGCTCAGGGTTTAACTCTGTTTGTTTGTTTGTTTGTTTGTTTTTTGGCCACACCCAGTGGTGCTCAGGGTTTAACTCTGTTTGTTTGTTTGTTTGTTTGTTTGGCCACACCCAGTGGTGCTTAGGGTTTAACTCTGTTTGTTTGTTTGTTTGTTTGTTTGGCCACACCCGGCGGTGCTCAGGGGTTACTCCTGGCTGTCTGTTTGTTTGTTTGTTTGTTTTTTGGCCACACCCAGTGGTGCTCAGGGTTTAACTCTGTTTGTTTGTTTGTTTGGCCACATCCAGTGGTGCTCAGGGTTTAACTCTGTTTGTTTGTTTGTTTGTTTGTTTGTTTTTTTGGCCACACCCGGCGGTGCTCAGGGGTTACTCCTGGCTGTCTGCTCAGAAATAGCTCCTGGCAGGCACGGGGGACCATATGGGACACCGGGACTCAAACCAACCACCTTTGGTCTTGGATTGGCTGCTTGCAAGGCAAACGCCGCTGTGCTATCTCTCCGGGCCCTCAGGGTTTACTCTGGGTTTTATGCTCAGTAATTACTTCTGGCAGGCTCATGGGACCATGTGGGATGTGGAGATGGAATCCGGGCCATCTGCATGCAAGGAAAATGCCCTGCCCATCATGCTATCACTCCAGCCCCACAACTCCTCCATTTATGAGTTGAGTGGCTTAGGACAAAATATTCAGCTTTTCCTTTTCTCATCTATAAAATAGTGACAATATATAATGCCTACTTTAAAGGCCACTCAGAGGATTAAAAGCAATAAATTATGCAGAGTTTAGCATTGTTCCTGGCACACAGTAGACATAAATAAAATGTATTTTTGTAATTAATAAAAATAGATTTGGGGCCCAAAGAAGGTAGCATAGTGGGTAAAGCATTTGAAATTCATGCAGCTGGCCTGGGTTTGATCCCTGGCATCCCAAATGGTCCCCAGAACATGCCAGGAGGAATTTCTGAGTGCAGAGTCAATAGTAAGGCCTGATCTCCATGGGGTGTGGCCCAATAAAACAAACCAACAAAAATGGATAAAATAGACATGTTAAAGAGCTTGTATTAGGTGTTTTCTTTTTAATTGTTTCTGCATTAATAAAAATTATTTTAGAGGCCAGAGCGATAGCACATTGGTAGGGTGTTTGCCTTGCATGCAGCTGATCCAGGGCTGACGGTGGTTCGAATCCCAACGTCCCATATGGTCCCCAAACCAGGAGCGATTTCTGAGCACATAGCCAGGAGTAACCCTGAGCATCACTGGGTGTGGCCCAAAAACCAAAAACAAATTAATCAATTAAAATAAATATAATAAAAATCATTCTAAATATTTTGAAATTGTTTTTCTTTTTTTATAATTATCTTTATTTAAACACCGTGATTACAAATATGATTATAGTTGTATGATTACAGTCATGTAAAGAACACCCCCCCTTCACCAGTGCAACATTCCCACCACCAATTTCCCAGATCTCCCTCCTCCCCACCCGAAATTGTTTTTCTAACATCTCAAAATTCTACTTATCTCCTCACAGTCTTTAAGATTATGAGTATTATGTCATATATTTTATATATATATTATATTGTGTTAGTATATTTATAGTAATACAAGCTTTCCTTGAGAATAAAGGATCAAAGAAGATGAGGCTAAAATATTTGGGAATTATGATGATTTGTACTCCTACAAGAACCTGTATTCCAAGTATATTCAATCCATCAGATGGCATAACATATGAAGCCAAAGGCAGGTGCAACAGAATAATGGAGTTGCTAACTGAAAAAGAAACTTCTGGTCCTGATGAATGGCTCAGAAATATAAGGTCATGGAGAAGAATTTCAGAAAGACAAGTACTACTATAGAAAAAATGGGAGACCCATACCATTACATCTTGGGAAATAAAAACAACTGTTTTGGTGGTTTTTGTTTGTTTGTTTGTTGTTTTTTGTTTTTGGGTCACATCCAGCAGTGCTCAAGGGTTACTCCTGGCTTCAGGCTCAGAAATTGCTCCTGGCAGGCGCAGGGGACCATATGGGATGCCAGGATTCAAACAGATGGCCTTCTGCATGAAAGGCAAACACTTTACCTCCATGCTATCTCTCTGGCCTGGGAAATAAAAACAACTGAACTAGAGTTAAATTATTATGTATTGAATAAATGTATAATAATATGTTTAACCATTCCCTTTATAAATAATGTCATTTTCATCACTTTTTAAGAATTTTGTAAGTGAAAAAATAAAAAAGGAGCCGTAGAGATAGCATGAAGGTAAGGCGTTTGCCTTGCATGCAGAAGGACGGTGGTTCGAATCCCGGCATCCCATATGGTCCCTTGAGCCTGCCAGGAGTGATTTCTGAGCGTAGAGCCAGGAGTAACCCTGAGTGCTGCTGGGAGTGACCCAAATACCAAAAAAAAAAAAAAAAAAAAAAAAAGAATTTTGTAAGGGATGCTACTACAAATATCTTTGTAAATGGAACTTTTTTTTTTTTTTTTTTGTGGTTTTTGGGTCACACCCGGCAGTGCTCAGGGGTTATTCCTGGCTCCAGACTCAGAAATTGCTCCTGGCAGGCACAGGGCCCATATGGGACGCCGGGATTCGAACCGATGACCTCCTGCATGAAAGGCAAACGCCTTACCTCCATGCTATCTCTCCGGCCCCGTAAATGGAACTTTTATTCACTCAAGCAGCATATGGCAGTGATCGTGCATCCAGATCCATGAAGCACATTTTGTGGCTTCAAATCTCAGATCTCCCATTGGCCAATCATGTAATCATAGCATTTTATCTACCTCTAACATCCATATATAAAATTGGGGATAATAAAATACTAGTATATGTGGTTTCTAAAAGATTAAATGTGTTATTATATATAAAGTACTTAGAAATTATTGCCTACAGTAAGCAATAGCCACTATTAATGGTGAGATTTTGTGTTAGGATAGATCTTTAGTTGTAAAGAATAATTCATATTTAATGCTCTTAATATTTAATGCCAAGCCATTTTTTAAATCACCATGTTACATCAATTTATGTGAATAAAAAAAGAAAGCCTGAGTGCTTATTTTTCCATGACCCCATTCAGAGTTTTTTAAATTTTTTTCCTAGAGTTTTACATTTACTAAAAGTGTGATATTACTCTTCTGTCTTTAATGTAAGTTAATTTCTCTTTTTTTTTTTTTTTTTTTTGGTTTTTGGTCCACACCCAGTGACGCTCAGGGGTTACTCCTGGCTATGTGCTCAGAAATCGCCCCTGGCTTGCAGGGACCATATGGGACACTGGGGGATCGAACCAAGGTCCATACTACACTAGCACTTGCAAGGCAGACACCTTACCTCTAGCGCCACCTTCCCGGCCCCTAATGTAAGTTTGCCATTGAAGACATCTTCTTATTTGCTGTGTGTGTCTTTTATTCTCAGGGGTTACGTGTTGGGTTTTAGCTTTGAATAAAAATGTGTATTTGCTATTTGCATTAGTCACCTCATATTTAGTCAAAATAATTCTCCCAATTCATTTTCTCTTTTAGTTGTCTTCTTGATTTTTGTATATATTTAATTTTTTTATTTAGCCCTATTTGTTCATTAGTTTTTCTTTCAATTTGCTCTCCTCTTTTATTTTTTTACTCTTTGGTTAATATTTAACTACCTTTTCCTCATAAAGGGCAAAGATTCTTTTATTGTCTTTGTATCTACATGCCTATCTCAGCTCCAGCTCACAATGGGCAACCAGTAAATATTTATGGGATGCACTAAAAGGAGAAGTAGCAAGTGTATTGACCCCAGTGATCTCAAAACCACACAAAATTGGGATTACTTAGTAAGGTCACATTTCCATCAATAGCCAAATTACAAAACCATGAATCTGCATTCCTTAGGCTGTAAGACATCCATTCACCCTCAGAATTCTCCTCCCAGACCACCTACATATGGCCTAGCAGCCCTGAAACCAGGCCTCAAAATCATTTATCACCATTGTCAATTTAGCTTGTCATTCCTGCCCTTTGGAAAATAGTGTCTTCACTAATTTCTCCCTTAATTCTCTAAGGCAGACCTTGAAATAAAACAATGAATACAATGGTATATAGAATTTGGGGATCAAATAACAACATTTCTATGTGGCTTATAACTATTGTCTGAAGGGGTTACTTTTAGGCCAACTAATGTGGCAGTGGCTAGATCACTTCCACTAACTCATCTCCAAATAGCCCCACACTTGGGAATGCTGACCCAATGACCTTATAATGGGAGTGGGAGTGGCAATGTGCTTGACAAAGTGTGAATGTGTGTGTGTGTGTGTGTGTGTGTGTGTGTGTGTGTGTGTGTGTGTGTGTGTAAAACACCATACAGAAGGGAAGAGAACGCAACTCAGAGATCTTTTCTCTCCAAATCTATGTCCTTCCTCATATGCTGTTGTGAAGTCTGAGTCAACAGAAGACAATGGGAGCACTCTCCACTGCAGAATGTAATTAAAGCCACAAGTTAAACAAAGTGGTGATAAAGGTCAGTACATATTTCCCCCATCTGAGTTAATCTGTATTAAATTACATCATGTAAAAGGCATCAGTGATCTAATCAAAACAGTATAAGTCACATTGGTATGCTGATTCCTTTCATATGTTTTTCTCCTTTACAAATAGAGCAGGCTTACATAATTTTCTGTGTATGGTTCAGTATGACAATTGCCTATAGGCAATTAAGCAAAATTCTTTCTCCTTTCTTCACCTCTTCTTTTCTTACCCCTCCTCCCTTCCCTTTTCTACCCTTATTTCTCCTCCCCTCCCTTCCCTTCTTCTCTCCTCCCTTTTCTTCCTACTGCTCCCCTTTTTCTTTCTCCCTTCTCCTTCCCATTCCACTCCTTCTGCTTCTTTCTTCTCTTCCCTCCCTCTTTCTCTAACTCTTTTGCCCCTCCCATCCCATCCTCTGGCCATCAAATAAACAGTACTTTGCAAGGTCAGTTCAGTCTAAATCTACATATCCCCATGATAGTTGGTGTCCTTACAAAATTCTTGATGTTAAAGCCTAATGTGCTCTGTGACTGTCTGGGAATGTGGGGCCTTTGGGAGAGGGTGGAGGAAGGCCAAGTGCTTATGTTTTAAATGTGAAACTCAAGCTACAGAGCTTTCAATTCCTCTCCATATGGAGATACAATGAGAGTCTGCTGCCTGGAAACATCCCAAACCATCATGTCCACCATGCTTCAGACTCCAGCAGTATTAAGAGATGTTGATGTGTAGCCTGGTATTTTGTTATAGCAACTCAAATAGACTGTCACAGAGATATTTTTCAACCATAAATTTGAAAGGGCATATGCCCACCTACAAACACAATTTTCACTTCTAAGCAAAACTTGTCCACTTACTGTAGACTTCCATTTCCTCCAAAAGCAATGAATAAGTACTTGCTTTGTATTTGAGAGCTAAAAGTCCCATTCTAGATAGCTTAGTGGGAAAGCACAGGCTATACATATATCAGACTTAATCTCTGGACACACATACACACACACACAGAGTACTTTTTCTTTGTTTGTTTGTTTTTGAATCATACCCAACAGCGCTCAGAATTTATTCCTGGCTCTCTGCTCAAAAATCACTCCTGGCAGGCTCGGGGGACCATATGGGATGCCAGGATCAGAACCACCATCCTTCTGCATGCAAGGCAAACGCCTTACCTCCATGCTATCTCTCTGGCCCCACATGGTACATTTTTAATTAATACAGTATCATTTCCATTATTTCCTTCAAAAGTATAGTACATATAACTAAAAACTCAGTTCCTCTGTTACTCCTCTGCTAATCCTTGAGATCAATCAAGAGACAGGAAAGATCACTAGTAGAAAAATATCTTATCAATAAGTCAACGAGGTTGGAAGATGGTGTGCTCAGATTCTAGAGAACTTTCTCTTCTGCATTGTCATGAGGAGCCACTTATGTGGGGGAAAAAACAAGGAAGCCTATTTTTACAATAATATTGGTTTACAAGTGTACATGCATTTATGCTTTATAAAAGGTTCACATCTGGGGCCAGAGAGATGGCATGGAGGTAGGGTGTTTGCATTGCATGCAGAAAGACCGTGGTTCAAATCCTGGCATCCCATATGGTCCCCTGAGCCTGCCAGGAGCAATTCTGAGTGTAGAGTCAGAAGTAACCCCTGAGTGCCACCGGGTGTGACCAAAAACCAAAAAAAAAAAAAATTTTTATTAAAAAAAAAAAGGTTCACATCATACCCACCACTAAACTTAATCATTTCTCTCCAATGCTGCTCATTTGACCCTCTCTGTCTAGTTTTGAATTCTGTTGTCAGAGTCTATGGTTTAATTTGAATTGGACACTGTCTATTTTCTTACCCCTTTTTTTTATATCCCACACATGATTGAGATCATCCAGTATTTGTCCTTTGCTTTATGACCTGTTTTGCTTAACATGATATGTATGACATATATACCACAACTTCGTTATCCACTTGTCTGACGTTGAACACTTAGGTGTTTTGTCTTGGCTTTGGTAAATAACATTGCAATGAACCTATCTATATGTATATCTTTTCAAATTAGTGTTCTTTTCTTCCTTGGAATGATACCTTAGACTGGAATAGCTATACCAGAAGGTATTTTGGGGGGATGAGGGAAGCCTCCCAAGACTTGTTCAGGGTTATCAAGGGCAACTTCTAATCATATTTAGCCCAATGAGCTTGAAAGTTGTATAATGCTGCTAGGACCAGAGAGTAATGGGGACCACCAGGACCACTCAGGTAGTGTTCGGGGGACCACCTAGTGTTTTTAACTGAACTCATAGCCCTGAGCAAACAAAGCATGTGCCTCAGCTCTTTGAGCTATCGCCATATTTTTACTTTTTTGAGAAGTCCCACTGTTTTTCAAAGTGACTGAATTAATTTATATCCCTATCAATGGTGAATAAAGGTTCCCTTTTTTTCCCTGCCAGAACTGTTGCTTCTGTAAGTTTTTTAGGCTATTCTCACTGGTGTGAGGTGATATCTCATCACTGATTTCTGTTTTCCAGAAATGATACATTTTGTTTTTTTTTGTTTCATTTTTATAGACTTACTGGTCATCTGTTCAACTATTCTCCCTAATTTGTTGTTGTTGTTGTTGTTGTTGTTTTAAATTTGATATGTTCCTTATATGTCTTGGATATTGGCCAGATGTATGGTGTGTGAATATTTTCTACCATTCAAGTAGAGTGTCTTTTTATTTTATTGCTATCTTCTTTCACGGTGATATAATACCAGTTGTTTATTTTTGCTTTTATTCTTCTCACCAGTGGAATCAAATCACTCAAGACAACACTGAAGTCAATATCATGGAGTGTTTATTTTTAGACAGAACATGTTGCAGACTGGTAGGTGCCAGAATAGTCGATAAATTTCTTTGCTGCCTGGTTTTCTGACCCAGGATATCTGGGCTATAAATCTAAAGGAGGATTTCTGATGAAGGGTCTGCCTACTTGTTGTCATCCTTGAACAGGCCTTCTGGGGTGGGACAAGATAAGGGGAGCTGTTACATTCTTTGAATTCTCCATAGATCATGCCCAAAGGAGTTTCCTGGTTTTAATTATGTGTCCAGTACCTATTTCCTCTCGGGAGGGTTTCATTCTTAGCAAAGATTGTTCCTCTTGTTTTAGATTTTGTTTTAATTACTATTTGATCATTCTACCCATTTGTTTAAGGGAAAAAACCTCCATAGCTTTAAAATACTTTTACTGCGCTCTACAAACTAGTATAGTTTTTTTTATGAAAACTATATTATATGAAACTATTTTTTATGAAACTATATTATATCCATGCATGAATTTGGAAAATATCTCCACTAGTCCTATGTGCTCTATGTATTCATCTGCCTCTGTATTTTATCATAAAAGCTTTCTATGATTTATGTGCCTTGAACAGTCCATATCAATTTCTACATATTTCTACAAGCAATTTAGTGACATAATAAATAAAATCACTTTCCTTGTTATGCTTTTTAAGTTGAATTGCTTGTTAAGAAAGATAAAGAATGGGCTAGAAAGATTGCACAGTGAGTAGGGTATTTGCCTTTCATGCGGCCAGCCTGGGTTTGATCGTTGGCATCCCCTGAGCCTGCCAGGAGTGATTTCTGAGCTCAAAGTCAGAAGTAATCACCACGTGTGGCCAAAAAAAAAAAAAAAAGATAAAGAAGAGGAACAACAGAGACCCCAGTAAATATTATTTATGCCAAGACCCACCACATTTAATAGCTTACCTAACTGTAGTTTTACTCTCTACCAAAAGTGAAATTTTAAACATAACAATCTAGAATTTCTTGACCAGTTATGATGAGGTGATCTACATGATAAGACACTGCTTTCCTCTTAAGAGAATGTGATTCCTTTTCTTTCTCTAATAAGCTTGCTTCATCTTTTTTCTATAAAAATTATACAAAAATAAAAACCTATAAAATCTAAACACAAAATTCTTCCGTTTTGTATTTTCTAGTCACTAAGTGATAAACTGCTTAATTAGTGAATCATTAAATAAAATCATTTCTATTTACAAACTTATTTAGATGAATTTTGTTTCTTAAACTTTTTGGTTAACATTTAAAAATGATATGTGTTAACAGATTTATCTTCTATGTGTCCTTTTATTGACAATTTCCAATATCTGTTTTAGAAATTAAGATAGGTAGAATTTGTATTTTCTGTTTCTTCATTTTTATTTCCCTCCCAATATTCAGTTCTCATTTCTTTTGGAGACCTTGCTATGATTAAAATAATAAAATATATGTTGGGGCTGGAGAGATAGCATGGAGGTAAGGCATTTGCCCTGCATGCAGAAGGACAGTGGTTCTAATCCCGGCATCTCATATGGTCCCCCTTGCCTGCCAGGAGGGATATCTGAGCGTAGAGCCAGGAGTAACCCCTGAGCGTTGCCGAGTGTGAACCCCAAAAAATCAAATAAATAAATAAAATAAATGTTAGCCATCCCTTAATTTCTTTCCCTTGAGTCACACCACCCATATTACCTAACCACAGTGCTCAGAAGCATCACACTTTTTTCTCAGCTGTGGTGTCTGTGAATATTCTGGTACTTCATGCTGGAGGTTGCCATGGTGCTCACATTCATGATTACAAAAGGCCATACTTCCTATTGTGCTCAGTTTTTGTTCTGTTTTCAGTTAAGGTGTTCACAGCATCTAGTTGTGATGCAACTTGAATGCACTTGTAATGCTGAGGACCACAGACAAGCAGAGTTGCCAGGATCTTCCTCAGTACATGTTGCAGGAAAAAGGAATGGACTCAGATCTTATACTTGCAAGCAGATTCTGTAAGCCACTAAGCTATTACAAGGGCCCAATAATCTTTAGTTTCTCTAAACTACCTTTGCTTTGTACATATTTTGAAGGGACATCTTGCTAGATTTGCATGATCTTTTTCTTTTGTGAGATAGAAGGGAGAATATCAGATGGTGTTCCGGGGCTACTACCAACTCTGTGCTCTATGATTGTGCCCAGAAATCCTCAAGTGCTCAATCCTCAATCCTCAAGAAATTCAGTGCTGGAGATAGAGCCTGGGCCATTTGCAACCAAAGTATTGAGTTATCTGTCCAATCCTAAAATCTTTTTTTTTTTTTTTTTGGTTTTTGGGCCACACCCGACGTTGCTCAGGGGTTACTCCTGGCTGTCTGCTCGGAAATAGCTCCTGGCAGGCACGGGGGACCATATTGTACACCAGGATTCAAACCAACCACCTTTATAGTCCTGCCTGCAAGGCAAACGCCACTGTTGTGCTGTCTCTCCAGGCCCTAAAGTAAATCTTAATGTAAAGTTATGTCAAGTAACAACAATCTAATTTGAAATTTCATCCAGTGACCTTTAGAGCTCCTATTATATTGACTGCATGGCCTTTTATTGAAGTTATTGATCTGGGACATTTATTCTGATAGTCACCTTTCAGTAAAACATTTGTTGATTCTAGGAGAATTTTTCTAGTTCCCCAATCTTGAGTGATAGCATCACTGTCACACCCCAGGTTCATTGTCTTTAATAAACTCTCTGACTTATTCGTTTAAATGTTCTTTATTTGGTCCCCTATGCAGGAGCCTCTTACTGCCATTGCTGCTTTCAAATGCTTAATGGTCTTGCCATCATTGCCATATTAAATTGTGATCTATCTGGACCTAGTAGGACAGCTAAGAACTGTGAGAATTTAAAACTGCTTCATAACTTCTGGCTTTTTCTGCAAATTTATCAGCAAGTCATGTCTGTGCAGAAGACACAGAATGGAATGGATGGTTCTCTGTTTCTGAGCTGTAGTTCTGAACTACTTTCCAACCTGGCTGCCTCTAAACACAGTAAGAAAGGGAATTATATAGACATCTGTTTATGTTTCATACCTTGTATGCTCATCTTTACACTTCTTGAACAAAATTTTAACCATTTGTAGGTAAATAATAATATCAAGATAACTTAACTCGATAACAAGGAACACTTGGATTCCAGCCCAGAAGCCTTCATTCATTTACCATGTGGCCTAGGTCAAGTTATTTATCTTCTTAAATTCTTCCATTTAAAATGGAGGGACTGCAATAGATTTATCTAAACCTTCCAGCAGCAATTTTAAATTAATCATTTATTAGAGAAAATTTATAAAATTAATATTAATAAACTAAGGCCATAAAATGGACCTTGGTGAAACTCCAAATTCTGCTCTCTCTCTGACCAAAATCTGATTTTAACTTACTGGGATATTTGTTGGAGTTTTTTTTATTGGTTTTTTTTTTGTCCTCCAATTCACAATACAGACCAGGCAAAGGGCCTGGGTTGAGGTGTATATGGGGTGCTTTTACTGTACCTCCTCTTTCTATACAGTCAGTGTAAAGAACACAGCCTGTGGTAAGAATTGGGAGACCTTACTGGGATATTTGTGTCTAACCTTCAGATCAGGGCTGGAGCAGTGGTAGGATGTTTGTCTTGCACACGGCTGACCCAAGATGGATGGTTCAATCCCCTGGTGTCCCATATGATCCCCCAAGCCAGGAGCAATTTCTGGGCACAGAGCCAGGAGTAATCCCTGAGCATCACTGGGTGTGGCCTAAAAACTAAAAACCAAGTAAATACACAAACAAACAAGCTTCAGATCATCTCTTGCAACTTAATACAATGAACCAACGATTTGAGGAATATTCTGCTGTGGGAATATCTGCCCAGACCCTCTGTTCATTGTAGGAAGCCCTCCTCCCTCTTTGTTTCCTCCTCTGCCTGAAGCCATGGAGGAGAAGTTCTACTGCTTTGTGATCCTTGTTTTTGGTCAGTTTATCACCAAGCTGGGGTCTCAGCCAGCTGATGCCATGAGTCCTATCTACAAGAATTAGGTTTTGAGGTAGGAAAGAAGATGGAGAACTGGTCCCTAATGCTTGAAGTAGACAATAAAATTTTCTATGGGTGTACCAGTCCGCTGTGTTCTCCATGGGAAAGATGGTGCACAAGGCAAGAGGTATGGTATTTGGGGGTGCGAGTGTTTAAATAATCTGTACTTACATGCCTAAAATAGGCTTTTCAACTCATCTTTGAGAAATAGCCCCATTAAGTTCATTTTGCCTTAGAAGATATAATCTGGTTTTGCCTTCCAGTTCTCCCCTCTCCTCAAATCTAAAGTAATACAACTTCTATCCAAGTAAGTTGAAATTTTTATCTTTTCATCTTTCATCCACTATCAGGGATGATTGTTTCTCTCATAGCCCTATCTATTACTGTGACTTGAATAACATTGTTCACATTACCTCTTTCTTTTAATGAAAAGATTTTAATTTGCTTAACAACTAAAAGGTGTACTTTCCCAGCCCATATTGACTTGTCTGAGATATTCTTACCTAGATTTTGTCATTCCTGAGTCTTTTTCTTCATTATTCTGTTGTGTCTATAGTGTTCAGTCTATAGTGTCCTATAAAATGATATGGATCTATGTATTGACATTGAGCTATCTATAAAAATGGTTCAACAAACTATATACATAAAATATATAATATATAATTGTTGTATATAATATATCAATATATGGGGTCGGAGAGATAGCATGGAGGTAAGGCATTTGCCTTGCATGCAGAAGGTCGGTGGTTTGAATCCCGGCATTCTATATGGTCCCCTGAGCCTGCCAGGAGCGATTTCTGAGCATATAGCTAGAAGTAACCCCTGAGCGCTGCCGAATGTGATGCAAAAACCAATATATATATAATATTATATTATAACATGGTGTATATAATATATCAATATATTGAATATATAATACATTGTATATATAATAATGCATAATTGGTGGCTGCATTTGTAAGAGGGGCTTTAATTTTATTAACTCAGATCTCTTTGAGGGTGGGGCTGGAACATCTGACAGTGCTCAGGGGTTACTCCTGACTCTGTACTCAGGATTTACTCCTAGTGGTGTTTAGGGAAACCTTATGGGATGCAGAGGATTGAACCTGGGTTGGCTACATGCATGTAAAATGCTCGACTCTCTATGCTATTGCTCTAGCCCCCACAACTCAAATCTTAAAGTGAAAAATAAACAATAAATCAGTCTGACATTTTATAGAAAATAATCCTTTGAACCAACAATTGAAATATACTGTATTAAAATATATGTAAAATGCAAAATTATCAAAATAGCAATGTGATGTAATCTTGCCTTCTCAGCAATCTGATTTCCAATACTATCTTTTTATAACAATATAATTATGCATACCATATAGTGGAACATTATTCCAAGAAAGGAAGACAAATTATATGGAAAAAATGAATAACCAGCATAGATTAAAAAGTTGGGACAACCCCAAGCACAGAATCAATACCAGATGTGGCCCCGAACAGATAAAATTTTATAAAATAAAGTGAACTTGTCCTTTATAATTATATTTTAAGAAGAAAGTTAATGGAATGGCAGGAACATCCAAAGATATAAAATAATAGCTGTTCACAACTTCTATTGACATTTTTTTTTGTTTTGCTTCCCCTCATCCCCCAGTTGGCAGCTTATGTATTCTTCATAATAAAGGCTCCTGGTGCCTTTATTTTTTTTTTGTCTAATTTATGTGAATATGCATTCTTCAAAAATATTGGATTCTGGGCTGGAGTTATAGCACAGCGGCAGGGCGTTTGCCTTGCACGCACTGACCCAGGACAAACTAGGTTTGATCCCCGGAGTCTCCATATGGTCCCCTGGCCAGGAGCTATTTCTAAGCCCATAGCCAGAAGTAACCCCTGAGTGTGACTGGGTGTGGCCCAAAGACCAAAAGAAAAAAAAAAAAAGAAAAAAGAAATATTGTATTCAGATTAGATTAGAAAGCTTTCCTTCTGCTTAGTCCTGAGGGACCAAACCTAAGTTTTCCCTTAAGCAATACAAATTCTTCTAAAAGTAGGGCCCGGAGAGATAGCACAGTGGTGTTTGCCTTGCAAGCAGCCAATCCAGGACCAAAGGTGGTTGGTTCGAATCCCGGTGTCCCATATGGTCCCCCGTGCCTGCCAGGAGCTATTTCTGAGCAGACAGCCAGGAGTAACCCCTGAGCACTGCCGGGTGTGGCTCAAAAAACCAAAAACCAAATTCTTCTAAAAGTAGACTGAGCTTTCAGTCCTTAAAATTCATTTCTCTCCACAGCTGAAGATATAGTACTTGCCTTGAACACTGCTAACCCAGGTTTTATCCCCACCAATCTATATGATACCCTGAGCCTGCCAGGAGTAATTCCTGAGCACAAAGCCAGGAGTAACGCCTGAGCACCTCTCTGTGTGACCTCCCCCCAAAATCAAAATTTAAATAGATTCATTTCTCTGGTGCTGAATAGGTAGTATAGATGTTAGCGTACAGCTGACTCCAGTTCTTTTTGCAGTATGATGATAATGTCTCAAGGTATTAGAAGGAATAGCCCTGGCAGCCCCCGAGCACTTTTTGGGAGCTAACCCCCCTCATTTTGTTTCTCTGGCTGGGAAAGGCAAATCATTATTTGAGAAAAGCAAATCTAAATTATTGCTTTTACTTCAGGTCAACTTGAGAAGAGACAGCACTCATGTTGGAATGCTAATTGTCCCTGGCAGGAGTGCTAGGGAAAGCATAACATACCAGAATCAGAAAATGGGACTTTTGACAAATTGCCAATTGAGTGACTATTAAAGGAAGGGAAGTGAACACTAACAAAAAGAGAGCTGAGAGAAGCAGTTAAAAAGTGAACTTAAGTAGTGGAGGAAGAGAAGGAGGATAAAAGCAGTTGGCATATATAGACCTTAGAGTCCTGAGGGAACAAGAGGAATTCTTTTCTGAGCTCAGAGGGAATGTGAAGGCATCTCTATCTTTATACCCCAAGGTTTGGTACAATACACTGGATGTGTGGATGTGGTAATCCCAGAGATTTTGCAGTAAAAATTCTAGAAAAGAGCATTCCTGTTGCCCTCATATGTGTGTTTCCAGAGATGATTAATTTGAAGATGACATAGGCATTTTGAATTTTTAATCTCCATATATGTTTTATTATGGCAATGTTTTTCTTTTGGTGATTTTGGGGTCACACCTAGTTAGCAGTGCTTAGGGTTTATTCCTGGCTCTGTGCTAAGGAATCACTCCTAGCAGTGCTTGGGAGATCATAGGTAGTGCTGGGAATCATACTGGGATTCAGCCACGTGCAATGTTAGCACCATGTCCACTATACTATCTCTTTAGCCCACAATCAGTGTTTTTAAAACAATAAATTAGGAGTTGGAGAGGGAACTCAATGATAAACAGAACTTGATTTACATGTGTGAGTCCCTGAGTTTTATCCTCTCAGCCAAAAAAAAAAAATGTACCGGTAATAATAAAATATGTTATATAATGCCTATTTTGAATACAGGCAGAGGTGGGGAAGTTAGGGGGGCATTGGTGGTGGAAATGCTGCACTGGTGAAGGGAGGTGTTCTGTTTATGATTGAAACCGAACTACAATCATTCTTGTAATCATAATTAATATATATTGTAATAGATCATATATATATATATATAACTCCTTAAAAGGATATCTTTGTTCTGTGATAGCTGATGGTTTATTTATAACATAATTTTGTCTATAATGTTCATATACAAACATAAAGATTATGATAGCTTATTTAGGTTAATATTATGAAATTCTTCTTGTGCACTATTAAAATCATAGTATGTACTCATAAAATAGCAATAGAACTGAAACTAAATTTATTTATTTATTTACTTTTTTTTTTTTTTTTTGGTTTTTGGGCCACACCCAGCAGCCCTCAGGGGTTACTCCTGGCTCTACACTCAGAAATTGCTCCTGGCAGGCTCAGGGGACCATCTGGGATGCCAGGATTTGAACCACCATCCTTCTGCATGCAAGGCAAATGCCTTACCTCCATGCATTCTCTTCGGCCTCGAAACTAAATTTATTTTTAATATTTGATTCCTAGTGGCTAATCTACTGATTCAAAATTAAATGTATTAAAATTCTTTTAAAAACTTAAGATGATACCAGTATATCATCTAATAGCCACTTTTTCTAAAAGTGAGTAATCTTAAAATTTATGGTTCAGGGGCCAGAGAGATAGCACAGAGGTAGGGCATTTGCCTTGCATGCAGTTGATTCAGGACGATGATATTCAAATCCTGACATCCCATATGGTCCCCCATGCCTGCCAGGAGTAATTTCTGAGCACAGAACCAGGAGTAACCCCTGAGTGCTGTCAGGTGCAACCCAAAAACCAAAAATCAATAAATAAATAAATAAAATTTATGGTTCAATCTGTCAAACATCCTTTTTCTTCTCTTTTCTGAAATCCTTTGAAAATGATAGTAAAGGAAATTTGGATGTTTTTGTTTGTTTAGATTTGAGACCACACCATCAGTGTGTAAACTCAGGACTTACTTCTGAATCTGCACTCAGGAATTACTATTAGTGGTGCCCAGGAGGGATCATTTGAGATGCCTGAGATACAACTTTCCTAAACTCACTCAAGGCAAAAATCTTACCCACTGAACAAGAACAACCAGTGCTGGCATGGATGTGGGAAGAAAAATACTCTTGTTCAATGCTGTAGGTACAAGAGAGGGAATGTCAAATGGTCCAGCCTTTCTGGAAAACAATATAGATATTCCTCAGAAAAAAATTGAAATTGAGCTTCCATATGACTCAGCAATACCATTCCTAGGAATATATTCTAGGAGCCCAAAAACACAATGCAGAAAATTCCAGTGTATCCCTATGTTTATCACAGCACTATTCACAATAGCCAGAATCTGAAAACAATCCCAAGTGCTCAAAAACATATGAGTGGCTAGAGAAACTGTGGTATATCTACACAATAGAGTATTATGCAGCTGTTATAAAAAAATAAAGTTCTAAAAAATTATACATAGGTGTATATGAAAAATATTATGCTGAGCGAAATTAGTCAAAGGGAAATAGAATGATTGTATTCATTTTTGTGATGTTAAAAAAAAAAGATGGTATGGTAGGGACCGGAGAGATAGCATGGAGGTAGGGTATTTGCCTTGCATGCAGGAGGATGGTGGTTCGAATCCCAGCATCCCCGAGCCTGCCAGGAGAGATTTCTGAGTGTAGTGTAGAGCCAGGAGTAACCCTGGGAACTGCCGGGTGTGACCAAATAAAAAAGATGGTATAGGAATAATATCCAAAGACAATAGAGATGAGGGTCAGGAGGATCAGTCCATGGTAAGAAGCTTGCCACAAATAGAGGGGGAGTGTACTTAGAGCAGAGAAGGTACCGCTACGATGATGATAGTTATAAATGATCACTCTGGGCAGAACTGGGTGCTGAAAGGAGATAAAGTGATATGCATAATACTCCTTTAGTAACACTATTGCAAATCACATTATCTAAGAGAGGAAAAAAAGGAAGAGAGAGAAAAAGAAAAAGAAAAATGCCTATCCCAGAGGCAGGTAAAGGGAGGGTAGAAGGGAAACTGGGGACATTGGTGGCAGGAAATGTCCACTAGTGAAGATTGTGTTGTACACTATATGACTGAAACTCAAGCATGAACAACTTTGTAACTGGAAAAAAAAAAAAAGCAAAACCGGGCCCGGAGAGATAGCACAGCGGCGTTTGCCTTGTAAGCAGCCTATCCAGGACCAAAGGTGGTTGGTTCGAATCCCGGTGTCCCATATGGTCCCCCGTGCCTGCCAGGAGCTATTTCTGAGCAGACAGCCAGGAGTAACCCCTGAGCACCGCCGGGCGTGGCCCAAAAACCAAAAAAAAAAAAGCAAAACCCTGTATTATGAGCAACCTTGTAAACCACAGTGTTTAAATAAAATAATTAAAAAAAAGAAATGGAAAAAGTTTGCATTCTCTATTTTCATCATGCTGTTGAAATAGTAGAACTGGCATCAGTTTCCATTTCTCTGGCACAAATTATTACTTCTTCCAAGCAGTAATACCTCCAGCTGGCATTTACTGGGTGCTTACTTTGCCTAGTATATGTGATAAATCCGTGATCTTCATAGTCTCACTTCCTTCTCTCAACAACCCTTGGAGGTGAATACAGATGGATTTAATCATTGACACCTCCAAGGGGAAAAATCCAGGATTTGAGTTGAGATATACTTGGAGCTAAAGTTCTGCCTTTTGCCTCTCTATTTACAACCTCTTAAAAAAGGAAAATGAAAATTAACGATGTATTATATAGAAGAGTAAATAATAAGTCGTTTATATTTGTCATTTGCTAGAAGGTTTTAGAAAATTGAAGATAAAAATAAGTCTGGAGATGTATGGGGAATAAACTTGTCCTTCTAGATAAAGCTTCACACAGGGCCTTCTTTTGGTAAAGTTTCAATAGGTTTTTCATGGTGTAAGTTGGGAGTACCCACTGCTGTCCCAAGGTACCCAGCCAGATAAGCATTTACCTGGAAGATTAGAAACCTAAAGACAGCTGGTGAGGTGGCGCTAGAGGTAAGATGTCTGCTTTGCAAGCGCTGGCCAAGGAAAGATCACGACCTCAGTTCTATCCCTTATGGTCCCCCCAAGCCTGGGGCAATTTCTGAGCGCTTAACCAAAAAAAAAAAATCTTCTTTGGGCCCGGAGAGATAGCACAGCGGCGTTTGCCTTGCAAGCAGCCGATCCAGGACCAAAGGTGGTTGGTTCGAATCCCGGTGTCCCATATGGTCCCTGTGCCTGCCAGGAGCTATTTCTGAGCAGACAGCCAGGAGTAACCCCTGAGCACCACCGAGTGTGGCCCAGAACCTCCACCCCCCAAAAAAAAAGAAACCTAAAGACAAATCACAGGAAGATTTTCATAAGATGTCTGTCAGAATGTCAGCCAATATTTAAACATAAATATATATTTTCTCCAATAATCAAATGTATATAGGAAACTAAGTTACAATAATAAAATTGTGTAGTGAGCATGGAAGCATTAGATTCTCTTAATAATTTATTTCCCCAAGCTAGTTGCCCAGCCCATTCATTCATCAACTCAATAACTATTGAGTATGCACGTTATGCTTGTTCTTAATGCTGAGATATCATTGTTAGTAAGAAACAATTTCCCAGTCTGACAGAGTCAACATTTTATTGAAAGAGGTGGACAATCTCCATAAAATTTTTTATTTTAGACAGCACCAAATGTAATCAACAAAATTAAGCATGATTAAAAAACCAGGGGCTTAATAAGGTTGTCAAGGAATAACTAGTGGGGTATTTTGAGATATGAAAAGATTACAGGATGAATGTATTCTGGCTTTGAAAGCTATCTGCCAGAGAAAATAAGAGCGGAGAGCTTAATACAATTATGATCTCAGTATGTGTGTGGGAGACAGTAGTCAGATCCCATGTAACAGGTAGTGAACAGGTAGAGGATGAGAATGAAAGCAGGCAAGGACCAGTTTTGTAGAGATTTATAGCCACAATGTGGATTTTAATCTAGGAGTTACTTTTGAGAATGTTTTGAAGAAAGGCAGATCCAAGAAGGTAGGCTTTGGATTAAAGTGAGAGGAATACTTGTATTTTGATTTGGGAGCAGAGGTAAGTCTAGAAGCTATGCTTAGTATGTGATATGTGGTACAGTTCTAGCTAATACATGAAATGTATGCAGCTTTATTAAAGGGAGGATATGTACACCACTCCTTATTTTTTCTTCTTTCTAACGTCTGGAATGTAGGTGTAAAATGGTACCATGAAGAAGCAGCTTCATATTAAAGGTGGAAAAAGAACAAGAGAGTGGAGTCTACATTGCTGAATATTATAAAGTATCCAGACATTTTATGAACAGCCTATGTTTAAATGAAAGAGAAATTTCAGCATTTTGTTGTTGTTGTTTTTTGTGACTTTATATTGAATCTGATGCCAGCATACACATCTTTCTTAATTCACAGGAATGCAGGCTGACTAGAAAATACAGACAAAATTTGGCTGGAGTGGGGCCGGGCGGTGGCGCTCGAGGTAAGGTGCCTGCCTTACCTGCGCTAGCCTAGGAGACGGACCGCGGTTCGATCCCCCGGCGTCCCATATGGTCCCCCAAGCCAGGAGCGACTTCTGAGCGCATAGCCAGGAGTAACCCCTGAGCGTCACCGGGTGTGGCCCAAAAACCAAAAAAAAAAAAAAAATTTGGCTGGAGTAACAATGTTACCAGTAACATTTATGGACAATAATGGGTTCTATCATTTTTTTCCTTTAGTCACATGCAATGGTGCTAAGACTCTTGGCCTTGAGGTCAGGGTTCATTCCTAGTGATCGTGGAGGACCATATAGGTTGTGGAGAATTAAACCCAGGTCGGGAATGTGCAAAGCAAGCATCCTACTCTCTGTACTATTGCTCTGACTCCTATCATCATATGTAATTGAACTTTCATAACTTAGCATGTTGCTTGCTAGGTGGCCCAAACACCACAGAATAAGCTCTCCTAATCTATTCTGTGAAATCTGCGTATATATGTCTTTATTTTGGTGGATCACTTGATCTAATATTGTCATTCATTGATATGTAGAAGTATTATTCCCCTAATTCACTAATTCAAAAATGTCTTTATGCTAAATGAAATATTATGTTTTTTTTAGGTTTTTGTGTTTTTGTTTTTGTTTTTGTTTGTAGTTTTTGGGTCACACCCAGCAGCTCAAATGTTACTCCTGGCTTCATGCTCAGAAATCTTTCCTGGCAGGCTCGGGGGGAATGCCGAGATTCAAACCACCGACCTATTGCATGCAAGGCAAATGCCCTTACCTCCATGCTATCACTCAGGCCCTGGAATGTTACTTTCTTATCTTAGGACCCCATAAATTTTATTTTTCAGTTCCTGAGTATTAAATCTATGTTTAATACATGTGCTCTAGCACTCAGCTACATCACCAGCTAGAACCCTTTATATAATCAAAAGCAGCCTAATTCTCAAAGGTATGCTTGAATAGGGCCTTTTCTAATGTCCTATTGGTCTTACTGATTTACCATAACCTAAAATAATCAGTATATCCAAATCAATAAAACACTGAAAATTTTCTTCCTAGTAGCTTTGAAAACAGAACCTTGGGGGCCGGAGCGATAGCACAGTGGTAGGGCATTTGCCTTGCATGTGGCCGACCAGGGTCAGACTCTGGTTTAATCTCTCCGGCATCTCATATGGTCCTTGAGTCTGCCAGGTACTATTTCTTTTCTTTCTTTCTTTTTGGATTTTGGGTCACACCCAGCAGCACTCAGGGGTTATTCCTGGCTCTGTGCTCAGAAATCGCCCCTGGCAGGCTCAGGGGACCATATGGGACAACGGGATTCGAACCATTGTCCTGTGTCTAAGGCAAACGCCCTACTGCTATGCTATCTCTCCGGTAGCTAACACTTTTTGAAAGCTAAGTATTTTGTTAGAAGTGTTTTAAAGTAGCTTAAACCATAAGAACTTTTTTATTTGAGGTTCTGTGATACTGTCAACAGTGGTTTTCCATAAACATAATTACAATACCACATAGCATATTCTCATCCTTATTCTTTTATTTTCATTTTTTAGTTTTTGGGCCACACCCAGTGAACTAAGGGGTTATTCCTGGCTCTGTGCTCAGAACTTACTCCAGGCAGGCTTGGGGAAACATATGGGATGCTGGGGATCAAACATGGGTTAGTCAGGTACAAGGCCACCACCGTATCTGCTGTACTATCTCTCTAGTCCAATTTACCCATATCTTGATAAAAATATAAAATAATCTTCATGATTTAAGCCATTTTGATTTGGCTTTATATTACTTGTTACTGCAAACATCTAAACCAATATTCTGATTAATTTATCTTCTTTTTATTTAAGTCCATTTGAGCATGTATATAAAAATATACAAGTGCTATAGAAATAAAATATATGTTTACTTAGTATTGTTTTATTTCTATTTTCCCTTCCCTTAACTTTTGTTGCTGTTGTATGACCAAAAGTCTCATATTTGATTACTGTGGCTCCAGAAATTACAAACAGCACCACATGGATTGCATTCAGCTTTATGTTAGTGGTGCTCAGATGGAACTAGGAGTCTTTTTGTTTGTTTTGTTTTGGGGCCACACCCAGCAGTGCTCAGGAGTTATTCCTGGCTTTGCATTCAGAAATTATTCCTGGCAGTGCTCAGGGCACCATCTGGGATACCAGGAACCAAACCTAAGTTGACCATGTGCAAGGCAAACATCCTACCTGTTATGCTATTGTCTCAGCCCTAGAACTCTGGATCTCTTGCCTACAAGGAAAGTTCTTTGTCACTAAGCAATCAATCACTGGGCTCTTTGAAGAAAGAAAAGAGGCTGAAGATGGAGACAAGAGAAGGCTAGAAAGGTATCAAGCAGAGGGAATGGTCAGCTTGGATGAATCATGGTTTGGCTTTTTCCACTTATCCAGGTTGCTGAGTGTTAATAGTTTCTTTGTATTGCTGAGTAATATTCCATGGAGCTTTCACCCTGGAAATATAGACATTTTGTATGTCACTACCTTCTTTAGGTTCAAGTCTTGGATACAAGATGCAAAAAGAACATCTAAGGAACTATTGTGTTCTGAGAGGATCTCAGTTTCTTACCAGTCTGTCTTCTTTCCACATTTCAGTCTTCTCCAGTTTGTATTATTGTAATGCTCAGGGGATTTAGTTGTTATAATTAGAAGAATGTAGTTTACTTCATCTTCTCAGAAGTAGAATCCAACTAGACCCATTTATAAATAGAATCATGTTTTAGTGCTTGCTTTTGACATCACATTTACTAAAATATAAATAGAATTGTATTTAATTACTAAGATATATTAATACCTAATTATGATGGTTGTACCTGGACACACCCTTTGGATTACCCCACTTGACAGTTGGACTTGGACACTCCCCATGGATATCCTCCATTGTAATGACTGTTGAACCTGGACACACCCATGGACATGCCTCCTGTCATGGAGGGGAATAAAAGGAGAAACATGGACTGTTGAGGGAGACCTGGGATAGTGACAAGTGATAGTGGCTTGCAGAGGTGTGGGCAGAGATTAAGCATTGGAAAACTGTTGTCTGCTTTGCATCTCTCTGTCTCTGTCTCTCTGTCTCTCTGTCTCTCTGTCTCTGTCTCTCTGTCTCTGTCTCTCTGTCTCTGTCTCTGTCGCTCTCTCTCTCTCTCTCTCTCTCTCTCTCTCTCTCTCTCTCTCTCTCTCTCTCTCTCTCTCTCTCTCTCTCCCCTCCCCCAGGATGGGTGGTTGCTATATATTGTCTTCCCTGGGTGGGCATGAGGCCCAACCTGCAGCTGGGCCACAAGGGTCTCAGTGAGCCTTGCAGCACCAGGCCCTAGCAGCCTTGGGTTTCTGCAGTCTTGTAGCCCCAGCAACATTGGGCTTCTTGGGCTTCTGCACCTACTTGGCACATTACAGTTTGTAAAAGCATCATGATTTTATTTTTCTAAATTCAAATGTGTTTATTTGAAATGAGAAGTGACTACAGACAACACTTTTTTAAATATCTTTATTTAAGCACCATTATTCCAAATATATTTGTATAGTTGGATTTTAGTTATAAAAATGCTAACCACTAATGCTCCCCATCTCCATCATCCCCCAGCCCCTGCTTGTATTTGAGACAGGCATTCTACTTTTCTCACTCATTACCACTGTTATGATAGTTGTTAGTATAGTTATTCCTCTAAATGTACTCACCACTTTTTGTGGTAAACTTCATATAGTGGGCCGGTCCTTCCAGCCCTCATCTTTATGTCTCTGGGCATTATTACAATAATGTCCTTTATTTTTCTTAAATCCCACAGATGAATGAGATTATTCTGTCTCTATCTCTCTCCCTCTGACTTATTTCACTCAGCATAATAGTTTCCATATCCATCCATGTATAGGAAAATTTCATGACTTCATTTTTCCTGACGGCTGCATAGTATTCCATTGTGTATATTTACCACAGTTTTTTTAGCCACTCATCTGTTGGGCATCTGGGTTGTTTCCAGATTCTGGCTATTGTAAATAGTGCTGCCATGAACATAGGGCATTTTTGTATTGTGTTTTTGTGGTCCTAGGGTATATCCCTAAGAGTGGTGTAGCTGGATAATATAGGAGCTCAATTTCCATTTTTTTGAGGAATCCCCATATTGTTTTCTATAAAGGCTGACATAAAGGCTGACATTCACCAGCAGTGAATGAGAATTCCTTTCTCTTTACATCCCAGCAGCACTGATTGTTCTTGCTCTTTGTGATGTGTGCCAGTCTCTGTGGCATGAGATGGTATCTCGTTGTTTTGATTTGCATCTCCCTGATGATTAGTGATGTAGAGCATTTTGGCCATTTGTATTTCTTCTTTGAAAAATTGTCTGTTCATTTCTTCCCATTTTTTGATGGTGTTAGATTTTTTTTTTTTTGTTAAGTTCTGTCAGTACCTTGTATATCTTTGATATTAGCCCCTTATCTTATGGGTATTGGGTGAATAGTTTCTCCTATTCTGTGGGTGGCCTTTGTATCCTCGTCATTATTTCCTTTGAGGTGCAGAAGCTTCTCAGCTTAATATAGTCCCATTTGTTTATCTCTGCTTCCACTTGTTTGGACACATTTTTGAATAGTGACTGCTATTGTCCTCTTTCAAAATCTGAGTTAAATTCTTCCAAATAAAAATACTGGGGAGGGGTTCCAGGGGCCAATACCTAGCAGTGATTGAGCCAGGGTTGGCTGCATGCAAAGCAAATGCCATAACCCCTGTACTACTATCTCCCTGACCCGCTAAACATTTAAAAAAATTTTTTTCCTTAATATCAACCTGGAGGTTTTTTAGTGAGAAGATGATTTCTTTCTTTTCTTTTTTTTTTTCTTTTTGTTTTTGGGTCACACCCAACAGTGCTCAGAGGTTACTCCTGACTCCACGCTCAGAAATCATCCCCGTCAGGCTCAGAGGACCATATGGGATGCCAAGATTCAAACCACCGACCTTCTGCATGCAAGGCAAGTGCCCTACCTCCATGATATCTCTCCGGCCTGAGAAGATGATTTCTTAAATTTACCTGGCAAGTCCTTATGCGTTAAAGAATATAATGAGAATTCCCACATCTTTCCAGAAATAAATAAAATGGAAGCAAGACTTCTTAGTAGTATCTTATTTTAGAAGCTTGTCTATGTGAAAAAGCTGAAGAGATGATTTTTATTCACTTATTATATATATATATATATATATATATATATATATATATATATATATATATATATATATATTTGGTGTTTGGGCCACACCTGGCGGTGCTCAGGGGTTACTCCTGGCTATCTGCTCAGAAATAGCTCCTGGCAGGCACGGGGGACCATATGGGACACCGGGATTCAAACCAACCACCTTTGGTCCTGGATCGGCTGCTTGCAAGGCAAACAACGCTGTGCTATCTCTCTGGGCCCCACTTATTATATTTCTATATATTCACCATACTTGCTTTTTCAAGATAGTTAACAAATTTGGGGGTTCTAGATGTGGTTGTTTTCCCTTTTGTTCAATAATCATTCTTCCTCTCATACATCTATTCTTTTATATGTATTAATATCTAGTAACACCATCTATTATTGCCCTCTATCTATCAGTGTCTCCGCAAATGAGCTGTTAATATACTTATTCTTATTTTATTCTGAAACCAGGAAGATGAAGCTGAGACAAGATAGAGGATTTCTCAGTGGAGGGAGGAGTTGGCAGCCTTGGCCACGCCCATCTCCTTCAGCTTACTTTTCTCTTGAGGATCCAGCTGATGCAGCATTTCAACCCCCCAAGATAAGATTCCTCTTTGCTCCCTTAAGTACTACTACTTTGTAACATTGATCAATCATGGATTTTAGCTTGCTTCACTTTTTGACTTTAGAAAAAATATATAAGCACAGAAAGAAAATGTGGTTTTGAAAGGTGGTTTTGAAAGAGGCTTTGAAAATAAAAACAAATTAATTCAAACTTCATTCTTGGTCATTTCAAAGTACTGAACATTCCCCAAAGATGTCTTGCATGTGTCATATTGTATTGTGACATGAAGAGAAAACTTGACCAGGTTAGCCACAATGTCACGTGCAGACTATGCAAAGCAAAGACAACAGGATATTAAAATGAACCATTGTAATAAATTCTTGCTAAGTGACACAAATTTTGCTATTGAAAATATGCTATTTTTAATTGAACTTAGAAGATAGAGACAAAATATTTTAATCAATTGAGAACTACTTATGGTAGCATTTACATTTCTTTTCTTTTAAATTTTATAACAAAATCAATATTTAATTTACCCTATTCAGTTTCACAGTTGATAATCAATATTTTTTTCATTCAAAAGATGTTGGTCAATAAATTTTATATACACAAATAAGAATGTCATTGTTTCTGAATTCACTTACTTCTAAACTATTAAGGTGACTTCCTCATTAATTGCTCAGTCATTTATTTTTACATCCATCATTATTTGCTAATCCTTTACACTTTTAAAGTAGTGTTCTCTTTCTTTTTTGAAAGCAAACTAAACACATGTACTACATGATCTGTTAGAGATAAAACTTCTTTTCCTATGGCTGAAGCAATAATATTGTAGGCATTTGCCTTTCACACAGCTGACCCAGGTTCAATTCCAGGCACTACATACTTCCTCAAAACTCTGCCAGAAATGATCATTGAGCACAAACAAAGTCAGAAGTTACATGTATACATACATGTTTGTAATCATGGTACTTGACTTTTTTTTTAAAGTTAACCCAAGCACAGCTGTGTGTGGCTCAAATATAAAACCTTCCCATAAAAAAAAAAAAAGAAAAAGAAAAACTCTATTCCACTATGAAACTTTTCAGGTGAGTGCAGAAATAATCCTTGTCAGTTACTTGGATAAATATTCTTACTCTGTGTAAATATTTCTGCAGATATATTAAGCCACCATTTAATGTTTATGCTGAAAATTATTTTAAACAATCTACTCTTATTGATGTACATTATTATGTCAAATTAACTTTAAAACATGTTAAGACCACAACATTACATATATTTTAGTTAACTTGTTTTTTTTTCTCCTATTAAGTTTCATTTTCTAACTACAAGACGGTTCTTTTCTATTTGAAATTAAGTCAGATAAACCAGTTATTCCTATAAAAAACAACTATTGTTGCCAATGAAAGTTATTAGCAGGTTCCAGTTTTATTGGCAGGGAACCAATCAGACTACAACATTCTCCAAGCATTGGATACAGCACTTGCGAGAAGAAAAACAGAGCGGCTGTTTTATGGTGGGCTTTTTTTTTTTTTACACATGGGAAAAAATATTATCAGCCACATCAGCACGTTAGGAAAGAATCTAACGATGCAAATATAAAACCTTCCCATAAATCAGTACATCACCCAATCTGAGGGGAGTGGGGGAAGCTGACATATTCATCCATTCATGACCACTATTGAAATCACGTAGAAAAAGAGTCGACCTCTCCCATGTTGAATTTGTCTCTACTCAAAAAAAAATAAGACATTTTAATCTTTCATCAAGGCTGGTCATGGAGAGGAGGGTCTTTTCTATTTCTAAGAGCCAGAAACGAGAGAGAGAGAGAGAGAGAGAGAGAGAGAGAGAGAGAGAGAGAGAGAGAGAGAGAGAGAGAGAGAGAGAGAGAGAGAGAGAGAGAGAGAGAGAGAGAGAGAGAGAGAGAGAGAGAGAGAGAGAGAACCCCACTCAAATCTTGGGACTGGTTCATTTTCGCATCAACAGCAGTCCTGTGTCCAAAGTCTAGCATGGAGGTAGAGCGTTTGCCTTGCATGCAGAAGGACGGTGGTTGGAATCCCGGCATCCCATACGGTCACCCCCAAGCCCGACCCTACGAGGGAGCAAGTTCTGAGTGTAGAACCCTTGAGTGCTGCTGGGTGTGACCCAAATACCAAAAGCAAAAATAAATAAATAAATAACTAAATAACTAAATAAATAAATAAAAATGCCTACCGTGTAATGATAAATAATAATAATAAAACATGCCATTATTCACTGCTAGATAATGAAGCCATTTTATTTATTTATAATTTCTATTTATGTTTATTTATATTTATTTTATGTAAATATACATTTATTCATATTTAAACAAATATAGTTAAATATATTTTAATATTTATATTTAAATATATATTTAAATAAATATATGTTTAAATATATAAAAATGAATATATAAATATGTCATATCTATTATGTTATATTTATGTTTCTTTCTTTTTGGAATTGCACGTCGTGCATTTCTTGCATGGCCACGAAAGAAAGAGCAAGGAGCTGTCAACGAGGGGCGACTGATCCCGGGGTGGGGGTGTTAGTGGGGGTTAAGGAAGGAGAGTCAAGCTGCACGGGGGTGAAACCCCCATTCAACTCAGGCCCAACATTTAGGCGAGGGGAGTCGAGGCTCGGGCCCAGCTCGGAAACCGCCTGGGCCGCTGCAACAGCCAGAGCCAGGGCCAGAGCCAGGGCCAGAGCCGCCCAGCAGAACACTTGCAACCCCGCTGGCCGGGTCCAGCCCGGCCCGGCCCGCCCCACCGCGTTGCCCGGGCGACGGGGCCGAACTTTCGGGGAGACCCCGCCCCCCGGCCAATCGGCGCGGCGCGTCCGGAGCCTGCGAGTCTCTTTGTTCCGCAGCCATTACCGGCCCGGACGGGAGGCGGAGGCGACGCCGCTTCGGCAGAGGGCCCGGGCGAGCGCCGGCGGCCTCTGGGATGGTGTGGGACCGGGTAGGTGGCCGGCGGGCGGGCGGGCGGGCGGCTGCGCTGCGGGTCCCAACTGTCCAGGGCGGGGGCGCTCGGGCAGCGGCCGGACCCTCGGGCGCCCTGCCCGGCCGTTTGCGCGGCGCGGTTCGGAGCCCAACAGCTGCTGCGGGCGGGCCTGGGGGGTCCCGCTGGGGGGCTGGAGAGCCGGAGGAGGGAGGGCGCGCCCCGAGTTCGCTGGTTTGCGGGTTTTGTGGGTTCGGGGCCCGGTGGATCGCTGCCCGGGTGGCCTGCCTTTGTCCCCTCCCGATGTCTTCTTTTTGTTTTGGTTTTGGGGGTTGGGGCCACACCCGGTGGCGCTCAGGGGTTCCTCCTGGCTATGCATTTAGAAATCGCTCCTGGCTTTATGGGGGGGGGGGTATGAGACGCCCCGGGATCGAACCCAGGACCGTCCTAGTTTAGCGCCGGCCAGGCAGACAGATGCCTCGCAGCTTGCGCCACCGCTCCAGGGCCCCCCCCCCCCCCAGCCCAGCTATCTTGAGTCCCCCACACTCGTCCTCAGCCCGGGAATCTCTTGCTCTCTTGCTCCCCGGGATGGGGTAATGGGGGGGATCCACCTCGAGGCCGCTCGATCTGTTTATATCATTGTGACCCAACTGGTTTGGGTTTTGCATTTAGCATTTGGGGTGCGTGCTTTGCACTTGTAGCCTTTTGTGCTGCTCCCCACGCGAGCACGCAGCAAGGCACACACAGCTGCTACTGCTGCTGCTGCCAGACTCACAACCAACAACTACTGGCAACCAACCTGTTTGTGGAATGGAATGGCTTTTCTTCCTTTTAAATACTCAAGTCGCCTGTTTGTTTACCTTTTTATTTAAAAAAAAATATCCCCAGCTTCTTTCAAGGATTGCTTAGATTTAGGCCTCTGCATCTGTATCTTCACCATCACCGGTTAGCTCTGGCCCTTCAACAGGAGGAAGAGAGATGGGAGATATTATAAAATATTTAAATGGAGGCACTTCATCGATTGATTTTGACAATTGCTCTAAGAAGATGAGGCACAATTCTGCTTTGGAATGGTGCTGACTACAGGGTAATTTTTAGAGGGGGAGGAAAGGGTGGGATGGGAAGGTGGAAATGTCAGCTGGTAAACTTGGCAGCCTGACCTGCTCCTGGTGGATTTATTCCCTCGTTACACAGCAAAGCTGTTTTGTTTTTTAACATCAGAATGATGAATAAAGTATACTCTGATAGAGGGAGTGATTCCACCTTCTGTTTTCCTCTTTCCCCTGCTCTGCACCCTGTTCTTATCAACAAACGCAGACTCCAAGTCGAAAACTTGCAACTAGAAAAGGAAAATAAAGAAGTTTGAAAGTGCAGGTTTCTTTCTTTTCTCCCCTGCATATGCAGCACATGAATTCATAACAACTTGGCAATATTTTTATACTTCTAGTTTACTCTGAGCCTAATAATAAAGTATGAGTACTCTGTTTCCTTTTCTTTTTCTTTTTAAATGAAGGTCTCTCCCCAAATTAGCCCTAATGTGGTTGCATCTTCGATCTAGGTATTAGAGAAATAACACGTTCCTCCCACTAAAGTACCTATAAGCAGTGTTTAAAGCAGTCAAGCTTATTACCATGATGCATTGTGAGCAGGATAAGAGTATAGTGAACTGTATGTGATTCTGCTTGTAAATATTTCTATTAGTAACAGTTAATGTATTGTTTTTATAACTACTTTTCCTTATTTTAGCAATGATAAAGCTATCAGATGAAATCACTGTTTTCTGATCACTGTTATGAACTGCATTAAAATGTAAACATGTTCTTTTTAGAAGAATTAACATTTAACCTTGTTGGATTCCGCAAGTATAATTTTCAAAAAATTTGGTTATAAAAGGAAGTCAAACCAAGTTACATATTAATGAAATAAAGAGCAGAATACAGAAGTGGGGGTTATTTTTATTGCTTGGAATATAAAGTAAGATTCTGAGATGATATTTTTAACACATACATACTGGTGCCCAGAAGATCTTGTCCTCTGCTAAACACTCCTCCCATCACACCTTGCCCGCCCCTCAATTTTTATTTCCCAGCATAAAGATGAGAAAGCTGAGATAAAGTGTCTGCTTAATTAATGTTGTAATAAACAGTAGAGGAGAGGACAGTGCCACCTTCAAAAAAGGATGAGAAACAATGAAATTCCCAGAAATCAAGGATTGGAATCGGTCCCTTTCAACCAACTTTATATTTAATTGTAGGTGAGAAGGATTTCCTGGGTTGCTGAGTGAATTTCACAGTGGGAGACTTGTGTGTGAAGAATGGTAACTAGATTTGAAGTTGAGGTTGTAGACGGGTGTCAACCAAGGAGAAAATTTCTAGATGGTGACTCCAAAACTTCCTTACTGGAATTCATTGAAGAACTGTCAGTATAGGTCAAGATAATTGATATGCCAGCCCATCAAGGGCTAAATGAGATGTCAGAACAAGAAATAGGAATGCAGGGGCTGGAGCAATAAATATTATAGCAGGCACCCAAGCCAACCTAGGTTCACTCTTCAGCACCACATACGTATGTTCTCCTAAGCCCAACAATAAAGATTCCTGAACACAGAGCCAGGAATAAGCCTCAAGCAATGTTGGATGTGCCCAGTAACCCCAAGAAATAAAAGAACAGATGCAGATTTTTCTTGGAATTTTCTGGAGTAGGTAGAACTTGTACAGGAATGGGAGCTACATTTTTTTTTTTTTTTTTTTTTTTTTTTTGGTTTTTGGGCCACACCCGTTTGACGCTCAGGGGTTACTCCTGGCTATGTGCTCAGAAATCGCCCCTGGCTTGGGGGGGACCATATGGGACGCCGGGGGATCGAACCGCGGTCCTTCCTTGGCTAGCGCTTGCAAGGCAGACACCTTACCTCCATCGCCACCTACCCGGCCCCGGAGCTACATTTTATTCCAGATGGCACCCCATGGCAGAGCAAATATTTGGAATCAGAACTGAAAGAAAGTTGTTAACTCTGAAGGTTACACATTATTTGAAGTAATGTATGCCTGTCATGGTTAAAATGGAAAAACCATCTATTTATTTTTAGTTTAATATCGTAGTTAGGAATCTAGAGCCAGGCTTCTTAGACTCAGATATTGGCACCTGCTGTAATTAGCAGGATAAGTTACTTTTCTTTAGTGCCTCATTTTTTTTTTTTATTTCATAGTGTTATGTGGACTAGATATAAACTCTTAGAATCAGGCCTGGCATATAGTATACACTCCATACTAAAAATTATTATTCTTAAAATAATCACGAATATTTTAGAAAATATAGAAATAACAACAAAAAACAAAACACTATTATCTAGATATTGAAATACTCAATGGACATTTTTCTTGTTTTGAGTTTTTACATAGTTGAGACTTTACAATATAAATATATTTCCTGCTATTTTAAAACTGATCATTAACATTTTCTCATGTAATTATTTTGTCAGCCTTTTTTTTTTGGTTTTTCTGGCCACACCCGTTTGATGCTCAGGGGTTACTCCTGGCTAAGTGCTCAGAAATTGCCCCTGGCTTGGGGGGACCATATGGGACGCTGGGGGATCAAACTGCGGTCCTTCCTTGGCTAGCACTTACAAGGCAGACACCTTACCTCTAGCTCACCTCGCCGGCCCCTTTGTCAGCCTCTTATGATTAAATATTTTCTTATTTGGGGTCAGAGAGGTGGCACTAGAGGTAAGGCGTCTGCCTTGCAAGCGCTAGACCGTTGGTTCGATCCCCTGGCATCCCATATGGTCCCCAGCCAGGAGCAATTTCTGAGCATAGCCAGGAGTAACCACTGAGCGTCACTGTGTGTGGCCCCCTCAAAGTTTTTTTATTCTTATTTGACAGAAAATATATGTTTTGTTTTTGTTTTGTTTTGGTGTCACACATGGCAGCGCTCAGGGGTTACCCTGGCTCTAAGCTCAGAAATCACTTCTGGCAGCCTCTGTTGACTATATGGGATGCCGGGACTTGAACCACTGTCCTTCTGCATGCTATGCAAATGTCCTACTTCCATGCTATCTCTCTGGCCCCAATTTATGTTATTTTTATCTGTTGGGGGCCAGAGTGATAGCACAGTGGTTGCACATGGTCAACCCAAAACAGATCCAGTTTGATTCCCAGCATCCCATATGATCCCCGGAGCCTTCCAGGAGCAATTTCTGAGCATAGAGTGGAAGTAACCCCAGAGCACTGCCTGGTGTAATACCAACGCCCCCCCCCCCCCCCAATGAAGAAACTACTTGTATGTAGGAAACAGTACACATAAATAAAAACTAATACTGGAATATAAAACACTTTCTAGGGCTGAGGAGATAGTTCAAAGGGTGGGGATGAAATCTCTCCAGCACACACAGAGCTCCTTTGAGTAAATGGATATCTAGAACTCATGGTCCGTATTGCCAAACCACTGTTATCACTGTTATGAATGCAATACATTGAAAAGCACAGTATTCAGTTACTGCCGAGATGGGTTTACAGAATGATTGAATATTTTGTCCATTTAATGTACTACCCTTATTTAACATTCATTGTTACTTATATACTTAGTCTCATTAGGGTAGCCTTTGGTTAAAAATTAGAATACTGTCTTATTGGTAGACGTCTGAAGTATAGATTACCTTTTTGCCAGGGATTCAAAAGTATTCATCTGAATCTAGATCTGCCTGTTTACAAAGATCATATTGTCTTACTGTACATTTTTATGCAATAAGTGTATTCGGTATCTTATAATGAATGCATACATATACATCAAATAAGTACAGAATCTTAGAATGAATTTTGTAGCTGTAGACCACAGATTGCATTAAGAGTGAAAATGAGCTGGAAATAAGGAATTAATGAACAAATTACAAAGTCAAACCAGGTAAGAATTCCCTTTCTGTATGAGTGTGTTTGCGGGAGGGGCATACCTGTCAATGCTTGGCAGCCATGCAGCCTTACATTTAAAAATAAAGACCCATCTGAAGAATGGTTGAAGGGCCATATGGGCCTCAGCCTGCTGCAGTTATGCAGTGTTCAGGATCAAACTCAGGGCCTCATACAGGCTGGCTTGACTATTGAGCTATCTCCCTGGCTTTCTAGAAAAGAAGTAAACAATCCTTGCCTGAGTGAAATGTAATCAGTAATAAAATTGGTTTCTAAATTAATGCAGCAAACATATCTGGGTGAGAAATACTGTTAATGGAGAGAGGAGAAAGGAGAAAATGATCATTTCTCCTAAGAAATGACTGAAATACAAACTCAGTAAATCTACTGACCAAGAGAGCAAAAGAAATCTTATTGTTTGTTTTTTGGTATGAAGGCACATTTGGTGATGCTTAGGGCTTATTATGCCTGGTTCTGTGTTTAGGAATCATTCCTTGCAGGCTCTGGAGACCTTAAGGGGTGCTGGAGATGGAGCTAGGTCAGCCTCATTCTAGGGAAGCACCTTCCCTGCTGTACTATTGTTCCAGCCCCCCAAAAGTTAAAGAAACTATTAATAGAGAAATGAAAGGGGGGGATAAGAAAGGAGAAGGGGGTGAAGAGAAGAGGAGGGAGAAGAGAGGAGAGGGGATGAAGAGAAGCAAAAGAGAGAATGGAGAGAAGGGAGAGAGAAAGAGATTCCAGACCAGGAGAAAAAGACAACCTATCCTGTATACGAGATTAATTTTATACTGAAAACTAAAGCCAAAAGAATCAAATTGCACTTTATAATAGACTTTGAAACATTCTGAAGCTCTTTGTAAGTGGCTTTTTTTAATCCTCAGTGCAGTAGCTACTGCCTAGAACAATGGATGCTGGAAAGGTCAAGAGTCTTTTGCTTTTGTCTTTGCTATCAAGAAATTTAGGAAGTGAAATATTTTAACAAATTGTGAAGCTATGAAATGAAATGCAAATAAAATTATTGGGGTACCTCTTATTGGATTAGTCCCAACTTGTAAATAAATCAAGGAATTCACAATTGAATAGTAAACATCAGTAGAAAATGTTTTTTGGAAAATATTTGGGGACATAATAGTATAGTTAATTTTGGTGGAGCATGGAATAATAGAAGAAATACAATGGTGAATTTTGTATATGCCGTATTATCTTGTCACTAAGTATTTGTTAGTTTTTGTTGGGGGGGGGGTATTTTCACTTTGCTCACTAGAAGGTAGATTTCCATAGCAATCCTGAGTGTTTTGTTTATTCCCTTAAAAGGGAACAGTAGACCAAATAAGTTTGGTGTGTCTATATTTGTACTTGATAGCATCCTCTTCTTTTTTCTGGGGCCATTGCTAAAGCAAAAGCCCTAAACACCCGAGCAATATGTTTATGATAGAGAAAGAAGGCACTAAACATGGGAGAGAGTAGTGGGAGTAGGAAATAAAATCGCGGATGAAAGAAAAAGGAGTTGGTTGAGTAAATTCTATAGAGCCTTGTAGGCTCTTTAACGAGGATTGACATTTTCTCTGCTTTGAAAGAGGTATCACAACCTTAGTGAAGTGACAGGGACTATCTTAATTTGTAGAAGACTTACTCTCTCAACTACATTGAAAAAAGACTGTTAGAAGGGCCTAGGGTAGAATAGGAAAACCAGGGATATTGGGGGGAAAAAACAGTAATTCAAGTGAGATAAGACCTAGTGGCTCATATTAGGGGGTATGCATAGAAAGAATAAGGCATGGTAAATCCTTGATTTAGTTTTGATATTGAGAAAAACACCCTGGGGGCTGGAGAGATTGCACAGCGGTAAGGCGTTTGCCTTAGACACAGAAGGATGGTGGTTCGAATTCCGGCATCCCATATGGTCCCCTGAGCCTGCCAGGAGCGATTTCTGAGTGTGGAGCCAGGAGTAACCCCTGAGCGCTGCCGGGTGTGATCCAAAAACCAAAAGAAAAAAAAAAAAAAGAAAAAAAAAAACACCCTGGGGAGGGAATAGATGGGGGCATTGGTGATGAGAAGGTTGCACGGGTAATGTTTGTAATCACGGTGTTTAAATCAAGACATTATTTTAAAAAATATATTAATAAAAAAAGACACTTGGTTGTCTTGGGGTCTGAGAGACAGTATACAGCAGTAGGCACTTGCCTTGCATGTGGCTGACCCTGGTTCGATCCCTAGCACCTCATGTGGCCCATTGAGCACTACCAGGAGTAAACAAACATTGAGCAACAGAGTTTGGCCCCAAAACAAACATCATGCACACAAACCTGGTGGTTTTTGAAATAAGAGATTTGAAATTCAGTCAAAGAGAACTCAACAAATTCAGGAGTAACACCAAGCATTTTTTTGTTTTGGGACCACACCCAATGATCCTCAGGGATTACTCTGGCTCCATATCCAGGATTTATTTACTCCTGGTGGAGTTTGGGGAACCATGTGGAATGCTGGGAATTAACTTAGATCAAGGGCTTGCAAGGCAAGTGCCCTACCTGTCGTGCTCTCTCTGGCCCCATCCCCCAAGCATTTTTGGCCTGAGCTGTTAGATGGATAGAGCTGCTTTGACAGAAATGACAAAAGTCTGTAGGTAGAACAGGTATCTGGAAGGAGCTTTAGTGTTGCTCTGGGCATGCTGAGTTTGAGATCTACTATTAGATCTTTAGATGCTGAAATGCTGAATTGGTAGTTGAATGTGTGAAAATGGAGTTAGCGGGAGAGGGTCCTTATCTACATTTGTGCTTTGTTAGTGTTTAAACCAGGAGATAGATATTAGCAATGGAGTGAGAAGGTAGAAGGAATTAAAAAAACTAGGATTAAGCTCTGGGACTCCAGCATAAGAAAGAGATCAGTGAGAAGAAAGGCAAAGGAGATTTAAAAAGGAAAGTGCCAGCACTGAAGTATGAGATATACAGGGCTGTAGTGTGGTATCCTGGAAAGCGCAGAGTCCTATTTCAAGGATAATAGAACAAAGAGCTGTAGCAAATACTTCTCATGGGTCAAGTAAGTTGAGCAGAATCAATGGCATAAAGTATTTCCCAACACAACTTGGAAGTTACTCGAGAACCTGAGGGATAGTTTTAGGGAGAATAGTGCAAACAAATGATTTATTTGAAGTAGGTTTAAGACTGGGAGGAGAAACCTCAGATACAGCTTAACGGTAGAGTTCCTAGACTCACTCCAGAAAGGGAGAGACTTGACAACAAGCAGTCAACTTTTTCAGAAATAATGCTACAAAATAAAACAAAAAGGGTAACAAGAGGTAGAATAGATTTTTTTAAATGCGAGAAATAATAGTTGTTTGATGACAGAAATAATCTAGTAAAGAAAAATAAATGGAATAACCCCAGAGCTTGCTGGATGTGATATGGCCCCAAAACAAAAGAAAATGATTTGAGAGAAGTCTGGAAGGACTGTCAAATACCTTGCTTTTTGTTACTGGTTTTGCCTCCAGGTGCTTAACCAAATCTCATCTACATAGAATACTATATTCTACCCTTCTCATACTGAATTCTTTATTTTTTACATAGCACTTACCACATTTTAACAAGCATAAGCATGCTATCACTCCATGAGCTTGTGTCCTGTTTTTGTACTGCCTATGAGCTAAGATTGGTTTTGACATTTTTAAAGGGTTGTAAAACAGAAAGAGAATCTGCAAAGCCCAGCATATTTACTACCTGGCCCTTTGCAGAGAAATTTGTACTGTATAATCTGTTTACTGTCTTTTCCTTTCCCCTGTTAGTGCCAAGAGGGCAAAGATCTTTTATTTATTTTTGTGTCTGCAGCAGTTAAGCCAGTACCTACAGTATACTAGTCACTCAGTAAGTACTTGTTAAATGAATGAATTTCTTGAAGTGGCATAAATTTTTAAATAGATTTTAATGATCATTAATCTGTACTATATATAGTAATGAACTAGAGCTATATATAATGAGTAGGTAAGCTAAACTTTTTTTAAATTTTGGGCCATACCCAACTGAGCCAGAGGCTACTCCTGGGGCTCTGTGCCCCAAAATTACGCCTTGCAGGCTCTGGGGACCTTTATAGGATGTCAGTTTTGAACCTGTGTCAGTCACATGCAAGGCAAGTACCCTCTCTGCTGTGCTATCTATCGCTCTGACCCTTAAACTAAAATAAACATTTTGAATGAATTGTTAGAGAAAAATAAAATTTTTATTTCTGAGAAATATTTATACACAAAAAAAGTTAATAGTGACATTATCAAATGAGCATCTGAGTTCTACTGGGGAGGAGGATACCAGGATTAGAAATGGTGCTTGAACTCCATGTTTTGTTTAGCTTCTCTCTTCATGTGTGTCTGTTTGTGTGTGTATGTACATAGCCACATATTACTGAGATGATATAATCTCAATAAAAGTTATTTAAATATTTTTAATTAAAAGAAAGGTGTAAAGGTAAGGTACTTATTAAAGCAATGAGAAGAAAGGGGCAGCAATAGACAAGAGGGGCAGAAGAGAACATTGCATTTCTTAGAAAAATAGAGTCTTTGGAGAAAGCATGGAAAAGTGAAAGACTCTTGAGTGGACAAGCTAGCATTATGAGAGATTGCAAGAAAACCAGAATGACTAGAAAGAAGGAGGGCAGACACGGCTAGGAAAATTGGAGAGATTAGGTTAAGAACACTAAAGGCCATGGAACATATAGAAGGTTTTATTTTAAATATGAGAAACCACTGTAAGTTTTTTGTGGGTATATGATTTAATTGTAAGTTTAACGTTGCTGTTTTGCTTAAAGCATGTGCTATTAAAGGAATTAAAGAGTAGGTATTTATTGTATCTGGTAGGCAATGAAAGGTAAGAACTAGTCCAATTCAATGCTTTTTTTGTCTAAAGTACAAGTTATTTTGAAGAACTAGTGAATAGTTTGGATGTTGGAAATCAAGGATGGTCCCCCTAAGTGTTTTGGTCTGAACTATAGCAAAAACACAAGTAGTATTTGATGGTATTCAGGCAACTGGAGAAAGACCAGATTGAATGGATAGGAAGGTAAGTAATTCATAGTTCTTTGTCAGCCTCCAAGGTCTGAGGTGCCTATTAACAAATAAGTGGATATGCCCAGTAAGATGTTGGATACTTGAGCCAGAGTTCAGGAGTGCTATGTAGTGAATGAGTGAATAAGATTGTGTATCTAGAGAAAAGAAAGGGGCCTGGGATCGAAGGGAGAGCCTGCAAGAGGAGGCTGACAGACAAGTAGTGAAATGAAAAGGGCATATGATGCCACAAAGAACCCTTGCCTGTGTTCAGAGCTGTAGTGAAAGTAAAATGAAAACCAAGAAGACATCTTGTTTGGCCACAAAGAAATTCTCAGTCTCCTTTAAATAAAGAAAGAGAGATGGTGACTCTACGTAACTTGCAATGTTTCTGTGAGTGAAGGAAATAAAGGTGAGAATAGTGGGTGATTAAATACTTTGAGAAAAATTGTGAGAATAGAGATACCATATCTTCTATACCTGAACTCATCAATTGTGAACATTTTGCCACATTTACCTTATGTTTATACATTTTAAAAAATTATTTGGAAGTATGCTAAACATCTGTTTCACTGTATTTTTTTTTTGTTTGGTTTATTTCACTGTATTTTAAAGTACAGGATATTCTCTTCTGACATGGCATGTGTTTTTCAAATTCAGGAAATTTTGCTTTTGCAAAAATTGCAATTTCATCACTTGTTTCAGTAACATCCTTTTTAACACTTTTTTCTTCTGATACAGAATCCTGCACCTGATTGATAATACATTTGGTTGTCTTTTTTGCTTTGCTTTTGCATAGAGAAACTTTGTATTTTATCATCCCCATGAGAGGATGAGTACTGTCACTTATCATATTTTATATATCACAGGTTAATTATTCATTCCATGACTCAGTAGTGCCAGAGCAAGAGCTCAAATCAAGCAGAGAATCTCTTGGGTTTGTATGTTTTGTTTTGTTTTTAGGCCACACCTGGCAGATCTGGGGTTAATTCTGACTTTGTACTCAGAAATCACTCCTGGAGGAGGTTGGACCATCTGGAGTGCTAGAAATTAAACCTGGGTCAACTGAGTACAAGTCAAAGGCCTTACCCACTATCTTTCTGGCTCTGGAAGATTAGAGTTTATACTGTTAGCCTGTAAACCACAGTGCTTACTATGTAGTCAATAGAAAAATCTGAAATTACTTGTTTGAAGTGGCCAAACTAGAGAAATCTAAATTAGAGACACAACACAAGAATAATTTAAATAAGTTTCTAGACCTAGATTTTAATTATTTAAAATTGTGGACTAAAATTTAATCAGTGTCTCAAATGAGCATTAATTTTAACAGGAAGAAAAACAAGTGAAGGAAAAATAGATTTTAAAGAAGGAAAATATCTGGGGCCAGAGAGATAGCACAGCGATAGGGCGTTTGCCTTGCACTCAGCTAACCGAGGATGGATAGTGGTTCGAATCCTGGCATCCCATAAGGTCCTAGTGCCTGCCAGGAGCAATTTCTGAGCACAGAGCCAGGAGTAACCCCAGAGCACGACCAGGTGTGACCCAATAACCAAAAAAGAAAAAAAAAAAAAAAAAAAGCATTTAAAATTCATATTAAAAAAATAGCAGCTTTGGTACAAATGTTTTCAGTTATTAGTGTTAATCAGATAGAAAAGTAAAAATGGGCCGGGCGGTGGCGCTAAAGGTAAGGTGCCTGCCTTGCCTGCGCTAGCCTTGGATGGACCTTGGTTCGATCCCCCGGTGTCCCATATGGTCCCCCAAGCCAGGAGCAACTTCTGAGCACATAGCCAGGAGTAACCCCTGAGCGTTACCGGGTGTGGCCCAAAAACCAAAAAAAAAAAAAAAAAAAAAAGTAAAAATAAATTTATTGTTTAATTTTGTGATAAGTTAGTTGGTAGTATATGGGCATGATCTTCTTGAGTATTGACCTATATGTCATTTTAATTATAAAATATTAAGACTTAAATTTAGGAAAAAAGAATAATGAATCATTGAAGCCACAGGTCTAAATAGGAATTAGAGTAACCCACTGGATTTTTAGTTCAATAATCATTTACAGTTTTGGGTTACACAATTTTGAGTGGATAATTTGGATAGAAACTAGTTTCAACTAACTGTTGCTTAATGTGATACCTGTAAGAAGTAATCCAAGCGTGGCCTAATCCTGTGCCCTCTCACAGGAGGGCAAATATTTGCTAAAGATTCAAGTGATACATAGCTATCTTTCAGGAAACTTAGTCGCAGAAGCACACTTCATTCATTGAGTTGAATGTTTCCATGATGAAGGTTAGGAGGAGGGATCATGATGCATTGTAGCAGATAGAAGAAAAGTAGTAAGACTGGCTTTGGTGTGGAATGTAGCCAGATGTATTATTTATAGCAAACTAAATGTTTTGCTTCTAGAAGCTTGGCTTCCAAAGGTTGGTAGTTGCTTTACAGATGAGGAAAAGAACCACATGCATAAGTGGTTTGAACAGGTCTGCCTAGTCAGCAAATCTTTGTGCAGAGGAACTTTTAAGTTTATCTCTCGCACAACCTTCTCCCTCCACCCCCAATGTAATTTGGGTTTTTTTGACCCCCAAGTTGGAGGCATTTGTCTTCAAGTAGGCCCACCTGAAGTACACTACTCTGGAAAGTCAGTAGCTGTGAGTTCAAGTGTTTTTGTTGCCTCCCCAAGTGCCACCCCCTGGCGGATTCTCTCATTCATGATTATGGCCAAATATGGAACAGTAAAGAAACTGTAATGGTAGAAGTTTTATTTTGTTTTTCTGGAGTGTTGTTTTAGGATAATTATAAGTTCAAAATCAGAAAAGTGACATAAAACTCTTTTTTTTTTTTTTTTGGTTTTTGGGCCACACCCGGTAACGCTCAGGGGTTACTCCTGGCTATGTGCTCAGAAGTTGCTCCTGGCTTGGGGGACCATATGAGACAACGGGGATCGAACCGCGGTCCGTCCAAGGCTAGCGCAGGCAAGGCAGGCACCTTACCTTTAGCGCCACCGCCCGGCCCCGACATAAAACTCTTAATGTAGAAACTAACATTTAATGTAGAAATTTGATGGAAAAGCTTAAGAGCCCATAGAGTAATAATAGGCTGGGGTATAAAATGGAAATATTGCAAACAAAAATTTCAACTTTATTTTAATTTTATATACTAATGGTTTAGGGGCTTTTGTTTTGAAGTGATATTTGCTAGTCAGGTGCATAGTGGGCAGTTGATATTTTTTAAATATTTCTAAAATTATACATATGTTACTTATTTTCTTCATAAAGAACATTTTTAAAATATCTATAATCCTAATATATAAACTGTTACATATAATGTATAAACTGTTAATACTGCTAGCTTTTCGTTTCCTTCTAGTCTATTATTTAATAGTTTGTAATTATGCTATACATCTTCAACATTTTTCTTTTTTTTTTTTTTTTTGGTTTTTGGGCCACACCCGATGGTGCTCAGGGGTTACTCCTGGCTGTCTGCTCAGAAATAGCTCCTGGCAGGCACAGGGGACCATATGGGACACCGGGATTCAAACCAACCACCTTTGGTCCTGGATCGGCTGCTTGCAAGGCAAACACCGCTGTGCTATCTCTCCGGGCCCAACATTTTTCTTATTTTGTTCTATATGCAGTTTTTAGTTTCTAATTATAAACATTTTCTGTGTCGTTACTAAATTAACTTCTTAATGACTATTAATAGCCCAGTTACCTATTGTTTGTACCCATAGATTTATTGTTTATTAGAAATAATTATCAAATAAAATCTTTGAGAATACTGCTTGCTTTCTTTCTTTCTTTCTTTCTTTTTTTTTTTTTTTTTCTTTTTTGGTTTTTGGGTCACACCTGGCAGCGCTCAGGAGTTACTCCTGGCTCTATGCTCAGAAATTGCTCCTGGCAGGCTCAAGGGACCATATGGGATGCCTGGATTTGAACCACCCTCCTTCTGCATGCAAGGCAAACACTCTACCTCCATGCTATCTCTCCGGCCCCGAGAATATTGCTTTCTTTTATTGTATTTAGAGGACCATGTAATGCTAGGGATCAATACTAAGAGGAGATAATCTCAAAGTGTAATCATGAAAACAAAGAATATGGGGCAGGGAAGGTGGCGCTAAAGGTAATGTGTCTGCCGTGCAAGTGCTAGCGTAGGACAGACCGTGGCTCAATCCCCCGGCGTCCTATATAATCCCCCCAAGCCAGGGGTGATTTCTGAGCGCATAGCCAGGAGTAACCCCTGAGCATCACCGGGTGTGGCCCAAAACAAAAAATAAATAAATAAATAAATAAATAAATAAATAATGGGACTGGAGCGATAATATGGGGGGTGTTTGCAGAAGGACGGTGGTTCGAAACCCGGCATCCCATGTGATCCCCGAGCCTGCCAGGAACGATTTCTGAGCAGAGAGCCAGGAGTAACCCCTAAGCGCTGCCGGGTGTGACCTAAAAACAAAAACAAAAAAAGAAAAATTTGTTAAGAGAGCTGGTTCATATCTCCAGCAGCATAGGATATTAATATTATAAAATTATCTTGGCTAATTGGTTTAAAGACATTATTTCCTTATTATATTGATTCATAACTAGTAAGGCTCAGCATTTTCTTTCCTTTGTATTTGTTTTTTATATTCTACTGGGTCTATATTAGTTTTCCAGATAAGTAAAGTTATTAATGTTTATACTATCTTGTTGGATCATCTAATTTTATATTGTTGTAATATTCTAGGAGCTTCCTTTTATGTTGGTTCAAATAAAGTACATATTTATCGATGTTATTTGTAGTGGTGTTTCCTAGAAATGTATATTGAGACATTTGGATCTTTTGAGATATGGCCTGAGTTTTGAGGTTAGTATTACCAATACCACACTGTGGATAAATAGCCTCTGTTCCTGCATCTCCAACTGATACATAAAGTATTAGTGAAATAAATATTGTGGGAGACAAGGGATATGACTTAGCAGTAGAATACATGTTTTTAATGTGTGAGGTCCTGGGTTTGATCCTTTTTTCTTTGAAAAGTTAGTAAATATTGTGAGACATTTTTTTCTTTGATGGCACTGGACTCCATTTTTCCCTGTGCTCAAAACCAAATGAGTATACTTTAGGGAAGGTAGAGGAGTGGATAGACAGGGGTAGAAGTAATGGGTAGGGAATTCTGTCTGTAAAGAAGGTGTGGGCTAGGGAGATGACTACTTCCAGGGTTGATCCTTAACACTACATTGGTCCCCTATACACCAATAGTAGACCCTGAGCACTGCTGAGTTGGATGAGTTTTACCTAAAACCAAAAACACATAACACTTGAACTGATAACTGGCTTTATCTTTGGTTTTCTATATTCCTACTCAGTTTATTCCTCACTCATCTGGGCATATTCATAAATTTGGTACCTCTCAGATACTTCCATGTCAGTTCTCAAATTTACTCCTTAGATTTAATTTAATCTAAGGAAGTTAACTGACATAATACTATTTGTTGTACCATGGTTATTATTCTTAAGGAACTCAGTGCTTTCTTTAAAGCAAATACATTTGTTACCTATAATCATGATTATGTATTTGAATGGTTATTTAATATTTCTATTCTGATTGCTGTGTGCTAATTAAGTTGTTTTAGATCCAAAGAATAGAAATTCACTCAGATTTTCTGAAGAAAGGTAAAGCTTTACGTCATTTGTAGAAGTAGAAAGCAGCAAATTAGCTCCCAGAAACATCCATTATGGAAGCAGGATCAGGTACACTACTTCTTTTTACATTTCTTTGTGATGGTCTCCTCTCTGCTTGCTTAGATTTTTGTCCCTTAATACTTTTGCCTTGTATATGGAGTTGAATACTGGCCACCTTCTCAACACACCATGATCTTATAGCTTCTGCTTTGAGAATTGATAAAGGGTAAATGATTTTTAAATCATTAGATAAAAGTGTTTTCAGTACATATTTCTGGGAAAGGAAGTACAGATGATTTAGCTCAGTTGGCCCTTCTTGGTTTAATCAATTGCATTTAGGTAATGCAGCCACAAAATATCTGCCACTAAACCCATCACTTAGATATGGACTGTAAGCCCCTCTATTCAGTTTTAAAAAGGCCTTTGCATTTATTGATCAGTAACAGATCAGTGTACTTTGCAGAAACAAATGGAGAAGAAACCTCATTGTAGAACTGGGCATTCTGTGGTTTTAAAAATAGAAATTAAATTATTTCCTGTAATATTTCTTAGTTTTAATTTTTTCTTTTTTTTTTTCTTTTTTTTTTTGTGCCACACCCGGTGACGCTCAGGGGTTACTCCTGGCTATGCGCTCAGAAGTCGCTCCTGGCTTGGGGGACCATATGGGAAACCGGGGGATCGAACTGCGGTCCATCCAAGGCTAGCGCAGGCAAGGCAGGCACCTTACCTCTAGCGCCACCACCCGGCCCCTAATTTTTTCATTTTTAAGTTCAGAGGATAGTATGATCTAATAATGCTATTTTTATTCTGAAGATAACCTATTAAACATTTCTTAACACCTTTTCTATCAATGACAGGTTGCATAGAAAACTGTTCCCAACTCGCTGTCTACCATAAAACCTAGGTGTGTAGCGAGCAATACTCTCGACTTACGTAATTACTCTTTATGATGTATGTGCAAGGATACAATACATTTCTTAAACAATATCTCAATCATTAATTGATGTGACTGTATATATGTATGCATATATTTAGTATACATTCATATGTTGTGTGTATACATATCACACATAATCATGTGTCACAAATCCACATTTTAGTCTGTACAGACATTATGACATGGTCCCTCTATAGATACACATAGCCTATATAGTCTATGTATATTTTTATATATATATCCTATCATAGACTATACCATCTAAGTTTGTGTAAGTATATTAGTTGATGTTTGCAGTGATAAAACACCTAATGATACTTTTCAGTTTGTATACCTGTCATAAGTGATGCATGACCGTATCCCTCATCTTGTTTATTCAATATTCTGGATTTGTATGCAGTTTCCATATCTTAACTATTCAAGAAATGCTGCAGTGAATATAAAGGTATAAATATCTCTTTGAGATCATTGTCTTATTTCCTTATGTTTCCAGAAGTAGAACTGGATAAAGTGTCAGTCTTTTCAGGATGTTCATACAACTTTTTATAGTGGCTATACCAATGGTATGTAAGGGTTTGTTTTACCATATCCCCACCAGTACTTGTTGTCTGTTTTGTTTTTGTTTTATTTTGTTTTGGCGGAGAGAGGGATTTGTACACCTGGCAATGCTCAGAACTAACTCAGACTCTGCGCTCAGGAATCATTTCATGGCTGTCTCAGGGAACTATATGGGATGTTGGAGATGTAACCTGGGTTGACCATACAAGCAGGTTGGACCTGCTCTATTATCATTATGGCCCCCGGTTTTGTTTTATAAAAGTAGCTATGCTATTATGATTGAAATGTATCTAATGGTGCAGTTTTGTTCTCTGGGCCACACTCAGGGTACTTATGGGCTGCTTCTGGCTCTGCTTGCAGGTTACTCCCAACAGTGCTTGGGAAACCATGTAGTGCTTAATGTCAAACTAAACCTCCTGCATGCAAAGTATATGCTTAGTCTATTGAGCTATCCCTCTCTCTGGCCTTTTTTGTAGTCTTGCTTTACATGGTCCTGGTGAGGAGGAGAGGGTACAGTAGATAGTACAGGGAACAGGGCATTTGCCATGCACATAGCTGACCTGGGTTTGATGCCATGCTTCCACTGCCAGAAGTGATTTCTAAATACAGAAACAGTAGTAATCCCTGAGCACTGTCTGGTGTGACTCCAAAACAAAAAACACAAAACAAAACCAACAAAAATTTCCCTGGTGATTGATTAGTGATGTTGAATGTCTTTTCAAATTTATTTTTCTGTTTTTATCAAAGTACAATTTTTTGGGGGGGGATTTTGGGTCACACCTGGCAGCGCTCAGGGGCTACTCCTGGCTCTACACTCAGAAATCGCTCCTGGCAGGTTCAGGGGACCATATGGGATGCCGAGGTCCAAACCACTGTCCTTCTGCATGCAAGGCAAATGCCTTACCTCCATGCTATCTCTCTGGCCCCAAAGTACAATTTTTAAAATTCTCTTAATATATTGATAATAATAAATAATATTATTTGTATATGTTGTACTATCTTTGTATCCTTGGGATTAATTTCACTTAATCAACATGTGTGATTCCTTTATGAGCTGCTGGATTTGATTAATTTCCAATTTAATAATTGGAAAAATTTCGGGCCAGAGAGATAGCACAGAGGTAGAGCTTTTTTGCCTTGCACACAGCCAACCCAGAATGGATGGTGGTGGTTCGAATTCTGGCATCCCATATGTTCCCCCAAGCCTGGTAGGAGCGATTTCTGAGCTCTGAGCCAGGAGGAACCCTAGAGTATCACCAGTGTGACCCAAAAACAAACAAACAAAAATAATTGGAAGATTTTGTGATTATGTATAATTAGGTCCATTAACCAGAAAGTTTTGTTTCTTGTAGTGTATTTATTTGGTTTTGATATCACGGCGATTTAAGTTTCATAAAATAAATTTAGAAGTTTCTCCATCTCTTATTTTTTGGAAGCATTTAAGAGTATCAGTGTGAATCTTTCTTTAAATGTTTAGTACAGGGCACCAGTGAGCTTTTTGGTCTGACCTTTTCTTGTCAGTTTTTTATTGATTCAGTCAGTTATATATTGCTCTGTTCCAGTTTTCTGTTTGTTTTTTTATTATTATTATTCAGCTTGTAAGGTTGTATGTTATATGTTACCCATTTTTCTTGGTTATCCATACTATTGATTTATAATTGTTCATAATTGATTTTTAGGATCTTTCCTATCAGTTTAATGTAACTCACATTTCTGATTTTCTCTATCCACATTCTCTTTTTTGGGCTGTTGCTAAAGGTTTTTCAATTTGGTTTATATTTTCAAAGAACCTACTCTTGGTTTTTAATTGCCATTTTAGTTTTTCTATTTAAATAGAAAAAACTTTAGCTATTTTTATTCATTTCTATACTTACACTTTCGCTTTGTTACTCATTTTCTAATTTTTTGGGGTCTAAAATTAGGATGTTGACTTAGTATCTTTCCTCACTTAGTGTATGTGTTTTTGTTTTTCCCTTTTAGAGCTACTTTTGTAGTAGCCCATAATCTTGGTATGCTGTTTGTTTTATGTTTCAAGATTAAAAAATATGTATTTTTAACATACCCACAATCAGCATCATTCTCAGTGGTGAAAAAAATGAAAGCATTTTTTTTTCTGAGATCTGGTACAAGGTAATGATTTGTGCTGTCTTCACTTATATTCAGTATAGTATTAGAAATCCCAGCAATACCAATAAGGCAAGAAAGAAAAATACCAAAGGAATCCAAATTGGGAAAAATAGACCAAAGTATCACTATTTGCAGAGAACATAATAATATACATAGAAGAGACAACTGGGAAAAAAGAAAAACCTAGAAACAGTAACCCAATACAGCAAAGTAGATGGCTGTAAAGTGAACACAGATATTGCTCCTGTTCTTATATGCAGATAATGAGCTAGAGAGAAAGTAATCAAAAAGTCTGCTTCATTCAGAATAGTACCCCAAAACATCAAGTATCTAAGAAGATACAAAAGATATGAGGAACTTGTACTATAAAAATTATGTCATTTGGAGAGAGGGGGAATACCCCCATTGGCACTCAGGGTTACTCCTGGCTCTGTGCCAGAAATTACTCCTGGCAGCTCATATGGGATGCCAGGGATCGAATATGGGTTGGTCACGTGCAGGGCAAATGCTCTATCCTCTGTGTTAACACTCCAGCCTCAATTATGTCTTCTTTTTTTTTTTTTTTAACAGATAGAAGAATTTAGGAAATGGAAAAATGCTCATTGTTGGGGCCAGAGTGGTGACACAACCTAGGAAGGACCAAGGTTCGATCTCCCGGCGTCCAATATGGTCCCCCAAGCCAGGAGTGATTTCTGAATGCATAGCCAGGAGTAAACCCCTGAGCATCACCGGGTATGGCCCAAAAAGCAAAAAAAAAAAAAAAAAAAAATAGTAAGGTATCTCATACCTAAGTTGAAACTATACTAAAAGTTATAAATCAAAATAGCACGATATGGTATATATTTACTATTACCAGTGATTTTTATACATTTAATATTTTTATAATGTTAATTATTTTTAATTTAGCTTGAATTTTTTCTGGTCAATCATAGTAATGAATTTCCTTAGCTTTTTGATAGAGAATGTATCTCCTTTATTTTTGAATAAAAGTTTTTCTAAATACAGTATTCTTGACTGGTAGTTCTTTTCCCCTTTCAAATAGATTTATTATTATTCTCTTTCCTGACCTGAAGTTTCTTTGAAAAATATTGATGATCTTACAAGGATCCCTTGAATCTGATACATTGCTTTCATCCTACTACTTTAACATTTTTCTGTACTTTGATGTTTTAATTTTGCTATCTTGGTATATGATTACCTTGGTTTCAACCTAGTTTTGATCCTTTAGGCTTCACATGTTTGGGTCTGTTTGTTTGTTTGTTTGTTTTTGGTTTTGGGTTACACCCAGCAGTGCTCAGAGATTACTCCTAGCTCTATGCTCAGAAATCGCTCCTGGCAGGCTTGAGGGACCAAATGGGATGCCGGGATTCAAACTACCGTCCTTCTGCATGCAAGGTAAACGCCCTTACCTCATGTTATCTCTCTGGCCCCATGCATGTTCGTTTTATACCTGAAATTTGGGGGCATAACAACTATCTAATTCTTAATAAATATTAGCTACAAGTTTTGGGCAAGTTATTTTCATCACTGAAACAAGGATAGTTTTGAAAATTAAATGAAATAAAAAATATGATTATGCTTTGAAAGATTTGAGCATTCCATTTACCTGAAACCATTAGACAGTGATCAATTAATATTTTGTAAATTTGTAATCATGTTATAAATGTCAGAAAAATAAAAATCTTCTGGATTAAGGGTCAACAACAGGAGTCAGGAATATAGCAATGAGGAAGATAGCATAAGATTCATTAATGAATAAACAATTCTCAAAGAATTAGGGACTTAATTTATTTAGTTTAGATAAACTTGTATTTTAATGTGTAGCTTTATTTTAAAAGATGTACGTGCAGTTTATAAGTGACTTAATATTATAATTTGAAGAAATTGGCTATCATTGGAAAGATAACTATTAATCTAAATCCTATTTACCAGACCTTGTTTGTTTTATTTAGCATATTTAATTTGTCTTTGTTAAATATAACAGTTCTTGTTGTTCCCTGATGCTTTTGAATTGCCCAGTTTTTTGTCCCTAGAACTAATCTCTTACTTGTAATTTACAAAGTAGAAAAACACACTTAATAGCATCTAACACCTACTATCCTTTCTAAGTACTGCAGATTTTATAATGTGACTTAAACAGTATGCTCTAATGTTTTGGTTTTCATCAAAAACCAAATTTTTGCTAATAATTAGTAAAATGTATTCAAGATTAATCAGTAATCTCATTTTATTCCCTTCCTCCTTTTCTTCTCTTTTTGGTACAGCTAGAACACTGCTGTTCATTAGAGAAAGCTAATGAAACTGGCCAGGAGCAGATTTATTGAATAATATGATTGAATCTAAACTTGCTCTATATTAGAACCTCCTGGGAATTGTTGCCCAGATGTCTCTGTTGACTCAGTGTGGGATGGAGAGAGGGTAAGTGTAGTGTGCATTTAGGATTGAGTCCCACTGGCTTTAAAAAGCTTGTTATACCTGGAGAGTGAGACCAGTAGTGATAGTTAAATGTAGAAATGAACAGAAAATTGATGGCGTGGGTTGTTTGTTTTTGTTTGGGTTAGATGACTCAGTTGCGGGGCCCATTGTTGCCAGGCATGCACTTGATTACCGAGCCACGACACTGGTCTGAGAGTTGGTGTTTTATTTATTTATAAAATGAGATGATGTCTTTTTCTCACTGGGTATCCCACATAGCAGAACTGTCAGGATCAGCATTTGAGGAGTGTAAATAACTGTCTTGCACTGCTTTAAAAAAAAATTATATGTATTTTGATCCCAAATAAAATGTTAGCCTCTGGAAAGCAAAGTGCAGTTGTCATTAAAGAAAGTGGACCAAGGGCCAGAGTGATAGCACAGCGGGTAGGGGGGTTGCCTCACATGCAGCAGACCTCCATTCGTTCCCTGGTATCCCACATGGTCCCCTGAAGACACTAGGAGTGATTACTGAGTGCACAGCCAGGAGTAACATCTGAGCGCTGCCAGGTGTGGACCCAAAACAAAACAACAACAAAGTGGACCTTGAGAAAACCTGTTGACTTCTTGGATGTGTGTAATAAAAAGAAAAAGAACAATAAACTCGAGTTTTCCCACATTGATTTTTGTTTTTTTTTAAACAATTACATTGAGGGTGGTAGCTACCCTGGCTTACTGCTCAAGGATATCTCCTGGTGGGACTCAGAGGACCATATGTGGTGTTTGGGGGATTAAACTTGAGTCAACTATGTGTAAGACAAGCACCTTACCCACTGTCTCACTAGCCTCATTCATTTTTAGAAGGGCCACAACTGGCTCTAATCTTAGAAGCCAGGCTCCATGCTTAGAATTCCAGGATTTGGACCAGGGTCACAGCACATATGCATTCTAGGCAAACATCTTAACCTTTGTACTATACTCTGGCCTCCTCTTACCCATGTTTTATTAAGGTTTAGTTACGTGTTTATGAAATTGGCTTAATGAGAATAATGAAGCAGCATGGATCAATGCACGAGCTATGGAATCAGATGCATTGTGCTTTAGACCTGCCTTTGTTCATTATTATATCTGATATTCTTTTGATTAATATCTACTCATGGAGTTGAATTACATGAGATGATGTATTTATTCACTAAGCATAATAACTGGCATATATATCACTCCATTAGTGATAATAGAGTTACTGTTATCACTGTACAATTCAGACTTTGGAATCACAGATTCAGTTTTGAAGGCTCAATCTGGATGGGGCAAGCTGTTTTTAACCTCAATTAAAATACATTGAATCCTATCTCTAACTCAGTTTATTAAATGAGCAGAAGGACGTGCCTGATTATTGTAGTGAGTTTTGAGATCAAGTTTTTCTTTTTATAACCTGGCTATGTCCTTTCAGACTTCCCTCTTTTGTTAATATTGTCAGTAAAATCAAGCATTTGTATTACATGTCCAGTCATCTTCAAAGAGCTTCTGGAAGGTCACACCAAAGATGCATTTATTTAAAATGCTCTTAATATCAATTTTCACCCCTCCCACTGATCTTTTAGTTCTTAGAAAAAGAATTATGATGCCAGATTATAAATTTTTGTTGTTTTTTGAGGCACACCTGGAGGTGCTCAGGATATACTCCTGGCTGCACTCAGGACCACATATGTGGTGCCAGTGATCAAACCTGGGCTGCACTTGTTCAAGGCAAGCATAATACCTGCTGTACTATATACCGTGATTGATTTTTTTTCTATTTTTCTCTTGTCAGGCCAGAGAGATTGTACAGGGTTTAAGGCATTTGTCTTGCGTCCCACTGCTCCTAATTCAAATCCCTAGTACTACTATGGCCAAGGATAAGCATTGCAGGAATCACTCCTGAATACAGAGCCAGGAATAACTCCTGAGCATCCCCGAGATGCCAGCTATCAAACCAGGGTTAACACATGCAAGACAAGTGCTCTAAACCCTAGGGGGTGGGGAGAATATGTTCTTTTCCCTTTACAGGGACCTTAGACTGGGTGGCAGGATCACTTCCAGGTTATTTCAGCAGAAGGGATTAAGTTTAGGCCTCACAAACCCAGGGCACTTGCTAAACTACTGAACCATCTTCAGGGCCTTTTCTCCCTCTGGATCGCAAATAGCAGAACTGTCAGGATTGGATCAGCATTTGTGGGGGTTTAAATGCACTGTCTTGCACTGCTTTCAACCTTTGAGCCATCTCCTGGGCCCCTAGATTATAATTTTAACCTCATAATTCTTTTATATTCTTGATCTAGATAATTTTCCCTGATTACTCAAAAAGGATTTAAGCCGGAGATTTAGCATGGAGGTAGGGCATTTGTCTTCCATGCAGAAGGAAGGTGGTTCGAATCTTGGCATCCCATATGGTCCCCCGAGCCTGCCAGGAGCGATTTCTGAGCGTAGAGCCAGGAGGAACCCCTGAGCACTGCTGGATGTGACCCAAGAACAAACAAAAAAGATTTAAAGCCCATTGTGTGTCCAGTGCCATGTGAATCAGGTAGCATCTGGGATCTGTTGACTTATTTCCTCAGGTGTATTGGCCTCAACATTTGGTTTTGCTTTTGCTTTGCTTTTATATATTGTTGACCCATATGCTCCAATTACTTTATAGAATCTCCTGAAGGACTCCACTGACAGCTATAATTTAATAAGTATCGACATTTTGATTCTTTGACATTAAAACACCTCATTTTTGAAAAGGTAATAATCAGCTGCACTTAGAATTTTCTTTCTTTCCCTTTAGATTTGAACTTTAGTTCAGTTTCTCATAAAAATTTTATTAAATAACTTTTAAAAAATTGTGTGCTCTTTTTAGCCTTTTAGATGCCCCCGCCCCTTTGTTCATTTTAGCAAATAAAAATGAGCAGTAGAGACATTCTCAGAATGTCTTAGACATTTTGGGAATCTAAAGATCTGATTCACTTTCAGCAAATGATTCAGCAAATTACTTCAGCTCTGTTTTGATGTATCTGCCTGTCAAGGAAAGATAGTATTTGCTATCTACTTACCATAAAGAATGATGTATTAGATTTAGAATGTTTTGACCCCATTTACTCAGTGCTATTGAAATATTTCATTTTTATTATATTTTCAGACTATATGTTTTTATTAGATCTATTATATAATTTTTTCGATAGTAAAATGATTTTTTATTACATATAAGGTTACTGAGCACATTCTTTAATATGCAAGTGGCTTTACTAATTAATTTTTGGTGTTTCTGTCAAAAAGGTTAAGTATGCACAGGGATTGGGACAAGACTCTGGAGCCAGATTAGTAGGTTGGAATCATAATTTGGCCATTTATTCTCTGAATAATTTGATATCTCTGTGTCTTAATTTGCCTGTCTGTAAAATGTAGTTAATGAAGAGCCCTAAGGAATAAATCACTTAACATGTAAGGGCCTACTTATGACACTGACTGGTACCCCATGTATTTGCTATTACTATTATAAATGGTACAATAGATGTATTTCAGAGTTTTTGATAGTAATTCCTTTTTTGTTTTACATGCCGTAGACTGGGGTTTGATCTTTGGCATCCTATATGGTCACCTAAGCACCGCTGGGAGTGATTTATGAGTGTAAGGTCAGGAATAATCCTTGAGCATCACTGGGTATGGCCTCAAAATCAAAATAACTTTTGTTTTTTTGGGGGGCCACACCAGGCCACGCTCAGTGGTTACTCCTGGAAGACTCAAGGGGAACATATAGGATGTCGGGGATCAAATGCAGGTTGGCCATATACAAGGCAAATGCCCTTTTTTAATTAAAAAATATTTTTTTAAACAGGGTTATAGGGATAGTACAATTTGCAGCATGTTTACATTGCACATGGGTGACCCAGGTTCAATCCCCAGTACTACATATGGTTCCCAAAGCCCTGACAGGAGTTATTCCTTAGCACAGAGCCAACCCTGAACACTGCCAGGTGTTTTTGGCCCCAAACCCAAAAAGAATAAAAATTTTTAAAAATTACAATAGGGACCAGAGCAGTATCTCAGGGAATACAGTGATTCCCTGTACATGCCAATCCAGCTTTTAATTCCTGGCATCTCAGATGGTCCTCTGAGCACCACCAGAAGTAATTTCTGGTTTTTGTTACTTTTTTTTTTTTTTTTGGGTCACAGTTGGCAGCGCTAAGGGGTTCCACTCCTGGCTCCATGCTCAGAAATCACTCCTGGCATGCTCGGGGGACCATATAGGACGCCAGGATTCGAACCAATGACCTTCTGCATGAAAAGCAAATGCCTTACCTCCATGCTATTTCTCCGGCCCCCAGAAGTAATTTCTAAGTGCATTGTCCAGTGTAACTCCTTAACACTACACTGGGTATGACCTAAAAGCCAAAGAAAAAAATCACAATAATAATAAGTGAATAAAAAATATCTAAAACTTAAATACCAGAATGTTCAGTGGTGGTTAAGTTCTCTCTGAGGGGCTGGAGCAGAGTGTAAGGTGTCTGCCTTGTGCAGACTAGCCTAGGACGGACCGCCGTTCGATCCCCCAGCGTCCCATATTGTCCCCCAAGCCAGGAGCTATTTCTGAGCACATAGCCAGGAGTGACCCCTAAGCATCACCGGGTGTGGCAAAAAAAAACAAAACAAAACAAAACGAAAAACAAACAAAAAAAACGAGCTCTCTCTGAAACAAGACTGCCTTTTCTCTAATAAACTGGAACTCACTTACAAAATACAGATTTGGAATCATTAGAGGTTCCCATGTAATTTACCAGTAATTTACCATGTTCTAGCCTGATGGTTTTTTGTTTGTTTGTTTGTTTTTTGGTTTTTGTGCCACACCCGGCATTGCTCAGGGGTGACTCCTGGCTGGCTGCTCAGAAATAGCTCCTGGCAGGCACGGGGGACCATATGGGACACCGGGATTCAAACCAACCACCTTTGGTCCTGGATCGGCTGCTTGCAAGGCAAACGCCGCTGTGCTATCTCTCCAGGCCCCTGATGGTTTTTTAAGTATTTTTTATTTGAAAAATAGTTGTTTATTGTGAAAATTTGTTTATTATTGAAGAGCAGAAGATGATTCTCTTTTTTTGCTTTCTAGGTAGAGTAATTTTCTCTTTTACAGTTTTCTCCTTATAAGCCTTCCAGATCAATTCCAATCCGGACATGGTCTGTGAGGTATCCCAGCCACTGCCTCTCTCTCACTTTGACTTTCTGGAATTGCCATTAGACCTCCAGTGAAAGGTCACTTCTTCCAGGAAGTCTTTTCCGGCCCCTAACTGGTTTACTATTTAGCATAGGCCTTCATGGACTCTTAGACTTTGTTTACAAAAGTCATTTTCCACTGAGGCAATGTCTCTTTGTGAAGAGAAATTTTTGCTATTTAGTGGGTGGGGGTTAAGGGTGCTACATGTTCATTCACCATTAAGAGTTGTAAGCTCTGAATCACTTTAGAATGTCATAGTATTGTTCACCTGGGAGCAAACTGCATACATTTGTCAGAGTAGAGTCTTAACTCACTTTTACATATATGTATAGCATATGGAATTTTTTTGGGGGGGTTTGGGTTTTTGGACCACACCTGGCAGCGCTCAGGGGTTACTCTATACTCAGAAATCGCTTCTGGCAGGCTCAGGGGACCATATGGATGCTGGAATTCGAACCACCGACCTTCTGCATACAAGGCAAATGCCTTACCTCCATGCTATCTCTCCGGGCCCCCCAATTTTTTGGGGGGGGCACATGGAATTTTTACATAATATTAATTGTTGTATTTTACTGTTACGAGAGAAGACTCTTCCATGTTTTCTCTGGAACACTACCAAGAACTGTTCATCATTTTGGAAATTCACTGATGACAATACTTACCACATATTCATAGGTGGAAATATCTTCTACTTGATTTGTTTGCATTTAATTGAAATTTGAAGGATTTTGAACAAGATTTTGGGTAGGGAAGCAGTTTCCTGGTAGAATACAATCTCCCTCTTCTCTCAGCATTCATAGAAAGCACATCTGTCTCTTTCATTAAATGACAATTTAGTGGAGGCAATATTTTACATACCTTTGAATTTTCATTGAGCACTTGGTAGTTGCTTAACTTAATATTTATTCAGTTGACTTAATGGTAATAACAGTATATGTTGAACCAAACTTTGCTAGGCAAGAAGAGTAATAAGACACTGTCCCTTATCTGAAAGATATATGATCTTTTGCTAAGACAGGCCTGAAAATTAATATAAGACAATATGATAGTTTCTAGAATGGAAAAGATACAACTATAGATCTGTAATAACGTTTTAAAATGTAAAGATGTCCTGGAATAATACCAGAAAAGAAATAGTATCTAGCATCAATCATAATGCCAAGGAGGCTCTTGAGCATAGCTCTGGAGTGGAAAAGTGTTAGCCGAAGAGGCCATTCCAGATAGGATTGAGGCACAAATGCTTTGCTTGGAGCAAAATGTTGGAGATTGAGTTCTAAGAGATACAGCTGTTCCTCAAGTTGATGGACCAGATCTGTAAGAGTCTCTTCCCTTAAAAAAAATTAGATTTTTATTGTCAGCAGATATGGCAAACCAGGGGCCAGAGAGATAGCTTGGATGTAGGGCGTTTGCATGCAGAAGAATTTGTTCGAATCCCCGCATCCCATATGGTCCCCCGAGCCAGGAGCGATTACTGAGCATAGAGCCAGGAGTAATCCCTGCGCGCTGCCAGGTGTGATCCAAAAACAAACAACAAAAAATATATGGCAAACCAATGATGTAATTACACTATTTCAAATTTATGGTACCTACAACCCAATTACAGAATTGGTATATTTTCTTGTGGGAGAAGAGAATTTGGGCCACACCATGAGATGCCAAGGGTTTACTCCCTTGCTCTGTCCTCAAGGGTCATTTCTGGTGGTGCTCAGAGACCACATATGATGTCAGGGATCCAGTCAAACCTGTGTTGAGAGCATGCCAGGCAAGCACCTTTCCTTCTGTACTATCTCTTCAACCTGACCTATTTTCGTTTTATAGTTGGAAAACAGACTCAGAAAGAATTTGCCAAGGTTTCCACATCTAAATGGAAAAACTAGAATTTTAAACTTGGATGGTTTGACTCTATACCTTCTTTCTGCTTTCCAAACTATTTTGCAATCCCTCCAGAAGGAAAGAATAGATATGTTTACTTTATTCAGTCACTCTGGATTTTTATCTTTTTTATCTTAGCAAAGTCACAGTAATTACGTAAATTCTGCTCCACTCTGCAGTGCCTAGGGGTCACCAGGGCTACCCTCAGCAGTGCTAAGTATGGAATTGAACTCTCCCCAATCCCCCATTGTGGGACACTAGATATTAGTTTTCTAAAGGTCCCAAATTATCTTGTAACATACTTCTTGAAGACTACTTTTTATTCTGATCCTGTTGTTAGTCTAGATAGTTTTAGATATATTGTGGCTTATTGGAATGCTTTGAGTTGGGGCTGTGGAATAGGGGAGGATTTGGGTCTCAGGAATAAATGGCACAGTTCAGTCATAATTTGTGAACTCCAAAAGTATGTATACTCCAAGTAATTTGTGAAATAATACTTTTATCTCTCTTCCTCTTTTGGGTCATACTTGGTGGAGCTCAGAACTTACTCCTGGCTTTGCTTGAGGTACCGTATGCCATTGCTGGGGATCGAGGATCAAATCTGAGTTGTCCACTTACAGGTCAAGGCCTTTAACCCCTGAGCTACCTTGACACCTACTGGTCTTCAAGTTTTCACTATGCAAAAATAACTAGTTATTATCTTAAGGATAATATCAACTTGGATATATTTTATGTACATGTATCATGTTATTTAAATTAATGATTACTACAACATAATTTTTCTGTTTCTGGTAAACTTAAAATACTAATAGACATTTAAATTAACCCTGTGATCTCTTCCCTAATTTTGTTTGGTCTTGTTTTTAAACCATACCCAGCGATGTTCAAGAGTCACTCCTAGATCAACCCACAGGAATTGTTCCTGGCAGTGTTCAAGGGACCATTTGGAATATTGGAGATCCAGAAATGTCCAACCTTGGTCAGCCACATGCAAGGCAGATGCCTAGTAACTGCTGTACTGTTGTTCTTACCCCAATTCTTCCTAATTTTAATGATTAAAATGTGGTAAATTATGGTATGACAGGTGAAATGAATTGGGGAGAATAAAAGGTAAAACATTCAGTTATAACGAAGTCATAGAGATGTGGTGATATAATATAGTGACTAGTTAATTCTTTTGTTTTGGTGGGGTACATCCAGTGATCCACCTGTGTTTATTTTTGGCTCTGAACTCAAGAATTACTCCTTGTAGTACTCAGGAACCTGTGGGCTGCAGGGTGCCAAATCTGTATTGATCAAATGCAAGGCAAGTGCTTTGCTTATTGTACTATCACTCGAGCCTAATGTGACTAGTTTATATTGTATTATAAATTTGAAAGTTGGTGAGGGTAGATCCTAAAAATTCTCATCACAAGAAAAAACAATTTCTTTAGCAGTGGAGGTAATTTTAGAGTATATACAGATAACAAATCATAATGATGGGTACCTGAAATACAATAAATCTATTTAAAATATAAGTTTTAGAAAGATAGTGATGGTTAAAGAGAAGTTTACTTGTACTTAACAGTACTAAATTATATACTTAAAATAGTTAAATGCAGGGTCGGAGCAATAAAAGAGCAGGTAAGGAGTTTACCATCCCAGGTTCGATCCCTGGTGTCCTATTTGGTCCCTGGAACCTGCTAGGAGTAATTTCTGAGCTCAGCCAGGAGAAACCCTGAGCACCAACAGGTGTGGCCCCCAAACAAGCAAACAAAAAATATTTAAATGCCAAAGTTTATGTCATGCTTGTTTTATTACAGTAAGGAAATTATGGTAGGGGCCAGAGTGGTGGCGCTAGAGGTAAGATAGGTCTGCCTTGCAAGCACTAGCCAAGAATGAACCACGGTTCGATCCCCCGGCGTCCCATATGGTCCCCCCAAGCCAGGAGTGATTTCTGAGTGCTTAGCCAGGAGTAACCCCTGAGCATCAATGTGTGTAGCACACACACACACACACACACACACACACACACACACACACACAAAAGAAAATTATGGTAGAGGCCAGAGTGGTGGCACAAGTAATAGGGCATTTGCCTTGCAAGCACTATCCTAGGACAGACTGTATTTCAATCTCCCGGCATCCCATATGGTCCCCCAAGCGAGGAGCAATTTCTGAGTGCATAGCCAGGAGTAACCCCTGAGCATCACCGGGCAAAATAAATTTAAAAAATGAAATTAACAAAAAGAAAATTATGGTATCAGAATTTCACTATAGTTTGACATTTTTTTAGCAACCAATTGCCTATCAAATATTTTTTAAACATTTTTCTAATACTAGAGATTGAATTCAGGGCCTCATTCATGGCAGGAGGAGCTCTTCCCACCTGAGCCACTGAACCACATCCCTAACCTTGAGAGTCTTAAGTTCAGGTACTAGAAATGTGAGAGAATGGTTTTTCTCAGTTCTCCCTATCCTGTCTTTTTAGGCTGGTCAACTCAAAGGTCCCTTCTATTTAAATGTAGGGCTAGAGGTTGAACCCATTGTCTTACCCCTGCAAAGTGTATGTTCTCTCACTGAACTACACCGTAATTCCAAATTGTTCTTAATATTCAGCTGTTCTGGAAGAAAAATAATTCTATTTATGAAAGTGCAGGAATTGGGGCCAGAGAGAGAATATGGGGTAAGATCCTTGACTTACTCACAGTCTACCTGGGTATGGTCTCTGAGTGAAGCTGGAGTGATTTCTGAGTACAGACCTAGGAGTAACTCCTGAGCATCGTCAGTTGTAGCTACCCGCCTCCCTGCAAAGTGCAAGAAATAAAGCATGGTAATAATATGGCTTATTTATTCTCAGGAGTGATATGATCTAAATCAGAATTTAGCTGCCATTGGCCAGTTGCCTGCCTGCTTATTTAAGAGCAGTGATGGGCTCAATTGTTCAAATAGTCCATCAGGTGCACTTGCCTTGCACATGGCTGACCCAGGATGGACCTCGGTTCGATCCCCAGCGTCCCATAGGATCCCCCAAGCCAGGAACGATTTCTGAGCACATAGCCAGGAGTAACCCCTGAGCATCACCAGGTGTGGCCCAAACACACACACACACACACACACACACACACACACACACACACAAAAGAAGGGCTGGAGAGAGCTGTGGTAGAGCATTTGCCTTGCTAGTGGCCGACCCAAGACCAATGGTGGTTCTAATTCCAGCATCCCATATGGTCTCCCGTGCCTGCCAGGAGCGATTTCTGAGCACAGAGCCAGAAGTAACCCCTAAGCGCAACCGGGTGTAACTCAAAAACGAAAACCAAAAAAAAAAAAAAAAAAAAGGAAAGAAAAGAAAAAAAGAAGTTATGAGACCAGCGAGATATGTAGGGATGCAATTGTATCCTGAGACCTAAGTTAAAAACCCCAGCACCACAGATTGTTACAGTGGTCCTCAAACTATGGCCCGCAGGCAACATATTGTAATTGTATCTGTTTTGTTTCTTCATTGCAAAATAAGATACATGCGGTGTGCAGAAGAATTCGTTCATAAAGGGCCGGAGAGATAGCATGGAGGTAAGGCGTTTGCCTTTCATGCAGGAGGTCATCGGTTGGAATCCCAGCGTCCTTTATGGTCCCCCGTGTCTGCCAGGAGCAATTTCTGAGCCTGGAGCCAGGAATAACCCCTGAGCACTGCCGGGTGTGACCCAAAACCACAAAAAAGAATTCATTCATAAGTTTTTTTTTCTTTTTCTTTTTTTTCTTTTCTTTTCTTTTTTTTTTTTTTTTTTTTTTTTGGGGGGGCCACACCCGGCAGTGCTCAGGGGTTACTCCTGGCTGTCTGCTCAGAAATAGCTCCTGCCAGGCACGGGGGACCATATGGGACACCGGGATTCGAACCAACTACCTTTGGTCCTGGATCGGCTGCTTGCAAGGCAAACACCGCTGTGCTATCTCTCCGGGCCCATAAGTTTTGTTTTTACTATAGTCAGACCCTCCAATGGTCTGAGGGACAGTGAACTGGCCCCCTGTTTAAAAAGTTTGAGGACCCTTGCCTGAGCATCACTAGGATTCTTCTGAGCACAGTGCCAGGAATAGCTCCTGTACAAGGCAGAGTGTGGCTCCACAACCCCACACCACCCCGAGTTAGAAAATTAAGAGTGTAGTATGTAATGCATATAAAATCCAAACAAGGGGTCGGAGAGATAGCATGGAGGTAAGGCGTTTGCCTTTCATGCAGGAGGTCATCGGTTTGCATCCCGGTGCCCCATATGGTCCCCCGTGCCCAGGAGCAATTTCTGAGCCTGGAGCCAGGAATAACCCCTGAGCACTGCCGGGTGTGACCCACAAAAAAAAAAAAAAAAAGATAAAATCCAAACAATGCAAAAGTATATGTAAATATGAGAATAAAGGGAAAAAAGAATTCACATCAAACAAAATAAGATTTGCTCAGGAAACAAAGCTTTGGAGGTAGGATTACTTTTTTAGAAAGTTTTTGATGTAAAAATAAGTCTGGAAGGGGCCAGAATGGTAGCACAACAGTAGGGCATTTGCCTTGCACGCGGCCAACACAGGATGGACCTCAGTTTGAGTCCCGGCATCCCATATGGTCCCTGGAGCCTGCCACAAGCTATTTCTGAATGCAGAGCCAGGAGTAACTCCTGAGCACTCAAAAACCAAAGATAAAAAAAAAAAAAAAAGATCTGGAGAGCCTCTGTATTGTTTTCCATAATGTAGGTCAGGGTTCCATGACCCCAGCACTGCACGGGCGCTCCCTGAGCACTGTCAGTGCCCAAAACCAAATCTTGAAAAATGTTAAGACAAAAGGAAGGACCTATAATTATATAAATTATAATAGTACTACTTGGTGGGGGCATTATTGTTACTCAGAATAGACAAGGACAAATTTTGTTGCCTGGTGATGAATATCTTGACGTGAGTATTGGTTATACAGGTTTATTTACTTTGTAAAACTCCACCTATGCGTGTCCTTATTATTCGCACAGATTTGTGTGTATATAGCAATCAAAAATTTGTAAAAGTTTTGGCCTGGCAGTCATAAAATACTATAATCATTATTATTATTATTTAAAATTAAACACCGTGGTTACAAGGTTGTTCATAATTTAGGGTTTTTTCACATAATTGTTTATGATTGAGTTTCAGTTATACAAGGTATAACACCCTTCACCAGCGCACAATTTCCCGTCACCAGTGTCTTCAGTTTCTCTCCCTCTAGGCAGACATTTTTTCTCTTCCCTCTTTCCCTTCTTTCTTCCCTTCCTCTCATCTCCCTCTTTTTCCCTCCCTCTCCCTACCATTCCCCCTCCTTCCCTGTCTTCTCCCTCTTTCCATCCCATCCCGTTACTCACTCCTCCTCTTCCCGCTTTTAAAAACTGGTTTGCTGTATTTCTGAAGGGGTATCATGCATATCACTTTATTTCCTTTCAGTACCCAGTTCTTATCCAGAGTGTTCCATCTATCATTGTCATGGGGGGGGGGCGCTTCCTACTATTGTTTTATAATAACACTTTAAACCTTAATGAAGTTAAGGAGGAAACAGAACAATCCTTTTGTATAAAATCTGTACATACTTTTTTATTTATTATATGCTATGATCGCTGTTTTCTGGGGTTTTGTTTTGGTTTTGAGTTTGGTGGTTTTGAAGTAACTGGTATATTCGTTAGGTTTTTTAGGAAGCTTCTATAAAGTGGTAAGAAGCACAGTCATATTATTGGATAATAAGTAGGAAATAAACATCGAAAAATGAGAGGAAAGCCCAAAAGCAACAAGAAAAACAGTATGTAATGGATGTGCCTAAGGTCAGGTAAATGTTTTTAACCCTTACTAAGGGAGACATTACTTTCAGCTGTCAAGCCATCATGCAGTTAAGAGTCATATTAAAGCAGCCCTCCTCTTTAGCAAACTCATATCTTTGCTTTTAAGCATTTAATGGTTTTCAAGAAATATCTTAACTGGTTGTAGCAGATGCAACTGGTAGTTCAAGAAAATCTGTAATCTCCTATCTTCACTAATTAACTGATAATTTGCTCAGATCTTTTTGCTCCCCAAGTTCCGGTGAGAACCCAATTAGAAAATGTCCGTGAACCGAATAGAATCAAGCACTTACTGTAGGCTACGTTCATTTTTTTTTTAATTTCCTTCAACACGGAGGCTTTGGTGTGAAATAGAGCTACTCAGATGGAATTCATTTCACTTATGAAAGTCGGAGGTTTTTAAGAAAAATTCTTTTCCAACCATCTGCAAAAGCTGCATTCAGCATTTTCCCTCCCAGCTTGTGATCGCAGTGCATCCGTAAAATCTCAGAGCAGATATCAACAGCTAGCTAGTACTTCCCAGAAAGTCGTAACGTAAAAAACAAACACACACACACACACACACACACACACACACATATACATTTTTTTTCTAAGTCACTATTAGTCACAGGAATCATCAATGCTCCTCCTCTTTCCATCGTGATCATTCACCGCGTTAAAAAAAATTTTTTTTTTAAAAGAGAAGCATCCTGAGTCCGGTAGGTGTCTTCAGGTGTTGCCTCGAGTTTTCGATCCAGGACCCTGACTTGGCTGGGATCCGGCCTTGCTTTCAATCCCGAAATCCCCTGAACGAAATTTACATTGGGGCTTGGAGAAAAAAAAGGCAAAAAGAAATGCGCGGCACTAGGACCCAGGGGGCTCCCGCGAGCGGATCTCGGGGCCAGATTGCAAATTCGCGGTGACTCAGTCTGCTCGGCTCCAGGCGCCCGTTCGCCCGCCCGCCCTCCCGTCCGTCCGTCCGTCCGCCCGCTCCCTCCCTCCCTCCCTCGGCGGCGGCAGCAGCAGCGGAGCAGCGGCGGCGGCGGCCGATCGTCGGGCGGCCGAGCTGCTGGCCTCGGTGCTCCCCCACACCCCAGCGGGCTCGGGCGTCGAGGGCCACCTGCGGCAGGTCTGCGGGGCGGCCGGGCCTGGGGCCTGCCCGGCGGGGGCCCCGGGGAGGCGGGGGCGGCACTGACGCGGGCTGGCCGCCTTCCTGCGAGTGAGGGCGCGCGTGTGTGCGGCTTTCTTTTGCAGCAAACCAAGATGGAGTACGAGTGGAAACCCGACGAGCAAGGGCTCCAGCAGATCCTGCAGCTGCTCAAGGAGTCCCAGTCCCCGGACACCACCATCCAGAGGACCGTGCAACAAGTATCCTTGCCGGGCCGGGCCGGCCCGATCCGTTCCGTCCCGTTCCGCTCCGCGCGGGGCCTGGCGCCCCTCCCCCGCCGCGCCCGGATCTCTCCGCCCGGGCGAGAGGCCGCCGGGCCCAGCCTGCGCGGGCCCCGGCCCCGGCCCCGGCCCCTGCACGGCGCCGCGTGCGCGCTGCCCGCCCGCCGGCTTCCGCCGGTACGAGGCGATCGCCACATGCACGCCGGCCGGGCCGCCACGTCCCCGCTAGCCCGCCCGCCCCACACCGGCCACGGCCGGCGGGCCGCACGCAGGGGCCCACGCGGACCCGGGGAGGAGCCGGCTCTTGGGCCTGCCCGCCTGCCTTCCGGACCGAGTCGCGTCTGCCCAGGCTCACGCGCGCGCGGCCTTCGGGGCTCGGGCTCCGAGCTGCAAGCAGCAAGCAGCATGCACCAAACAGGGCCTCGGCGCTGGACCGTGGCGCGTCCACAAGCCGGAGGGATCGGGGTCCCCATCCTCTAGTGACATCTGAAGCCCCCGCAAGGGAAAAACTTTGTAACAAAATCTTGTTTGCATCTGTTGCTTTTTACAGAAATGCCTCTTGGTTTAATTTTTATTATTATGTTTTGCTCTTGATAAGCCACACAATGAGCTTTTTTGCTTGTTTTGTTTTTGGGGTCACACGCGGCGGCGCTCAGGGCTAATTTATTAACTCCCGGCTCCGGGCTCTGAAGTCGTTCCTGGCAGGTTCGGGAAGCCCTATGGAGTGGGGTGCCGGGATTCGCACCCCCGTCCTGCATGCAAGGCAAACGCTCTCTCGATCCGGCCCCCAGCTACACAATTAGGAACGTGGTTGAGCTCCTCTGAGTTGGCCCTTAAGTTGACCATGTCAACATCCTTATTCTTAAGAGAAATCACTGGGTTTCTTTTGATAGCAGGGATTCCCCCCCCCCCCCTAGAAAATGTCTTTTGCAAGTTAGTTTGTATTTTGACCACTAAACTCTCATAGGGTTAAAATTGGTGTTAAAACGCAATTGCTACAAGCTCTGGCGAGTAAGTTTGGAACAACTTACTTGCTGTTCTTAAGAACTTTGTATCTTGGTTAATGTTCTTTTGATTTTGGAAAATGGGGGTGGTTACGTTTGCTTAGATTTTTGTGTGTTTCAAACCCCTCTATATTTTTATTGATATCTTTATTTAAACACCTTGATTACAAATACGATTGTAGTTTGGTTTCAGTCGTGGTTTCTTTTGAGTACTGCTAGTATGGGGTAGGAGGGATTGGGGGGGGGGCTCTTGTATAGGAAACCCTTCTTTGTAAGGACAACGGTTGTCATGGCTCCAAGAATGAACGAAGTTGAGATTCGTAAACCTAGATATTATGTTGACTACGCTACCAAACTCAAGACAACACTTTGTAGCACAATATGTCATACATTTTGTTACCGTTTTGAATTCAATTAATTCTCCACCCCCTATTCCTGTATTTGGGCTTGCAGGCAAATTGACAATTTGTTCTGTGTGTCTCTAAAGAATGAGCAAAATTGAATTTAAGACGAGGCTAACAGAATTTCAGTTTATGCGATGCCTTATATTTTCATAGTGCCTTATCTTTTTTTACCTCCCTAGGAAAGAATGCATTCCATTACCGTTTTTGTATTGGCTTGAGCATTGAATTAAAAAAACATGTTATATTAGCACCATTGTGAGAAAGTAAACCTTGTCAAGAAAGATTCTGAAATTTTTTGGCATGTCAACATCCTTATTCTTAAGAGAAATCACTGGGTTTCTTTTGATAGCACGGATTTTTTTTCCCTAGAAAATGTCTTTTGCAAGTTAGTTTGTATTTGACCACTAAACATTGACTTATATAGATACATGTTGAGTACCTAGAGTTTTCTCACGGGCTTTGTTTTTAATTGGGTCTATTGAATACAAGTGTTGAAATTTCTGTGCAATAAAACAAATTAGGAGTTTTATTAGTAAAAGTAGTGTTTGAAGGGCTTGAGGAAAGATGGGATAAAATGTTACTATTACCTATGGCTGTCATTTGAATGTGATATCAGGATATCACTGGAAATGTTAGGTCTTGGGGGTTTGTGTGTTAGCATTATAGAACTACAGCTATATAGTTATTTTACAATACTGTAATATCTAGTACAGACTTGTGCATAAATGATCCTATCTTTAACTTTTTTATTTGAACAATGGGTCTAATAAATTTGCCTTCTTAAAGTCATTTATAAGTAGAATTTCCCTGAAATAGTTTCAACTCTATAAAAAGGGGTTTTAATACTCATCTCTTTGGATAAGTTGTTTTAAAGTTTAAAAAACTTAGAGGTTTTTGGTTGGCTGTGTTGAATGTGCCAAAGGTGCATCTTACATCATATTGAATGTCTCCTAAAATAATAACAATAAAAAAATAAAATAAAATAAAATAAAAATAAAAAATAAAAATAATAATAACAATAAAACAATAACGCAGCCCAAGTGTTTTTTTTTTAAACCATTAATGTGTTTTTGAAGAAGCATTTATTTTAGATGGTTTTAATAGATTACTTTAAAAAAACCTTTCAATTTGCGGTTTTGTTTTTTATTTAATGAAGAGATTCTTGATTTTAGATTAAAAAATCTTAAATTATTTCAGGATTACTTTGGGAAGTTTCCTTAACTACTGTTTGTTCTAGAAACTGGAACAACTCAATCAATATCCAGATTTTAACAACTACCTGATTTTTGTACTTACAAAATTAAAATCTGAAGGTAAGTTTTTGGCACTTTGTTTTGAAAAAGCTATGTTTTGATATTTTACCTTTATGACCTGTTAAAATAGATATGGAAATTCTCTGTTGAAGGGATTTCATTTTGTACTAACCACTTACTTTACAGATGTGGAATGAACCCGGAGACTTCAGTAATAAGATGCGAAATAAGCATTCAGTAAGATTGTTTTTGTAATTCCCTTATTCTTGTGATTGAAGAGTGTAAAATGTCGAACTTGTTGATTTACTTCAATCCTTGTAAATGAGTACCATAATGACTGATTTAATACAGAAAATGGGAGATTTGATAATTGAATGTTTATCATAGAAAACAGTTCAAAGGTCATAAAACTAAAATGAATCTCTTAAAATTTCATCACCGTGAGATAATCATTGTTAACCTTGTTAATTTATAGTCTTTCATATGACTGCTACTTAGGAAATTAGTGGAAAAAAGAGATGATTCTGTTTATAAGAATTTTTGTGACATTTAAAAAAAAAAAAAACTGTACAGGGCCCGGAGAGATAGCACAGCGGTGTTTGCCTCGCAAGCAGCCGATCCAGGACCAAAGGTGGTTGGTTCGAATCCCGGTGTCCCATATGGTCCCCCGTGCCTGCCAGGAGCTATTTCTGAGCAGACAGCCAGGAGTGACCCCTGAGCACCGCCGGGTGTGGCCCAAAAACCAAAAACCAAAAACAAACAAAAAAAAACTGTACAATACCAGAGTGGTAGAGCAGTGAAGAGGACGCTTGCCTTGACCACGGCCACTCTGTGTTTGATTCCAAGAGCATCTCTGGGCATAAACCTTGTCTAACAAACTTTACTAGCTGTTCTATGGCAGATTTTGAATTTAATAACTTTGACTAATTTAAAGCTTGAAAAGTTGGTCCCTTTTTTATTTCTAATACACGTAACATGCCCTACTGGACTTCATTCAAGTCATATTTATCAAGTGCCACTTTGTTAGGTGATCTATAGACTGGGGCAATAAAAGTAATCAGAATAAGCAAGAAATCTCTGCCCTCATGGAGCTTAGATTGCACCAAGAAGTATTTTTCATGGAGTTATTTGAATATTGAACAGTTTCTCCTGGAACATTATCAGTCACATAGAAGACACTCATATTTATTGAACAGTTGACTTGTAAATGCATTGACCTCTGAATGAGAAGGAATTACTTCCTATTCAGCACTTCCTGGTTCAGAAGCCACAATGTAGTTGGTAAAAACACTGTGCTTATAGTTGGCACTCCCAACACACTTGTTTCACCTCTGTTCTGTTTTTTACTATAAAATAAACATCGTGTTAGACTATGAGATCTTTCATAAGGTTTAGGTTGAGCCCCTAATCAGTAGTGTCCTCACTGTAGAATAAAATCTTTTATTTATTGAAATTTTGGTAATCCTTACACAGTATAGTGATTTATTTTTAATTTCAGGTAATTTTGCAATTTATTAGGGATTTTAATGTGTGACTGAGAGTGAAACTTTTTACTTTCTAAATCTTAAGTTCTTTTTTCTTTTTGTTTTGTTTTGGGCCACACCCATTTGATGCTCAGGGGTTGCTCCTGGCTAAGCCTCAGAAATTGCCCTGGGCTTGGGGAACCATATGGGACCACCTCAGTCTTTCCTTGGCTAGCTCTTGCGAGGCAGACACCTTACCTCTAGCACCACCTCTCCTACCCCTAAATCTTAAGTTCTTAGAAATTTATTCATATATTTAATTAAATTAATATTCCTGTTTTTATATTGTAATAACATTTTCTCTCAAATACGTAGTTTGTAGTCAAATGATTATAACTTGCTTGTTACAGAATGAAAACATTTAGCGAATAGATTTCTAATTGAATTAATAAATTTTTACTGAGATATTTAATCTCATCCTAACTTCACAAAATGGATATTGTTGCACTATTAAGCTTTTTTGAGATAGAACACTTCAGAGGTTTTTTTGTTTTTTAAGAGAAGGATCAGAAATAAAATCTTGAAAATAATCTCTCAATTCCACTTCATTGTTAGTTTTTTTTTTTAAAAAAAAAGTCATGTCATTTTCATCCAATTTTCTCGTTATTTAGAGAAGCAAGAATTTTCATGGTAAGACAGCATGGTTAATTGGAGTTTTTTTTTTTAATGGATTTTAAGCAAAAAAGAATATTTCAATCCTTTTAACTTGTGGCTTATTCAAAATTTTCATTTGTTACCAACTATTTTTTATTTGACTTAATCAAACCCAGTGCCTCACTCTTGTAAAGTATGTACTTTACATTACCACTGAGCTCCCTACTCCAGCTCCTCTTAGTGTAAGAAATTATATAGTATATTTTGTGTAAGTAAAGAAACATGACTTTTAGGGGCCGGAGAGATAGCACAGCAGCGTTTGCCTTGCAAGGTGATTGGTTCGAATCCCGGTTTGAAGGTTCGAATCCCATATGGTCCCCCGTGCCTGCCAGGATCTATTTCTGAGCAGATAGCCAGGAGTAAGCCTTGAGCACTGCCGGGTGTGGCCCAAAAAACAAACAAATAAAAATAAGAGAAACATGACTTTTGTTTTGTTTCTGGGCCACACCCTGCAGCCCTTAGGGGTTTACTTGTGACTCTACTGTGCTCAGAAATTGCTCCTGGCATACTTGGAGGAATATATGGGATGCCAGGGATCAAACCCAGGTCCCTCTTGGGTTGGCCGCATGCCAGGCAAATGCCCTACCACTGTGCTATCACTCCAACCCCAATAAATGTGACATTTTAAATAAAATTACATGATTACAAAGATAATGAATTTTGAGAGCTAACTTAAGACAAATTATTATTGTTTAAAGGAAGTGAAACATCTCAATTTTTTTATAACAACTTGACACTTGGGAGTGTAAATTTAGAGTGTATTTTGTTTCATTGAGTTAACATGTTGAAAATGGATTATAGGGGTCGGAGAGATAGCATGGAGATAAGGCATTTGCCTTTCATGCAGAAGGTCATCGGTTCAAATCCCGGCGTCCCATATGGTCCCCCGTGCCTTCCAGGAGTAACCCCTGAGCACTGCCGGGTGTGACCCAAAAACCACAAAAAAAAGAAAATGGATTATAAATGAAACTGGAAGGAAAATGTTAGATGAAACATGAACATGCGGGGCCCGGAGAGAGAGCACAGCGGCGTTTGCCTTGCAAGCAGCCGATCCAGGACCAAAGGTGGTTGGTTCGAATCCCGGTGTCCCATATGGTCCCCCGTGCCTGCCAGGAGCTATTTCTGAGCAGACAGCCAGGAGTAACCCCTGAGCACCGCCGGGTGTGGCCCAAAAACCAAAGGAAAAAAAAAAAAAAAACATGAACATGCTCAAGTTGTATTAATGCCATGGTTCAGGTGGAGTTCCTGTGCAGAGACTTTTTTTTCTTTTTGCCTCTCTCTGTGCTTCAACTTTGAAGATGGCAACATCACATTGGAGCATGCTGCTAACTTAAAACAAGCTTGGGCATGTTTTTTTAAAAGATATAGGGGGGCCGGAGAGATAGCACAGTAGTAGAGCATTTGTCTTGCATGCAGCCAATTTGGGATGGACAGTGGTTTGAATCCCAGCATCCCATATTGTCCCCCATGCCTACCAGGAGCAATTTCTGAGCGCAGAGCCAGGAGTAACCCTTGAGCGCTGCAAAGTGTGGCCCAAAAACCAAAAAAAAAAAAAAAAAAAGATACATAGGAGAGTAGTGTTATAATAGCACTTTCTTTTTGCCATAGTAGTTTCTTTATTTTCTGCATAACCCTTTGAGGCCACTGAAAGGGCTTCACGTATAGGTTCTTTGACCTCCCTGCTTCCTTAATAAAGACATCAGTTTCTTGTACATTTGAGGATAGAAATTTTCTTTCACAAGATTGTGAGAGTTAAATGCAAGATACTTGGAAAGCACCTTGCATTATTTAGTATCTAATAAGGATTCAGAAGATGTTAACTATTGCCAATGGTGGTGGTGGTGTTAATACCAGTTGATAGGCATCATAGTCAGAAGAGCCTTGAAATTGTAACTCCATACATTGAACATTAAAGTAAGTTTTGTTTTCGAAGTGTTTTCTGAGAATTTCATGTTTTTGTTCCCTTTTTCTTGTTTTAGCTAAGGCAAGTGAAAGCCTGATATAAATGAGGAATAGAGTGTTTTAGTGACTACCATTTGGAATACAATTTTTTAAATCAGGTTAAAGTAAATCTTGACTCTATTAACCATATGTAAACCAAGTTAACTCAAATTGAATCAGTGGGTCTCAACCAGTGTGATTACAGCTTGCAGAGGTGATACTAGTCTCTGTGGCTAGTAATAGGCTAATGATCTACTGTTGCATAGGACAGCACAACCCAGCAAGGAAATATATGGCCCAGAATGTCACTGGTGCCAAAGCTGAGAATCTGAATTATAAAATCACAAGACTGATCTTTTGATGATCCTTTTTTTCCTCATTATAGCAAAATTATTGGAATGCTAGAATCAATTTTTGAATAGTTCTAATATTTAAAGTACTGTTGGTATGGGATGAAATGAAAATTACATTCAAAATTCTGTATTGTTATTTTATTGCAGATGAACCCACAAGATCATTAAGTGGTCTCATTTTGAAGAATAATGTGAAAGCACATTTTCAGAATTTTCCAAATGGTGTAACAGACTTTATTAAGAGTGAATGTCTAAATAATATTGGGGACTCCTCTCCTCTGATTAGAGCCACAGTAGGTAAGTTATTGAATAATTTTGCTTATCCTGGTTATAATGGGATAATAGAGATGATAGGTCATTGCCACAGGAATTTTTGCCTTGTGTTTCTTAAAAAAATCGTGATGGGATGAAATTTTTCATTGACCTTTCAGTGCTTTTAAACTAATGTAAAAACTCAACTCAGTGAGATGTCATCATTGGTAGTTGTTCATTCAAAATTGGTTAAATAGTGCATAAACGAGTGATATTAATGTCTGTTATATGGAAAGAGAAACTTCATAAAGCAATTTAAGTATAGAACTCCAAATTTTAACTCCTGCATCCCCTTTGATTTTTTTTTTTTTTTTTTTTTTTTTTTTGGTTTTTTGGGCCACACCCGGTAACGCTCAGGGGTTACTCCTGGCTATGCGCTCAGAAGTTGCTCCTGGGTTGGGGGACCATATGGGACACCGGGGGATCGAACCGCGGTCCGTCCAAGGATAGCGCAGGCAAGGCAGGCACCTTACCTTTAGCGCCACCGCTCGGCCCCCCCCTTTGATATTTTTTATGGACCACACCTGGCAATGCTCAGGGCTTATTCCTGGCTCTGCTCAGCCATCACTTCTGGTGCTATCACTCTGAGTGGGATGTTAGGGATCATACCAGGCTTTCGGCACACTGTGTGAGATGCCGAGAATCAAGTCCCAGTTGACTGCATGCAGGACTAGAACCCTACTTGTTCTGGCCCCGTAAAGCTGAAAATTTTAAGGAAAATTCAGACACAAGTATTTGCTATTTAGTTTTTAGTATTAATCTCCAAGTATGTTGGGTGTTTGGAGCTGACCTTGGTAAAGGAGACCTTGGAATTATGTGAGCTAGGACCTATTGTGTTCTCTCTCCAGATCCAAGTTTGCACACTTAGTTATAGTACTATAAGATTCTTGACCTGGCTGAAGAGATTATTTACTAGCTTTTGATGTATTGTTTTGAGGGGGGGCCTCAAACCCAGCCATGTTCAGGAGTTATTCCTTACTCTGCATTCAGGAATCACTCCTGGCAGGCTTAGAGGACCGGACCGTATGGAATGCTGAGACTTAAACATTCAGGATCAAACCATGTGGAATGCTGGGGTTGTGTGCAAGGCAAACACCTATCCACTGTCCCACAGCTCCAGCCCCTGTATTCTTAAATGAAGTTTAGAGAGATGCACCAATTCCCAAGGACAAGTGCTTCTAACATTTTAGTATATTCTCTTTCTACTGTATTCTTTTTCTAAGTGATTTAAACTAGTCTTGGTATTGTTGGAGAAAAACAAGTTCTAATTTTTTGTATAGGTACTTAACTGAAAGGGGGGTGCAGAGAGGTAGTAGGTGCTACCGTTACCTTGCCACTTAGTTGACTTGGGTTTGATTTGATTCCCTGTACTGCATGTAGTCTCCTGAGCTCTGCTAGAGGGTCTCAGAAGCAGAAAATTAAAACAAATGAAAAAGAGAAATGAAGTGATCAAACACGATGGAAACAAACATCTAGTTTATGGTGTAATGGGGTCTTGATCACATTTTGGACGCCTTAGGAGGCCAATTTGGGACATTGAAAATATCATGTACAGGGGCTGGAGCGATAGCACAGCGGTAGTCTATTTGGAGGGACTTGGGTTTGATCACCGGCATCCATATTGTCCCCCGAGCCAGAAGCGATTTCTGAGCTCATAGCCAGAAGTAACACCCGAGCATCACCGAATGTGGGCCAAGAAACAAGACAAACAAAAAGATATCATGTACATATGTCCATGCACTAGTGCATGTGTGCCTTGTTGTCTAGATAGCAAGGTCCATCATAACATAGGCAGGTTTCCTAAATTTGGTGTGTTTTCTTTCAAGGTATTTTGATTACAACCATTGCCTCAAAGGGAGAGTTGCAGAATTGGCCTGATCTCTTACCAAAACTCTGTAGCCTGTTGGATTCTGAAGATTATAATACTTGTGAGGTAAGGCTATTTGTTTCACATAATTTTGCTTATTACATATTAGTAACTTTAAGGGGAAAAGCTTCTTTTCAAATATATAATTTCAAAATTTGAAACCCCAAAGTGACTTCTTTCTTGCATACCTATGATCAGACTTATCATACTATTTATTAACTATTTGGGGGGGTGTTTTTTGTGTTTGTTTGGAGATGACACCCAGTGGAACTCAAGGATCACTCTGGGTTTCAAGAGACCATATGTAGGTCAGGATAGAACTTGGGTCAAGACAAGCACCTTAACTGCTGTATTATCTTTCTGGCCCCAAAATTGTTAAGTTACAGAAACCACGTATTCTGTTTTCTTTTTACAAATGAACAAATTATTGGGTGTGTTAACGTTAGTATTAAAGTCATTCAATGTATTTTTTATAGACTTAGTTACCGAATTCCTGCACGCTTTTTCCATTCTTTTAAGTAGTTTTATGCCTCTGATTATATGATCTGCCTAAGGTAGATCTTTTCTCATTTTAATCATACATTAACTGAGCTCTTTTTTGCCACTTGATAAATTCTTAGCAACCTTTTGAGAGACCTGAGAGGGAGTCTGGATAAATTTCTTAAATACTTTATCTCTAAGGATTAGTTTGAGCACAACTATTTTAAGTGAAACCATTTTTGATGTTTTGGCCTAAATCAGTGAGTGACTCCTCACTTTTAGTCACTCTTCAGTTCCGCCCACCTACCAAAAAAACCTTTTGTTATATATTTTAAATAATTTTTGGTATTGCACTGGTAAGGTTACAGAAAAACCAAAATAATCCCCCCTGCAATTCAAAATGTCTAAGTCATATGATGATAAAGTAAAAAAAATATATCATTAGAATACTGCTTTTCTACTTTAAAAAATGAAATTGTTGGGGCCGGGCGGTGGCGCTGGAGGTAAGGTGCCTGCCTTACCTGCGCTAGCCTTGGAAGGACTGCGGTTCGATCCCCCGGCATCCCATATGGTCCCCCAAGCCAGGAGCGACTTCTGAGCGCATAGCCAGGAGTAACCCCTGAGCGTCACCGGGTGTGGCCCAAAAACAAAAAAAAACAAAAACAAAAACAAAAAAAATGAAATTGTATCATTTGGAACAAAATGAATAGAATTGAAATATCCATTCTAAGTGAAACTGATAAGGGAGTAAGTTACTGGTTAATTTTACTCAACCAAATGAATAGGGAAAAAAATATATAGATTCTGAAATCTAGAGGGAAGGGGTTCGGTAGGTAGGAGAAATGCATTAGAAGAGGTTTTGTGTGATAGGATAGATGGCATCTGAACTGTGGTGGGTAAAAGGAATCCTATTCATGTAAATGTGTTAAGTATACTACTTAAATTCTTTGATGCTTTAAACCAATGGATGTGCTCCAAAATGTGTCATTGTATTTGTACTTTGGTTTTTAGATGTCAGTAGTTTGCAAAGTATACAGCGTTTTATGTGGGCTAAGAACATACAAATTAGTCACTATTGCCCAATTTGCCTTTTTTTTTAATGGTTTTACTTTCAGTGGCTCAATAATTTAACTTGTTTTTTAGGGAGCATTTGGTGCCCTACAGAAAATATGTGAAGATTCTGCTGAGATTTTAGATAGTGATGTTCTAGATCGTCCACTCAACATCATGATTCCCAAATTTTTACAGTTCTTCAAGCACAGTAGCCCCAAAATAAGGTATGTATGTAACCATTATTCATAGGTTCTTTTTTTGTTTGTTTTGTTTTTGTTTTTGGGTCACACCTGGCAGTGTTCAGGGGTTACTCCTGGCTCTACGCTCAGAAATCGCTCCTGGCAGGCTTGAGGGACCATAACATGTGGGATTACGGGATTCAAACCACCATCCTTCTCCATGCAAGACAAATGCCCTACTCCATGCTATCGTCAGCCCCTTCTTCATAGATTCTGATGTGTTTGGCCACTCCTGTTTTCCATTGTCTAACAATTTTGGGGGTTAATAAAAGATACTGGATGTTCCACAAAAGTTATATAAACTGTGATTATTATTAACAGTCTGCTTTTTTAAAATATCCTTATAAGGCTAAAATTTGTAGGTGGGTGTTGAATTTTAAATCTTGACAAATACAGAACCTTTTTTGTGCCATGTAATAAAATTCCTCTGAAATTATATCTAAATTATTAAATAGATTTAGTGTCTCTAATTAGGAAAATGACGATTTAAGCATGAAGGTGGGAAGATTATTATTCATACTCTGAAATTATTTAACTATATCACTTAAGCAATGAATTTTACCTGGCCTGCTTTGTTCTCTGCACCTCTAATTCCTAAAACAGATTGCCTAACTTCTTAGAACTATTTCAATATAATTCCATATGTATATAGCGATATACTATCAAAGTAATTTTTATTAATACATTATTTTAATGTGTAAAGTAGCATATTTAATTCGCCTATAAATTGATCATTATAGTCATCCACAATATAATGCTTTTATTACAGTGGAAGTGAGTGAGACTATAGGCTTCTATACACAAACACAGCACACACGGCCACTCCCTCCAAAATCTTGTCTTTTTCTTAGAGAAGGGGGGAGGGGGAGGAAACGGAGGGAAGGAGGGGAGAAAAGAGTCTGTCTGTCTGTCTGTCTTTGGGTTTTGGGGTCACACCTGGCAGAGCTCAGGGATTACTCCTGGCTCTGTGCTCAGAAGTCGCTCCTGGCAGGCTCAGGATGGGATGCCGGGGTTCGAGCCACCATCCTGCGTTCAAGGCAAACGCTCTACCTCCAAGCTATCTCTCCAGCCTCTAAACTGTGATTTTTATAGCCAAGTCAGCAATTTAAAGAAAAATCTTCTAAGTTTTTGTGAATTGATATACTATAAAATATCAATAAATGTATGCTATTATTTGGATACATCTTTATAGGTGATCTTTTGCTTACAGCTTAGAGTGAAGCAGTAAATCTTTTTTATCACCTAGCAATTTATGTTTATTACTACATTGCTCAGAAGAAATTTGTACAGTGTTAATTTTTTTCATTAAAATGTATAATTGGGTAAATTATTGTACATGCTATTTGTTGGTTGTACACTAAATTACCTTCCATCTTTATATGCCTTCTACATTATTGTTTAATACTTATCAGTAGTTTAATTGGAGTCTTTTTTTTTTTTTTTTTTAGTTTTGGGCCACACCTGTCAGCACTCAGGCAGGCTCGGGGAACTAGATTATGAGATGCTGGGGAAAAAAACCTGGTTCAGCTGTTTGAAAGGCAAAACATCCTACCATGCTGTGGCTTTCTCTCTAGTGTCACATTCTCTTAAAAGTCTTTGTTTTTGGTCCATACCCAGCAGTGCCAAGTGTTGATTCCTGGCTCTTAAAATCACTCCTGGCAGTGCTCAGGACACCATAATGGAATCAGGAATTGAACTTAGGTCTGCCATGTAAAAGGTTGACACTCTACCCACTGTACTAAATATAAAGTGTTTTTATCCCTCAGAATAACTTGGATTTTGAGAATATAAAATGAGGTAAAGAAGTCATTCCATCATATGTCTAATACTTTAAATATAGCCTTTTTTGGTTTGTTTTTGATTTGAGATTCACAGTAGGGGGTTATGGGTCTCCTATTTCATCTTTCTTTTTTTAGTTAGCTTAAATAATCATTTAAATCTACCAACCAAAACAAAAGGTAAAATCGACATCTGCCTACAATGCAAGTTTCTTTACTTTAAAAAATTAAGTAGATATATACATCAGTCTGTTTTTAACTTTATTTTTAAGAGATTATGCTAGAAATTAATTAATTTCATTGAAATTATTCATTGAATTAATTTTCAGTGAGTAGTTGCAAAGATTCATCTATATTATGTCTTAGCTTATCTGTTTTCACTGCTGTACACTGTTCTTTTGCATCATATTTACACAACTTACTTGTATACTTCCTTTGCTTGTTGGTTCTTTGAGAAGTTTACCGACCTTTTCTATTGTTAATAGTGCTATGGAAAACATTCATCCTTGTCACCTCTTCTCTGTCACAGATTCTCTTGGGAATATAGGGTGATTAACTGAAGGAAAGAGCTCTAAGCTATTTTCCAAAATTTATAATTAAATGTATGCTCTTAATTAACAAGCAAAAGATTCTGTGATTGTACATTAACATTTAGCATGTTCTTATTTTTGTCACTTTATAATATCAAATGTTATTTTCTTATTGTTTTGATGGTGTCATGTTCGAAAGTTATTTTAAGATTATAAATATCTGATATGTATGAAAGTATTTTTGCAATATTAGAAATATGTTCCTTTCATAATTTTTTAATTGACCTTTCCTCTGGATTTCATGTAATACAAAGTTACTTTGCATATGACTATTTAGGGTCACTCCTTTTTATTTCTTTTTTTTTGCGGGGGGTGGGGGGGCCACACCCGGCATTGCTCAGGGGTTACTCCTGGCTGTCTGCTCTGAAATAGCTCCTGGCAGGCACGGGGATTCGAACTAACTACCTTTGGTCCTGGATTGGCTGCTTGCAAGGCAAACGCCACTGTGCTATCTCTCCGGGCCCTATTTCATTATTTTATTAAACTTCAAATTACATTCTAATATGTTTAGAGCAACAATGAGCTTTTGAAACTCAGCAAATTCTTACTTTCACAAAATAAAGCCTTTTACTGAAAGATAATAAATGAATTCTTATATATCAAGGTAGGAATTGAGCAAATTAAAAGTTCAAACAGAGGGGCTGGTGCGATAGTTCAAGAAGTAGAGCATCTGGGGCCAGAGCCGTGGTGCTAGAGGTAAGGCATCTGTCTTGCAAGCACTAGCCTAGAACAAACCGATCTCCCAAGGCCAATGTCCTACCTGCTGCTATACTGTATGTATGCTTTGGCCCCTACATCTTATATCTCTACTTAGTATGTTGTTGATGTTCTTTGTGTGTTAATACATAAATTTAACTCACTTTTTTGTGTTATGTATGACTCTGGAATAAAATATATATTCTTTCCAATTTCTTTTTTTTTCCCCCCTTTTTCTTTCCAATTTTTTAAAAGAGAAAGCTGCAATTACCAGATGTTGAATTTTCTATTTTTGTTTCTAGGTCTCATGCTGTTGCATGTGTTAATCAGTTTATCATCAGTAGAACTCAGGCATTGATGTTGCACATTGATTCTTTTATTGAGGTAAGATTCCTCATCATAACCCATAATTGCTGATTAAAAGCCATCAATATTGAAATTATTTCTGATAGTACTAAAATTGGAAATGGTAGAGCCTTGTGGTTTTTGATAACTAAAAAGGAATTTTTTGTTTGTTTGTTTTCTCTACTTCCATCTTACTATAAAAATTGGTTTTGCTATGTCCTTAATGTAATAGAGAATCTTACTTTATATGTACTACCTTGATAAAAGCTATTGTGGAATCACTAAAGTTTTGTCAAATCTACTCAGGGCTGCTACTCCTGGCTTGGTGCCCAGGGTGCCTTATGTGGTAGTAAAGAGTTGACCAGGGTTGACTGCTTTCAAGGCAAGCACCTTACCTTTACTCTCACTCATTGCCCCACTATCTCTCTCACCTCATAACTTACTGTTTTATTTTTCAAGTGTCAGAGGCTGGTATTACTGTTTGAAAATTCAAAGTATATTATTTGAATATCACCAACTTTTAGGTAGCAATTATGTGATATTAAATACAGATATATTGAATACTTACATTAGTAAAACAATATGTTTGTTATGCATAGAATCTCTTTGCATTGGCTGGTGACGAAGAACCAGAGGTACGGAAAAATGTGTGCCGAGCACTTGTGATGTTGCTTGAAGTTCGAATGGATCGCCTGCTTCCTCACATGCATAATATAATCGAGGTAATATAAGTAATTTCAATTTATCTCACCTTTTCCCCAAGAAAAATTATGGGCACAAAATGATCAATAATATGAAATTGATTTTCTGATGTGACAAACTTGTTGAGGGGAAACTGAAAAGATTTACTGTCTTAACTTAAAATTTTAAGTGTTCTAGAAAGTTAATAAAATAGCTTGTATACATGTGACCCGCAAAACACTTAGGATTATTTGTGCTTATTAGATAATAGATAAGGTTACGTAGATGATCAGTGAAACTTGTTTTCTACCCGTAGTCACAAATGCAGCAAGCTATTTAGATTTTTTTAAAGGATATTTTCCAGTTTCTATGTTATTAAAAATGATTTACTAGGAAAATCTAAGATCATAATTTAGTCCTGTATAAAGAAACATAATAGCAAGAAGTTATTATTAAACCAAAATAACTTAGATAATAATCTGAAGTTGCCAGATTCAAACTAATGCCATTTATTGCTAGTGCGGCACCAATAATTCATATTTTGGCTATGGTCATACGTGAGCAGTATAGTTTTATGAGTATATTCGTGATATTTATAGCTAACTTTATTTTCAGTAGTACATATGGCTTGGAGCAAGACATTCTTTTTTCTTTTTTTTTTTTAAGGATGCGGTTAGCAGGTGACTAGTAAGCATGATGTACTTACAGCTCCATTTATTATTAAACTTCAGGACAACTGTTTATAGCACTAGGCATAAAGCTAAGAGAGAATGGGTGGCATTTTATCTGACTAGACAAGTCTCTATGGAAGGTTTAGAAGATTTAGATATGGTTGCTTGGAAGTTAGAGATTTTGAAATTGCCAAGAAGGTTGAGACATTTTTCTTAGGTACTAGTGTCACTGATTTACAATTCTTCAGCAGTACATTTAAGACTCAAGTCATGTCTGGGTTTTTACAAATACTGCGTTTCCATATATCATGTACACACTGTACAAAAAAGTTAACATTTAACTCAATTTTATTCCCATGTATATAAGGGAAATTACATATGCCTTTGATTATACTAAATTTGTTTTGATAAGTAGGCTTCTGCGTATTGGGGAGGTTGGGTATGAAGGTCCCTTATAATGCATTTGGGGCTTAGAGAGTGTATCTCTATTGTATCAATACAAAGGTGACTTAAAATCAAAAAAGAAAAAAAAGCATCTCTAAGCCGCAAGTGCTTTTTTTTTCTTTTTTGATTTTAAGTCACCTTTGTATTGATTTGAAAATTAGAAGCTTCGGGCCCGGAGAGATAGCACAGCGGCATTTGCCTTGCAAGCAGCCGATCCAGGACCAAAGGTGGTTGGTTCGAATCCCGGTGTCCCATATGGTCCCCCGTGCCTGCCAGGAGCTATTTCTGAGCAGATAGCCAGGAGTAACCCCTGAGCACCGCCGGGTGTGGCCCAAAAAACCAAAAAAAAAAAAAAAAAAAAAAAGAAAATTAGAAGCTTCTTCAACTAAAAATGAATTTTCTTAGGTGTATTGAGAGGGAAACTCTAAACAAACCTCTTTTACTTGAAGCTACCTGTTAAAGTATCTTTCTGATCCAGAGCAATAATATAGTGGGTAGCATGTAGACAACTGGGCTTCAGTCCCTACATCTCATATAGTTTCTAAGCCCTGTCAGGAGTGATCTCTGAGCAGCTCCAGGTGTGACAACCTCTCCCATCATGGGCTCAAGTTGGTAGAGTTGGTAGAACATATACTTGCAACTCTGGGTTGAGTTTGATCCTCAGCACCTTTTTTAAAAAGCCCAATTGGAGATTTTACTCAATGAATGGTAAGGTCTGGGTTTTGATCCCTAGCACTTTATATTTTAAAATAATAACAAATTCAGAAGAGAAAAACCTTGAGAGCTACTGATTTGGGCAAAGAACTGTCAACTAGATGAGATAAGGATGTTTCTTTTAATTGTATGATCTAAGCTGATTAAAATGTGTGGTTTTGTTTGTTTGTTTTATGCTTACAGTACATGCTACAAAGGACCCAAGATCAAGATGAAAATGTGGCTCTTGAAGCCTGTGAATTTTGGCTCACTTTGGCTGAACAACCAATCTGCAAAGATGTACTTGTAAGGCATCTTCCTAAGTAAGTATTTTCTTTTAGAATGCTATTTTGTTCCTAAATTTAATTTTCTTGTTTTTGATATTTTTAAGTTGTATCCTTCCATCAGGGAGTGAGATTCTGTTGAAGCCACGCATAAATCTTTTTTTTTTTTGGTTTTTGGGTCACACCCGGCAGTACTCAGGGGTTACTCCTGGCTCTACACTCAGAAATCGCTCCTGGCAGGCTCGGGGGACCATATGGGATGTCGGGATTCGAACCACTGACCTTCTGCATGAGAGGCAAACACCTTACCTCCGTGCTATATCTCCGGCCCCAAATCTTATTATTTTAATTGCATGAAAGCTTATGATAAATCTTATTGGCTATTTCTTGAAATGTGAAATTTTTTTGGATTTTGTTTTTGTTCTTCTGGAATTCCTGTAATTCAGACACAGTTCTGCTAGTTCTTTCTCTACGAGTACTTTCTTGATCTTAGAAATGTGATATTTTTTTAATAAAATTGAATATTGTAAAATTAACTTTTTAAAAAAAATGTCTTTAGTGTGTAAAAATATTGTAGATGTCCAGCATAATGATATATTAAATCTGAAGTTGGAAATCTGAATATATGAATATGAAAATACATGAAATATGAAAATTATGTATTTGAAAATAAAATAGTAATATAAGGTCATGAAAGGAAAAATTTTTATTTGGTTTTGAAGCCACATCTAGTAATCCTCAAGACTTACTAATTAATCGTGGCTTTGCACTCAGGGATCATTCTTCACAGTGCTTGTTGGGACCCGGTGAGGTACCAGGGATTGAACCCATTTTGGCTGCATGCAAGAAAAGCATCCTACCCACTGTACTATCTCTTGGTCTCTATGGAAGAAAATTATTAAACACGGGACTTTTTGGTTCTGTCTGATATTTTATGTCCCTGAATGATTCTGTTGGTATTTTTGATAGTCTTTTACTTCCTTTTTCTTGTGTTAGTCTATTATTAGATAACTTAATTCAGGGACTTGGGAAGTTAAATTTGATTGTAAACAAAATACTTAACAGGCAGTTAGCCTTTATTACTCTAGTGCATTTTTCTCCATGTCTTTAAAATTTCAGTGACTAAATACAGTCTTCTGTTATTGAATATTTAAGTTATTTTTCCTTTATCTTTATGTAATGAGTAGTCTTGGAATAAAGAATGAAGATCTTTGTTCCCCTTTTTTTGGTCACACCCAGTGGTGACACTCAGGGATACTCCTGGATCTGCACTCAGAAATTGTTCTTGGAAGGCTCCAGGGAACATATGTGATGCTGGGAATCGAACCAACATCTTTCCTGGGTTGGCCTGTGCAAGGCAAATGCCTATGGCTGTGCTATCTCTCCAGCTATGGCTGTGCTCTCTCTCCAGCTCCCAAGATCTTTGTTCTTGATTGATTCTCTGGGGTAGAATTTTTAGTGATTTTTTTTTTTTATTTTTTATTTAGGTCCAGGGCCCTGAATATATGTTTAAGATATTTTCTACATGCTCTAGTTAGTCCTCTCACTATCCATCGCCATCGTTTTGCAACTTTTGCAAACTATTACAGTGCTTATACTGTTAGTAATCTGAATAAGCAAAATGGAAAAAATTTACTTTGTATATTATATTAGAGAAGTTACATGTTTTCAGATGTTTACAAAATCTGAATATTCTTGTTTTTATATAGTCAGTCAAGTATTTTTTTCTTTACCAGTAATTTTTTTCACACTAAGAAAGCAGCAATTTGACCTTTCATTTTATTTAGAATTTATTTGGGAATAATAGACAAATTGATAACAAGTGGATATTTTTTTTTTTATTAGGACATTCCAATATCATTTTATCTCTTTCCTCCCTAATTTTGAGCTGCTTTTACACAGTGAATTTGATTCTTAACTAGTTGAGAATATACTTCTAGAAGTTACTTTAAACATTCCCATAAAAACAAAGATTTACTAAGACCCAAACTTAATTTTAATAAACATTATAATAATGTGCAATTATAGCTATTCACCTTTGTCATTACACCAGTAACATCTAAGTAACCTTAAAGCAAGCACAAAATTGATAGCAAGCTAACAGATCAGCACTTCGCATTTTGCCCTGCATATTAGTCCTCTAAACAGCCCTAACTAGACATAATTGGATTGATTTATGTCTTCTGACCAAACTTAAGTTTATGAATTATAAGAAATTTTCTTTTTTTATTTAAAACAATGATTTTTAAGAATAGAGTATCAATTTGGTGCATTGGTTTTTAGTTCTTTTGGGCCACACCTGGCGGTACTCAAGGGACCATATGGAACACTGGATCAGACCCTGCCTCTAAATTCTTTTTTTTTAATTTGCTATTAATATTTTTAAAAAAACTCTTGTCTGTTAATGAAAGAAATAAAAGTACTAAATGTAGACTCAGTAAAAATGTCAAGCTGGAAAGATAAAAGATTAAATAAAGATAAAAGATTAAAGATCTTGCATTACCTGCAACCTATGTTCATTTGATGCCTGTTTGCTCCTGGTGACTCTCTAAAGTGGCCCACAGCCACCTCTGAATGCCACCAAGTATGACCCCCCCCCCACCTAAAACAAAAATGGTACAATGTTTCTTTTAACTTCTTTCCCTCCACAGAGACCAAATATCTCTCTGAGATAGTCTGTTTCCAAGTTTTAAATGGTGAGCATTTAGATTCTTTTCATTGTTTTGGTCACAACATCAAGGAACATTGATCTTCAGGTTGAAATATTTATTAGATTAAAATATTGGAGAAAGCGCTCTTTTTGCTATTTACATTTAAACTACCTTATCTCCTCTAAAGATTCCTTTTAATGCAGTGTTTAAACTTATGAATGCGTAGCTAAAAGAGTTTTGGTGCAGCACACATTAAATTTGCTCTCAGAAAGTCTTAGCAGTGATTACTGCCTCCCTGCTATTACTGGCATACAGAATCTTAAGGTTTTCTAGTTCTGTTAAGATCATTGGATCTTTGTTTTATGGATTCATTTCTTTCTAGGTTGATACCTGTATTAGTAAATGGCATGAAGTACTCAGATATAGATATTATTCTACTTAAGGTAAGGTAGCTTCCAAATAAATACAGTGCTTCGTTTTTCTGAATTGGGGGTGGTTGTTTATTTTTGTTTCGTTTCCTTTCTTGTCTTTAAATTTTGAATATGACTTTATTTAGAATTGTAAATAGGATTCAAGTTATATTCTCCAAAATTCAAAGTAGAACTAGTCATTTGGATGTAAATATACTTCAATTGGAATTGAATAGAGAAGTTGGCATTAATATTCTGTTGATTCGAGCTATTTTGAAGCGATTTTTGTTTTGTTTTTTTGGGCCACACCCAGTGACGATCAGGGTTTACTCCTGGCTATGTGCTCAGAAATCACTTCTGGCTTAGGGGACCATATGGGATGCCCAGGATCAAACCCAAGTCTGTCCTGAGTCAGCTGCATGCAATGCAAATGCCCTACCGCTATACTATCGCTTCAGCCCTTGAACTGATTTTTAGCTACCTTAAATATCTGAATTTAATTCAGTTTCTTATATTGTCTGTCACAACCCATATGGAGTCACAGAACTGAATGAGGGGGTTTTTAAATAGCTGGATTTTTTTTTTCTTTTCGGGGGATCATACCTGGGAATGTTCAGGGGTTACTCCTGGCTCTGTGCTCTGAAATTTCTCCTGGCAGGCTCGGGGGACCATAATGGATGCCAAAAATCTAATCCGGGTCTGTCCCAGGTCAGCCTCATGGAAGGCATACGCCCTACAGCTGTGCTTCTCTCCAGCCCTAAATTAGTTGTTTTTAAATCTAGGTATGATTTAGTGTCAGTGCTTGGTTTGCATATACTATTTTATATATGTAGGGTCCTGGTAGAAAAAGTTTAAGAGACTCAGCTAGATTTTGGCAACTGATGGGAGTAATATAATTAATCACAGGTACCTATAACAGGCTTTATATTAGTCTATTTTCCCCTTCACGAAGGATTATTTTTTGCACTTGGGATTGTTTATTTGGGAGCTGTACTTAAAAATCCTACGCTCCACCCCATCTCCAGATACTCAGATTCTTTTATTCGTGTTCATTTTATTAACATGCAATGAATGCCACCAAACCAGGGTGATGTTGAAGAAGATGAAACAATTCCTGATAGTGAACAGGATATAAGACCACGTTTTCATCGATCAAGGACAGTTGCTCAACAGCACGATGAAGATGGAATTGAGGAGGAGGAGGAGGATGACGACGAAATTGATGATGATGACACCATTTCTGACTGGAATTTAAGTAAGTTGGGGGAAAGCATAGTTGACTGGTTCACAGTAACTTTCTGAAGATAATTTATGTACAATTCAGTGATTTTTAAAATATTGACAGAATTACACAGTCATCAATACACTAAGTTTTGGAGCATTTTTATTCAACCTAAAATACTTCTCAAGACCAGAGAAAAAAGAATAAAATTTAAGGCGCCAGAGTGATAATATAGCAGGTAGGACATCTGCCTTTTGCACAGCTGACCCTGGTTTAATCCCCAATATCCTGTATGCCCCCCCCCCCCCAGCACTGTTCACCAGTGTGAGCACAGAGCCAAAAGTAAACCCTGAACACTTAGCAGGTGTTTCCCCACCACCACCAAAAAAAAAAAAAAAACTCAAAAAGGTTAACTAAGCACTTTACTTGCACACTACCCACTGAATATTATTGTATTTGGTTACCCAATCACCAACTCATGGTTTTCAGTTTTCTCTTTTTCTTCCACTCCCTAATCATTAGCAACTACTATACCATTTTCTTTGTATTTTCTATAAACAGAACAATTGGATAACAACCTGTGATTCTATGTTTCTGATTTCACTGAGCCTGTTGTCAGAGTTCGTCTATGGTGTGGCTTGAATCATTGTTTCATTCCCTTTAGTTAATTGACATTTTGTTGTTTCCTCCTTTGTTTTGAATAGTAGTAGTATATGTTAAAGAGGGTGTGTGTGTGTGTGTGTGTTTTAAGTTCTCTTGGGATTGTTGGTAATTAAATCTTTTGAGGAACTTCCACATCAAGTGTCTCCACCATTTATTTTCCTATCAGCAATTTCTTACATTCCAGTTTCTTTATGCTTTTTAACAGTTGATTATTTATTACAATCATTATAGTGGAATTGAAGCAGTATCTTTTTGTAGTTTGGGTTTGCATTTTTCTGATGTGCCTTTTATACATTTATTAGTTATTAGAGTTCTTTAAAAATAAAAAGTTGAGGGGCCGGGCGGTGGCGCTGGAGATAAGGTGCCTGCCTTGCCTGCGCTAGCTTAGGACGGACCGCGGTTCGATCACCCGGCGCCCCATATGGTCCCCCAAGAAGCCAGGAGCAACTTCTGAGCGCATAGCCAGGAGAACCCCTGAGCGTCACAGGGTGTGGCCCAAAAACCAAAAAAAAAATAAATAAATAAATAAAAAGTTGGGCCAGACAGATAGCATAGAGGTAGGGTGTTTTGCATTGCATGTAGGACAGTGGTTCTAATCCCGGCATCCCAAATGTCCCATATGAGGCAATTTCTGAGCATAGAGCCAGGAGTAACCCCTGAGCGCTGCCAGGTGTGACCCAAAAACAAAAAAATAAATAATAAATAAAATAAAAGACAACTTCTATTTCTCATTTTCTTTCGTATTATAAAGTAAAAATATTGACTCTAGATTTTTGCTGTTTTCCTAACAAAATATTTTGTGAGTTTGTCCAAGAATTAAATGAATGGCTTATTTTATTCTTTTTTTTTTTTTTTTTTTTTTTTTTTTTTGGTTTTTGGGTCACACCCAGCAGCGCTCAGGGGTTACTCCTGGCTCTATGTTCAGAAACCGCTCCTGGCAGGCTCAGGGGACCATATGGCATGCCAGGATTCAAACCACCGTCCTTCTGCATGCAAGGCAAATGCCCTACCTCCATGCTATCTATCTCTCCAGCCCCAGCTTGATTTATTCTGAGTAATAGAAATTACTTTGTGATACTCAAATTTGAAAATTATGTTTTGTCTTTTTTGTTTGCTTTATACGTGCATTTTGTGTGTGTGTGTGTGTGTGTGTGTGTGTGTACGTGCCACACCAGCATGTACTCAGGCTTACTCCTGGTTCTGCAGTGAGGGATCACTATTAGCAGGCTTGGGGGACCATATGGAATGCTGGGAATTGATCCCAGGTCAGCTCTGTGCAGGGCAGTCTCCTTCCCTGCTGTACTATTGCATCAACCTTTATTACATATTTTTAACCTTAATTGAAAATACAGAAGCCATCACTCCTGGATCATGCAATTGAATAACTTTGGGGATGTACATAGATCCTTTAATTTTGTTTTGCTTGTTTGTTGATTTTTAATGTTTGCTCCACTAGTTTCTAAGTTAAATGCTTCTCAGTTTTAGCATTGACAGGCCACAAGTTTTTTGTTGTAATGATTATCCTGTATATATCTTGGTAGGTTGAACAGTATCTTTGACAAAGCTTAATAGCTGCTCTCAACTCCATGCACAGTATGACAAGACAATAAGGTCCCCAGACATTGCCATTGTACATTAGGGAATATAATCACCCTCAGTTAAGAACCGTTGCTATAATGTACAGTGTTTGAATTTGGGGGGGGGCCATACCCGTTTGATGCTCAGGGGTTACTCCTGACTAAGCGCTCAGAAATTGCTCCTGGCTTGGGAGGACCATATGGGACACTAGGGGATCAAACCGCGGTCCTTTGGCTAGTGCTTGCAAGGCAGACACCTTACCTCTAGCGCCACCTTGCCGGCCCCCAGTGTTTGAATTTCTTTTTTTTTTTTTTTTTTTTTTTTTTGGTTTTTGGGCCACACCCTGTGACGCTCAGGGGTTACTCCTGGCTATGCGCTCAGAAGTCGCTCCTGGCTTGGGGGACCATATGGGACGCCGGGGGATCGAACCACGGTCCGTCCTAGGCTAGCGCAGGCAAGGCAGGCACCTTACCTCCAGCGCCACCGCCCGGCCCTGAATTTCTAATATAACAGATGAAGGGGTTATGGGCATGATTTCATTAAACAACTGCAAATTCCTCTTTTTCCTGTTCAGTTTCTTAGAGAACCTGATATCCCTTCTACTTCATGTAAGACTGCTCATGTACATTAAATTTTTAAATTTATTTCTTGTTTGATGTTTGTGTTTGAGCCTCCTGGTGATAGTTCTGTCACTTCAGCTACATCTAGCGATGCTTAGGAGGAGGACCTATGGGGCTAGGAAGCAAATCCAGAGCTTTGCATGTGATTTATCCAAGGTTCACATATAAACTGCTTACTGATGGCACATATACCATTACTGCAACTCAAACCTCAAATAAGAGAACCTAGAGATTTTTACTACTCTCACAAATCTCATATATGCCCACCCCAAGTGTGGAATAGTTTAGATAAAGCCTAAAGGGATAACTGTACAAAATTAAATACATTGAATTAGCAGATAAACTTTTACTTAAAGTTTGTGGGGGATTTTTTTTTGGTGTTATCTCAATTTTTCTGATCATATACAGAAAATTGACAGACCTTTTATGAAGAAGAGATTGAATTTCTGAAAATGAGACCCAAGTTCTGACTCTGTCCCATATGACATCTAACTTGGTTTTTTGGTTTTGTTGTTTTTTGTTTTGTTTTTTTGTTTTTTTTGGGTTTTTTGGGTTTTTTGTTTTGTTTTTTTTTTTTTTTGACTCAGGGGTTACTTCTGGCTCTATGCTCAGAAATCGCTCCTGGCAGTCTGGGGGACCATATGGGACGCCGGGATTTGAACCACCGTCCTTCTGCATGGAAGGCAAACGTCCTACCTCCATGCTATCTCTTCGGCCCCCTAACTTGTTTTCTATATCAATGCATACACATTAAGTTTCACAGCAGTATAATAAATACTCAGTTGTATGACTTTTACTATGCACTATAACTAATACCTTTGTTGAATGAAATGCTATTTCCTGACAAGGTAACTTCCCTTTTTTAGACTTTTGCCATTGTCTAATATCTTGTTGATAGACTGTTGAGTACAGTTCACACTGGGAAAATGTACTACTCGTATTTTTTAAGTGTAAATGTAACTAAATTGTTGCAGTAATTGAAATTAAAATTGATACATAGTCTTATATTCAATAGTTTCTCTTTCTACCTTTTATTTAATTGAATTATTTGAAATGGTAACGTATAAAGTGCTGATGGTGTAATGTTTAATAAAATGAAGGGAGATAAAATATTTTGCATTGACTTATTTCTTTAGGAAAATGTTCTGCTGCTGCTCTTGATGTTCTCGCAAATGTGTATCGTGATGAGCTTTTACCACATATTTTGCCTCTTTTGAAAGAATTGCTTTTTCATCATGAGTGGGTTGTTAAAGAATCAGGCATCTTGGTTTTAGGAGCTATTGCTGAAGGTAAGTTTTATGTTAAACTTGAATATGAAGTTCTTAGTAATTAATGCAGCTTGGACATCTTAAGGAATTATTTATCAATAAGCAAAGACACTATTTAATAGGCATAATTATGCCTTGCTTACAAGAAACATGCTATTAGGTATTTTGTCATGTGCATATTATAGAGTGTAATTTACAAATTAAATAAATGGTCCCTATTAAAACCACTATGATATAGTCCATCATGGAGCAGAACATTGTTTGTCAATGGTATTATTCTACTTTTTACAAGCCCAGATAACTGAGTATGACTCTCTTGTAGAACTGGGCTGTAGGTTTCCTATCATAAAATCTATCTCTGAGCAGAAGTTTGTCTGTCTATGGTATTACTGTACTTCTGCCACCCCCCGGGGGCAGGGGAATTAACAAAAGGCCTATCTTCAGCCAGTCCTAGGTGTGCTTTATAAGTAAGGAAATCTTTATTTTCAGTGAAAATAAGTTGTAAACAAACAAAAACAAAGAAGCAACAAACAAGAAAGAAGTAAACAAATACAAAGAACGGTGATCTCTTTTTGGGGGGAGGGGTTGGTGAAACCAAGTTGTAAGTTGTAAACCAGTACATGACTATGATGTATTTATTAGGTGTTTCCAACCTTTTCTACTGGCCAGATGGGCTGGTCATTTAAAGCACTGATCTACTTTAACCTCAAAATGAGTATTTGAATCTAAAGCTATCATAAAATGAGTTTTTGCTTTGAACGAGTTCTGAATGAAAGAACTTTGATATAAGAAACATCTGAATTGCTAGAAAAGTCCTTTGTTCCTAGATAAATACCAGAAACTTAAGTCTGTTCTAACTATCAGTATCTATCTACAAGGTATTGAAGCATTTCATTTATCTTTATGGAGATGACCTGAATGCTTTTCTTGTGTGTTTTGGTTTAGTATTCAACTAAAAATTTTGTTATAGCCAAATAAAAGCATTTTAGGAAAGTTTTTTTTTTCCCCCTAGGTTGCATGCAGGGCATGACTCCATACTTGCCTGAACTTATTCCTCACCTAATTCAGTGCCTCTCTGATAAAAAGGCTCTTGTGCGTTCCATAACATGCTGGACTCTTAGTCGCTATGCACACTGGGTCGTCGGCCAACCCCCAGACACGTACCTGAAGCCATTAATGACAGAATTACTAAAACGTATTCTGGATAGCAACAAGAGAGTACAAGAAGCTGCCTGCAGGTGAGATAACAAATGTTCATGGGGCTAGGCAAGTGTGTATTTCCATAAGAAATGTATTTTGAACTGTGGTCATATTATGTCAGAGGTAAATAAATAATTAGTAGAATTTGGTTATCAGTATCTTTCATCTAAAACTTGATAATTTGGTAGTTCAAAGTATAAAACCTGAAAAAGGCATCTGTCTCTGTTGTTTCTTAAGCTTTCCTCCCCCCACTCCCAACTCAGTGGTTCAATTACCGATATAATTATCTTTCACTTTTAAATTTTATAGACATCTGAGAGGTAATAGGAAGGCCCATCATTATGAAAGAATAACAATATTCATCATTACTTTGCAGGTCAAGAAGTATAAATGCACAGAAAGTCCCACAGTGACCTATTTGTTATTTCATGGATCTGTTCTAGTTGAGTTTGTGACTTAATATCACACCAGCATTTAGTTTCATACTACAAATATTCCAGTTTTTGGACACAAACCTTTTTGTCCTAAAAGGTCTCCCATTTACATTTATGGGTTTTTTGTTTGTTTGTTTGTTCGTTTGTTTGGGGGCCACACCCGACAGTGATCAGGTTACTCCTGGCTCTGTACTCAGGAATCACTCCTGGCAGGATCAGTGGACCATATAGGATGAAGGGGATCAAACTCAGTTGGCCACATGCAAGGCAAGTGCTCTACCCACTGTACTATTGTTCAGGACCCACATTTATGGTTCTTAATATTGCAAACAGTTGCTTTTTACCATTTACTTTGTTAATAAATAGCTGTTGAAAGGAAAGGAAATTTTAGAGGGGTTCATGAAGGTTTTAAGCAAAAATATCTGGAAGATAGATGATAGAACAGTAGTATAGCAGTCAAGGTACTAGCCTTGTATGTGAATTTGATCCCTATCACCACTTAAGTGTCTCAGAGTCCACCTGAAGTGAACCCCGGACACAGCTGGAAGGAGTTCTAATTCTACTTTTTAAGAAGTAGTCAAGCAACTGTGAAAATTGTAATGCTATTTTTTATTTCAGGGAAGGGTAGATTTGATGTTTGGTTTCCTGTAGATTATTCAATCAGAAAATTTATTTTTTAACTGTTAGGCATACAATGAATGCTTGAATTTATAAATTTCTGACATCTTATATCTTAGACTATAGTAAGGAATACTAAACTATAATTAAATTTTATGATAATGGGATCAGAGAATAGTACAGTAGATATGACACTTGCCTTATGTGGAGTTAATGTAAGTTTGATTCCCAGGACCCCAGATTGTCCCTAAATATCACCAAATGTGACCCCAAATCAAAAAATTTTATGGTAAGTCTATGAAGGAAGTAAATAGTGAATAGGATTTACTATAAAGGAGCAAATATTAGGAAATAATAGATTAGGTACAAGAAAAGATAATATAAACCATAATTACAGTAAAAAAATGACTAGATTTACCTAAGAGTTTAATAGGTTAAAAGTAACTGTTGAAGCACTGAAGAATTTTCCCCTTAATTACCCTTTAAATGAACTATGGAAAATTTGTAAAATGCATGCACATATATTCTAGAATATAATGGGCTTAGGAAATGTTTTCACATTATTAAGGAATAATTCACAAAAATATTTGCCATGTAATTGAAAGACTACAGCATCATTATTTGTTACACATATGTTGTGAAACAGTAACCAAGATGATAGCAACACCATCAACTCTGTGGTGAGAATGCTCCAGATTATTATACTACCACCCAAAATTTCAGCTGTAACATACCATGTATTTGACTATAGACACCATGCTCTACATCTGTCCTCAGATTTTACTCTTTACCTGCAAGTTTGTGTTTTTTGATCTATGTCACTCAGTTGTATTCTACTTCTAGAACTAAGAAATGTTTAATATGTCATGTTGATGATATGTATATCACACATAGCATTAAAAATGTTTGTCTTTGAGGCCAGAATGGTGGTGCAGCGATAGGGCATTTACTTTGCATGCAGCTGACCTAGGACAGACCGCAGTTCGATCCCAGGCATCCCATATGATCCCCCACGCCAGGAGAGATTTCTGAGCTTGTAGCCAGGAGTAACCCTGAGCATCACTGGGTGTGGGCCGGAGCCATAGCACAGCAGTAGGGCGTTTGCCCTGCATGCGACCAACCTTGGATGGACAGCAGTTCGATTCCCAGCATCCCATGTGGTCCCCAAGTCTGCCAGGACCAATTTCTGAGCACAGAACCAGGAGTAACCCCTGAGAGCTACTGGGTGTGACCCAAAACCCTCCCCCCCCCCCAAAAAAAAAAGGTATATAAGTCAGTAGTGTTGTAATAGCACATCCTTTTTTTCATGGTAATTATTACATTTATCCTTATTTGTTTCTTGGTAAACATCCTGTAAAGTTTTGAGCTTAAAGCATTAAATCTGGTCTCATTACTTTGAGCCATTCATTAGAATAAAAGCTCTTAAGTATGGGAACATTGTTTATTTGTGCTGATATTCCCAGTGCACAGTGACTCAATGAAGCAAGTTATTAGATGAAGAAATATAAGAACCAATATTTTAATTCTATAATTCTATAATTATTATCATTATAGTTTAAGTGGATGCCTTTAGATGACACCTTTGAAAAAACGGAAGTAGTGAAAAAAATAAACATCAAATGTGTTTTGAGGCAGAGAAGGGCATGTCAAATGTGAAGAGATAATCTGTGAACTATTTATTGTATATTTTTTTGGGGGGGGCCACACCCAGTAACGCTCAGGGGTTACTCCTGGCTATGTGCTCAGAAGTTGCTCCTGGCTTGGGGGACCATATGGGACACCGGGGGATCGAACCGCGGTCCGTCCAAGGTTAGCGCAGGCAAGGCAGGCACCTTACCTTTAGCGCCACTGCCCGGCCCCTATTTATTGTATATTATAGAAGCTGTTCCTTTTCTACATTACATTCTCTTTCACAATTGCAGTGCCTTTGCTACCCTAGAAGAGGAGGCTTGTACAGAACTTGTTCCTTACCTTGCTTATATACTTGATACCTTGGTCTTCGCGTTTAGTAAATACCAGCATAAGAACCTGCTCATTCTTTATGATGCCATAGGAACATTAGCAGACTCAGTAGGACACCATTTAAACAAGCCAGTAAGTATAATGACTTGTTATGGAAAATACATGTAATAGAGTTATTAATCAACCAGTTAGTTGCCAGTGGTGGCCAAAGGGAGGGGGAACCTAATAACTGTAAACTTTCTAAATAAAGGAGGAGAAAAGGGACTGGAGAGACAGGACAAATGACAGCATGTGCTTTTCATGCAGGAGATAGGGTGCCATTCGTGGGCACAGTGATTTCCACCCCTAAACAAACAAAGAACGAATAGAATTAGCTTTATTTAAGTAGTATTTAATACTGTAGATTGGTTCAGTTTTGAAAACATGTCTGGCAGTGTTCAAGGCTTACTCCTGGTTCTGTGGTCAGGGATCACTTCTGCAGGCTTAGGGGACTATATAGGTCCTGGGGATTGAACCTGCATTGGCTGCATACAATGTAATGCCTTAACCTGCTATACTATGTCCAGCTTCAAGACTGTAGGGTTTTTTGGTTTTGTTTTTTGGGGGGAAGGGGCTTCCTGGTGGCGCTCAGAAGTTACTCCTGGCTCTGTGCTCAGAAGTTGCTCGAACCGGGGTCCATCCTGTGTTGGCTACGGTCAAGACAAACACCTCACTACTGTACTATCACTCCAGCTTTAAGACTATAGCCTTAATATAGCTCAAAATTCCCTGCATAAGAATAGCTTTTGTGTTTTTAATTGCCAAATGAAAGCCCCTAAAAATTTATCTTTATTTATAAGTTACCCTTAAAATTTACTGTGCAGAACACATGATTTGTGGGTTTGTTGTTTTTTTTAATTGATGCTGTTTTGTTTTGGGGACAGGAATCTATGCCAAGGATGAAACCCAAGGTCTTAAACATTTAAGACATGCTTTACACTGAGTTGAGGAGCCAGAGAGATGGCATGGAGGTGGGGCGTTTGCCTTGCATGCAAAAAGACAGTGTTTCAAATCCCAGCATCCCATACGGTCCCCCGAGCCTGCCAGGAGCGATTTCTGAGCACAGAGCCAGGAATAACCCTTGAGCGCTACTGGGTGTGGGGGGACCCCCCCCCCCCAAATAAACACTGAGCTGAGTGTCAACTACCTCTGGTTTTACTTTTCTACAGCATTCAATAGGTTTGTGACTATTCTAGCTCAGACCCTTTAAAATATATTGCCCTTTTTTGGGGGGAGCGGGGGTGGTTACTCCTGGCTCTATGCTCAGAAATCGCACCTGGCAGGCATGGGAGACTATATGGGACTCAAACCACCGTCCTTCTGCATGCAAGGCAAACGCCTTACCTCCATGCTTATCTCTCTGGCCCATATAGGACCTTTTTTTATGTGAAGCTTTCGTGTACTTGGTTTTATGGATTCTACTGTTTTAAGGGTAGATGGTCACTTAAAAGTAAGGTTAATTAAGCTCATCCCTAAATTATGATCAAATCTTAATGCACTACTACTGTTTATATGCACCTGTTTAAGGCACCAAGTAGAGTAGGAATAAATCTAAAAATTCTCAGTGGATATGAATTTTCATAGACTCCAAGTGAAGTTGTATGCAGATGATAGTTTTTTGTGTTTGTCATTTTAAACAGGAATATATTCAGATGCTAATGCCTCCACTGATCCAGAAATGGAACATGTTAAAAGATGAAGATAAAGATCTCTTTCCTTTACTTGAGGTATGTTGGGAACATTTAATCCAACAATATTTCAGCAGAAATGTATGTCCAAATTTAAAATAGTGAGTATAAGAGAGAATAAAGTCTTGATAAATTTATATTCGATATCATGTATATTAAAATGTTGAATAAATTGTAACTTTATTGCTACTTACAATATGGTATATTTATATTCATTATTAAATAGAAAAGTCATTGGGTGTTTATCATTTTTAGTCTGTTATGTGATTTTATATTAAATGAATATACTCATGCAAAATAATGTCAGACTTTTCTAAGCAGGAACTTTTTTACAAAAGTAATTTTCCATGTATATATAAATTTTTTTAATTCCTTCAAAATTGTATATAATACTGAAATTTCTGAACTATTTTATTTTCAGTTACTCAGTTGACTTGATTAGAAACAATTATTTCCCCTTTTGTTTGAGTGTCACCACTTGTGCCATAGATTAGGCATAGAAGCAAAAATCCCTGACCAAGAGCACTGGCTGATTCTGGGCCCAGCAAAACAAGAATATCCTGTACATGGCTAGTAACACTTAATTTCAGGTTGGGATTCAGAATATTCTGAGTACTGAAATCATGGACTGAAATGGGAGTATAAATACATTTAAGGAGAAAAAGGATCGGAACATAATGCTAAATCTGTTTTGAAGAATAGCAAACTTATTTCTGTTAATTTTTTTTTTTTTGAAGAAAACTTCCCCTTACTGGTTATCAAACTTAGCAGCAGCAAAAGATTTGGAGCGATAACTATTTGTAATAGACAGGTAGAAAAGGCTTATAAATGACTAGTATCTTAGTACTTGTACATTCAGGCATTTATCATGATATCTTCACATACCTAGAAATTTTGCGTGTGTTTCTTTCCAGTGCCTATCTTCAGTTGCCACAGCCCTGCAGTCTGGGTTTCTTCCATATTGTGAACCTGTGTATCAGCGTTGTGTAAATCTAGTACAAAAGACCCTCGCGCAAGCTATGGTATTATTTTTTTTCTCCCTAGCTTAGTAACCTTTTTCTAAGTTGAGATGGAATCTAAAGGCAGACATTTCCAGTAATTGAATAAGTTTCTTTCAAAATTGTCTCATTTCAGCTGAACAATGCTCAGCCAGATCAATATGAGGCTCCAGATAAAGATTTTATGATTGTGGCTCTTGATTTACTCAGCGGCCTGGCCGAAGGACTTGGAGGCAACATTGAACAGCTAGTAGCCCGAAGTAACATACTAACCCTAATGTATCAGTGCATGCAGGTAAGACTTGATCAAATAAGCTGAGATCTGATTCTCTGTATTGCAGTGGAATTCATTTCTTCCTCTTTCTTGTAGGATAAGATGCCAGAAGTTCGGCAGAGTTCCTTTGCCCTATTAGGCGACCTGACAAAAGCTTGTTTTCAGCATGTTAAGCCTTGTATAGGTATGATTGTTTTGCTGCCACTGTTAATCTGGATCTTATATTTTTACATCAGTTTTGTTTTATTAAACAAGTTTATGGAATCTAGTATTTATAAATGTATGTTTGATAGGTTAAAGCTGTTGATTATAGCTAGCAGACCTTATATTTTGTTTCTTTGAGCTCACTATGTTTTTCGATGTTCCAGTGAATGGAGAAAGGTTGAGAAAGTATTACTCTTGGGGCCGGAATGATAAGAGGGCCAGTAGGACTCTGCCAACCTGGGTTTGATCCCCAATATCTCATATAGTTCCCTGAGTAAATAACAGGTGTGGCCCAAAAACCAAAAAGTGTTAGTTGTACATTAAGGACCTACATGAAACCTTGAATAATATGTGCTACTTCATAAATAGTTTTTTGAGTAAGATTTTATTTTTGATGTACATAATAATAACATGATTTTTCATAATCAGTACAACAGATGTAAAGTTAACTACAAATGTTTGCAATATCATGGGAAACATGTCAAACATTTACAAATGGTTTGTTGTAGGGCAGAACACTAGTGCAATGGGTAGGGCGTTTGCCTTGCATGCAACCAACCCCGGTTTGACCCACGTCATCCCATATGGTCACCAAGCCTTTCAGGAGTAATTTCTGAGTGCAGAGCCAGGAGTAACCCCTGGGTGTGACCCAGCAATCAAAAAATTAAAAGGATTTGGTTTTTTTTGTTTTGGTTTGGTTTGGTTTGGTTTGGTTTGGTTTGGTTTGGTATTGGGCCACACCCGGCGGTGCTCAGGGGTCACTCCTAGCTGGCTGCTCAGAAATAGCTCCTGGCAGGCACGGGGACCATATGGGACACCGGGATTCGAACCAACCACCTTAGGTCCTGGATCAGCTGCTTGCAAGGCAAACGCCGCTGTGCTATCTATCCCCGAGCCCCAAAGGATTTGTTTTTATATTGATGCTGTTTGTATTAGCACGATTGTTTTCATAAAACTGCTATGAATTTCTGTAAAAGTTTGTGTTATATAAAGGACTAGGGACAGATATTAAGGTGGGCAAGCCCCTTGTCTTACACACATTGGACTCAGATTTGTTCCCCAGTACCACATAGTAAGATAGGACTTTCCCCCTCCCAGCAACAAAATAATCAAAGCCAAGCTTATCAGTATTACTAAAACTGTGAAATTGAGTTTGGCTTAGGTTCATTCATTTTTTTGGAGTTTTAAAGGTCATATTTTAGAGGTTGAAGAAGCTAGCTATTTGGGGGTTAAGATATTTGCCTTGCATGGGGACAACTCCAGTTTAACTACTATGGCCCCTTGAACACCTCCAGAGTTCTTTACTGCGCACAGGTCTAGGAATAGCCCCTGAGCCATTTCTGGGTGTGGCCAACTTCCCTTCCTTTCTAAAGACTATTTTTTGTTTGCTTGTTTGTTTGGGTCACACCCGTTGACCCGTTGACGATCAGGGGTTACTCCTAGCTTCGCCCTCAGAAATTGCTCCAGGCCCGGGAGACCATATGGGATCTGGGGATCAAACCCAGGTCCGCCCTGGGTCAGTCACATGCAAGGCAAATGCCCTACTGCTGTGTTATCGCTCCAGCTCCCTCCCCCCCCAGACTATTTTGATTTTCCATTTGATTCAAGGAGATTTTTCCCATATCGATAAATTTTTGCTCTGAAGACCAACAAATCATATTGAGGAGGCAAGATACTTACTTGATTGACTTTTATTTACCAATAATGAATTGATCCCAAAAATCCTTCACAGGCATTTATTATGTTTCATTGTTTTGATGGAGTCCCTTTTTTGTGCCCCCATGAGCTCATGAAGATCAAGTTGTTCTGTGCTGGTAGTCATATTTTAATCCGTTTGGCTCTTGAGTCATTTTTAGATGTTTTGTTTTGGGGCCACCCCTGGCAATGTTCAGGTTACTCCTGACTATATGGAGGAATGACTCCTGACTGTGCTTCAGGAACCATATGGGATGCCAGAATCAAATCCAAGTTGGCCGCATGCAAGCCAGAGCAAGTGCCCTACCACTAGATTATCATTCTGTCCTATAACATCTCTGTTATGACAAAGCAGTCCAGCCTTTTATATTTCCTGCCCCTAGTCTGTAGTGAAATGTTTTTCTGAGAATCCTTTTAATTGGGAAATATGATTTACAGACTTGGAGTAGTAGGATAAAAGTTCATTTAAATGTGAATTTATTAAAAGTATTATTTAAACTTGTATATATGAAAATTTTTCTTTGAAGAAAGTTATATTGTGTTTTCCTTACTTTCAGTTTGAACTTTGAGTCTGCTAATGTTGATTGCTCTAATGAATTCTTCATATCTAAAAATACTAAAGCTTCAGAAACCCTGATATATTTCATGTGAAAATTCATTGGCCAGTGACTGTTTCCTTCAGTGTCTCAAGATAAATACTACATCTTTTTAAAATAGTACTCTTTAGAACTAAGGGTGTAATTGAATGGTAAAGCACTTACCTTGGTGTATGAGACCGAGTTTGATCACAGCACCAAAAGAAAAGTTTCTTGTCTGGATTTCAGTTTCAACCTAGTAGATATCCTTTAAGCACAATTTACTACTATTGAGAGATTTACTACATAGAGCTTTAAAAAAACTTTTTTTTCTAGCTGATTTCATGCCAATATTGGGAACCAACTTAAATCCAGAGTTCATTTCAGTCTGCAACAATGCCACTTGGGCTATTGGTGAAATCTCCATTCAAATGGGTAAGACTTTTTTTTCCCCTTTCATAAAGAATAAATTTTCAGATGTCTTAATATTTTTATAATTGCCTTTTTAAAAAATGATGTCTAGATACATATATCTGTGGGTGTAACTTTTTGTTTGTTTGGTTTTGGTTTTGGGTCACACCCAGTGGTGCTCAGGGGTTACTCCTGGCTGTCTGCTCAGAAATAGCTCCTGGCAGGCACGGGGGACCATATGGGACACCGGGATTGGTCCTGGATTGGCTGCTTGCAAGGCAAATGCCGCTGTGCTATCTCTCCGGGCCTGGGTGTAACTTTTTAACACAAACACAGTTAATATAAAGGTATCAAAATAGTTTGCATTATTGTAATATTTATACTTTTCTTTTTTGTTTTCTCTCTTGTAAATGATTTAGGTATAGAGATGCAGCCTTATATTCCTATGGTTTTGCACCAGCTTGTAGAAATCATTAACAGACCCAACACACCAAAGACGTTGTTAGAGAATACAGGTACCATATGACTGAACTGTTACGGTGAAGAGGAAATTAATTTGCCTTTTAATTTGTAATTAAGATGCGTAGAGAAAGCAAAGCCAGTTTTTGAGGAAATTAATTTGCCTTCTAATTTTTAATTAAGATGCATAGAGAAACCAAAGCAAAGCCAGCTTCAGAAACCCAGTTTTGTTTCTATCATTTTTGGATCCTCAATAATGACAGACATTTTAGTGTCGATTCTGTAACTAGTACTCAGAAACTAAAATATTTTCTTTTATCCCTTACTTGTTTATTAATAGTCCCTAAAATGTACGCCAGCTAACAGTATGAATTTTATGTTAATTCTGAGCAACTGGGAGCTGGGAATTAATATTTTTGATTCATAACAATATAGCCAAAAATAGTATGCAGTGTAGCAGCTAATTGGTTATCTCTGGCATATGTTATACTTGCCTTCAAATTGAAAACTTAAGCTCTGCCTTGTAGTATTCTTATTCAGGGGCTTGTTTCTCTTTTGCATTTCTGAAGAGCATGTTTATATTAAAGAATACCTTCCATACTATAGAACACATTTTAGGATGATTTTTATGCCCTGTCTGAATTTTTTAATAATGATTAAAAGATCTAAATTCTGTGTTCAATAAGATATATCCCTTCCTTTATATACTAAGATGTCTCCAGGAACATATTCATAGTCGGTCATGAGGGTCTTATCAAATTACGGTCAAAGATTGAGATTTTTTTTAAAATAAGAAAATTTATTTTAAAGGCATTTTAATTTTCTTTTGTTCAGTTATAGAAAGTATTGAATCATAATGTGATTAAATTGATATGTTTATTGGTATGGAAGGGAATCTTTTAATAATGAGACAGTTATGACTGGCTGTATGGGTACTGTTTATATAAAATAATTTTTTTTTTTTTTGCTGAAAAGTACAAAACTCTAATAGGATACTTATAAAAATATTGTCAGTTTTTTTTCTATAATGCAGTACCTATACATGACATTCAGATTTAGAATACTTAACATTATAAAAATTAACTTAAAAAATGTCTTTTTAATGTGAATGCATTATTGCAAATAAATGTTGAGTGTAATGTATATTAAAGTTTCTTGTGGGATATCAACTGGTAATTTTGCTATAGTTCTTTAAATAATTTGGCTTTATAAAATTACCCTGAGTGATTTTAACCTAAGCAAAACAAAGGGTAATTCATATTTTCCAAATTGAAGTGGCTGCCAAAAATACTTTACTTATTCCTTAAAAGAATGTTTTGTTTTTTTACTTATTAAAATATTTGTCAATGGCTAATATCTATAGGTTTTAAATGCTGCTTAATTACCAATCACTTATTGTTCACAAAGCCAATAATTTAGTCTGTGCAATTATTTGCCTTTTTCCGATCAGTATATCCTGCACTGAACTTTTTCAATGGACCATCATCTGCTTTATCGCATGTTTCATTGGATTGTTCATACTTGCCTGTTTAATGAGAATGTTGCATAGTTTGTGTCTTTTTTTGAACTTAGGTTTTCTTTCTCTTGCTTCATATAAATCTGCTGGATTTAGTATTTTCTGTGTAGTTTGCTTCAAGTAATCCTGAAACATTTTCCTTTATCCCCCCACCCTTTTTTTATGAAAGGTTAACCTGTAAGTTTTTGAGAGAACACCATTAAAGCACCTCATGATTTGTTTTCTGTTTGTATTTTTTTTTTGTTGTGTATAAATGTATTTATATGTATGTACCTTTGAATTGCAGAATGCAATTCTGAGTTGCATTTGTTTTAAACTCCTTTAGTAAGTTAAGAATAACAACTTCTGAATTCTGATGATGATGACATATTTGGTTAACTTTTACATGAAAAATTTTTTATAAAACTTTAGCTTATAATTCATATAATGTTTCATCTGTTTTGTGCTAACTTCTACAGCCAGGTAGCATTTTTGTTTGGTGCACATCTCACATGACAATTGGAGTGGAATATCTAAATTTTCTTTATGCCAAATATTGTTCGAAATTAAACTGTTAATAATCATCACTGTCGATTTTGACTGTCGATTTTTTTTTAATGTGAGATTTGACATAGTACACTTACGTGTCTCATTCAGTATGTACCATAACACCTAAAATAGCAACCAATTTGTTAACGGAAACATGCACACACACATACAACACCAAAGAAGACCTTTTCCAAAATTTGTGTGAAGTCCTATATTACCAGTTTTCAAAGAATGGAATTTATGTGCAAAGAAATGTGTAGAATTGAGGCAGAAATTTAACTTTTAAGAAGTGTTTAAATAGTTATAAATGTACTCATATTCATTTATTGATATCTCTTGGGGGAAAATAAAGTTATTAAATTCTGAAATTACAGTGCTTTTAATGAAGAATTTCTAAATACATCTACTTAATCGCTCATCTTTTTAACAGAATAAACTTTAAATGTTTGAGCGAGAAAAACAGTTCGTCATGGTTTTTGGTGTTCTCTCAATCTTTGAAGTTTTTTTTTATTATTCCTTTGGTTTTTCCTTTTTCCAAGAGTATGCCATATATGTTGCTGCCCCTTATTTTAGGGGGTGGTAATAAACAGCACTGTTGAAATCTTATGTTTATTATCATACACAAATTCTGTTGGTTTCTGTTTCTGAGTTATTTGTTGTTTTTTCTTTATTTTTTCTCCTTCCCCCTCATTTGCTCATGTCTTGGTTGGCGTTTGGTGGTGTATAACCGTGATTGCGTTACCTTAGCAATAACAATTGGTCGTCTTGGTTACGTTTGTCCTCAAGAGGTGGCCCCCATGCTACAGCAGTTTATAAGACCCTGGTGTGTATTATTCAATCTTTTTTTTTTAATTCATTTTTCTTCACTCTTTCTTTCTCTTTCTATCTCACTTTTAGATATATTTTCAGTTGGTTACAAAAAAAAATCACAATCCTTAATCATTGCCAACCATGTGACTAATCTTGTCCTATCAGGTTTGTGAGGTTTTTTTAGTAGCATTGTGATGTATATTTATTTTATGTTGTGGCTAACGACTAATTGATGCATGGGATAAGATTGTCACATGCTTGCTGTGTTAAAAAAGCTTGATTATATATAAAAAAAGCATTTAAATATCCACCAGTACAATAAAGATGCATGCAAATTCTTATAAATTTAGATTTTTGCATTTTCTTTTTTAAAATAATTTACAAAAATTGAATTGCATTAAGAAATACTCGTTTAAATCTGTTCTGTATAAAATTCTTGGTAATGTTACGTTAAATAATTGCACCATAAGTTGGATAATAATTTATATTGTGACAGTATATTCTCTGGTCTGCTTTTTTTTCAATTGATAATCTTTTAGTCCGAGTCATTTTTAGTAGTGTTTAATGGAATACAGGTCAAAAAACTGTTGGTTTTTAAGTTAATATAGTATTTATTCTTGACTTAAACTTATTTATTGTAATTTAAAAGAAATTAAGATCAGTTGTCCATTTTATAGATGCGATTTTGCAGTCTATTAATCAGAAAATCAGAATTTCAAGGTTTCTATTGAGAGTAGGTGGGCCCAACATATAGAAGGAAGTGTAAGAAACTTAAACTTTATGAAAAAGTTTTTAATAAAAATATTATGTGGTGCTTATTCCATTAAATACTGTCCATTATTATTGTAATTGAATCTATTTTGTACTGAAATACTAAATCCAGTTCTGTAATTTAATAGGTGCACCTCTCTGAGAAACATAAGGGACAATGAGGAAAAGGACTCAGCCTTCCGTGGTATTTGTACCATGATCAGTGTGAATCCCAGTGGAGTGATCCAAGTAAGATGTACATCACATTTTTAAGGCTACTAAAGCAAATAATATCTATTTAATCTGTGCTTTTTAATTTTGTTTGGAAGCTATTTTAAGCTTGGTGCTACAGGGGTTCTTCCTGGCAGAGCTTGAGAGTAGATTCAGAGCTCCTGCAGAAAAGCCTGGGCTATCTCTCCAGCCCACAATTATATTATAAATGTAGAGTTGTTACAATATTGAAGTGATGACTCTTCTCAACACTTGTGGGGATGGGGGGGGCCTACACTCAGTAGCACTCGGGGTATTCCTGGCTCTGCATTTGCTATATATATCATTTATCACATTGCTTGTTAATTTTAATTTAGAGGTACTACAAATAACCAAATAGTAAAGTTCAAATGTATATCGATGATAATTCGAATTGGAAACCTATTTATGGTAATTTTAAATTTGTAAAAACATTATCAACATAAGATTTTTTTTTCATAATGCTGATTTTACCAAGTTGTTCTTAATATAGTTGTTTCAGGCATTAAATGTTCACACACAACCACTACCAGTGTGACCGTCCCAGGGCCCGCCCCAGTTTTCCACCAACCACCTTACCCTGTCCCCTTCTTACAGGCACATTTTTGTTTGTTAAAATACAAAGGCAAATGGAACTATCAAAACTTAGATCGGCGAGAGTTAATTTGTGCTAGTTAATATCTCCTGGTGGTGGTAATAAAGTTCATGTCTAAGGACTTCCCGGCTGTGGTTGGTACTAATTGAGCCTGTATGTTGAGGCTCCCTGAGCTTGCTAGTCTTCTGTGCAACTTTCCCATCAGATTGACGGTAATCATAACAGGCAGATACTACTATGAAATTTTGAAGTGTCATAAGGTCCAGGATATATAGATTTGGAACAGATTTGGTAACTTGCAGTTTGATAAATGGTGGAGTTATGAGTTATGGAGCTGGACTAGAGATTGTCTGATATGGGTATGTGCTGCTATGCATCAGGTAGAAAGGAAAACCACTGACCTCCAATCCCAGAAGACTCCAGAGTTCTCAGCCTGTACCTAGGGATGGAATCCAGGTCCTCATGGATATAAGGCATGAACTCTTCAAATTAGTACTGTCTTTAGAGATAAACCCTAGTTGTAAAACAAAACAATGCATTAAGTTTGCTTTTTTTAATTCTAAGAACTTTGTGCCATCTTACATGTGTTTGAAAGGTATCCAATTATATGCTTTATTCTGGAGGAGCTTTTTCTCACCGGAATTTGTCTTTTTAATTAGCATTTAAGATACTGTAAATTATGTATTTAGTCATAAAGTGACTACCAGCTTGAGTTGGTAGATATTGGGTGGGAGAGGGTTGGGACACCCCTGGTGGTGCTCAAAAGACCATATGCATTGCCATGGAATTGACCTGCTGTACTCTCTCCCCAAGAGTTGATAAAAAAAATGTCTGTTTTCTGTTATAATTTTGTTGGTAGGTTTTGAGGCCACACCCAGCGATACTTTAGTTGCGAATTATATACACCTGTATGTTAGCTGGGTCGGGGGGCGAAGGACATAAATTGTAGCTGGTTTGGGAATCATACTGTACTTGGTTCTGACCTGCATGCAAAGTACGACTATTGAGTTGCCTCTTTTTTTGGCCTCTATATAACTACATAAGACTTAATTTTGGGAGGATTGGGGATTGGACCTTTCTCGGCAGTGCTCTTAAAGTCTATATGTTGAGAAAAATCAACAGAAGAATGTTTATTATTCTCTTTGGTTTTGATAAGATGTTCATAACTATCATCACTTTTTAAATTGATTGTTTTTATGTAAGCTTCTATCTGAAGATGGGTTTGGAGAGGTGACTCCCAAATCTGGGCACCTTTCAGGGCAGTTCTCAGGCTGGGTTAAGCAGTAGGCTCATGATGAAGTGCAGCTCTGGGCCCAACAGTGCCGGAAGCCATCAGGGCAGTAGTTGGTGTTGCATTTTGGGCCATGTGGTGCCAGCGATCAAGTTCAGGGCTCCATGCATGCCATACATGTGCTTCATCTCAGCTTCTAGATCTGTTCATATCCTTGAAATTAAGCTGACTTGCTATATATTTAGATTTAAGATTTTTCTAGATATTTTAAACAATAAAATGACTAGATTCTACAGTTAAATTGAATTTATTTTATTTCCCCCTTGCTTTTGTTGTTATAATTAACAGAGATGTACTTGGTTGTGATCCCAGGGATGACAGCTGGTGTTGGGTAGAACTCTTGACTTCATGCTACAAGGCAATTTACCACTGGTCTATATACTAGGCCTCAATTTGTATATTTTCAAACCTGATTAAATGAAAGTACTTTAAAATGGGGTCTCTTTGTTTCTTTTAGTCCAATGCTGTTACTAAACATTTACAAAACTAAGGTTTATTTTATGATAGAAAATAAAATATCTGGGCCGGACAGATAGCATGGAGGTAGGGTGTTTGCCTTGCATGCAGGAGGACAGAGGTTCGAATCCCAGCATCCCATATGGTCCCTCGAGCCTGCCAAGAGCTATTTCTGAGCGCAGAGCCAGGAGTAACCCCTGCCGGGTGTGACCCAAAAACCAAAAAAAAAAAAAAAAAAAAAAGAAAAGAAAAGAAAATATCAAAGGAGGAAGTTAAATTTCATAATAAACTGAGTTAGAGGTTCCTTGGAGTAATATGGACAACCATTAAATAATCACTGAAGATTCCTATATCGTAGTTAATTTTAAAATGTTTTTTTATTTTTAACTTCTATCGTATATTTATCTGAGCTTGACCTGTCATTAACATGTCAATTTAAATGTTATTTCTTATTTGTTCCAGGATTTTATATTTTTTTGTGATGCTGTTGCATCATGGATTAACCCAAAAGATGATCTGAGGGACATGTTCTGTAAGGTAATTAAAAAGTCTTCATGATGCACATCTTGTAACTGTTGAAATCCTAGTTGGAAATTACTTCATGTGAAACTTAAGGATCTTCGAACCTAATCCTGGTGGACTTTATAACTTTTTTTCATAGTAATAAAAATTATTTGATCTTAACAGTGCAGAAGTGAGACTGTATCAGTAGCATATGCTTTAAAAACATTTCCTCAAATGGTCCCTGTGGGTCATGTGGTCCTGTTATCCCACCTATAAAAATATATTTTCTTTGGGCCAGAGCTATAGCATATCAGTAGGGCATTTGCCTTGCATGCGGCTGACCTAGGTTCAATCCCTGGCGTCCCATATGGTCCCCCAAGCCAGGAGCCATTTGAGTGCATAGCCAGGAGTAACCCTGAGTGTCATCGACTATGACCCAAAAACAAAAATTTTTTTTATGAAAAAATAGCTGACTGAAATTAATGGCATAATATAAGTAGTTAACCAAATTAAGTCTTCTCCACAGGATAAATCTATACAGCTCAATGTTTCAACTAGTGCCCTATTTGATGGTCTAATCAGCACTTAGCCATAGCAAAAGCAATAAAATATTGCTGCCCATTTGAATTATGCCATACTAAAAATAGGAAAATACTTGGAGCCATGCACACCAAACTTTGTATATTTCAACCCGTAAAAAACATGGCATACAGGGGCCGGGCGGTGGCGCTGGAGGTAAGGTGCCTGCCTTGCCTGCGCTAGCCTAGGACGGACCGCGGTTCGATCCCCCGGCGTCCCATATGGTCCCCCAAGAAGCCAGGAGCAACTTCTGAGCGCATAGCCAGGAGTAACCCCTGAGCGTCACAGGGTGTGGCCCAAAAACCAAAAAAAAAAAAACATGGCATACAAATTGCACTCAATAGTTTTATTTATATTTTTATATGACAAAGTTTATGAGGTTTTTAACATACATTTTTTACTAAAATGAAACCATGAAATCTAGTCTTCTCGATGCACAGTAACAGTGACGTGCAAGATCAAAATAATGCAGACTGACGAACAGAGAACACGAAAAGGTGAAAGATGTGTGCGATCTGAAGAGAAACCGGAGTGCTAGAGACCTCTACTTAAAATGAATACAGTATCAAAATTGTTGTGTGATTTCAGACATTACACATATTAGAATTCTCATTAATAACTTTTCTGCTCTTTTGCAGATCCTTCACGGATTTAAAAATCAAGTTGGGGATGAAAATTGGAGGCGTTTCTCTGACCAGTTTCCACTTCCCTTAAAAGAGCGTCTTGCAGCTTTTTATGGTGTTTAATCTCACACTCTGATGCTGCAGTCCCATAATTAGGGGTAAGTTGTAATTCTTGATAAAGAAACTTGGACTGCAGGCTTAAACTGCTGGATAGAATAAAAACTTCATTTTCCATAGAGATGAAGAGTAATACAGTTGTATGCTCTGTTGGACCTCAGATATACATAAGTGACAGATAACAAGTATTTTGTGGGGACCTAACTATTGCTTGGCTCTATTTTGAACCCTTGATGGAAATCTCAAGCTCATGTGCTAATTAGATTACTCCACATTGCTTCAACTATTTTTTTTTATTTTTGCCTGGGGCTAACAAAATAGTACACAGGTAGGTCTCTTGCCTTTCACTGCCAACCTGGGTTCAATTCCTGCTATCCCACATGATCCCCCAGGCCCAACAGGAATGATTTCTGAGCATTGCTGATTGTGGTACAAAAATTGGGGGGTGGTCTCGAGGATCATTGGCTACATGTAATGCCAGCACTTAGTATGCTGTCTGGCACACTAAGATAACCTGATAAAGGCTAAAAATATGGGCCAGTATCATAAACCAGGTTATGTTTCTTAACCTTTTTTTGGGGGGGGGGGCCGTTTGAGCACACCCAGCAGTGCTCAGGTTACTCCTGGCAGGCTCAGGGGACCATATGGGATGCTAGGAATTAAACCCGGGTTCATACCAGGTTGGCAGCATGCAAGGCAAATGCCCTGCCACTGCTATTGTTCAAGCCCCATTTCGTTACATTTGCACATGAACTGAAACAGTAGTCTGAAAGGCCAGCATGTATGTGCCTTCTATATGCAGTGTTTTTCTTTAGAGAGTTTGTTTGCCTATTTGTTGCTCTGAATCAGGAAAGCTATGATGACTTAGCATATAGGGGGAGAGTATGGTTGGATGAATGTCAATTAAGAGCATTAAGAAAGCAGGTTTTACAAATTGGTTTTTTTATTTGCTGATTATGTAGTTACCTTTAGTATGAATACCTGTCATGAGTAATTTCTGTTGGGCTGGTATTGAATCTTTACAGTGCTTTTGTTAGGATTGACATTTTGAGAGTGTTTAATCCTTTCAGTCTATGAACAGAAGATGTTTCCATTTTCTTGTCTTTAATTTTTTCAGTGTTTCGGGTTCTTGTATTTTGTTTGTTTTGGGGGTTCACACACACTGATGCTCATGCTCAGAGGGGATGCTGGGGACCCATGTGGGGATGCTGGAGATTGAACCCATGTCAATCACATGCTAGGCGATTATATAATGGCTCCAGCCCTTTTTTCAATTTTTCTTAAGCTGGAATATCAGGCAAGCTAAATTGAATAATATCCTTATTTAGTTATTTTGTTTTGTATTTGAGGGGGACCCACACCCACATGTTGAGGATTTATTCCTAGCTCTGCAGAGAGCCCTGGTAAGGCTGGGGGAGGGGTATTATGTGGTGCCAAGGAATGAACCTTGTTTGCCCACGTGCAAGCAAGCACCCTATGCGATATACTATGACTCCATTTCTATACTTTTTAATTTTCTTAATTTGATTTTTGTTAAGTCTCTTGACAATAAGAGTGCTGTTTTCATTTTCACTGAGGAAAGTAGATTGTCTTTAAGAAAACGTTATTCCACCATCTTCGTTTCTCTGCCCTCAGTCCCTTTCCCCCCTAACCCTCTTCAAGAAGCCACCTCTGGGGTGTGTTCGCTCGTCCCTTTGAGGAGGCTGGAGTCTGCACATTCCAGTGTGAACTCCCATCCAGGAAGACCATGTACCAGCTGAGGAGGGGGACGGCCAGGTGTCTTAGGCCCATGCCTCCGCGCCTACCAGTCTCGGCCCCGGGGACCAGATTTCTCCATGAGCTCTATCGTTCCCACCTCTTTGGTCTCTCAGCACGACAACCACTTCTCCATCTTCTCTCCTCTGGTCTCCCTCAGTTTCCCCACTCCCACCCTGCTTCTTCCCCAAGTTTCCCCTCACTCTCTCTTCCAGGTCCAAGCTCTCAACTTACCAGGGGTGGTTCTCTATCCAGGAAATAAAATATTTTTTTAATTTTTAAAAAATTAAAAAAGAAAAAGGAAGTGTTATTTGGGGTCAAAGCGATGCACAGCAGGTAGGGCGTTTGCCCTTGAGCAACCCAGATTCAATCTCTGGTATCCCATATGGTCCTCCAAGCCTGCCAGGAGCAATTTCTAAGCACAGAGCCAGAAGTAACCCCTGAGAGCTGCCTGAAAATCAAAAAAGAAATGAAAAGAAAATGTTACTCAGTTCTGAAGAAAATAGTGCATCTCATTAGCAAAAATTAGCTAGTTCCCTCTGGGACCCATTATGCAAAGAGGCATGAGGAGTTATGATGTCCTACCAGACACATTTCACCTAGGTAAATGTACTGCCTTTCTTCATGTCTCCAACTTAAATGAACCATATGCTTGCCATTGGCTAGCATAATCTTACGCCATTTGTACGATTTAAGATACCGTTATATGATTAATGTTTTGCTGTACTGACTTTTAGAAAAGAAATCCTCTAACATAATTTTTTTTTTCCTTCAGGTCCTTCAGTCTTGGAGACTATGAGGGAGCCTCTGCACCCAGGGAAAATGTTACCCTTTACAGGGGGGAAGGGTAGACCAGTAGGGAATACAGTACAGTCCCAACCCTACTGGGAGGGGCGGGAGGGAGGTGTTGCCGTCACTGTATTAAGTCGATGTTGGGAAAAGTTTTAACATCTGGAGCCTTTGTGGGTGGAAATCTGTCTCCAATTACAACTCTGCACTGGATGTGAAGAAGCAAAAAAAAAAAAAAAACAAACTTCAGTCTACTCACAGAACAGTATATTCTGGAATATTATGGGGAATTGTACCAAAACAAGAACCATATAAATGATGCACAGGGGTAAGAAGGAGGGAAATTCTCTAGCGCACTATAAAAGAAGCCTAAGAACAGGGGCACAGACAAGTCAAGAAGCTTCTTTTTTTTCTTTTTTTTTTTTATTTAAAGGTTTTTTATAAATTTTCCCACATGATGGGGCCTCGTTTTTGCATGTTGATGAAGAACTACATAGATGAAGCTTGATAAGAGTTACAGTCAGCTTGCCTACCCATAGAAGCAGGTTCTTGGAAGTTATACTTTTAAGGTACCCCAAAAAGTTGGAAATAAAACAAAACAAATTTAAATAATGAAGCACCCTGTGAAATGCCAAACGAGTCACTCCTTTTACCTTTGTGGGTGGGCAGGGAGGGAGGAATAAATGGGGTTGGGCATATCAGACTAAAGATTGACATCTTACTTTTGCATTAAAACATTAATGTAGTGGATATAATTTGATGGTTGTACTTCATTAGATTAATTTCTAGGTCAAGATGTTATTTTTAAAGTGCAGTTTAAGGTTCAGGCATGCATTATGGCTCTCATAGTGATCGAAAGTACTTTATTTAAATTAGTGGGGAAGTAGCATGCTTGCATCACATAGAGTGAGATTGGTATTCATTTACCTCTGTTGCGCCAGTTTGTGTTGCAGTTTACCAATTCAATATAGCCCTGCATTTAAAAAATTCCTTTTTAAGATTTGTGGGTTTTATTTTTATTAAGACTATAGATATAAAATACTGTAGTTTACAGCTAGGCCTTGAAATATCTTTTTAGGATCTGTTAGGAATAAGATTGATATTGTATTGTGTGTAACCTGCACAATGTGGAAAGCTGATATACCTGTGCAAAATCTTTGCCTCTGTGCTGTCAGTGTGATGTGCTTTCTGCATGGTTATATACTACTAGTGATTTTATCAGAACTCTTCAAACTTAAATTACATGGTCAGAGATCTGTAAGAGGCTGCATACATGTTAGTTGATACATAAAGACAATTGTAGAAGTTGAAAACATGATTGCTATATTTCAATGTTTATCCCCACTCAACATATTGCCTTCTAAGCTTTCTTTTTTGTTCAAAGCATGATCTTAAAGATACATTTGAGTTAATGGATGTAATGCAGGGTTCCTACACTGTATTGGCGCATGTTGGTGGCCCTCTGTGCCCTAGATATATGCACACAAGGGTGCAAGTGAAAAGCTACAGAGTGAAAGTTTGTTTGGATCCTCTTCATTTCATTTGTGTTTAGCTTTTCTGTTATTTTCTCTACTTACATGTATTCCTGTGAATAAATCCTTGTTATGTTAACCCTTTACTTTTCCTTTCATGTGTATTTTCTTATATACTGTGAATGTGAAAACCTAACTGGTACACTTGATCTTGTGTCCATATAAAAGTGCAAGTCTTTATTAATTTGGATTGCCTGAACAGTGTATCCCATGATGCTGATGATGGGAAATGGAGAGATTTTTTCTTTTTAACTCTGCTGGCCAGAGATGAAGCCACACCTTTCCATTTTTCAATGCTGCATATTTAATCTGCAACAAAAATGTTAAGCCATAACAACCTTTTTATATTTTAGTTGTCACCTTTGCATTGCAGAATAAACACCGAATAACCATTTTTTATAAGCAGTTGCTCCTCTTTGCATGGTTCTACTAAAGGTGTTGAATGATACAGCCATTGTACTAAAGTTTGAGCTGTATGTGTGGATTTATAAACACCGTTTCAAAATATTTTAAATGCATGGTAGCATGCAGAAATATTTTTTTTGTTGTTATGTGTGTTTTAACATATTCTTTTACTTTCTTTCTTCTACCTTGGCTTTGCAAATTTCAGTCTGTAGACCCTGAAATTATTTCATCTATAATGTATGAATTTTTAAATTGTAAGTTGGATCCAAAGTGTATGTGGCATTTTGCTTTTCTAGTGCCATAATTTCATTCTTTAAGTTCTATGTAGTATCACTATTTGATTCTTAAATTCTAGTAGTATTCTATAATTTTTAATACTTTTTTATAATTTCATACGGAAGATTTTTAATCTGACATAGGTCATACTATTATAAGTCGAAATAGGATTCTTCTCCACACTTCAAATATTATAAAACAAAAGCCCTGCAATAAAATTAGCAGGATCTGTTATGAACAGTTCTGTATTGACTGAAAAGCAATATTGTCAGCTGTTTGATTTGAAGTTGGTTTCTAATAATTAGATGTATAACATAAGAATACCCATTTTTTATATTAACCTATTTTTAAATTGAAGATTTGAAAATAAGTAAATAAGACTGGCAAAGGTTTATCCCCTTGAAGTTATTATTTTCCTGATACTTATTTCAGATACGTAGTATAGCATAGGAATTTGCAGAAGCCATTTAAGTTATCTTTTGAGGTAAGCTCTGATTTAGCATTTATTGTTCTGATAAACAGTACATCATGGGATATATATATATACATATATATATAAAGCAGAATAATGCTTGTGGTGTAGTCTTAATAGTCTTGAATGTTGACTGAATGCCTAGGAAATTGTGAGTTTGTCTTTGTTACATTCCAGTGTTTCTGCCTCTTGGCATGCTTAAGGCACGGCTTACTTCATCTGCTCCTTTCCACACTAAAGTGCTGTTAGTGTCAACTTCAGAAATAGCCGCTGCTAAGTGATGTAGATTTTCTACTTGAATATTTTTATGTTGTAGGAACCTCAGGAGGTCAGTGTTTACTGTTTTATATATGCCTTCTTTTTCCTGTTCGAGCTTCTCTCTTTGAAGGATTCTAACAGAACAAAAGCTGCTGATCAACCTAAGTTGGAAACAGAAAGTGTATTTAATATAATTTAAATGCATGTTTGGCGGTTAGTTCCATATTCTAGTTCATTAGTAAGTGAACATAGTGCCACAAATATTCAGTTATTCAGGAAAGAATTTTGCTTTCTGTATTGTCTAATAACTTCATACTGTATAAAAAAATCACTTTTTTATATTTTTTGGTTGGTTATTTCTCAAATAATCAACATGTAAATAATCCTTAAGAGCCAGTTCTAATGCTTTACATTACTGCTACTTAATTTTGTGACACAAGTTAGATTTCAGAATAGATTTAAAACACTTAAGCCATTACATCTTAAAAACAAAATAAGTAGCATACGTTTTGTAATTAACATTAATAAACACTGTGATTTATTTGTTAAGACTTTTTCATTGATCAGAATTGCTTAAATTGCATATATTGTAAAATAGGATCAGATGTATATTTTAAAATAATTTCAACTGACTATTGAAATGCTTTGTCTACTCAGTTATAAAATATTCAGATACAAGTTTTATCTCAGGTGAATACTCTTGTATTCTTTTTGCTTTGGTAACATGCTTATAAAAAGACATACTCACATTTTTTTGTTTTGTAGTGTATTTCATGGAAAATTTTTCAGACAGTCTAATTTTTTTATCCTTATTCGCAAATAGTAGGGTGGTATAAATCACTCCTGGAGAGTTCTTTGCATGCAGGTTTGCCTTGAAATTTTAATTTGGGCCTCCTTTTTGTGAACTTCTGAGATAATAACAGATATTTTTGTTTGGCACTAAATTACCCTCTGTAGTCAGGATTCCAGAATTAGACTAATTATGTCTTGAAACCACCTTTGACCTAAATTTAACTTAAATCCTTTGCCATTAAAAAAAGTGGTTTTGGTTTTTGGTGTTTGTTTTAGGATTTTGGGGTTTTTTTTTTGCTTCACATAATTCATCTATATTCATATTGAATGTATTAATAGATAACGGTGCAAAAACATTCTTCCCAAGAGAAGAGTATATCATGCATAATTGCAATTAAAATATTTCCTTTAAGTAGTATTTTAAAATGCACACAGCTTTGCCTTTTTTTTTTTCCAAATAATTCAGAGGGGAAAACACTAATTTGCTATTAGTACTGTTAATGAAGTATAGGCATTGACTAAAACTGTGATCTTCAGATTAAGGAAGGACCTGTGATAATCTAAATTTAAAAAATTGAATGCATGGGCCAGAGAAATAATCCACATAGTAAGGCATTTCGCTTGCATGTAGCTATGTCAGCTGTGATACTTGATCGAATACCTGGCACATACGGTCTCGAATTGTTGCTGGGTGTGACCCAAAAAACAAATCAGAAACAAAATAGGTCCATAAAAACTGTAACAATAAATATATATATAATATAAACCATTTAGGATTATATAGTATAACCTAACACCTCTTTAAGATTCAGATATACATAAAAAATTTATTTGTACACTCTCCAAATGACTTGTGACTAATTTTTTGATCTTTTCCCATTACTATTATATGTAGAGATTCTTTATGTCTAATTATTATTTGTGTTAATTTTAAGGTACACAATTTTAAGTTATAACAGCCATTGTGATTTCTATCCCAGAATGTATATTTTTTTAATGTATGCATGATGTTGAGGAAAGTTAAAATGCTATTCTTTTTTTGTTTTTTTTTTCCACTTGTACATTTTAAGACCATACCAAATCTATTTGCCAAGTGTTATTTAACTAGTTAGGAAAACAGTTCCCCTTTTATTACAGTTGTTGATTACCTACCATAGAATGCCCTCATTCTGTGGTTTGGTATATATAATGCAGAATTAGTTTTTGCAAATCTATCTTCCTAAAAACTTACTACTGCTACAATAGGGTTTGCCTCTAAGGCATATAGTAGGTCCCCTCCTTAATAACAGCCTCAGGTAGGGGTTCTGCTGCACTTTCCTGGATTACTGCATTATTTTCCTCTGTCATGTATAACCAAACTTAAGAATGGATGGTTTTTATGGTGATAACAATTAGACAATACTGTATAACTTTACGTGATAGATTGTGAGAAGAAATTTTAACCGTGGTTGGTGACTTCGCTTCATATGATAAAGTTTTACATTTAATAGACATATTAACATTGGGTGCAATAATTTAGTTTTAGCTTTAGTTATATATAAATAACTGGATCTTTCTGCTAACAACTTAGGTTGTATGAGTTATGCTTAAAAGCTTTAAACCTGGTGTTTCCTGTACCTGCCACACACTATGTTAGAATGTGTCCTTCAAACATATCCTCCTGCAACTTCTCAAACTGTACTAAATTGATATTTCTTGAAGTCTAACTCTGTGCTAACAGATCTTCATTTTAAATAGAATACGGTTTTAATTTTTGATAAGCTGCTGAATTTTAAAGAGAGTTTTTTGGGGCCACCAAATATTTTGGATCATGCAGAGAATATATATTGTACTGTAGTAATTTTGTATTTACATTTGTATGATGTGACATAATAGATGTGAATGTTAATCACTGCTTGACTATGTTAATAAAGTTGTTTAACTATAGATGTTTCACTCTGATTTTTAATGAAAGGAAATGAACTTTCTATCCTCTAGTTTGGGTCCAGACAGGTTTTCTGCTGTTTTGTTGTTTGAGGTTTGTTTTAAACTTACACTTTTAGTACATTATTGTTTTGATATCTATTTTTAATTGAGTATATATACGAATATTTCCCCCACATTGTTATCTAACATTGTTAACAGATTTCTGAGTAGCTAGTTCTCTTCCCCAGGCTGTCTTGGGGTTGTGGGAAAGATAAGAGACTGATACTCTACTGCTAGAGGGAATTAAAAGATGCCGTTGTGTGTTGGCCACTATGATAGCACAACAGGGAGGGCATTTGCCTTGCTTGTGGCTGATCCGGCTTTGGTCCCAAGCATTCTATGTGGTCCAGGATTAGTTTCTGGGTGCAGAGTCAGGAATAACCACTGTGTGCTGCTGGGTGAGCCCTTTCCAAATTGTGAGACATGGTTTATGGGTAAATTGCATGAATGTGTATGAAAGTAAGTTCTACCCTCCCCCCAAATTAAGGCTTATAATTTTAGAAATCTGCATGATATATAAGCTTCCCATTAGGTTATATATTATAGTTTCATATTACAAATCATAACTAAATATATAATGCTTGGGGGAGGTGGAATGTGTGCCTAACTTTCTTAGTAAGCTTTAAAACAGCAAAAGGTTAGGAGAATTCTCTGTTCAACTCAAAAAAAAAGGGGGGGCCCGGATGGATAGCACAACGGCGTTTGCCTTGCAAGCAGCCGATCCAGGACCAAAGGTGGTTCGAATCCCAGTGTCCCATATGGTCCCCCGTGCCTGCCAGGAGCTATTTCTGAGCAGACAGCCAGGAGTAACTTCTGAGCACCGCTGGGTGTGGTCCAAAAACCAAAAAAAAAAGAAAAAAGGCAAGGTGAGGTCAGCAGTTAAGAGTGTTTGCCTTCTATATATATCCTACCCAGATTTATTCCCTGGTATCCCATATGGTCCCCCCAAGCACTGTCTGGAGTAAGCCAGCATAAGCCCTTCCAGGATGATCCAAAAACAAAAAAACCTCAGGAAAAAACACTGATCTCTCTCTTAGTATCTACTCATAATCATAATACCTCAGCTAATGTTTCAATAAAACCAACATATAAAGTGTAAAAGGTGTTTTTTCCTGTTTTTGAGCTTACATGATTTTTATTTGGTTTCAGCTTTAGTAACGTAACTTTAGGAAAGGAATGAGTAGAAAAGTTGCAGTTGAACTACAAGTCCACTCTGAATTTAGATGGATCCTAAAAAATTATACATGACAAAAACTTACAGAGAATGGTTTTCCTAAATAAAGACTTGCAAATTAATAAGACAACACAGAGAAGCTGTTTACCAGACAGAATACAAGACCTGGAGATGAGGGTGCTGCTCAGCCTTAAGGTTTATATCAGGAAGCCCTGGTTGACTTCTCCGCCACTCAAAGGGAACTGTCAAAAAGCCATAAACAAATCATGCTCAATTATCCAACACAAATTTAAGGTGAAAGTTGGAATAATTGATCTTGGTAAAGATAAAAAAAAAAAAAAAACCTGGGAGGTAGATCCATATTCCTTATTTTGTATTTTGGGGTCACACCAGGTATCTTGCTAAGTAGCTGGGAAGTATGTCATGCTGGGTTCTTGCATGCAAAGCAAGTTCTCTAGCCATCCATGGCCTCAGGCAATATTGGTGGTTTTGGGGCCTGAGTGATATAGCACAGTGGTAAAGAGTGCCTTGCAGGCAGCCGACCTGGGATGGACCCAGGTTCAACCCCGGCATCCCTTATGATTCCCTAAGCCTGCCAGGAGTGACCCCTGATTGCTGCCGGGTATGCCCCCAAAACAAAAATATTAGTGGTATTTTGGCAGGGATGGGGGCTGGGTCTACATGAGTGATGGTCAGAGCTTTATACTTGGTCTGCAATCAGGAATCATCTCTGGTCTTATTCTGGGGTCCTATTTTGGGGGGGGAGGGGGAGGTCTCACACCCGGCAGTACTCAGGGATCACTCCTGGCTCCACTCTCAGAATTCACTCCTGACAGGCTCGGGGGACCATATGGGATGCCGGCATTCGAACCACTGTCCTGCATGCAAGGCAAACGCCTTACATAACTCCATGCCATCGCTCTGGCCCTCAGTCTGGGTTCCTTATATGATACCAAAGATCTCATTGGGATGTACCACATGTAAGACAAATACCTTAATCTCTACTATGGGGCCCTGTGTTGGTTTTTTGAGGGCCACACCTAGTGATTCAATACTGTTGGTTCAATGCAAGAGCCCAGGGATTCAATGGGGCACAGATCCTGTGTCAGGGTATCCTCACAATGCTTAGGGACTGCCTGGGTCACAATCAGTTCTTGGAAGAACATTTGATCCCAGGGATGGAATTTAGTGTCTGCCCCATGCAAGCATGTGCTTTAATCCTTGTGTTTTCTCTCTTGGTGGTGTTATTTAAATGCTACAGATAAAAAGCTAGGCAGATGCTAGTTAAAAGGCTCGAACACACACTTTGGAGGCAGGAGCCCGCAGTTTGTGGTCCTCAGCATACCATGGTACATAGGCATTTAGTGGAGAGTCACCTCAAAGAACTGTTGGCCGTGTGGCCCTCCCCCCAAAATAGTACATAAACATATATTTCACATACAACTCCATATCAGGAAATCACCTTGTAATCATATACAAACTCCTGCCTCCCCCCCACCTCACAGAAAATTTATATTAAAATCCCAAGTGGCTGGAGCAACACTACAGCAAGTAAGGCATTAGCTTTGCACACAGGGTCAACTACATTCAACACCACTATCGCACCAGCCCTTAAGATGTTTCCTTTATTATAACTTCCTTATTACAACTTAGCTGTTAAATAATGTGTTCTCCATGTGAGGAAAAAAATGATAATTAGCCTTTGCTCCATAGGTAAGAAAATTTAAAACCAAACATGTTTTTGCTCAATTCTTTTTATTGTGGTCATGTGCTTTTTATTTTTTATTTTTCTTTTTTTGTTTTTTATTTGTTTGTTTGTTTGGTTTTGGGTCACACCCGGCGGTGCTCAGGGGTTACTCCTGGCTGTCTGCTCAGAAATAGCTCCTGGCAGGCACGGTGGGACCATATGGGACACCGGGATTCGAACCAACCACCTTTGGTCCTGGATCGGCTGCTTGCAAGGCAAAAGCCGCTGTGTTGTCAATCCGGGCCCTATTTTTTATTTTTCTTTAAGAGGAGGTGCATATCTAGCAGTCCTCAGGAGTTACTCCTGGTTTTGCACTCAGGAGTAACTCCTGGAAACTGCTCAGGGGACTATACTACAGGATGCCAAGGATCAAACTTAATGTTGCTGGTATTCTAGGGAAACACCCTACTTGTATTATTGTTCTGGCCCCACATTCTTGAAGTTCTTAAAGTGAGTTTAGTTTTGGTTTAGCTGTGGGGCTACACCCAGCGGCTCTGCTCCGGGCTGGCCTTGGTGATAATCTGGAAACCAGATGTGTACTAGGGACTTGAACCAAGGTCACAGGTGTCTCTGAGAACAAGGAAAGTGCCTTGTCTCCTGTAGTCTCTGTCCAACTCTATTTTTTTGGGGGGGGGGGGGGACCATATGGGATGCCGGGATTTGAACTACCATCCTTCTGCATGCAAGGCAAATGCCTTACCTCCATGCTCTCTCTCCAGACCCTCTGTCCAACTTGAAGTGAACTTTAAACATAACCCAGAGGAGAAAACTATTTTCTTTTTTTTTTTTTTAACTTCGGAGAATGTTTTAATTATATCAATAAAAGAACAACATCAATGATGTTTGGTCTAATCAGTTCACTGGGGTACAATTGTGTGCTGGGAATTAAATTTCTTCTAAAAATGGCATGAAATCCTGTTGTTCAAGAATTATTTTTAATATAATTATCTTTATTTAAACACCGTGATTACAAACATGATTATAGTTGTATGATTACAGTCATGTAAAGAACACCCCCCCCTTCACCATTGCAACATTCCCACCACCAATTTCCCAGATCTACCTACTCCTCACCTGTACTCGAGACAGGCTTTCTACTTCCCTCATTCATTCACATTGTTATGATAGTTTTCAGTGTAGTCATCTCTCCAACTGCACTCATCACTCTATGTGATGAGCTTCATGTCATGAGCTGCACCTACCAGAAAACTATTTTCTTTTAGTTTGTGTTTGGGGTCACCCCTTAGTGCTGAAAGGTTGGTTTATAGTGGCAGGACTGAACCTGAGCCTCCTGTGTGCAGGAAATATGCAAATATGTGCTCCAATCCTTTGACATCACTCAGCCTCAACTTAAATTTTTTTGTTGTTTTGTTTTTGTTTTGGGGTCACACCGGGCCAGCGCTCAGGGGTTACTCCTGGCTATGAGCTCAGAAGTTGCTCCTGGCTTGGGGGACCATATGGGACGCCGGGGGATCGAACTGAGGTCTGTCCTAGGCTAGCGCAGGCAAGGCAGGCACCTTACCTCTAGCGCCACCACCCGGCCCCTCAACTTAAATTTTTTAAAACAAATTTTTCATTTTGAGATCTTGGAGCTAAATATAAAATGAGTACATCAAAATTCTTCCACTAGGTGGAGCAATTTACCTAGTTTCTCCAAAGATTCAGGGAATTTTGAAGATCTTTTAAGGCCAAATACTGGTCTTATACCACCAAAATTTGTCTGACAATCATTAAAATTCATATCCTGGTTCAGTAAGTCAGAATGGGACCTAAGATTGTGCATTTCATTTTCTCTTTTCTTTTTTGGGGGGATAGGGGGCTGGTTTTTAGGCCAAAATCTGCAGTGCCTACCATTTATCCTGCCACTGTATTCAGGGATCATACCTGGAGGAACTCAGGAGACCATTTGGGGTGTTGGATCAAACCCAAGTTAGTGTCATCAAGGCAAACACCTTACCAACTGTAGCCCCAGTTGGTGTGTTTCTGAGAGATTCCCAAGTAAGGCCTTGCTGCTTGTGTTAGGACCCTCAGTTTGAGTTAGAAGGGACCTAGAGAGTTTGGGAGAACATCTGCTCATGACACCTGTCAATTTCGCAAGAGGTCAGAGGCTTTGTGTATTTGGTTTGTTCCAGTTTCTGCAATGCCTGAAACCAATGTAGATGCTTTTTAGATATTCGTTGAATGAATACGTGAAAGAAGACGGTGTCTACGGGCTTTTTGTATATTAATTCGTTTCATCTTCTTGACAGCCTATTAATGAAGTTCTATTGTTCCTGTTCATAGAGAAGAAAACTAAAATTTTATGTAGTAGAGTCAAGATTTGAATTCATAAAAAAGAAAAGATTTGAATTCATCGTTGTTTGTCTCCCAACACCCTGTAGTGTTTAACAAAAATAATACACTATCACTTTTATTTTTTTTAGGTAATCTCTCATCAACTGTGATACGTAATCACAGACTGATACATGCACCTTTTGGCCAAAGTGAACTGTCATCTATTTCTGGCCACTTTTCCTGAGAGTTGGACTTTGTTGTCCTAAAGTCAGAGGTGGGGGATATGCCCATAGTCATCTAGCCGAACGAGCACAGAGCTGCCGCGCGGTGTATACCACCCACAACACACACACTTTCTGAAATTAACAGATTCGTTGTGGAAAAGGAATGGGAGACATCCAGCTAAGACCCATTTAGTGTTTCTTCAGGAACAAGAGCCTTTTCTTTGGGGTTCGTCCTAGGTCAGACTCATGCAAAGGCAAGGGCCTTACTGCCTGCACCCACTGCTCGGGCCCCCAAGATCCTTAAGGAGTTTCATCAGCCAAAGGAAGATGGTCATGATCCCATTTCCAGTGATTAGTGAAGGCAAGAACCCTGAAGGGGCCTTGGTATCCAGCCATGTTGAATTATTTAACCTATCCTGGCAGGCAAGCCCACTTCAGTATCCTGCTGGGAATTGCTCTCTCACTGACAGAAGAAAGATTTGCTTTATGTCCCCACTCCACCTCCTCAAAAGACACACAATCTTTCATTTGCAAGTCTGGTTAAAAAAAAAAAAAAGGAGACAGAAATCTCTAGTTTCTGTATTTATCATGGACTATCTCAAAGAGCGGTGGAAGCACTAAAAAAGTTCACTTAAATTATGGTGAATAGGGGCCCGGAGAGATAGCACAGCGGTGTTTGCCTTGCAAACAGCCGACCCAGGACCAAAGGTGGTTGGTTCACATCCGGTGTCCCATTATGGTTCCCCGTGCCCTGCCAGGAGCTATTTCTGAGCAGACAGCCAGGAGTCACCCCTGAGCAACGCCGGGTGTGACCCAAAAACCAAAAAAAAAAAAAAAATTATGGTGAATAGGGAGGCCAGAGTGGTGGCACAAGTGGTAGAGTGTTTGCCTTGCACGTGCTAACATAGGACCAACTGCAGTTCAATCCCCCTGCATCCCATATGATACCCCAAGCCAAGAGAGATTCTTTTTTTTGGTTTTTGGTTTTTGGGTCTCACCCAGCAATGCTCAGGGGTTACTCCTGGCTCTACGCTCAGAAATCGCTCCTGGTAGACTCAGGGAACCATATGGGATGCTGGGATTCGAACCACCATTCTTTATGCAAGGCAAATGCCCTACCTCCATGCTATCTCTCCTGCCCCAGGAGTGATTTCTGAGTGCATAGCCAGGGGTAACCCGAGATTCACCGGGTGTGACCCAAAAACAAAAAATAATTATGGTGAATAGAGTGCTTGCCTTGCATGGGGCTGACCCAGCATCCCATATGGTCCACAGACCATTTCCAGGAGTAATTCCTGATTGCAACACCAGGAGTAACTCATGATTGTTGCTGGATGTGGACCAAAAATAAAATGTATTATTAAAATTCACTCACCGGGCCGGAGAGATAGCACAACAGTAGTGCGCTTGCCTTGAACAATGTCAACCCAGGACAAACCTGTGTATGATTCCCGGCATCCTATATGGTCCCCTGAGCCTGCCAGGAGCAATTTTTGAGCTCAGAGCCAGGAGTAACCCCTGAGAGCTGCCAAGTGTGGCCCAAAATAAATAAATAAATAAAAAGTAAAATAAAATTAACTTACTATTAAACAAATTTTCCATATCAAGTTCTATTTTATATGTGTTATGGTTGAAAGGGATTTCTTGAGGGGGGGAGATGTTTCATTGTTTGGCCCCTACACAATACTCAGAACTTGGATCTACACTCAGGGATCATTATCCGGCTGGGCTCAAGAAACCATGTGGTCTACCAGGGATCTATCCCAGATCAACAGCATGCAAGGAAAGTACCTTATCCATTCCATTGTACTGTCTCTTCCGCACTCTGGTTCAGTATTTCAGAAAAGTTCTTTTTTTTTTTTTTTTTTTTTTTTTTTTTTGGTTTTTTGGTTTTTGGGGCCAACACCCGGCGGTGCTCAGGGGTTACTCCTGGCTGTCTGCTCAGAAATAGCTCCTGGCAGGCACGGGGGAACCATATGGGACACCGGGATGTGAACCAACCATCTTTGGTCCTGGATCGGCTGCTTGCAAGGCAAACACCGCTGTGCTATCCTCTCCGGGCCCAGTATTTCAGAAAAGTTCTTAACAAGTGCTTGTCTTGATTGTGACCAAACTCTAGTTCCTTTGCCATCACTTCATGATCCTCCAAAACACAGAGCCAGGAGCCCTGAACTCTTACCAGGTGTGATCCCCAACTCAACAAAAACTAAAAACAAGTTCTTAACATATAAGCAATAGTTTCCTTCCCTGGAGTTCTTTGGGTCATATCAAATCTTTCACGTTTCAGTGTTGTTTCTTCCTCCTCCAAACTCGCCTGCTTTAAGCCCCTCTACAGCGCCCTTTGCCCTTTGTCTCCAAAGAGGGGTTGGAAAAAACCACCCAATTGTTACTTGCATCAAAACTGCTTTTCTGGGGCCGGGGTGAGGCATTTGCCTTGCACACGGCCGACCTAGGACAGACCCTGGATTTGATCCTGCCATCCCCATATGGTTACCTGACCTAATCAGGAGAGATTTCTGAGTGCAGAACCCAGGAGTAACCCCTAAGGGACGCCGGGCCGTGATCAAAAACAAACAAATCTGCCTTTTCCTTCCTTAAGGAGCTCTGGCCTGTGGAGTTCAAGTTGGAATCTGCTTTGTACCAGACATCCCTGCATGAAGCTACAAGGTATCTTTCTTTGCTGTCCCGTGTCAGCACTGGTTTGCTTCCCTAAATGGGCACAATGTTTTTATAGTTTTTAGGTCAACCCTGTCAATGCTCAGTACTCCTGGCTCTGGCATTCAAGAATCATTTCTGGTAGTGCTCCAGGGAATATGTTGGATGCTGAGGATCAAACCTGGGTTGGAGCATGCAAGGCAAGCACCTACCCTGCTGTTTATCCTCCAGTCCTGTGTCTAACAGTCTTTAAACATTTGTTTTGTTTGGGTTTTTTGACTTGGGGGTACACCGGCAGTCCTCATGGGCTCATGCTTCTGTGCTCAGGTTTCGCTCCTAGCAGTACCCTTTGGTGGTGCTCAAGGGAATCATAAGGGGTGATGGGGATTGATGCTGGGTCAGCCTACCTGCAAGGAAAGTACCCCAATGTTGGCAGTTTAGAAGAGTGTTGGCAATGCCTTCTTCATTTTAACGCCATATTCGATGTGTTCAGTACAAAACTGGGAAAGATTAGGAACTTTTGTTTGTTTTTGGCCAAACCCCAGTGATGCCAAGGAGCTATTCCTGTCTCTATGCTTAGGGATTACTCCTGGCTGTGCTTTAAGGACCATATGGGATGCCAAGGATGAACCCGGGTCAGCCACATGTAAGGTACAGTCAGTCAGTCAGGTGTCAGGCAGAAGACAGCATGCACCATCCTTGATGATGGTTCTCTGAGCACTGTGTTCATGGGATCTCAGCCAGGGCTCTCAGCAGGGACATTGCTATTTTTTTCCTCTTCCCATTGTCCATTCTTAGGAAATGTCCAGCCCACAATCAAAAAGAAGGAAATTAAACCTTGCTCCCTGATGATCCATATCTACAAATACGATTTAGAATTCCTCCCTGACAAAAAATATGTCCTTATTTCATCATTTTTATTTATTATTAGATTAATATGAATTCATGGATATTTGTGTTATTTGGGGGTCACAATCTGACACTATTATATCACATTGTTCTGGCTTTGACCATGGGGGTCAATTCCTGTACACTTTTTTTGTTTTTGTTTTTTGGGCCACACCAGTGACACTCAGGACTCCTGTCTATGTGCTCAGAAATCACTCCTGGCTTGGGGGACCCTATGCCAGGGGGGTCAAACCGTGGTCCATCCTGTCCTAGGTTAGCACGTGCAAGGCAAACACCCTACCATTTGCGCCACTGTTCCAGCCCCATAATTCCTGACATACCTTATCCCTTTTTTATTTTTATTTTGTGCGACACCCAGTGGCTATGTACAGGGATCACTCCTGGTGGGGTTCAGCGGTCCACATGCTGTGCTGGAGATCAAACCAGGGTTAGTTCTGTGCAAGACAAGCACTTTAACCATCTCCCCAGACCCTATTGTTACATTTTAATGTAAGAACTAAGACAACTTAATATATTCAGTATAGAGTAAGAAACGAGAAACATTGTAAAATGTTTGTATTTATCCTCATTCTGTACTTTCTGGTACTGAGAAATGTTCCAGACTCATCTTGTATGTTTCCTGCCTTAGTTCCTACAAACAGAGAAACCAAGATCTAGGGACTTGAGAGAACACAATCCTATCGCCACTCACTAAGCAGAACAAGGAAATGCATGTCTGCCAATTCACCTTTGTATTTCTCCATCCATGTGTAAAACTAAACATAACTTCCAGCCAGAGAGAGTACAGGAGTAAAGCATTAGCCTTACACATGGCTGACCCAGTTCAATCCCCAGCACTTCATGGTCTCCCAGCACTGGCCAGGTGTGTCCTTCAAACACTCCGACATAAAGGTAACTATATAAATGCTGGGCCGGAGAAATAGCACAGCAGCAGGTATTTGCCTTGCATGCAGCCAACCCAGGACGGACGGTGGATCGAATCCCAGTATTCCAGATGGTCCCCCAAGCCTGCCAGGAACAATTTCTGAGCACAGAGTCAGGAGTAACCCCTGAGCTGCTGGGTGGAACCCCAAAAAAAAACAAAACAAACAAAAAGATAACTATATGCTAATATCTTTATCTCCAATACATTCCAATTTCACCTCCTGCCCCTTCCCCGAATTTCTGTTAGAGCATCTTCCTCTGAAAGAGATGAATCTAATCTATTTTTGGTTTTGTTTTGATTTGTTTTTCTGTGTATCCAGTGCTAGAATTAAACCCAGAGCCTCACATATCTGAGGCAAGTGCTTGAGCTATATCCCAACACTGAACCATGTCTCCAATCCTTCCAATGATCTCCAGTGTAGTTACTTATTTGTTCAAATGTACTAAACATGGACTCTCTGAATAGCTGCTCTGTTTGTGAGAAACAAATCAGATGCAGAGTTTGCACACAATTCTCACCATCTGCAGCTTATCCCTGAGCTGCCCCTTTCTTCAGTGCCCACTTTGGAGAGCTCAAGGTTCATTTGAGCAGTCATAGCCATTTTTCTTCACCTCTAACTTGCTTTGTTTTCACCTTCCCTATTCATATTCGAAACATGCATGTGGCAAAAATTCTGTGGATTTTTGACAAGGGTAACAAATAATTTCTCCACCCTCGAATCACAGAGAACAATTAAATTGCACTGAAAATCATTTCTATGCAACATTTTTGTAGTCAAGGTTTGGTTATTTATTTGTTTTTCTTTTTTTGTTTTTCTTTTTGGGTCACATCCAGCAGCGCTCAGGGGCTACTCCTGGCTCTACGCTCAGAAATTGCCCCCAGTAGGCTCGGGGGACCACATGGGATGCCAGGATTCGAATCATTGTCCTTCTGCATGCAAGGCAAATACCTTACCGATGTGCTATCTCTCCGGCCCTATTTATTCGTTTTTCATTGTAAGAACTCAGATGGTAGCCAGAATGATAGTACAGTAGGTGAGATGCTTGCCTTGCATGCAGCCAACCGGGAATGATCCCTGAGCACAGAGCTCCTAAGCACAGCTGATTGGATTGTGGCCCAAAATCTAAAACAGATAAAAAGGAGAAAAAGTGTCAAATGTTAAGTTTTAATAAGTAAATAGAAAAATGTGGTTATTAGTGACCTGGAGAAGCAAAACTTATTTGTTCCTCCAGCCCTAAGCACCATGGATCGGTTTCGATCTTTTTAGTTTTACCTTTTCTATTATGTCATATAAATGGAATCATTCAATATGGAGCCTTTAAGTCTGGCAGCTTTCATTTTGCCAAATGCTTTTAAGATTCATCCATATTACATGAATAAAAATGACTCATTAGTTTTTATTGGTCCGTAGGTTTCCATAAATACAGTCGATTTGCTTTTACACTTGCCAAAGAAGTGCTTCATTGTTTCCTCTTTTGTTTAAATTACAGGTAAAGTTGCTATGAACCTTCACGTACAGGTTTTTATGTCAACATAGGTATTTGCTTTGATGAGTATTAATGGGTAAACACTGCTTCTTTGTTTTCAGGTGTTGTAGGTTGAACCCAGCAGTAGTCAGCTGTGGAAGAAGACCTGGACTCAATTCCTGAGTCCATAGCCTCAGCCTTAAATTTAATAATTTAAATTCTCTATGTTTAGAGACAATGTGTTAGGAAAAAAGCAGATTATTAAGGGCCAGGAAGACAGTATAAAGGTTTGAATACAACTGCTTGGAATACAACTAGAGCTAGAGCAATGGTCTATTGATGGTCCCCAGGTATGTGTCAGCACTTCCCCCACAAAAATTGAAATAGATTATTGATATATGTTTTTTCTTGAGCCATTTGAGAACAAGTGGAAAATGCCCCCATTTCCATAATATTTCAGTATGTTCTTTCACAAATATTCTTTAACATGTGCACAAGAAACAAGATCAAAAATTAGGATCAAGGAGACCGGAGCAATAGCACAGTGGTAGCATGTTTGCCTTGCATGTGACCAACATGGGATGAAAACCAGTTCGAATCCCAGCATCCCATATGGTTCACCTGAGCCTGCCAGGAGCGATTTCTGAACGCAGAGCCAGGAGTAATCCCTTGTTGAGACATATGAACTACATGAAAATCCCTCTTTCGGGATTTTCTTATTTCCTTTTGTAATCTATTGTGGCATAAATCTGACCAAGAAAGGATTGGCACTTGGCACTTGGAGACAAGAGGGAGGGCCTCCCATTTTATTTACCTATGTGAAATTGACCTGTATTGCTAACAAAGAATGAGCCTTAAATATGCTCCACAAAGGGTTTTTATCAGCTAATTAAAGGCTACTTAAGGAACATTTTTAATTTGACACACACAATGCTTACTAACATGGTTGCTAAGTAATTGGTGCAATCAGTGATTAATGTAATTTGTTTTAATTGTTTCTGTCACTCCATTCCTACTCACACAATTTAATCAGTGTTTCGAATCTTGCTCTGTTCTGTCCTTAACTTTGTGATTTATCACTCATTCATCTTTACCCACCTCTTAGAATGCTTTACGGCTGAGCTATATGACTGGCCTCATCTGTTTCTTTAATATTCTTTTCACTGTCTTAAGTCTTCCTCATTGTTTTCCAATTCACCAATTCTGTCTTTGATCCTATGGAATCTTCCATTCTCTCTTCCCATAAAGTTTTAATGATAACATTGAATGGAAGATTCTAGATAATGATAGTTGAAAGCAGTTTATTTTGCAGTCTCTAATTCCTTGTTAATTATTTTAAATATCTTTAAAATGTTTACAGGTGTGGCATACATAGCAGCATATATTCTGATCTCTTCAATCTCTGAATCTGAGTATCTGATTCTGGTATCTTTTTTATTTATGGTGTCAGCTTTCTTTCTGTTTTAGGATTTTTCTTTTCTTCTCATATTCCTGAGAATGTTGCTTGTGAATTTTACTTGATGCATGAAATGTTTACCCTACAGTCATGGCATTTGGTTGCCTCTATTATATTACTTTTTCGGGTAAGTGAATAACCAAGAACCACAGGAGTAAATTCTCTGCTTGAGTTAGTTGTGGTATTATTATTGCTGTAAGGTAACATGAATTCAGGGTACAAATTCATGTGAGTGCTAGCTAGTGGTTATGAATGTTTAACAGATGCAAATGCACTTCCTGTCCAGTGTGAAGACCGATAAACTGGTTTCTTAATTTCCTCTCTTTGCAGTAGACTTATTTCTTGTCTACCTTGACCTTGACAATATTTTGTTGGGGTTTTCAACTTGTGATAAAAGTCTTTTCTTTTACTTTGGGATGGGGTTTGAGGCCACACATAGCAGTGCTTAATATTCCTGGCAGTGCTCAGGTGACCATATAAAGTCGGGATTAAACTTAGACTTTCTGCATGCAAAGCATGCACTCAATCCATTGAGCTAGCTCCCTGGACCCAAAGGTCAAGGTGTGTGTGTGTGTGTGTGTGTGTGTGTGTGTGTGTGTGTGTGTGTTTTCGTGGTCCACCATCAGCAGTGCCACAGTTGGGGCGGGGCTTTCTGGTTCTGTTCTTGGGTTTTGCTAGTAGTGCTGGAGGAACCATGCAGGACCCCCCCTTCCCCCCATTCTTTATGAAAATCACTTGCTCTAGGCCTAAAGTGCTCTCTCACCTGAGTGGAGGATGTGACTGCTAAGAAACAAAAGTGTAAATACAGAGAAATATCTTCAAGTCCTGGTCTCTTCTCCAGGCCCATGAAAAGAAAAAAGAAACAGAAAAAGAAATTCAAAATGGGGTTTGGAGAGATTGTACAGTATATAGGGCACTTACCTTGCATGCAATAGACCTGATTTGGATCCCTGGTACCCTATATGGTATCCCCTACATGGCCAGGTGTGATCCCTGAGTGCATAGTCAGAAGTAAGTCTTTTTGTTTTGTTTTGTTTTTGTTTTTAGGTCACACTTGGCAGCACTCAGAGGTTACTTCTGGCTCTACACTCAGAAATCACTCCTAGCAGGCTCAGGGGATCTTATGGGATGCTGGGATTCGAACCAATGACCTGCATGAAAGGCAAACACCTTACCTCCCCATGCTATCTCTCTGGCCCCAGAAGTAAGTCTTGAGCACTACCGGTGTGCCCATAAAACCACAACAAAAACAAAAACAAAAATTCAAAGCACGAATATAATAATGACTTTTGAAAAATAATAAAATGATTGGGAAGAAACTGATAGATGATCTGGCAGAGGAGCTTGAGTCTGAGTAAACAGAGCATTTGAGTATTAACAAAAGAAACTATAAAGCCCAGTCTACAGTCCCCACTTCTCCTGCAGCAGTTGCTGCATCACCTGGGCTCAGATGACAGTCAGGGGTGTGGAGTATGACAGAGTTTTCAAGGACACCAGAGCAGGTTGCATGCACCTTACTTCCCAACTCCCAGTCATCAGGGCTCCATTGCTTGTTTTAAATTGTGCAGGTAATACCATAGCAATCATTAAACACTGTAAATCAAGGCTTTCTCCCTCCACCCCAGAGCAGGCTGTTAACCATTTACCCAAGTGTTACTGCTTCAGAGGAAGCTAAGCTTAGAGGCAAAGGATCATGCCCAGGAGGTCAGGAAAACATGCTGAGAAGTGACCCACTGAGTCTGGGTAACCAACCACCACCCCATGAGGCAAATTCCAGTAATCAGAACATGCAGCTGATGCCAGGTAAATAGGAATTAATTCTCAACTAAAGTGAGGAGATCCATTCCAAACTCTAAATAAAGTTTAGTCCAGACTGGCACCTCCAAATAGGAACAGGAAACTAAGATTCAGCTAACATGGCAGAAAATAAGAGTTTGATAGAGACCAACTAATTCAAGAAATACACTCAGGCAGCACTAAAAAAAAAAAGTAGCTCCTGGCAACAGTAAAAAACTTTCTATCTGAGGCCAGAGAGGTGGTGCAAGTAAGTGGTAGGGTGCTTTGCACATGGCTAACCTAGGATCCCCCTGGCTCCCATATTGTCTCCCAAGCCAGGAGTGGCGGTCCGTCCTAGGCTAGCGCAGGCAAGGCAGGCACCTTACCTCTAGCGCCACCGCCCGGCCCCAGGAGTGATTTCTGAGCACATAGCCAGGAGTAACCCCTGAGCGTCACTGGGTGTGGCCCAAACAACAATGACAGCGACAACAAAAAATAAAAGTATATGAATAAAAGGGGCTGGAGTGATAACTCAATGGTAGGGCATTCGCCTTGTACACAGCCGACCCAAGACTTACAGTGGTTCAATTCTTGGCATCCCATATGGTCCTCCGAGCCTGCCAGAAGTGATTTCTAAGTGCAGAACCAGGAGTAACCCCTGAGCGCTGCGTGTGGCCCCCAAACAAAACAAAAAGTATATGGATAAAGAGTGAAAGGGGAAGTTTTTCAAACAACTATGAGCATGTTACAGAGGGACTTCAACTGAAAAGATCTTTTCAATGCTGAATAGCATTAATGAGGAATTATCTGTTCCTGGCAGAAAAATAGCCCAGTTCTCTAAGTCAATATAAAAGAAAATAATAACCCCTGACTCCTCCCAACTAGTCTGGTTCAGACTGAAAACTCTTGGGCCATCTCAGAATGAAGGCAGACAGATTCCCCTTTCTGCCTGCAAGTACAGCAGACCAGAGCCAAACCCAATATCCTCTGACAAAAAAAGGTCTGCAGTTTGTTTAGTAAATCTCCAAGCCATAATTTGTTCCGGATCTATTGGTATTGAACACCCCAAAATTTCATAATAGTATCAGCCCAATAGGATCACAGCTAAACTGATGGGAAAGTTGCTGAGAAGGCCATCAGCTTAAGTGAGCCCAAACAGTAAAACAGAAGATTCATCCAGCACCAACCACAGCCCAGTAACTCCACAGACAACGACTAGTAACACCATTGGAGAGACAGAACAATTAGTGCAAATTGACTTATTGATTTATGTTTTAATAACTCCATTTGTTTTTATGTTGTAAACAAACAAAGTTAAGTAAATTAGTTTGTTCCTACAGGGGGACGGACTGTGTTGGTAGGTGGGAAACTGAGGACACTAGTGGAGGGAAGGTGATACTGGTGGTGGAGTTGCTGTTTGAACATTTAATGACTGAAACGATTGTGTTTTAAGCAACTTGGTAAATCATGGTGTTATTATAAAAGATGAAGAATTATCTGCTGAAACATTCAGGTAATAAAGGACAAAGAAAAAAGGAGTTATTTTCTTTGTCCTTTATTACCTGAATGTTTCAGCAGATAATTCTTCATCTTTTATAATAACACCATGATTTACCAAGTTGCTTAAAACACAATCGTTTCAGTCATTAAATGTTCAAACAGCAACTCCACCACCAGGTGATACTGGTGGTGGAGTTGCTGTTTGAACATTTAATGACTGAAACGATTGTGTTTTAAGCAACTTGGTAAATCATGGTGTTATTATAAAAGATGAAGAATTATCTGCTGAAACATTCAGGTAATAAAGGACAAAGAAAATAACTCCTTTTTTTCGTTTTGTTTTTTTGGGCCACACCCGTTTGACGCGCAGGGGTTACTCCTGGCTGTGTGCTCAGAAAATGCCCCTGGCTTGGGGGGACCATATGGGATGCCGGGGGATGAAACTGTGGTTCATCCTAGGCTAGCACTTGCAAGGCAGATGCCTTACCTCTAGCGCCACCTCTCTGGCCCCCTCCCCACCCTTTTTTTTTTTTTAACTTCTGCTAATTCTTTTATGTGTTTGTTTAGGGACCACACCTGGCAATACTCAGAAGTTATTCCTGCCTCTGCACTCAGGAATAACTCCTGGTGGTGCTCAGGAGGTCATATGGGAAGCTGGGAATTAAACCAAGATCAGCTGCATGCAAGACAAGTGACATATCCACTGCCGTATCTCTTTGGCCCTCCTGCTAATTCTTTAAAATAAAATTAATAATAAGACTGAGAGGGGCCGGCGAGATAGCATGGAGGTAAGGTGTTTGCCTTTCATGCAGAAGGATGGTGGTTCGAATCCCGGCATCCCAGATGGTCCCCTGTGCCTGCCAGGGGCGATTTCTGAGCATAGAGCCAGGAGTAACCCTTGAGCACTGCCGGGTGTGACCCAAGAAAAACCGAAAAAATAAATAAATAAATAAATAAATAAAATAAAAGACTGAGGAACAGTAATGCCTACTTCCTATCTGATGAAGCTGAAAGCATCGAATGCTGAAAGAGGAAGAAGAATTTGCCACAGCACAGAAATCAGACAGAGGTAGAGGAATGCATGAGAGCTGAGAGAAATCTAACAACTTCCATGATGTCAACCGACTCTCTGTGTCTCTGTCTCTGTCTCTCTCTGTGTCTCTGTCTCTCTGTCTGTCTCTGTCTGTCTCTTCTCTGTCTCTGTCTCTCTCTGTCTCTCTGTCTCTCTCTCTGTCTCTCTCTGTCTCTGTCTCTCTCTGTCTCTCTCTCTGTCTGTCTCTCTCTCTCTCTCTCTCTCTCTCTCTCTCTCTCTCTCTCTCTCTCTCTCTCTCTCTCTCTCTCATCAAAGATTTCAGTAGGGGCCGGGCGGTGGCGCTGGAGGTAAGGTGCCTGCCTTGCCTGCGCTAGCCTAGGACGGACCTCGGTTCGATCCCCCGGCGTCCCATATGGTCCCCCAAGAAGCCAGGAGCAACTTCTGAGCGCATAGCCAGGAGTAACCCCTGAGCGTCACAGGGTGTGGCTCAAAAACCAAAAACAAAAAAAAAAAAAAAAAAAAAAAAAAAAAGATTTCAGTAACAAAAAGGACCAGTCTTGTGATCATGAGTTGGATCCCCAGTGCCACCTACATGCACTGAGCTGTTAGGGACAAGTGGATGAACTGCACTTAGCCAGGGGTGTGTGTACACAGCAACTGGAATGGAAGCTCTGATGAATACCTCAAAGGGATGTGTGTGTGTGTGTGTGTGTGTGTGTGTGTGTGTATGTGTGAAAGTGCACAAGCACATTGAGGCTGAGTGTGTGGGTGAGGACCACAACCAAGTGTGAGTGACACCTCCACCCAGGGTCTTGCAACTGCAATAAGCAGGGACAAAGGGGAGAACTGAAAAAAGGGGAAAGAACCTCCTTTTTTTACAACAACAGAAGGGGGCTCTGGTGATGGGAACTTCTGAGGAATCAGTTTGGCACTGAGTAAAAGCTGAGGAAGTACATTTGTGAAAGAAATATCATAGACCCATCATATTTTTTCAGGAAGCAGTGTGCTGTTGAGAGGGAGGAGAAAGCCTTCGTGGTGACACACTTTAACCTCGAATTGCCTCAAGTGCAAAACCTAAAGGTGCTGACTCACATACAGCCTGTGATAAGAGGGTGTCTGCTGACCCTTGCCGCAGTCCTGATTCAGACAAACCTCTCATCTGCTCAAACTTCACCTTATTGAAAATTAAGTAAATTTGGGAGAGCGAGAGAAACTAGCATAGGAGATATAAAAAGAGATTTAAAAGAAAAAAGAAATGGGCACCTGAGGGATAGTATAGTGGGTACTACCACATTTGACTTGCCTGTCACCGATCCTGGTTTGATCCCTGGCATCTGATATGGTCTCCCCAAGCACAGCCAGGAGTGATCCCTGAGTGCAGAGTCAGTAGTAGTAATCTCTGAACACCCCTGGATGTGGCCTAAAAATAAAAAGGAAAGGAAAATAAGTGTGGGGTGAAACCTAGACAGTACAAATGGTACAAATGTCAGATGAAGGGGCTAGAGCAATAGCACAGCAGGTAGGGTGTTTGCCTTGAAAGCGGCAGACCTGAGTTCAATTCTGGTATTCCATATGATCCCCCAAGCCTGCCAGGAATGATTTCTGAATGCAGATCCAGTAGTAACCCCTGAGCACCGCTGGATGTGTCTCCCCACTACCAAAAAAAAAAACCCAAAACAAAAACAAACCATTAAGTGTCAGATGAAGAAATTTACTATGAGACAAATAAGAATTGAAACCAGGGGCCCGGAGAGATAGCACAGGGAGTTTGCCTTGCAAGCAGCCAATCCAGGACCTAACGTGGTTGGTTCGAATCCCGGTGTCCCATATGGTCCCCCGTGCCTGCCAGGAGCTATTTCTGAGCAGACAGCCAGGAGTAACCCCTGAGCACCGCCATGTGTGACCCAAAACCCAAAAAAACAAAACAAAACAAAACAAAACAAAAAAATTGAAACCAGGCACAGAGTAAGGCACTTGACCTGTACAAAATCAATCTGGATTTAATCACCAGCCTCACAACCACCAGGTGTGATCCCCAAGTGCAGAGAAGCAAGAGTAAGCTCTGAGCCTCACTGAGTATGGCTGAAACATACACACACACACACACACACACACGACTGGAGAGTGGGCCTGTTTATTCCCAGCACGTACATTCCTATAAATAAATGATCGGAAATGATGACGCCCAAGTTAACATTGAAGAAATAATATTTAAGATATAATTCGAAATAATGTTCCTAAAATAAGCCTTGTATCAACAGACTCAAGAGACATGACATATTATCTGCAAATTCTGCTTGTCAGATACCAAAATCTTTTTCCCCAAAGAACTGAACACAAGCAGATTTCCTGCACCCAGTGGGACTTGGAGTTGCCTTTGATATGGAGTTTATCCTAGGTTACTACCCTCATGGGAAAAAGGGACTTTGGTTTTGCTTTTATTTGGGGATTTGTAGCACTATTTTAATATATCCTCACAGGAAAACAATGGATGTGGACCACCTATGACAAAATATTTTTGTCATAACTCCTATTTCAGGAAAAACTAATAGCCTTTTGAAATGCAGGTTCAAAAGAAATGATATCAAAATGGAGAAACAAGTCAGTCTTGTTTCAGACTTCTTCACAGTATGTTTGCTGCTAAAAGACTCTTGAAAGTTCCTGTAAATGCAAGGTAATGATGGAAACATAATAACTCTACAGATGACTTGAGAAAAGACAGGAAGGGAGGAGGGCAAGGGAGCGAAAGGAAGGGAAGGGAAAGGAAGAGAAGTCAATGCCAAGTAATCATTGAAGTAAAAAGACAACAGGAGGGGCTGGAAGGACAGTGAACCTACTCCTGCCAGCATCACTTGGTTCCTGAAGCACTACCAGGAACCCCTTGCCTGTTTTGTTTTGTTTTGTTTTGTTTTGGGGCCACACTCGGGAGTGCTCAGGGTAACTTCTGACTGCACTCAGAAATCTCTCCTGGCAGAAGGGGACCATATGGGATGCTGAGTATTGAACCCGAGTCAGTCCCGGGTCTGAGACTGGCAAGGCAAAAGCCCTGCTGCTGTGCTGTCACTCCAGCCCCAGGAAGCCCTTGCCTGCACAGAACTGGGAATAGCTCCTCAGTCTTGCTGGGTGTTGCCCCCTCCCCCTAAAAAAGGTACTAAGGAACTATTTCTGTTCTTGTTTTATTTTGCTTTGAATATAAACATACTTGGTACCTTTGGTGGTGATATTTGTATTTTCCCAACCGAATACTCAAACCATTTTAGTATCTCACTGTTACATAAATCCAGCACAGTCCTACAACTTTTTTTTTTTTAATTTGGTTTGGTTTTTGATCCAGAGCTGAACACACTCCAGCTCTGTGCTTGGGAGAAAACTACTACACAGTGCTCTGTAGGGCTGGGGATCAAACCCAGACTCCTACTCTCTCCCAACACCATCTCCATTTGATTTTGCATTTATTCCACTAAATGCTTCTGATTGTTATAGTCACTTTTTGTTTGTTTGTTTGTTTAATTTCAGGCCATAGCTGATGATGCTCAGGCACTATCTTATTTTATTTATTTATTTATTTATTTATTTATTTATTTATTTATTTGCTATACCTGGTGGCACTCAGGCATTATTCCTGGGTCTGTGCTCAGAAATCAGTCCTGGCAGGCTCAGGGAACCATATGGGATGTCGGGAATTGAAGCTGGGTCGTCAAATTGCTAGGCAAACCTTCTACCAGCTCTACTAATGCTCCTCCCCCGCCCTTATATATATTTTTTTAACCATGATGGGCATTGTTTTCTTCATGCAGAGCATCTGCACCTGCCCTTTAAGAGATCACCTATTACCAGGTTGTTTTTTCTTTTTTTGGTCTGGGTAAAAAAAATTTTTTCTCTTCCTTTAATGTTTAAGTTTTCAAACAGGAAATAATCACAAGGAACAAAGTTCAAAAGATGCCAGGCTCAAATTTAGTCTTGTGATTTCATTCTTCAAAGGTGAACACAGTATCTTCTCAATCTTTTGGCCAACTGCGAAGTTAAAATAACTGATATATCCTAGCCAAGATAAGATACCTGAGGAAAAAAAAAACAAATCAGGGCTTAGTGATAGTAAAGCAAGTAGGGTGTTTGCCTTGCACATGGCCAACCCGGATGTATTTCTTTTTTGTTTGTTTGTTTGTTTGTTTTGTTTGTTTTTCGGGCCACACCCGGCAGTGCTCAGGGGTTACTCTTGGCTGCCTGCTCAGAAATAGCTCCTGGCAGGCACGGGGGACCATGTGGGACACCGGGATCCGAACCAACCACCTTTGGTCCTGGATCGGCTGCTTGCAAGGCAAACGCCGCTGTGCTATCTCTCCGGGCCCAACCGGATGTATTTCTGACATCCCATAGAGCAGGGGTCCTCAAACTTCACTGTTCCCTTCACAGTTTCTCAGACAATTGAAGGCTGGACTATAGTTTAAATAAATACTATGAACAAATTTCTATGCACACTTCCTATTTTGAAGTAAAAATAAAGGGGTGGGGTACAAATACAATATATAAAACGAAGAACAAGTGAAATCAACAAACTTACAAGTATTTTAATGGAAACTATGGACCTGTTTTTGGCTAATAAGATGGTGAATGTCCATATCCATACTCGTCACTGCTAGTGTCAACAAGTGATCTAAGTGTGCATCAGTTAGTCTAGATCTGGCTGGAGATTTCATGTTTCATTCTGGAAAATATTTGTTCACCGACTTAAGTGCTGCCAAAGATGGTTGCCATTTTAAGTGCTTGGTTCCTGAGAGTAGGATATGTCTTAGAGATACAGAGAAATTAGGTCTGAGAGGAGGAGTCGAGAGACAGAGAGAAGGGGAGTTGGAGAGCGAGGTCCACATCTCACACATGTGTACTGTGGGCCCAGGATGAGTCAGCTTGTAAGTTGGTCAGGCAGTGGCGGCAAAAAACTCTGGGCAGGCCAGATAAATTTCCTCAGTAGGTCACTTGTGGCCCAGGGCTGCAGTTTGAAGTCCCCTACCATATGGTCTCCCAAACCTACCAAGAGTAATCCCTGAGCACTGCCAGGTGTAACCAAAAAAAAAAAACAAAAACCAAAACCAAAACAAACAAGAGACCAGAGCAAAAGCACAGTGGTAGAGCATTTGCCTTGCACATGGCTGACCCGTAACAGATCCGGGTTCAAGTCCTAGCATCTCATATGATCCCCTGAGCCTGCCAGGAGCAATTTCTGAGCATAGAGCCAGAAGTAACCCTTGAGTGCCACCATGTATGGCCCCCTCAAAAAAGCCCCCAAAGCCCAAACAAACAAAAAGTACAGAGATTGTAGATTAGCTATTAAAAGTTATGTATGTAAAAGGTGTGTGTATATATACATTTATTTTTTAGGCACACTGTAGCTTTATTCTTTTTATGCAAAAAGAAATGTGGCAAACCTTCTGTTCTATACTTTGATCTTCTCTCATTAATATATATTGCAACTCGGGCAGTAGTTGGCAGGCAAATGTTAAACAAATGACCTGCTGTCTTGGGCCTCCATGATTCATTCTCCACATAGCATCTGTCATGCCTATTTTGTTGGATTTCTAGGGGCCACACCTAGAGCTGCTCAGGGGCTACTCCAAGGTCGGTATTCAGGGTTCACAACTGAAAGTGCTTTGGGGACCACACAGTGTTAGGGGTTGAACTTGGGCTTCCTGCTTGCAAAATGTACTCCAGCCCTTTTAAGTTATCTCCTCAGCCCCTAAAGGTTTTCTTTTTTCTTTTCTTTTTGGTTTTTGGTTTTTGGGCCACACCCGGTGATGCTCAGGGGTTATTCCCGGCTATGCACTCAGAAGTCGCTCCTGGCTTGGGGGACCATATGGGATGCCGGGCGGATCGAACCAGGGTCCGTCGTATGCTAGTGCTTGCAAGGCAGACACCTTACCTCTAGCACCACCTTCCCGGCCCCATTTTTTTTATTTTTGGGCCACACCCAGTAATGCTCAGGGGTTACTCCTGGCTATGTGCTCAGAAGTTGCTCCTGGCTTGGGGGACCATATGGGACACCGGGGGATCGAACCGCGGTCCGTCCAAGGCTAGCGCAGGCAAGGCAGGCACCTTACCTTTAGCGCCACCGCCCAGCCCCCCCTAAAGGTTTTCAATGGTCAGGCCTGTTCAGGCCCTGACTTTACAAAGGGCCTGTTATGTCTTATTCTGTTCTAGCCATACCATCCTCATTATGATTATGGCACTTTGTCTGAAATAAATCTCTTCTGCCTGGTAGATTCTTCCTCCAAAATTAACTTCTTCCTTCCTTCCTTCCTTCCTTCCTTCCTTCCTTCCTTCCTTCCTTCCTTCCTTCCTTCCTTCCTTCCTTCCTTCCTTCCTTCCTTCCTTCCTTCCTTCTTCCTTCCTTCCTTCCTTCCTTCCTTCCTTCCTTCTTCTTCCTTCCTTCCTTCCTTCCTTCCTTCCTTCCTTCCTTCCTTCCTTCCTTCCTTCCTTCCTTCCTTCCTTCCTTCCTTCCTTCCTTCCTTCCTCCTCCCCCTCCCTCCCTCCTCCCTTTCCTCTCCTCACTTCCCTCCCCTCCCCTCTTTCCTCCCCTCCCCTCCTCTTCTCTTTTCTTTGTTTTTTTTGGGCCACACCTAACTGTGCTCAGGGATTAGTTACTTCTGGCTCTGTGCTCAGAAATAGCTCCTGGCAGGCTGGGTGTTGCAAGTCAGTCCCTGAGGAGGTTGACTGATGGAGGGATGGAGGACGAGGCCTTTCTCTTCCAGCTCGGAGCACGCGTCTGCCACCCTGTCTAGCCGACAGTTCTGAGGTGAAACGGCGGGTAAACAGCTCGCACACAGTCAGGCTTGTGGAAATATTAGCTTTATTCGGTGACAAGACTGAAGTCCAAAGACTCAGCCTCAGTTCCAGCAAAAAAGCCTCCCGCCTTCCACAGACCCTTGTTTTTATCCCCCAGAATCAGGTACCACCCAATGGTGGGATCAGATACCAACCAATGGTGGAAGCAGAATAAGGTACTACCCTAGGGTGGGGGCAGAAGGCAGGTCACACCCTAGGGTAGGGCACAATCACCAATCAGGTTAGGGTGAGTAACATAGTAATCCCCTAAAATATTTACATACACAACAGCTGGGGACAAATGGGATGACAGGAATTAAACCTGGGTCTGTCTTTGTTGGTTGCATGCAAGGCAAACACCCTACTGCTGTGCTATTTTTCGGGCCCCAAAATTCTTTCTATATCATGCAATATATTTTTTAAACTGTTGTGGGGTCACTCTGGACAATGCTGGTGGCCATTAAGCTTATATCCAGTAATGTTGGAAAAGGAGACATGCAGTGTCTAGGGTCAAACACAGGGCCTCTCAACTGTGCATGACATGTACACTATCACTTGAGTCACCTCCCTGCTCTTCCTCCATAATTCTTTCTCTTACCTCATTTACCTGCTCAGGAAGAGGCCTCCTCTGAATATTCTCTTTGAAGCAGCATCATTGTTCCCTGCTCCTCTTTGTAAGAGTAATACAAAGAGGATTTTGCTTATGCTCAGCACTTTTATAAGAGCACTTTAAAATATCATTTAACTCTTATAAAAACCCTTTGAGGTAGGTGCCTTTATGCATCTCATTTATAGGCATGTAAATTGAGTCACATAAATGATTAAGTTCCCTAAGGTTCAGAAATGCCCTGCAGAAGTGAGGTTAAATCAGAGGCAGGAGAGACCAGAGTGATAGCACAGCAGGAGGACACTTACCTTGCATGAAGCTCACCCAGATTTGATCCCCAGCATTCCATATGGTCCTCTGAGCACTGCCAGGAATGATCCCTGAGCACAAAGCCAGGATTAACCCAAGAGCACCACTGGTGTGGCCAAAAAAATAAAAACAATAAACTGAGGCAGGAGGTTATAGCAATGGTTTAAAGGCTGAAGCATGGTGTTTGTTTGGGTTTTTTTGACTTTGTCATACCTGGTGGCACTCAGAAATTATTCCTAGTAGGCTCAGAGGACCATATGGAATGCCACGAATTGAGTTGGGGTCAGCCACGTGCAAGGCAATGCCCTACCTGCTGTGCTATTTATTGCGCAAGGCCTGAGTGTATGATTTTCATGCCAGAGGCCTGGGTTCAATTTCTAGCCCTACATGGTTGCCTGAGCACAGAACCAAGGAGTAGCTCCTAAGCACTTCTGGATGTGACAACAAAACAAAATAGATAGATACAAAGAAAATAAAACCCAGTAAGTTTAGGGGCCAGGGATACAATAATTTAGCACATGGTTCAAATATGTGATGAATCGCTTGATTTAATCCCCAGCACTAAAATAACAGTAAACTAAAAACAAAACAAAACAAAATAAAAACAAAAAAAAACTAAACATTGAATCTAGGCAGTTTAATTCCAGAGTCCCTCTGTGGGATCCCACTACTATTTATTTTTACTTTTATTCATTTTTCTTTTTTTTTTTTTTTTTTTTTTTTGGTTTTTGGTTTTTGGGCCACACCCAGTAACGCTCAGGGGTTACTCCTGGCTATGTGCTCAGAAGTTGCTCCTGGCTTGGGGGACCATATGGGACACCGGGGGATCGAACCGCGGTCCGTCCAAGGCTAGCGCAGGCAAGGCAGGCACCTTACCTTTAGCGCCACCGCCCGGCCCCTCATTTTTCTTTTAAAGTCTGCTGTTATTTAAAAATACTGTTTGTACTGTCCTTGCCCTATTTGTTTCATAAAACACCTATCACTATTCAATATCTATCAATATACTGACACACATCCTTCAACTTTGTAATTTTGTCTATCAGTCTTATGACACTGTAAAAGTCAGGGCAGGATTTACCTGTTTTCTTCACTGCTGTATATCATCAACTCACATGGTGCCAACACATAAGACATAGCACAATTATTAAATGAGTAATGGGCACAAATACATATAAACATGTACACATATTTCCTCACTGAATATGATCTCCATGAGTAAAAAAAGTGGGACATGACTTTTGGAACACTCTTAAGCAGTGTTCATTCCAGCTGATGTGACTCCTGGTGGTATTTGGTTAATAGTTCAATGTTCAGGCCTAGCAGTGCTGGGGGCGTTTCTAGGGCTACAGTGGGTGGTGCTCAAAGAAATCAGGCATTATTGGAAAGATCAAACCTGGGCCCCCTGAATACAAACTTGTGCCCCAGCCCTTGAACTCTCTCCCTGCTTTCAATGATAGGTTTTCTTGTTTGTTTGTTTTGTTTTTGTTTTGCTTATTTGATTGGTTTTGGTTTTGGGGTCACTCCCAAATTTATGCTTAAAGCTCACTCTGGGAAGTGCTTAGGGGATCATGTAGGCCAGGCATAGAACCAGGTCTCCAGCATACAAAGTATGCTAGTTGAACTCTCCTTCCACACACCACCTTTCCATGATGTGCTTTTGTTTTGTTTTTGGGTCACACCCCATGGTGCTCAGTGCTTACTCTTGACTCTGCACTTAGAAATCACTTCTGGTGGGCTGGGTGATGGTGGTGGTGGTGATGAAGAATATGGAATGCTGAGGATCAAACTTAGGTGAGCATATTGCAAGATAAATGTCTTACCTGTAGTACTATATAGCACCAGCCCCACCCTGGAATGTTTTTAAGAGTGAAGAGAGAATAAATCTGCACCCACCAACACAAACATAAAGAAAAAAATGAAGAAATGAAGGGAGGTAAAGAGAGGAGAAAGGAAATTGAATGAGTAGAGAGGAAGAAGAGAAGAAGGAAAGAAAACAAAGGGGAGAGGGAGAAATAGTACAGGAGGTAAGGAACTTGTTTTTCATGAGGCTGACCCTGGTTACTTGGTGTGGCCCAAAATTCTCTTTAGCTCAATAAATAAATAAGGGATGTAGCTGGTGATGCATATATCTGGCATACATGAAGTTTTGAGTTTGAATTCTGCCACCAATAATCCATCTTGTTTCTCCCAATATCTCCTGGTGAAGTCCTGGTGGCCTCTAGAGCAAGTAACAGTGGGTATAGTTCCGATAAAATTTAAATTAAAGGGGACCGGAGAGATAGCACAGCGGTGCTTGCCTTGCAAGCAGCCGATCCAGGACCTAAGGTGGTTGGTTTGAATCCCGGCGTCCCATATGGTCCCCCGTGCATGCCAGGAGCTATTTCTGAGCAGATAGCCAGGAGTAATCCCTGAGCACAGCTGGGTATGGCCCCAAAACCAAAAATAAATAAATAAATAAATAAATTAAAAGATGATATTATAAAATACAGTATATAGTTTTCTGTAATAGTAACAAGCTATTCAATGTAAAGGATACTGTAAAGGATATTTCAGTAGGAAACAAAGAGTGAGATTTTACAGAAGGAAATGGTTTAACAGCTTTCTTTTTTGAGAGAAGATATATTTGAAGATAGCTTGAATAAAGTAAAGAAGTGGTTTTAGCTGATATGTGGGATGCGGGAAGAAAAATAGCAAAGATTTTTCTGGCTCTAAATTTAAGAAATAACGGGTGACAGTTTGTTCTTGAAACTTTATTTTTAAAAGTATGCCAAAGCAGTTGGCTTTCAGTGGACTTTTAAGGCTAGAAACAAAGTTGAGTCTCTTCATCTTTGGATATAGCCAGCTTGGCTTCATCTCATTACCACCTGCAAAGAGGTCATCCTATTTTATGGTCTTTTTGAAAGATTTGTTAGAAAACATCGCAATCCTGTCTACTGGCTGATGTGGAAGCCGACTTCCTTCTGCTTGTTTAAAAAAAAAAAAAAAGTAAAGAAAAGAAAAAAGCCCTGTTATTTAATACAATGACCAGATGTCCTGTTTAGGGTGGAACAGCCTTAGATTTTGATTAGAATATGAGTTTTTTTTGACAACTATACTTCTTGCATGTTTTAAAGTTGACTTTGAAGAGAGAAAAAAATGTAAAGGCGATGTAAAATAGTCATTTGATTTCATACATAAGTCACGCTAAAATACTTTTTATTGAGTAAAAGGCAACATATATACAGGGACTTTTAATTACATTGGCATAATTAAATCAACAAAGATAAAGGAACCCTCTTCAGGTGATCCCAGATCTTATGTTTACCAGACTGATGAACTTCCTTTGAAACACAGGTGACCAAAAAAAATAAATAAATAAAATAAAAGGAGCCAGAGAAATAGCATGAAGGTAAGGCATTTGCCTTGCATGCAGAAGGATGGTGGTTCGAACCCCGGCATCCCATATGGTCCCCCGAGCCTGCCAGGAGCAATTTCTGAGCATAGAGCCAGGAGTAGCCCCTGAGCACTGCCAGGTGTGACCCAAAAAAAACAAAACAAAAAACAAACAAAAAGAAACACAGTTGAATCTTCATCTGATTGATAAGACAGAGAAAAGGTATACTCAATATTTAGACAGGCTAAAATAACCAGTTATATGACTAAATAGAAACTTTTCTCACTCCAGTTGGATATGGTGAGTTTCCGTCTCTGAAAGGGTGACTGTAACTATTCAGGTCCAGTCATACCTGTAGGAGCAACAACAGCAAGTGCACTGGCTGTCCTGGATTTACTACTAAAATTCAAGAACTGATCAAACTCATTCAACCACAAACCAATCTTATTTTATTTAATTTATTAATTTATTTGTTTTTTGGGTCACATGAAAGATGGCAGGGGGTTACTCCTGGATCTGCACTTAGAAATTACGTCTGCCAATTTAATTTAAATCATGGCTTTACCCACCAAAAATGATTCAGTCATTCATGATCTGAATTGTACACATTCAAAGTCATGAAACATTTATTTACTTATTTTGGTTACAAATGGTTCATTCTGTACTTAGGAATCACTCCTGGTGTGCTCAGAGAACCATATGAGGTGTCTGGGATCCAACCTGAGTCAGCTGGGCTCTTTGCTCAAGGCAAATGCCCTCCCACTGTACTGCCTCTCCAGGCCCATCGTCAAACCACTTCAAAGTATCAGCACTTGACAAAGCCACCTCCAGCTTGCTGGATCTAATGGTTGTTTCTCTTATTTGTCATTTTGTCATCCATTTACCAGTTCTTTGTTGTTTGGTAGGGGGTCAGCTGGCCATACCATATGGGGTATCAGGGAATGAACCTAGGCCATCTATGTTCAAGGCTCCCAAACTACACTCACACCTACCTACTGTATAATATCTCCAACCACTAATGTTGGGTTTTTTTTTTTTTTTTTTTGTGTTTTTTTTTTGGTTTTTCGGGCCACACCCACTTGTTGCTCAGGGGTTACTCCTGGCTAAGAGCTCAGAAATTGCCCCAGGCTTGGGGGGACCATATGGGACGCCGGGGGATCGAACAGCGGTGGCGATCTTTCCTTGGCTAGCCCTTGCAAGGCAGACATCTTACCTCTAGCGCCACCTCATTGGCCCCCCTGATGTTGGTTTTATGATTGTTTGTTTGTTTTTTGTTTATTTTTGCACAGGGATCTCTCTCTCTCTCTCTCTCTCTCTCTCTCTCTCTCTCTCTCTCTCTCTCTTTCACTCACTCTTGTTTTTATTTGGTTTTTGGGTCATACCCAGCAGTGCTCAGGGGTTATTCCTAGCTCTATGCTCAGAAATCACTCCTGGCAGGCTTGGGGGACCATATGGGATGTCAGGATTCGAACCACCGTCCTTTTGCACGCAAGGCAAATGCCCTACCTCTATACGATCTCTCTGGTCCCTCACAGGGATCTCTTAAGCAGAATTCCAACTACTGTATTCCTTCCTCCCCATCCCATTTTTTTGCACAGAGCTGTCTATATGATCTTTTAAAATATAATCAGACTTTATCTCTGCTGCTTTAAAACCCTCTACTGGCCTCCCCTATCACAGACTATAAACCACCCTCTCTCACCTCACCTCTCATCTTTCCATTTATGATCCTTGCTCTCCATCTATGCTGACCTCTTTTCCATTTATCTCAACAAATCCAGCTTATTGCTCCCACAAGGGCCTTTGCCCTTTATGTGGACCTCTCTGCAGATGTTTGCAATACTGCTACTTTTGCTTCATTCAAATATCTGCTTATGTGGTATTTTCATAGGGACCTTTTAGACCACTCGAGCTAAGGAGCCTCCACACTCCCTGTAAGTGGAAGACCATGATTTACCCAATTGCCCTCCACAGCATATTTCACTGCTCAAGCATCTAAGCTACTTACATGAACTCCTGTGTCATGGAGCAAATGAAGTTGCGTCATTTACCGCTGTCCACTACCCCAGCGTTTGCAAAAGAATCTAACTTGTTACAGGTGTTTTATAAACATTTGTTGGAGCCAGAGAGATAGTACGGGAGATAAGGCTTTTGCCTTACACATGACCAGCCCCACATCTCATATGCTGTCTAAATACTGCAGTATTCATTCCTAAGCACAGTACCAAGAATAACCCCTAAGTGCCATCTGGTGTGGCCCAATTTCTTTTTCTTTCAAGTAGAGCTACAAGCTTCCATTGTGCAAAGTGGTCGATTATTATGTGCTATGTGAAATATAGGAGGAGTTCATGGAAGATGTAATAAGATTTAGGCTGGTGGCATTTGTATTCAAATACAAAGGGGCTGGAGAGATAGCACAGCAGTAGGGCATTTGCCTTGCACACAACCGATCCAGGACAGATGGTGGTTCAAATCCTGGCCTACCGTATGGTCTCCCGTGCCTGCCAGGAGCGATTTCTGAGCACAGAGCCAGGAATAACCCTTGAGTGCTGTCGGGTGTGCCCTCCCCCCCCAAAAAAAAAGCCAAAAAAAAATCCCCCAAAATCAAATACAAACAAAGCCCAAGGCCCGGAAAGCGATTCTAAGTGTTCCCCCAATTCTGCTTGCTGCCACATCCCAGATAGCCCCACACGGGACTTGCATGAACTTCATATGTGCCCCCAGCCTCCAAAGCCACCTGGGGCCAGACCAGCCTTGCATGCAACCACCTGGGTTTGGTCTCCAGAATCCTATATCCCAAATCTCCCAAACACTGCCAGAGAAATTCCTGAATGCAGAGCCAGGAGTAACCTCTGAGCATTGTTGGGCATGGCCCCAAACAAACAAACAAACAAGCAAAACTAACTCCAGAGAATAGTAATTGTTCTTTAACTCACACATTACTTATTAAAATGCAGTTTAAATGTTTAATAATTGTCTTGATGTTATCACCTATACATATATTTTCCCTTTTTTTATTCATATTTAAATACATATTTGACATACTTATAACTTTAATGTAGTTTCTCATAGCATCTTCTGCCATACACACATAACATACATGTCAAACCATTTTTGTTTTCACAATTATCAGCACCTTTATGACACTCTGTAAGTTCATCACTAATTATTTTTATTATTATAGTTTTTGGAGTTTGAGACCACATTTATTATGCTGAGCTTACTTTTGGCTCTGCTGCAAGGGTCACTCCTGGTGGTGCTCAAGGGACCATATAAGGTGCCAGGGATAGAATCCAGGTCAACCATATGTAATATATAATACCATATGCAATACCTGCTGTATTCTTTCTGACCCCCTGTAAGTCCATCATTTTTCTTTCTTATTCCTGAAACCTCTTGTAGGTTTCTTATGGTTGTTTAGTAGTTTAAACCCATAAACAATGTGTTATGTATTTTGGTGCTTTTTCTTCCCTGGCAAGACCCATTTTGGACAAGGAGATGAAGCCACACCAAGATGCAGGCAGGCATTCCTGTGTGACCCACAAGAGAAGGTGTGTCTCCTGAGCTAATCTGAACAGAAAATTGTCTAAGGGTGACATTTAGTTCTATTCAGCAGTTTGATTAACATTTCTCTGCCTCCTGGTCTCAAAGCAGTCTGCCTGGCTACCATCTGCCGCGCATTTGCTTATTCTTTTTGTTTTGCAGGAAGCTTTTGCTTTCAATATGCTGCTGTGAGTAGGAAAAAACAAGGACCTCAGACTGCCTATTTCTCTTTTGCCTCTTAATAGAGCTTAGCCCTTTCCTACTTGCTATTGTCAAGTACAGATAAAAACAGAGAAGGGCCATTGCATTGGACACAGGATGCTACTCTCATGAAATTAGCAGGAAGCAGCAGAGATTTAGAGAAGTTTCTCGTTGGCCATGTTCTTGGAGACAAGAAAGTACATCTGGAATAGAACTAATTTCAAGTGATGAAAAAATAGTTTTTGTGGTGCTGGAGAAATAGTATAGTGGGTAGGGCACTTGCTTTGCATATGGCTGATCCAAGTTCGAATTCCCGGAATCTCATATAGTACAGGGAGCACTGCCAGAAGTAAATCCCGAGTGCAGAGCCAGGAATAACTCCTGAGCATTGCTGGGTGTGGTTCCCCCAAACAAAAACAAACAGAAAAAAGAAATAGCCTTTGTAACTAAATGTTGATAAATGTGCTGGAATCTGTGAGCCCAAGAATAAAAATGGAAGATCAAAATAAGAACTAAAAAGGGGCAATTTTTTGGTGCCTTGCTTTCAAATCTTGGAGACAAACCATCTATGCATACATAAAATATTGTGTGTGTTGTGCTCAGGGCTTCAAATGCAAGGCAAGTGCATCTCCAGCCCAAGACATATTTTGTAAACTGGTGAATTTGTGTTTAGATTATTCTGGCTTCATTTCCCACTCTTACTTGCACACTTATTTATATACTCTTCAAGGTGTATAAGTTTTAGATGTCCAGTTTGCTCTAGTGACTAATGTACATTCCTGAGCTAAAGTTCCTGGTAACTGACTAACTGCCGGAACAGCCAGCAGCACTCTGATGGCAGGTATGAGGGGGAGGGAGGGAGAGAGGGAGGGAGAGGGGGAGAGAGGGAGAGAGAGAGAGAGAGAGAGAGAGAGAGAGAGAGAGAGAGAGAGAGAGAGAGAGAGAGAGAGAGAGAGAGAGAGGGAGAGAGGGAGAGAGGGAGAGAGGGAGAGAGAGATGGAGAAAGGGAGAGAGAGAGGGAGAGAGAGATGGAGAAAGGGAGAGAGAGAGGGAGAGAGAGAAGGAGAGAGGGAGAGAGAGAGGGAGAGAGGGAGAGAGAGGAGAATAGGCATATGATGGCAGGTGATCACAACATTGTAACAGCATCCACCTGCCTAATAGGATATCTCCTGTTTGTATTTGAGGTATTTTAATTTTTTTTTCGGTATTTTAATTTTTTTAAATACAAGAGGTAGAGTTTATTCTTTCAGAAGTATACTTTAGTCTAAGAGAATGTCAAAATAGAATTAAGTAGGACTTTAGTATTTTTTATGGGGAGGGAGAATACTCAACAAGGTTCCTGGTTCTGTGCTAAAGTGTGATCCCTGCTAGTGCTCAAGGATCAGATGTGGTGCTGGAGGTTCAAACTTGGGTCAGCACATGCAAGTCAAAGGCTTGCTGCTGCTCTATCTCCTGCTCTATCTTTCTAACTTCTTCGTTGTCTTCTTCTTCTTCTTTTTTTTTTTTTTTTTGGTTTTTGGGCCACACCCAGCGGTGCTCAGGGGTTACTCCAGGCTGTCTGCTCAGAAATAGCTCCTGGCAGCCACGGAGGACCATATGGGACACCGGGATTCGAACCAACCACCTTTGGTCCTGGATTGGCTGCTTGCAAGGCAAACGCCGCTGTGCTATCTCTCCGGGCTCTCTCTTTTTTTTTTTTTTTTTTTAATCAGAGACCATATCCTGCAATGCTCAGGGTTACTCTTAGCCAAATCTGCACTTAGGAATTACTCATAGAGATGCTCCAGGGACCATACGGGATGCCAGAGATTAAACCTGGGTCAGCTACATGCAAGGCAAATACTCTGGCTGCTGTATGATACTGCTCCTGCCCCTTTTTAGCAACATTTTATATCTTCTAAAAGCTAGCATAATTAAAACTTTGGGTAAAAGAAGAATGGAGTTATTGCATATCCAATGCCTTAATCACCTTGCCATTTCTATGACAGGTTCAGCCAGTCATTTATTATTTCACTGAACATTTGCTGAGTGGCTGTTAAATACCATGTACTAAAGGCAGTGAGTAGGAAATTTACTATCTTTGTTAGCATGAAACATTTTCAGAATTTTTGGATAAGTAAGATCTGAGTGTGGGTGGCACAAGTACTTTAAGGCATGTGAGTTTCGGTTTCAGGGTCTTATCTGCACTCTGCCAGAGAGTATATGCATCTAGGCAAACCTCACTGGGAGAACAGAAGGTGGCTGATACCACCCATATTATTCTTATTTGACACCATCTTGTCAGAAATTTAGTCATTTAATCCCTCAATTTAAATTCCAGGCAATTATAGCACATGGTGTTTTGGCCCTAATGAACTTTCTAAATACCCCAAATACAAAATATATCTTCATGGCAGGTCTACCTCTATAAAATCAGAGGTAAGAGTACAAATGGAGGGCAGTGTACCATATGCAGCTATTTGAGTTCTGTGCTAAAGTGTCTTGTTGGAACCACAAATTGAAACATAAAGAGAAAGAAAATTTGCACTTGGTACCAGTTTGTTTTGCAAAACAATACTTTGTTATGTAAGACCCTATCTTATTGCACTCATTTTAAAAGGACTCTACAAGTTAACTCATTCCTCTTCTTTCTTACCTAAGTACTTTTGCTGCTCAAGGTCTGCCTGAACTCCAAATATCAGTTTATTTCTGCTATGAGTAACCATTAACACCTACAAAATTATTTCTCTGCACCTGGAATTGACTTATGTTTTGAAGACTTTGGGCAAGAAATAGAAAGACATGTTTCCTGAATCGATGCGATAGCAGAGTGGGTAAGGTATTTGCCTTGCCTGTGGCCAGTCTGGGTTCAATCCCCAACACCCAAAATGGTCCTCTGAGCCCCACCAGGAGTGATCACTGAGTACACAGCCAGGGATAAACCCTGAGCACTGCTGGGTGTGTCCAAAAAACCTATAGAAGAAATATGTCAAGAAATGTTTCCTGCCAGGGATATGGCTCAGCAGTAAAGCATGTGCCTTGGGTTTGTTTTCATGCACCACAAAGATGTATTTCTCTAAAGAGTTGTAAGGCTGAACACATGCACTGCATGTTGGAAATTTTTCTCCTTGTGTCCAGTACTGCTGATAGTGACCCTTGAACACAGAGCTGGAAGGGGTCACCTTACTACCACCACCAAGTATGGTCCATCATAATGCCCCCTCTCACCCGTAAGTGTTTCTATGGAGCCTGAATGATGTTTAATGGTCATAGGTTTTTATAGTTGTGACTCAGTGTTCAGAGTCACACAACATGGGAGGCAAAAATATGCCATGCATTTGAAAATAAAGGAATGTGTGTGTTTGTGAGGTGTAAGATCCATTGAAAGAGAGCCCAAGAGAGTGGCCTCTATTGCTTAGGTTTAAGGGATTCAGTGATCAAACTTAAGGCTCCATACATGAAGCATGAACTCATTAACTGAGATTCATTTATTTCTTTTTTTTTTTTTTTTTTTTGGTTTTTGGGCCACACCCGGTAACGCTCAGGGGTTACTCCTGGCTATGCGCTCAGAAGTTGCTCCTGGCTTGGGGGACCATATGGGACACCGGGGGATCGAACCGCGGTCCGTCCAAGGCTAGCGCTGGCAAGGCAGGCACCTTACCTTTAGCGCCACCGCCCGGCCCCGTGAGATTCATTTATTTCTGATATTTAGGAATTTAATGCCGTGCTCACTTGCAGGTTGATCTAGTTATAACAATTTTAACTTCTTGTTATAATTTCTCAGCATCAAGAGAGAGAGCACTAGAGTATGTGAGAGAATTCTAGCATTCCTAAATTTGACTTTCTCTCAAACTAGGTGTAAATAAACAGTACTATATATTTTTAAGTAGGGTAATGTGTTTGTGTGTATTGTTTTGGGGACAAGTGGGGGGGTGATGATGTGGGATCAGAGGTCATTTCCAGTGATGTTCAGCTGGAGGTGTATATTTGATATTTAGTGCTGGGACCATGAATACTTGGGATCCATCAAAGTCACACCCAGACATACTGGTACCAGGGATTAAACTCAGTGCCTCACACATATGCTTAGCATTTAACTCATCTCCTGCGTCCCATGGAGGTATTTGAGAGAAAGAAAACAGGGGCCCCCAATGTGACTCATTGGCAGAGCATTGCAGATAGGAGGTATCTCAGTGGCTCTCAGGCATAGATCTCAGCTGCACTGCTATTGTGATACTGATGCCACAAATGTGTGAGCTCCTGTATACTGCAATCAGTCAAGTGTGTAACCTTGGGGCACTGCCAACAACTGCAACAAAGCAAAGGGAAAATATAAAGACAGTAGTAGGCATAGCCCAACAAGATTACTATGGCAGACATCTTGCTTCCATTCCATGCGCCAACAACTGTCAACTCATGTGCAATATTGTAACATCTATATCCCTACTCAAACTCCTCCTTTAGTAACATTTTATTTTATTATTATTACTTGCTTTTTGAGTCACACCTGATGGCGCTCGGAGTTATACCTGGCTCTGCTCTCAAGATATCGCTCCTGGCAGGCTCGGGGGACCATATGGAATGCTGGGATTTGAACCACCGTCCATCCTGGGTTGGCTGTGTGTAAGGCAAACGCCCCACCACTGTGCTATCTTTATGGCCCCTTTACTAATTTTATATAAATATAATATATATATACATATGTATTGTGGCTATACCCAGTGGTATTCAGAGTTACTCCTGGCTTAGCACTCAGTAATCATTCCTAGCAGGCTCAGGGGACCATATGGGATGTCGGGGATCAAACCCAGATAGGTCATATGTATTATTGCTCCAGCACCCTCATTTGTAAAATCACCCCAGGTGCTGTATATCCAATTTCAGATCAATGAGTCTGAATTAGGTTTGCACATGAAAATATCCAAACTGGGTTGAGGGTGAAACATGGATAGTCTGGCAGTCTTCTTCTTTTTCTTTCTTTCTTTTTTTTTTTTCAGGGGGGGGTGGTTCACACCCGGCAGCACTCAGGGGTTCCTCCTGACTCTATTCTCAGAAATTTCTCCTGGCAGGCTCGGGAGACTATATGGGATGCCGGGATTCGAACCACCATCCTTATGCATGAAAGGCAAATGCCTTATGCTATCTCTCTGGCCCGGTCTGGCAGTGTTCTACCTTGTATCTCCCTCAAGCTGCCTGCCAGAACTATTTTTATTAAATACAGAGCCCACCCCCAGGTGGGACAGTAAAGACATAGTAAAGACAGATAGCTCAGGCTATCCTGAGCCTGTCCATCAAAGTTTATACATGAAACAATCTTTGTTTTGGGTGAAACCAAGTTGTAATCAAACAGATACAAAGAAACCAGGGATGGGAGAAAAAAAAAAAACCAGGGATGATCTTTGTTTTAAGTAAAGTAAGGTGTAACTTAACACTTAGTGACATTTTAACAAATTACGGACTGGAGCATAGTACAGTGGGGAAGGCACTTACCTTGTACATGGCCAATCCTAGTTCAAACTAGCCATCCTATATGGTCCCTCCAGCAGAACAGGTGTAACTCCTGTGTTTCGAGCCAGGAGTCAGCCCTGAGCATTGCCAAGTGTGGCAACCCCACCACCCAAATTTAAAAAAAAAAAGTGACTTTTGAGGGGCTGGAGCGATAACACAGCAGTAGGGCGTTTGTCTTGCAAGCAGCCTATCTGGGCCAACCTTGGTTCAATCCCTCGGCATCCCATATGGTCCCCAGAGCCAGGAGTGATTTTTGAGCATATAGCCAGGACTAACCCCTGGTTAGTGTGACCCCCACCCCCCAAAAATGTGACTTTTGGATTTTGGCTACACCCAGCAAGCCTGGGGGCTACACCAACCAGGCTCAGTGCTGGGGATCACTCCTGGTGATGCCCTGGGGGTTGCAGTGTTGTGTGGGGGACTCAGGACTTTGGCACACTAAGTACATGCTCTCCAGCCCTTGGATATAAGGACTCTTAGTGAATTGCTTAACAAGTAAATCCTAGATGCTTTTCATTCCTCACATACTATATAATATCTAAAAGATGTTCTTGAAACTCCTTAACTACCAATCTACTGTTCCCCGACCACACTTCATTTCATCCCGGTGACAGACAAGATGGAGCATTTCATCCCGGTGACAGACAAGATGGAGGACAAGAGTTCTCATGTGCTGTCTGTCTCCTTGGATGCCATAAAATCTGCTGTGACACTGCATGCATAAAGCCATTTCTACACTTTTTATGGAGCTCGACTTACAGAAGGGTGGATCTGGAAAGACCGGCTTACCCGGTTTTCCCAGTGACAATGAATTTGAGCTCTCCCTACCAGAGTTTTATTTCCCCTCCTTTACTTTGGAAGACCCAGGCGGTGGGAAGGGAATTTGGTTTCGGTTTTACGCAGGAGGCAAGTTTAACCTTTTATGCTCTCCCCCAAAATGTGCCCTTTTGTGGCTATGAGAACCCAGGGTAGTAATCTGAACAGGCACAACTAGCTTCTAGAGCTTTCTTTCCAGGGGTCGGGCTGCGGGCAAAGGCCTGCCTGGGGTGGAGAGGAGAGGTCGGCGCTAGAGGTCAGCGCTCGGTTCGGTCTCGGTGCCCGTTCTCGCAGCTCCCAGCGACTCCAGGGCAGCACCCCTGGGCGTCCGTAACCTCCCTTCCGGCCGCAAGAAAAGTTCTGTTTTGGTTCTTGGTTCCCAGTCAAGCAAAGGCGCCCTGCTGATCCAGAGTCTCCCCTGAGTTGTTCCCCCTATTTCCCCGGTGGCCAGAGGCCGGTCTCTTCCTCCTCCGAGTCCAGACTTTGGTCCCTTCCACGTCCATCCTAGTAAGGCCAGGAGGGTGCGAGCCGGGGCTCAGGAAGGGAGCGGACAGGGCAGCCTGGCGGCCGCCACTGGCCCAACCCCTTCTTGGGCCAGTCTCATTTTTTTTTTTTGTCCTGCAAAGGGTGTGTGTGTGTGGGGGTCTCCTTCTCGGGGACTTCTCCGGGACCCGGTTCCCCACCACCATTCCCAAAAGGGGAGAAAGGGGGGAGAGAGAGAGAGAGAGAGAGAGAGAGAGGAGAGAGAGAGAGAGAGAGAGAGAGAGAGAGAGAGAGAGAGAGAGAGGAGGGGGAGAGTAGGAGAAAGAAGAGAGAAGAGAAGAGAGAGAAGAGAGGAGAGGAAAAAGAGGAGATTGGGAGAGAAAAAGAAAGGAGAGAGGAGAGAGGTGAAAGAAAGGGGGATAGAAAGAGAGAAGGTGGAGAGAGAAAGAGGAGAGAGGAGAGAGGGAAGAGAAAGAGAAAGAAGTGAGGAGAGAGGAGAGGAGAGAGAAAGGGAGAGGAGAAAGGGAGAGGAGAGAGGGGGAGAGAAAAAGAAAGGAGGAGAGAGAAGAGAGGAGAGAGAGGTGAAAGATAGGGAGAAAAAGAGAGAAGAGAGGGGGAGAGAGAAAGGTGGAGGAGAGGGAGAGGGGAAAAGAGGGGAAAGAAAGAGAGGAGAGAAGAGAGGGGAGAGAGAGGAGAGGAGGAGAGGAGGGAGAGAGGAGGAGAGAAAGAGAAAGAAGAGAGAGGAAAGAGAAAGAGAAGAAGAGAGAGGAAAGAGAAAGAGAAGAGAGGAGAGAAGGGGGGAGAGAGGAGAGAGGAGAGAGGGAGAGATAGAAAGAAAAGAGTGAGAAAGAGAGGAGAGGGGAGTGTCAGCTAGTCAGGAAGGAGGGGCGAAAAACCCGGGGAGGGGAGGGGCGGAGAGGGGCGCGGGGCGCATGGCGCGCAGCCTCGAGGCTCGGCCCGAGGCCGCCTCAGCCGCTAGGTGGCGCATGCGCCCTGGAGGGTTGCGTGCGGGGCCGGCCTCCGGGAAGAAGCGGCGGCGGCGGCGAGAGGCGGCGAGAGGCGGCGAGGGCGGGGGGCGCCGCGGGGGGCCGGGCCGTGTTTACACAGCGGCGGGCGGGCGGGCGCAGACGCGGAACCCGGCGGGGCCCGGCGGCGGCAGGATGGTCATGGCGCATTTCGTCGAGAGTTTCTGGGTGAGGGCAGGCGGGCGGGCGGGGGTGCGTGCGGGAGTCGGCTGTCGGCTGTCGGCCCGGCGGCGGCGGCGGCGTGCGTGGCCGCGCGTGAGTGCGGACGCCGCCGCGGGGTCGGGCCGGGTCGGGCTTGCGCGGGCCGGGCTGGCTCTCGCTGTCGCTGTCGCTGTCGCTCTGGCTGTCGCTGGCGGGGCGGGGGGCGGCTGTCAGGCGAGTGGCGCCGGGACGGGCGGGCGGGCGGGCGGGCGGGCGGAGGGCCGCGGGGCCGCGGGGACAAAGCGCCGGATGGGCGGGAGGAGACGGGACGGAGACGGAGACGGAGACGGAGACGGAGACGCAGACGCGCGCTCGCTCGCTCGCTCGCTCGCTCGCTCGGGGTCGCGGCGGACTCCGGCCCGGCCCGAGGCGCCGGCTTGGAGCTCGGGCACTCGCAGGGTGTGTGTGTGTGTGTGAGATTGTGAGTGTGTGCGTTCAGGCACTGTGTGTGTTGTGTGTGTACTGGGTGTATGTGTTCCTGAGCTCAGGCACTGTGTGTGTTCCTGAGCTCAGGCTCTATGTGGTGTGTGTGTGTGTGTGTGTGTGTGTGTGTGTGTCTGTGTCTGTGTTTGAGCTCAGGCACTGGCAGAGAGTGTGTATGTGTGTTCCTGATGTGTGTGTGTGTGCTCAGGCCCTGCGTGAGTGTTGTGTGTGTGTGTGTGTACTGGATATGTGTGTGTGTGTGTGCTCAGACACTGTGTGTGTTCCTGAGCTCAGGCTCTATGTGGTGTGTGTGTGTGTGTGTGTGTATGTGTTCTGGAGCTCAGGCACTCAGTGTGTGTGTGTGTGTGTTCCCTTTTCCTTCAAACACGTTCCTGTGTGTGTGTGTGTGTGTGTGTGTGTTCCCGAGCTCAGGCTCTCAGTGTGTGTATGTGTTCCCTTTTCCTTCAAGCACGTTCCCGTGGTGTGTGTGTGTGTGTGTGTGTGTGCTTGCTCCCCAGTTCCTTCAAGCACGTTCCCCCACCTTTAACCCTCTGCATTTCCTCAGTGTGTGTATGTGTTCCCTTTTCCTTCAAGCACGTTCGTGTGTGTGTATGTGTGTGTGTGTGTATGTGCATGCTCGCTCCCCAGTTCCTTCAAGCACGTTCCCCCACCTTTAACCCTCTGCATTTCCTCTCCACCCCACAGCCCAGCTGCTCCCGGGACTTTGCCTCCTCCAGGCCCATTCCACCCCAGGGACTCAAAAACTGGATTTTCTTTTCTTGAAATAATTTTTATTGGGACCCAAAGTGAATCACAAATCTTTCACATGAAATAGTGAAGGTCTATAGTGACAGTGAATCAGGGCCATTCCCACCGCTGGGGTTGGCCTCCCTCCTCCAACCCTTTTTTTCCAGCCTCTTAAAAGTTGATTTTAATGTTGGAACTGGACTAGAACTGGGCTGAAATTCCTCGCCCTTGCCGACTTCCTCTTGTGTTACCCCGGGCTCCTTCCCCTTCCTCGTTCTTTTCCACACCCCTCCTCTCAACTGCAGATTAGTATTAAGTTCATTCTTTGGAGAATGATTTTCCAAACTCTCCCCCCCCCCCTTCCCCGCAGTTATTATTTGTTGGAATAGAAAAGGGACAGTTTCAAGCCATGCCCGGGACTCAAACCAACGTTAACTCAGGTGTCTTAAGATGAATCTCCTTTTGGAAGTCTCGGCCCCTTTGCAAGTGGCAGAAATTAATTCTCTTTTCGTTTTCAAGATCAGAGCGATTTACAGAGCAATGAATGGTTTGGGGAAGAAGGAGAGTGCCTGGATTTTTCTAAGTGTCTCAAAGCCCAGGCTTGCTTAGTAATCCGATCGGCTTCGTTCGTAGTTGTTTTTAAAGTGTTCCTTGCTTTGCCACAAGCGACGTATAATACCCAGACGTTAAGTTTTTAAAATGACACCACATCTTACTAAGGTAGAGTCACATAGTATATAGTTTGGTGAGTTTCTCCAACGTTATTGCCACAGTAGTTCCTCACCCATAGAATCCTCCTATTGGCACTACCCCTCCCCCTTAGGCACTCATCTTGGATTTTTGCGCCTGGAGGTTTATATAGCATATAAGTGGACATGGCATGTAAGTCGGGGTCATTTGACTAGTTTCTTTTTGTAGCACGTTACTCAGGGTTTCATCCTGAGGAATAGCAAATATTAAGACAGACCTGATTGATGCATCGATAATACTCCATTGTATACTCTGTGCATATTTTTATTTATTTTTTTGCCACTAGTGGACATTTTTGTTCGTTTTCACATTTTGGGCTATTATGAAAAATGCTTGCTGTGAATATTTTTGTGCAGGTTTGGTTTATTTTTTGGGGGGGGGGGCGTCATACCAGCAGTAATCAAGGACTTCGTGCTTGGTCCATGGGGACAGAGGGATGCCAGGGATCCATCCTCTGCTTCTGGCATGCAAAGCAAGCCTTTCATCCCCCCCTTTTTTATATTTTTTATATTTTTATATTTTATTTAAACACCTTGATTACATACATGATTGTGTTTGGGTTTCAGTCATGTGAAGAACACCACCCATCACCAGTGCAACATTCTCATCACCAAAGTCCCAAATCTCCCTCCTCCCCACCCGACCCCTGCCTGTATTCTAGACAGGCTTTCCATTTCCCTCATACATTCTCATTATTAGGACAGTTCAAAATGTAGTTATTTCTGTAACTAAACTCATCACTCTTTGTGGTTAGCTTCCTGAGGTGAGCTGGAACTTCCAGCTCTTTTCTCTTTTGTGTCTGAAAATTATTATTGCAAGAATGTCTTTTATTTTTCTTAAAACCCATAGATGAGTGAGACCATTCTGTGTTTCTCTTTCTGACTTATTTCACTCAGCATAATAGATTCCATGTACATCCATGTGTAGGAGAATTTCATGACTTCATCTCTCCTGACAACTGCATAATATTCCATTGTGTATATGTACCATAGTTTCTTTAGCCATTCGTCTGTTGAAGGGCATCTTGGTTGTTTCCAGAGTCTTGCTATGGTAAATAGTGCTGCAATGAATATAGGTGTAAGAAAGGGGTTTTTGTATTGTATTTTTGTGTTCCTAGGTTATATTCCTAGGAGTGGTATAGCTGGATCGTATGGGAGCTCGATTTCCAGTTTTTGGAGGAATCTGTATATCGCTTGGCCTTTCATCCCTTTAATGCAGATTTTTGTGTGGCTGTGTCTTAGTTTTGGGATGAATGGAATTGGGTCATGTGGTTTAACTTTTTTATTTTTGGCTACACTTGGCTTTGCTCAGGACTTGCTCCTGGGTTTGTGCTCAGGGATCACTCCTGGAAGTGCTGGGGAGACCATATGTGATCTGTAGATCAAATCTGGTCCATTGCATGCAAAGCAATCCTACTTGCTATACGTGTGTCTCAATTCCTAACATCTGGGGCAGGGATCTTCAAACTATGCCCCGCGGGCCACGTATTGTATTTATTCCCATTTTGTTTCTTCACTTCTAAATAAGATATATGCAGTGTGCATAGAAATTTGTTCATAATTTTTGTTTTTACTATAATCTGGCCCTTTAACAGTCTGAAGGACTGTGAACTGGCCCCCTGTTTAAAAAGTTTGAGGACCCCTGAATTCTGGGGAAATGCTAAAGAATACCTTACTGTAATTCCTCCAGCAATATCTGAAGATTCTAATTTTATATGTTGGGCAGTGCTTATTATGTCTTTCTCATTCTTTTGTTTCAGTAGTGGCCATCACTGCAGTGTGTAGGGCCACCAGCATTACATCCAGTGGGACTGGAGAGCAGGGTAAACTGTTCTTGGGATGGAAGTTGATGCTTGTTTGTGCTCTGCTCTTTCTTGAACTATCTCACTGGCATAATTTGTTTTTTACCTCTTCAGTTTTTGGGCTCAGGGCTTCTTTTTGGCTCTGCTTAAGGATCACGCCTGGTAGTGCCCTGGAATTGAATCCGAATGGGATGTTTTGCAAGGCAAGCACTTTACCTGCTATGCTATCTCACCAGCCTGAGTGAGTGAGTGAGTGAGTGAGTGAGTGAGTGAGTGAGTGTTTTTGGGTCAGAGCCTTCAGTTTTTAGGGCCCTTCCTAGCTGAGGAGGAAGAGAAGGTGTCACTTTTGGCAGTGCTCAGGAGTTGATGATGTTGGGGATTGAATCTGAGCCTCCAGCTTCTCCAGCTTATTGATCTCTCTTCCACCCCTCAGTCAGTCAGTCAGTCAGTCAGTCAGTCAGTCAGTCAGTCAGTCAGTCAGTCAGTCTGTCTGTCTGTCTGTCTGTCTGTCTCTTTCTTTTAATAATATCTTTATTTAAGCACCATGATTACAAAAATGATTGTAGTTGGGTTCCAGTCATAAACAGAACACCCCCCCCTTCACCAGTGCAACATTACCACCACCAATGTCACCTATCTCCCTCCTTCCCAACTTCCCTCAGTCTATTTTTATTGTTGATAGATGGTGTGAAGTTGTGTTTCATTGTGATTGTTTTGATTTGCTTTTTCTCTTTATTTTTGGTGTTTGGGCCACATCTAGCAGCGCTCAGGGCTTACTCCTGGCTTGGGATGCTGGGGATTGAATCCGGGTCCGTCCTAGGTCAGCAGCATGCAAGGCAAATGCCCTAACATTGTGCTATCTCTCCAGCCCCTGCTTTTCTCTTAATGGCTAGAGGTGGTATCTTTTTATGTACTTCTTGCTCATTTATGTATTTTTCTTTTCATTTATGTATTTTTCTTCAAAAAGGTGCATTCATATTCATTTTCCCTTTTTAAAATTGGGCTATTTTATATGTTGTGTTTTAAAAATGCCCTTTTTTGTTTTTGTTTTTGGGTCACACCTGGCAGCGCTCAGGGGTTACTACTGGCTCTAAGCTCAGAAATCACTCCTGGCAGGCTCGGGGGACCATATGGGATGCTGGGATTTGAACCACCGTCCTTCTGCGTCTAAGGCAAATCCCTTATTGCTGTGCTATCTCTCCGGCTCCTAAAAATGCCTTTTTTATAGTTTGCATATATGTCTATTATGAGGTGGGTGATTGTTTTGTTTTGTTTTGGGTCACACCCTGTGGTGCCCAGGAGTTTTTCTTGGCTCTGCATTCTGGAATCACTCCTGGTAGGCTTAGGGGGACCAACCATATGGGGTACTGGGGATCAAACCCTGGTGAGGCAAGTGCCCTACCTGCTGTATCAGCACTGTGGGCCGATAGGTGTTTGATTTTTGATCCACACCGGGTGACGCTCAGGGGCTTACTCCTGGCTATGCGCTCAGAAATCGCACCTGGCTTGGGTGACCATATGGGATGCGGGGGGATCGAACCACAGTCAGTCCTAGGTTAGCACTTGAAAGACAGACACCCTACTACTTGTGCCACTGCTTCGGCCCCATGGTGTTTGATTTTGTAAATATTCTCTCCGAATTTTCTGGGTTTTCTTTTTTTACTTTGATGGTACCCTTTGAAGCACAAGATTTTTTTCTTTTTGTTCACACTCGGCAGCGCTCAGGGGATTACTCCTGGCTCTACGCTCAGAAATCGCTCCTGGCAGGATCAGGGGACCATATGGAATGCTGGGATTCGAACCACCCTCCTTCTGCATGCAAGGCAAATGCCCTGCCTCCATGCTAGCTCTCCAGCCCCAAAGCATAAGATTTTAATGCTGATGAGGTTTAGAAGTTTCATTATTTTTCTGTTATCAGTAAGCTTTTGTACTATTCTTAAATACTCAAGTTTATAAAGGTTAATTTTTGTGCAGGAAAGAGGTAAAACTTCATTTCTTCTGCATATGGATATCTTGTCTTAGCCTGTTATTGAAAGGCACTTATCCATTGAGGTTGATCCTAGGTGCATGAATTTGATTTATTTATTTGTTTGTTTGTTTTGGGTCACACCCTGCAGCTCTCAGGGATTATTCCTGCTCAGTGCTCAGAAATTGAGTCCATCCTAAGTCAGCTGCTTACAAAGAAAATGCCCTACTGCTATACTATTGCTCTGGCCCCCAGGTGTATGGAATTTATTCTTAGATTTTCAGTTGTGTCTCAATGTCTACTCTATATGTTATTACTACCTTGTTTTGATTATTATAGCTTTTAGTAAGTTGGGAACCTAGAAATATGAGACTTCAAACTTTGTCTTTATTTTAAAGATTGTTTTGACTATTCTGTGTCTTGTATTTCCATAAAAATTTTAGGTTTTATTTATAAGTTTCAAAGCTTATTTAGGCCTTATAATGGCAGTTTATGAAACTTTTACAACAGTCATTTAGACATTGACATGTTTGGCATTATTTTTGGTTGCATGAGTGTTTTTAAAGTTTGCTGAATTTCAAATTACACTATAATATTTTTGTTTGTTTTTGTTTTAGGGCCACACCCGGCCGTGCTCAGGGATTACTCCTGGCTCTGAGCTCAGATATCGCTCCTGGCATGCTTGGGACCATTTGGGATGCCAGGGATTGAACCTGGGTTTGTCCTGTGTTGGCTACGTGCAAGCCAAACGCTCTGCCGCTGTGCTCTGGCTCTGCCCCCAAATTACACTATAATATTTGGACTTGTTTTCTGTTAATTGAGGTTGATTTTTTTTGGGGGGGGGTCATACCTGGCAGTGCTCAGGGGTTACTCCTGGGTCAATGCTCAGAAATCGCTCCTGGCAGGCTCGGGGGACCATATGGGATGCCAGGATTCAAACCACTGTCCTTCTGCATGCAAGGCAAAAATGCCCAGGTTGATGTTTTTTGTCTGTTATGAAAATGCATCCCTGAGCAGTTTATTTTAATTCAATTTTTGTGTGCCTATTGTTTTAATAGGGGAATAGGAATACATCTTTGTATCTGAATTTAGAATCACATATCTAAATTATTGTTTTTTTAATCTCTCAGCCTTTATTTTCACTTCCAGTATGGGGAATAAATACTTTGGACAGTGTTTTATTTTATTTCCAAGCCTGGAATTGGGATTGAAAGTTAGGGCTTAATTTTTGTGATTTTGATACCTGAATATTATTTCAGGGTCATTAATCAAGTTGTTTCTGCTTTTGTTTTGGTGGGGGTTTGGACTAATCTTGATTATGCTGAGGCCCTACTCCTGGATGTGTCAGAAACTGGTGTCAGGGATTGAACCTGGGATTGCTGCATTTACGGCAAATGTTTTAACTGTTCTGTACTACCTCTCCAGCTCTAAAATACCTTTTTTTTTTTTTTTGTATTGGGTCACATTGTAGCACATTGTAACAGGGGTTACTCCTGGCTCTACACTCAGAAATCGCTCCCAGCAGGCACAGGAGACCATATGAGATGCCGGGATTTGAACCACCATCTTTCTGCATGCAAGGCAAACACCGTACCTCCATGCTATCTCTCCAGCCCCTAAAATAACTTTTGTTTTTGGGCCACATCCAGTGGCACTCAGGGTTATTCCTGGCTCTGCGCTCAAAAAATTGCTCCTGGCAATCTTAAGGGACCATATGGGAAGCAGGGAATCGAACCCGGATCTGTCTTGGGTCGGCTGTTTGCAAGGCAAATGCCCTGTTGCTGTGCTGTTGCTTTGGCCCTGAAAATAACTTCTTAAAACAGAATTTTTAATATTAATTTAACTTTACTTCCCCCAGTATTTGAAGTGATACTGTCAAAACAAAACTTGTCAAAGTGAGTTATGAGGAATATCTAAAGTTTTAGTTTCTAATCAAACAACCCATTTTTTTTTTTACCTATATGTAAAAACACAAACCTTTTTGTTGTTACGTTTCGTTAGAGGAAAGTTTGAATCATTTACATTTTTTTCAAACTATGATGAAAGCAGCACATCCTGCCTTTTTAAAGTATCCTTTATGTAGAACAGTACTTTAAAGAGAAAATTGAATTTTAAAAAATCATATGCCAGATGTTTTGTTGCTGATAAGTCAATTTTTGCTATAAAGTATAGTGCCATTAATAATGGAGTTGAAAATGTTTTTCTTTTTAAAATTTGATGACAAAATAATTTTGATAGCAAAAACTCAAACCATTACCTTCCATATATAAAACTCTTATTAGCCCTCCAGAACATTATGTGACTTTAAAGGTATAGACTAATATTACGAGGGAGCATTTATTTTGCTTTGTACCTTTTCCAGAGTTGAGTACTAGTTTATAATTTTCTTGAAATTAATTACCTTGTCAAGTACTATACTTTAGTAATTAGAATGGCTATGTATATTTTTGGGGGAGGCATACCTTTTAGTGTTGAGACTCTGCTCAGGGCTGACTTCTGACTTTGTGCTCAGGATCACTCCTGGTGGGGCTTAAGGGGCCATTTGGTGCCAGGGCTCAAACCCAGGTCCACAGCATACAAGGAAGAAAACCTTACCTTCTTTCTCTCTAGTCCCCAGAAGTTAATTATTTTTTAAAGACTCGATTTCATAGATTATTAAGTTTGGCGGCCTTTTAAACAGCACTTAGGCCAGGGGTCTACTCCAAGTGGTCCTCAGTCAAATGTATTGGTTTAGCCCAAGGATATGGTTTTGTCTGTACTGCAGTGCTTAGGACTAGGAGGGCCACAGCCTGTGTTGCTTGCTCAGGATGCCCCAGAGGCATGTGCCCATATGTTACATGGAATGAACCCTGTGCTATCTTCCTAGCCCCTATACTTAAAAATTTTTTTTAATATTTTAACATTTTTAATTTTTAATACTTTTAATATTTTATTTAATATTATAATATACATTTTTTAAATCCAGTGGTGTTCAGGGCTTGCTCCTGACTCTTTTTTTTTTTTTTTTTTTTTGGTTTTTGGGCCATACCCAGCGGTGCTCAGGGGTTACTCCTAGCTGTCTGCTCAGAAATAGCTCCTGGCAGGCACGGGGGACCATATGGGACACCGGGATTCGAACCAACCACCTTTGGTCCTGGATCGGCTGCTTGCAAGGCAAACACCGCTGTGCTATCTCTCCGGGCCCTGCTCCTGACTCTTTGCTCATGAATTTCTCCTATGATGCTCAGAGACCATAGAGGATATCTGGGGGAATCAATCCTGGGTAGGCTGTGTGCAAGACAAGCTTCTTACCTACTTCACTACTCTCTCAGTCCTAGCCCATGTTAATTTTTCAAAATGGTTTAGTGATTTATTTAAAATTTGTTTTGTTTTGTTTTGTTTTTGGGACAGACCTGGTGATGCTCCTGGCCCAGCACTCAAGAATTACTACTCACAGTGGTTGGGGGATCATATGGGATACCAGGGACTGAATCTAAGTGGGCTGCATGTAAGGCAAAAAACACCCTACTCATTGTGCAATCTATCCAGTCCCTGGTTCATTGATTTTTATTTATTTTCTCGCTGTTTCCTGCTATTGTTCTAGTAACTTGGGGTCATACACATGCTGAGTTCTGGTTCTCATAGGAGCTCTTGTGCCAGGTTGTATTCCTTGTTCATGTAAGGCTCGCACACTTGAGTCTGCACAGAGAAGGCACAATTGCCCTTCAGAGCCACATACTCTGCTGTGTTTGTTGTCCCAGTCAGTAGGGGGAGGAGGTGTTTGGTCACACCTGCAGTGTTCAAGGGTTACTCCTGGCTCTATGCTCAGAAATTGCACCTGGCAGGCTCAGGGGACCATATGGGATGCTGGGATTTGAACCAATGACCAAATGCCTTACCTCCATGTTATCTCTCTGGCCCCAGTAGGCAATTCTTAAGGGAAAAAAACTTTTGTACAACACATTTGATTTAAATAAATGATTTAAATAAAACTTCATTTTACATAAATCCCAATTTTTATGAAGTAGGAAATGGTTTTTATTGGTATAAGTAGTATTCTCTAGTTTACATCATGCTTTATTGAACTGACATTTTTAGCTTGGTGTTGTTTTCCAAAGATTATTTCCAGCCTGCACATCAAGAATGAATGACCACTGGTTATTTTAGGTATTTTTATCGTCATTTTTCCCCCTATTTCTTTTTTTTTTTTTCGGTTTTTGGGCCACACCCGGTGGTGCTCAGGGATTACTCCTGGCTGTCTGCTCAGAAATAGCTCCTGGCAGGCACGGGGGACCATATGGGATGCTGGGATTCGAACCAACCACCTTTGGTCTGGATCGGCTGCTTGCAAGGCAAACGCCGCTGTGCTATTTCCCCGGGCCCACCCCCCTATTTCTTTTACTTTTAATCATTACATAAGTTTCATTCCATTTGTTGATTTCATTGGTAATGATATACTTTTAAATAAAATTGTTACGTTTGGTCATATATCCAAAATTTGATTTACCCTTACCTGGAAAATTTAGAGGGCTGTTTTTTTTTTTTTAAAATTTGGGGCCAGAGAGATAGTACAGCAGGCAGGACATTTGCCTTGCATGCAACTGACCTGGGTTCAATCCCCTGCATTTCATACGGTTTCCTGAGCCTGCTAGACCGATCTTGTTTGATCCATCTGTAGTTCCGATAGTTCCCTAATCATAGAGTCAAGCATAAATTCTGAGTATCACTGGCTGTGGTCCAAAGGACCACCCTCCTCCACCCTCCCAAAAGAGGACTTTGTACTATAAAAAGTCTAGTTTTGCTTGAGTAAATCTTAATATCCTAGGGTGAAAGGTGTAACAATTATGCAAATACTTTCTCATTTATTCCCATATATATATATATATTTAATAAGACTATCCTCGTGGTTTTTTTTAGGGTGTGATATTCATGGCCCTTTCTGATGATGTGGCTTGATTTGGTCTGGCAGTGTGAACCTCACAGTTCAGCCTTTGGGCAGTAGCCACTAGGACTATTGCTAGCAGTGATCTGGGGGTCACAGAGTAGGCATGTGTGTGCTCTACCACTTGTTATCTCTAGCTCTGTTCATATATCTTTGAGGTAATTTAGCCTTTTTATTTTGTTTTGTTTTGGGTTTTTTATTTTTGGGGGGTACACCTGATGACAGTCAGGGGTTCTCCTGGCTTTGTGCTCAGAAGTTGATCCTGGCAGGCTTGGGATGGGATGCTGGAGATCAAACCCAGGTTGGTTGCATGAAAGGCAAACACCCTATCTGCTATGCTATTGCTCTGGTCCTGAGAGATAATTTAATTATTAAAAATTTATATCTTGAAAAAAGTAGTTGAAGTGATCATAGAAACCCTGAATATAGACCTTTTATTAACTGACATTTCAAACTACTGCAGTTTGGGTTACATGCTTTGAAAAATTATTTGATTAGGGGGCAGGAGCGGTGGTGCAAGTGGTAAGGCACCTGCCTTGTGCGCTAGCTTAGGATGAACCGTGGTTTGATCCCCCAGTGTCCCATGTGGTCCCCCAAGCCAGGAGCGATTTCTGAGTGCATAGCCAGGTGTGGCTGAGAAACCAAAAATAAAAAATAAAAAAGAATATTATCTGATTAGATGATATGCCAGAATTTAAAAACAGCTTACTTATTTGCAATTTATATGATCCACTATCTGAAAGATGTGAAAGGAAATATTGTTAAAAATCTCCTTTTCGGGGCCGGAAAGATGGCATGGAGGTAGGGCATTTGCCTTTCACACTGAAGGACTGTGGTTCGAATCCCTGCATCCCATATGGTCCTCCGAGTCTGCTAGGAGCGATTTCTGAGCATAGAGCCAGGAGTAATCCCTGAGCACTGCCGATGTGACCCAAAAACAAAGACAAAAACAAAAAAAAAGAAAAGAAAAAAAAATCTTTTCATTTATTAGTATTTCTCCAAAGCAGGCACTGTTACCAGTTTCTTTTTTTTGTTACAAATTTCTTTTACAGATTTTCAGATAATGACCTGTGTGTATATATGTAAGCAAGTGATGTCTATAAAATAAAAAGAATACTGTGTAGCTGTTAGCCAGTTAAATCATGCCCAATTTGTTTTTAAGGTCATCTATGATAATGCAAACTGCAGATTTCTTTAACTTGATTCAAGTAATTTTGACTGGCAGATAGATATTACAAAACATTAAATTTTATTGAGAGGCCCTTAGATGTTTTGGGAGGTGGAAGGTGATTTGGATTTTTTTCCTTAGTTGTAGGAAAAAACTTTGACATTGGGAAATTAACAGTGATTTAATTAATTAAGTTCAATTCAGGGAAAGATTTAAGGATATTGATGTAGAAAGGATTTAAATAAATACTGGATTTGTTTCTAGTCTTAGGCACAAAAAATCTTAAATATTCCAATTATTTTAGAACTACTCAAGTTATTTAGTAAAGTCTCGGTAAAATAGATGTGCTTTCTGTCATTCTGCATGATTGGTTAACATTAGCTCTTTGGAAGTAGGTTTTTGTTTTATTTTTAATTATGGAGTTACTTTCTACAGCTAACTATCCTAATAACATAATTCTAGAATAATTATTAGAAGCTCCTTAATATAACTACATAGAAATAAAAGTGCCACAGAGACTTACAAAAGAAAAAGGAATAAGGACTTGGTTTTCAGTTTCCCAAATTTGGAAACTTAAGATAATTTTAGTAGTGATATGATTCATAAAAATATGTCAGATGTAGGAGGAAAGAAAAACAAGACAACATCATGTGTAGCCTGTGAGTATAACTATTGGTTAGTAAAGATGCAAGAGACTTCTTATTGGAATGTCAGAGTTAGAGTATTTCAACTTAGGAAGTTTAGTGAACTGTGTGATGAACTTGAGGTCCATAGACTCATCAGCAGGTACATTGCTGCTGTTAATTTATTTCTGGTATTCTGGGTCACACATGGTGATACTCAGAGGCTCCTCCTTACTTTGTGCTCAGGGAACCATGTGTGGTGCTGGGAATTTGAACCATGTGGCTGCCACAGCTACAGACAAAGCAGGTGCAGTCCTTCCCGTACTGTCTGACCCAGACCTTAATTCTTAGTGGAATTACTGGAGTAAGAGATGCAGAAGATGCACTTTACTTTGGGGAAAAGATCGGAATTTAGAGTAAAAATAATCCAAATCGGCATTGCCAGGAAAGGACTGATGGCCCTTCATCCCTCTTCTCTCCCTTTCTCCCTCCTTTCTCCCTCCCTCCTTCCCTCTCCTTTCTTAATTCCATCTTTCTCTCTTTCTTCCTTTCTCCTCCCTCTTTTTTGCCCCCAAAAAAATAAATAAAAGAAAAAAAATTTTAATCACTGCTGCTGAGGCCTTAAACCTAAGAAGTTTTATTTATTATTTGTTTTGTTTTGTTTTTGGGCCACACCCGGCAGCGCTCAGGGGTTACTCCTGCTCTATGCTCAGAAATCGCTCCTGGCAGGCTCGGGGGACCATATGGATGCACCGTCCTTCTGCGTCTAAGCAAACGCCCTACCACTGTGCTATCTCTCTGGCCCCAAGTTTTAATTGATTAAAACAAGTGAGGAATTATTTCCCTTTTTAATTATAACCATTATTTTGTGATAGATAAAGCAAGAACACAGAAAGAAAATAACTTTTCTATGTACTTTCCCTCTGTCCCTTAGGATTTTCTTTAGAAATATAAAATTCAAATGGGCCCTATGTATAATTATGTTTCTTGTTATTTTATTTATTTATTTATTTGTTTATTTATTTATTTATTTATTTTGGTTTTTGGGTCACACCCAGCCGTGCTCAGGGGTTACTCCTGGCTCTATGCTCAGAAGTCCCTCCTGGCAGGCTCAGGGGATCACATGGGACGCCAGGATTCGAACCACGGGCCTTCTGCATGCAAGGCAAACACTTTACCTCCATGCCATCTCTCCGGCCCCATAACCTGCTGTTATTTTTAAATATTTCTATTTCAAGCCATTTTCTCATATGATTAATAAAATCTTTTCTGGGGATATGTTTGCTCAGTAATTGCACCTAGAGCCTGATACAGCAAAATATGTGCTTCTAGTGAATTATGTTTTAGGTTATTAACCAGTTTTGTTTTTTTCCATTTATGAACTAATGAGGACCAGAATTTTAAATATTAATGTGAACAAGATGCCAGTTTAAGAAGTTATCCTTCTGTGTCTTTGCAAGCACAGATAGGAGATTTTTTTTTTCGTTTTTGGACCACACCCAGCAGTGCTCAGGGGTTACTCCTGCTATCTGCTCAGAAATAGTGCCTGGCAGGCATGGGGAGAACATATGGGACCCCGGGATTCAAACCAACCACCTTAGGTCCTGGATCGGCTGCTTGCAAGGCAAACACCGCTGTGCTATCTCTCCGGCCCCAGATAGGAGATTTTTATAAAAGCTGATAGTTTTGGGGCCAGAATGCTACTATAGTGGAAAGGGTGCTTGCCTTGGATTCAGCTGAATCGTGTTCAATACCCAAGACCACGTATAGTCCCCCTCTGTGCGGTGAGTTCATGATCCCTGAACTGAGAGCCAGGAGTTAAGTCCTGAGCCAGGTGTGGCTCAGAAACCAACTAATCAACCAACAAACCAACCAAACTAACCAAAAACAAACAAACTCTGATAGTTTTTATTTTTTTCACTTATTAAAGTATAGTGTTTTTTTTTTTTTTTTTTTTTTTGGTTTTTGGGCCACACCCTGTGACGCTCAGGGGTTACTCCTGGCTATGCACTCAGAAGTTGCTCCTGGCTTCTTGGGGGACCATATTGGACGCCGGGGGATCGAACCGTGGTCCATCCTAGGCTAGCGCAGGCAAGGCAGGCACCTTACCTCCAGCGCCACCGCCCGGCCCCTGGTTTTTTTTTTTTTTTTTTTTTGCTGACTCTTAAAAATGTGAAAGGTATAGAAAATAAAAATTATCTCAGCTAACATTTTATTGAATCATATAATATCTGTTTAGATGGCTTTAAGGACTTAACTGGAGAAGGTGAGGTATAATTTAAAAGATTAGGAGGGAATATCTAAAGGGTGAGAAAAAATTTTCCCTGTTAGGAAATTTATTTATTTTTTTTGCTTAGCCAGCAGTCTTGTTTTAGTGACTTGTATCAGTACCAAGTAGTTCTTCTGACTGCTGAGCAGTACTCATTTTGTATCTTACAGCTCACTGTTCTGTTTTAACAGAACCTTGTTAATAATTTTACAGGGTGGTTTTAGAGACCAGATATGAAAATTTCAGTGTGTAAACAGGACCTTAATTAAAATGAATTGTTAGCTGGTAGTTGAATGTTCTACTTATAGGTAGACTGTGCAGGCTAGAGGGATAGGACCAGGGGTTAAGGTCCTTGCCTTGGTATATTGCTGAAACTGGTTTGATCTCCATGGCTATGTGGAATAAGGAGTGACCCCTTAGCACAGAGCGAGGAATAGCCTCCGAATGCTGCTAGGCAGGGCCCAAAGTACCCTTACTGTCCAAAGTAAAACGTTTATTATATTTTTTGTTTGCTTTTGTTTTGTTTTGTCATGTTTAATCTATGCCCAGTGGATTTTTCTGGCTTCTGTCTGTTCAGGATCACTCCTGGTGGTGCTCAAGGCTCATATGGTACCCTCACAAGGAGTGCCAGGGATTGAACCCAGGTGGACCAGCACCCACTCACTGTACTATCACTCCAGCCCAGTGTTGCTCAATTATATTTTATTATATGGTTAGAATTCATTTTATCTTTATATTTATTAGTTTGATTGACATTAGGTTTTTCCTAATGTTTGGTTATTCTTGGCTATTATGAATTATCGTATTTTGCCCCTTTTTCACTTTTATATATCTGGGTAGATTTTTTAAATAATACTCAGAAGCCTGTTTTGTGTGTGTGTGTGTGTGTGTGTGTGTGTGTTTACTGCATTCATTTAAAGAAAATGGTTGCATTTCATTGTAGAATATCCTGTTATTTATTTACTAATAATGTTAATGTCTTAGAGTTGTTTCATGATTATAGAGAGCACTGCAATAACTTTTCCCACATTTTCTGTGCCAGACTTCTAAAAGTAGAATTGGTGAATCAAAGGGCATGCATCTAGTTTTAGTAAAATTTTTGAAGACCTGAGAGCCTTAGTTGTAATTTTACTTGATAATAAAGCCTGTTATCAATATATATATATATATATATTTGTATTTAGCCAAGGAAAAGGAAGTTATGCTTACTTTCATTAATAGCAAATAAAATATTTTTGAGTTGAAAATAATAGGATCTTATTTACTTCAAATGCTAGGGTCATAAAATAGTTAAATGTAATTCAGAAATATCTTTAATCTCCTTAGAAATATGTCATTTTTATTTCTCTAATAAACTAGTTTCTTGCTATATTAGCTGACAAAGTTTATTAATGATTTTTTTTCCAACAGAACTGGAAGTTTTTCTGTTTCCTGTTTTTGGCCAACAGGAAGAGTTAGGCTCCAGATTATGTAATACTTGCTTACAATCATCGCTTTTTATTTTCAACAAGTATATTTAGTTTTCATTATTTCATTTTTATTGAAGAAAAATGTTAACTGAAAAATCTTACTATTTTGTGTCTAATATTTACCTAGTTTCTTGTGTGACTTGCAATTTTTTGGGCACTTATTGGCTTAAATAGCTAAAGGTTTTCGAGGATTGTTCTGTCTGGGTCTAATTCTCATTAGTTTCTTTTGTTAAAACTTTACATCCTTTCTCACTTCTCAATTTTATTAAATGACTTATTTGCAACTATAAAGTGTTTGTGGTTTTCAGCATATAATCATGTGATTAGTAATATGTCGTCTTGACTCAAGATTTTATAGTTATTTTTTTCCCTACCGTCCTCTGTAGTGCTCAGAGGTTACTCCTGGCTTGGTACTTAGGGGAACCTAAGTAGGACATTCATTCTCTTATAGGCAAAGCCTGTCTTCCAGCTGATTTCTTCCAGCTTGGTAAAGCCTTTCTGACCCAAGATTTACGGTTTGTGTGTGTTTTGGGGGGCAGGATGTGTTGTAGATTTGGAGCCACATTAGTGTACTGCAGGGGCTATTCCTAATTCTGCTCAGAATTGGTACTTGGTACCATTTGTGGGTGCTGGGGATTTAAACCAGGTTTATGGTCACAGCTGCTGGCAAGTAAAGCTTATTTTGTTTTGTTTTTGTTTTTGGGCCACACCCGGCAGTGCTCTGGAGTTACTCCTGGCTTTACTCTCAGAAATCGCTCCTGGCAGGGGCCGGGTAGGTGGCGCTGGAGGTAAGGTGTCTGCCTTGCAAGCGCTAGCCAAGGAAGGACCGCGGTTCGATCCCCCGGCGTCCCATATGGTCCCCCCCAAGCCAGGGGCGATTTCTGAGCACATAGCCAGGAGTAACCCCTGAGCGTCAAACGGGTGTGGCCCAAAAACCAAAAAAAAAAAAAAAAAAAAAAAAAAAAAAAAAAAAAAAGAAATCGCTCCTGGCAGGCTTGGAGGACCATTTGGGATGCTGGGGATTGATCCTGGGTTGACCAGGTTCAACTGTCCTACCTGCTGTGATTTTGCTCCTTCCCCTGTATCTTTATTTATTTATTTATTTTTTTGGTTTTTGGGTCACACCCGGCAGTGCTCAGGGGTTATTCCTGGCTCCAGGCTCAGAAATTGCTCCTGGCAGGCACGGGGGGACCATATGGGATGCCGGGATTCGAACCGATGACCTCCTGCATGAAAGGCAAACGCTTTACCTCCATGCTATCTCTCCGGCCCCTTTATTTTTTTTTTACCCCCCCTGTATCTTTCTGGCTCCTGATGATTATTTTCCACTGGTAGGTGTGGCCCACAAACTAAAACAAACAAACAAACAAACATAATTTAGGGGTGGGTTTTTGTTTTGTTTTGTGTTTTTTTGGGGTCACACCCGGCACAAGGGAACATATGGGATGCCAGGATTTGAACCAGATTCGAACCACCATCTGTCCTGGATCAGCTGAGTGCAAGGCAAAAGCCCACCACTGTGCTATATCTCAAACCCCTAGGTTTTTTTTTTGTTTGTTTGATTTTTTTTTGGGGGGGGTCATACCCAGCAGCACTCAGGGGTTACTCCTGGCTCTATGCTCAGAAATCGCTCCTGGCAGGCTCGGGGAATCATATGGGATGGCGGGATTCGAAACCACCATTCTTCTGTATGCAAGGCAAATGCCTTAACCTCCATACTATCTCTCCGGCCTCCGGTTTTCTTTTTTTTTTTTTGTGTGTGTGTGTGTGGCCACATTTGTGCCTAGTTTGAGCACTCAGGGATTACCTCTGGCTCTGCAATCAGGGTTTATTCTAGTGAGTTTCTTCTGGTGGGGCACAATATAGGGTGCTGGAGATAAAACCCAGGTGAGCTGCTTGCAAAGAAAGCACCCTACTTGCTGTGCTATCATTCCAACCTTTTGATTCTTTTTTTTTTTTCCGGTTTTTCGGGCCACACCCTTTTGATGCTCCGGGGTTACTCCTGGCTAAACGCTCAGAAATTGCCCCTGGCTTGGGGGGGACCATATGGGACGCTGGGGATTGAACCGCAGTCCTTCCTTGGCTAGCGCTTGCAAGGCAGACACCTTACCTCTAGCGCCACCTCACCTGCTACAACCCTTTGATTCTTAAGAACAGATTTAAGATTTACATAACCAGTAGTTCCACAGTATTTATTTAAAAGAATTAAAATCAGGGGCCGAAGAGATAGCATGGAGGTAAGGCATTTGCCTTGCATGCAGAGGATGGTGGTTCGAATCCCAGCATCCCATATGGTCCCCTGCCAGGAGTGATATCTGAGCGTAGAGCCAGAAGTCACCTGAGAACTGCTGGGTGTGACCCCAAAACCAAAAAAAAAAAGAATTAAAATTAGATTTGGTAATATATTACAGTTTTTATCTTTCTTGAATTTATCTGTATTTTTTTTTTTTTTTGGGCCACACCTGGGGGTGCTCAAGGGTTACTCCTGGCTGTCTGCTCAGAAATAGCTCCTGGCAGGCACAGGGGACCATATGGGACACTGGGATTCGAACCAACCACCTTTGGTCCTGGATTGGCTGCTTGCAAGGCAAACACCACTGTGCTATCTCTCCGGGCCCTGTATTCTTAAAATTTTACCCTATTGTCATTTTATCCATATGTATGGTTATAGAGTATATGTATATTTGTGAGGTTATGTAAGTCTTATAATCACACATGATACAAATAGATTACACATTAATAATCATAAATTTTTATCAAGTTACATTTGTTCCTTTTATTTAACTTAAGTTTATAAATGGGTGACAATGCTTAAAGAAAAACAAATATTGTAAGTAGTTAATGTAGTTAATGTGGGGTTATTTGTAAGTTATTTCTTTTATTTAACTAAAAATATTTTTAACTTTTAGGGTGAAAAAAATAGTGGCTTTGATGTTCTTTACCATAATATGAAACATGGACAGATATCGACAAAAGAACTAGCTGATTTTGTAAGAGAAAGGTATGTATTTTTTAATAAGTGTAAAAATTCACTATAAAGTTAAATTTTAGAATATAAGTAATACATATCAGTTTTTTTTTTTTTTTTTTTTTTTTTGGTTTTTGGGCCACACCCAGTGGTGCTCAGGGGTTACTCCTGGCTGTCTGCTCAGAAATAGCTCCTGGCAGGCACGGGGGACCATATGGGACACCGGGATTCGAACCAACCACCTTTGGTCCTGGATCGGCTGCTGTGCTATCTCTCCGGGCCCACGTAATCAGTTTTTTAAAGTACAATGAATACTTTAAAGGAGTAACAATCATTTACATACTGAGGATTGTTAAACAGTGGTTTCAAGTGATGCTCAGGTGTTACTCCTGGCGATGTGCTCAGCAATTGCTCCTGGCTTGGGGGACCATATGGGACACGGGGATCTAACCCAGGTGTGTCCTGGGTCAGTGCATACAAGGCAAATACCCTACTGCTGTGCTATCGCTTTGGCCCCCTCCTTGGTAATTTTTATTGAACATAGTTAAGATCTTTAACTTGATAATATGAGACTTTTGCTTTTAGCTATATGGTAATTCTTTGTTTTCTTTCACTTATCTCACATCTGTAAGTCTAGATATTTGTCTTGATTGTGGGATTATAGTGTAAAATACAGCTTCTAATTTTAGGAGCTTACAAATTGGTAGGAACATTGAGTAGATTATTTCATGTAATACTAATTCTCTTCTGATGTTTACCCCTCTACATTTTTGGGGGGATGTAGCAGTTCTTAGGGCTTCACTTCTCTACTTTTTTTTTTTTTTGACAGGAACATGTAAAGTTCACATCTTTACTTTAAATTTTGTTTTGTTTCATGGCCACACCCATCAAGGCTCAGGACTTATTCCTGGCTCTGTGCTCAGGGTTCTCTCCTAGTGGGCTCAGGGGACAATGTGGGGTGCCAGGGATCAAATCTTGGTTGACTGTGTGTGCTATTGCTCCAGCTCTTCACCTCTCTACTTTTAAGGGGGAGTCTCAGTGTCATAAGGGCTTTTGTATAACACTATTTCTTCTGGCTTCTGCATCAACGTTGGCAGAAATTGTAGAAAGAAAGCAGGAACCCCAGAACTCTTATCTCCTTGCATGTTCTTTAGCCTTGGCATGACTCCTAGCCTTTCTTTGCCCTGGACTTCTATAGTACTGTATTCCAGACTGATTCAGATGACTTTCCACCTACAATGAATTGAGGGCTCCTTTTTTGTTTCGTTTTGTTTTGGGGCCATACCTAATAATGCGTAGGGCTTACTCCTGGCTCCGATCAGAAATCACTACTGGCATAGGATCAAATCCTTTTTGGCTGCTTGCATGGCAAATGACCACTTCTTTAAATATAGTAAAAATAGGCTAGAAATTCAAGACCACTTACCTACTCACTTAATTTTATTTTTGGATTTTTTGGACTACACCTGGCAGTATTCTAGGAATTGGACACTAATCTATACCTCCTGCATATAAAGCAGGTACTCCAGTTTGTCTTTTCAACTCCTTAATTAATTTTAGCAAATGACTTGGTTATCTTTTTGTCCCTGTACTTTAATTGATAATTTGTGTGTATGTGGTTATCAAGTAAAGGATAATAGTATATGGAAATTTGCTTTTACAGAGCTACAATAGAAGAGGCGTACTCCAGGTCAATGACGAAGCTAGCAAAATCTGCAAGCAATTGTTCACAGCTTGGGTGAGTTGATTTCTTTGAGGATCTCTTTTCAGCCATTGATTTAGGTAAAGTACGTATGTTTATTAAATTTCTATTGAGAAAATAGTAAGTCATAAATAGCTTATCTAGTAAATATAATCTTACCTAAAATGTGTCTAATGTGAGGTTTTTTTGACTGATAGAAATATAATTGAACTAGTTAATTCAATGAATACAAAGTAATAAAACAGATTTTCCCTTTTAGTTAAGCAGAGTCACAGGTAGCTTTTAGAGTTCTATCTTTTGCATGCTGTTCTAGTTTATTACATTTCATTTAAATTATGATGATTAGTAATCCTTAGAAACTCACTAAAATTAATTTTATTGTAGACTGTAGAGATAATACAATAGGTAGGGTGTTTGCCTTGCATGATGAGCTCAATCCCTGGCACCCTATGTGGTCCTTCAAACCCATCTTGAGAGCCAGGCATGAGCATTGCTGTGTGTGGCCCCCAAATAAAACGAAACAGAAATTAATTTTATAAAAATGCTGAAATATATATAATAATATATAAATATATAATGATAGTCTTGCATAGACACCAAACCTTTTTCCCCTCCCTCCCTCCCTCCTTCCCTCCCTCCCTCCCCCCTCCCTCCCCCTTCCTTCCTCCCTCCCTCCCTCCACCCTTCCTTCCTTCCTTCCTCCCTTCCTTCCTCCCTCCCTCCCTCCCTCCCCCCTCTCCCCTCTCCCCTCCCCCTCCTTCCCTCCTCTCCCCCCTTCCTTCCCTCCCCTTTCCCTCCCTCCCTCCCTCCTTCCTTCCTTCCTTCCTTCCTTCCTTCCTTCCTTCCTTCCTTCCTTCCTTCCTTCCTTCCTTCCTTCCTTCCTTCCTTCCTTCCTTCCTTCCTTCCTTCCTTCCGTCTTCTCTCCCTCCTACCCTCCATTCATTTTTGTTTTTTTGTGCCACACCTGGTGTTGCTCAGGGGTTACTCCTGGCTCTGCACTCATAAATAAATAAATAAATAAATAAATAAATAAATAAATAACTTGTGATAGGCTCAGGGGACAAGATGGGATGTCAGGTATCGGACCCTAGTCTGTTGTGTGCAAGGCAAATGCCCTACCCACTATACTATCACTCTGACACCCTAAACATTGCTCTTAAAATTGTTTTTTTTTTTATATCTTATTTAAACACCTTGATTACAAACATGATTGTGGTTGGGTTTCAGTCATGTAAAGAACACTTCCCATCACTAGCACAACATTCCCATCACCAATGTCCCAAATCTCCCTCCTCTTCACCCCACCCCTTAAAATTGTTTTTGAGGGTGCTGGAGTGATAGCACAGTGGTAGAGCGTTTGCCTTGCATGCGGCCAACCCAGGATAGACCTGGGTTCGATCCCCGCCATCCCATATGGCCCCCTGAACCTGCCAGGAGTGATTTCTGAGCGCAGAGCAAGGAGTAATCCTTGAGTGCTGCTGGGTGTGGGCCAAACCCTCCCCCCCAAAAAAAAGTTTTGAGGGGTTAGAGTGATAGCACAGCAGGTAGGTGTTGAATGTGGCTGATTTGGGATCTATTCCTGGCATCCCATATGGTCCCCTGAGTCTGCCAGGTGTGATTTCTGAGTGCAGATTCAGGAGTAGCCACTGAGATCTACTGGATGTGGCCGCAAAACAAAATAAAAAATTGGCTGTGAAAGAAATTTGTTCTTTGATATAAGAATGTTAAACAGTATATTTGAAATGAATTATGCTTGTAGTCAAACAATGCTGGAAAGAAGTAATTATATATAAGCTTATTGGTTTTTTTGTTTGTTTGTTTGTTTTGGGGCACACCCAGTGGTGCTCTTGAGCTACTCCTGGTTCTGTGTTTGAGAGTTATTCCTAGCAGTGCTTAGGGAATTATGCAGTGCCAGGCCGTGGCATGCAAGACATGTACTCAGCCTATTGAGCTATCACTTCGGGTTTGTATACAGATTTAAGCTGTAATAAGTGGAGTGAGTACTTAATTTAATTTTATTATGTAAAATTTGTGAAATGTGGGGCTGAAGAGATAGCATGGAGGTAAGGCATTTGCCTTGTATGCAAAAGGACGGTGGTTCGAATCCAGGCATCCCATATGGTCCCCCGAGCCTGCCAGGAGCGATTTCTGAGCATAGAGCCAGGAGTAACCCCTGAGCGCTGCCGGGTGTGACCCAAAAACCAAAATAAAATAAAATAAAATAATTTGTGAAATGTATTATTATATTTCATGGGGCAAGAGAGAGTACAGTGTGTAAGGTGCTTGCCCCAAATTGGCTAACCCAGGTTCAATCCCCAGCACTGTATATGATCCCACAAACCCACCAGGAGTGATACCTTTGTGTAAAGCAAAATCGAGTATGACCTGAAAACAAACAAAAGTTCAGAAAATGATATGATTTTAGAAGATCTTTGATAAGGAGTCGACCCATTTTTGTATACCAGAGGTAAAAAAATATTTAATATGAAAAATTAAGGGCTGGCATGATAGCACAGCAGTAGGGCATTTGCCTTGTACACTGACGACCCGGGATGGACCTGGGTTCAATCCCCAGCATTTCATATGATCCTCTGAGCCTTCCAAGAGCATTTCTGAACACAGAGCCCAAAATCCAAAAACCCCCAAACTGAAAACAACAACAACAACAACAACAACAACAACACCATAGTTATTTAAGAACCAGTGAGATAGCATGGCAGGAAAGGCACTTGCCTTGCACCTGACTTATCTGGGTTTGTTCTCCAGTATCACATAGGCCCACCAAGCCCTGCCAGGAACAGTCCCTGAGTACAGAATCAGGAGTAAGCCTTGAGCACAACAACTAAACAACCAAACCAAAAATGAAAAAATTAGTGATGTCTTCTAATTTCTTCTTTTGCTTAGCTAACTTGCTGAATATAACAATTTTTTTCTTTGGTTCTGTATTAGTGCCTTAAAAGTGTTTCTTTTAGTAAATTATTATTTTTTTTTTTTTTAGTAAATTATTCTTACGTTTTTTTTTCTCTTTAGAACATTTGCACCAGTGTGGGATGTGTTCAAAACATCTACAGAGAAATTAGCAAATTGTCACTTAGATCTTGTTAGAAAATTACAAGAATTAATAAAAGAAGTTCAGAAATATGGCGAAGAACAAGTAAAGTCCCATAAAAAGGTATCTTCTTTGTTAAAGGATTAATTGATTCAAAATTGAGTGTTTTAAAAGTTTAATTATTTTGGTGATTTATTTTCTATGAAACAGACTAAAGAAGAAGTTGCAGGAACTCTGGAAGCTGTTCAAGCTATTCAGACCATAACTCAGACCCTCCAGAAATCCAAAGAAAATTACAATGCCAAGTGTGTAGAGCAAGAACGTTTGAAAAAGGAAGGAGCTACACAAAGAGAAATAGAAAAGGTAATTGTAATAAAGTAATAATCTTTATGGTTTCAAAGAACTTTATGTACAAGACTGTATCTAATCTTCAAACTCTTCAGAATGATCTCCTATTTAAGACATAAATATCATGCTTCTTCGTATTAGTAATATATCTAAGTGAAACAGGTAGGTTTCAGAATATATAGGGTTAATAGATTAGCCAAGACAAAAAAAGGAATAATTTCTCTATTTCAGTGATATATTTACAGAACATTTTTATAACATTGAATTATTTCTTGGTGTAAGGTTTAGAATGAGGTGAGTCTTTTTGAAATAAGACTTTGATATTTTTGAGGGGCTGGAGCAGAAGGTGCACAGCAGTAAGGCGTTTGCCTTAGACGCAGAAGGACTGTGATTTGAATCCCGGCATCCCATATGGTCCCCTGAGCCTGCCAGGAGCGATTTCTGAGCATAGAGCCAGGAGTAACCCCTGAGTGCTGCCGGGTGTGACCCAAAAACGAAAAATAAAAAGACTGATATTTTTGAAAGACATACATATTTGTTGATAACTTTGAAATATCTGTTGTGGATGATATTGCTGATTTGGAACAAATTTCCATAGTATTGTGGTAAACCACAATCCTTTCACCCAATTTCATATGTTCTCTCCCCCCCCTTTTAAAACAGTTTAAACTAACCACTCACTTATTTGATGTGGTTCATCTCATTTAGGAATAAGCCATAAGGAATGATAATTTTAAAAGTCTTTTAAGTGTGTTTGAAATACCATTAGAAACAAATTATAACTATATTGCAATTAAAATTTATAAAGATGTCTATGGGAAAATACTAGAAAAGAATATGGATAAATCAAAACAGCTGATGCAGTTTGAATAATATAGTTTTTATTTTAATATTTGTAATTAAAAGTTGAGAGGGGAAAGGCCCTGAGAGACTACAGTAGGGCAGGTTATTTGCTTTAGATGTGCCCGACCTGGGTTTAATTCCTGGCAGTGCATTAGTCTCTCAGGCCTTGAGGAGTGCTTTCTTTTTTTTTTTTTTTTTTTTTTTTTGTTTTTGAGCCACACCCAGCGTTGCTCAGGGGTTACTCCTGGCTGTCTGCTCAGAAATAGCTCCTGGCAGGCACGGGGGACCATATGAGACCCCGGGATTTGAACCGATCACCTTTGGTCCTGGATCAGCTGCTTGCAAGGCAAACACCGCTGTGCTATCTCTCCGGCCCGAGGAGTGCTTTCTTGAGTGCAGAGTCTGGAGTATTTCACAATCATCACTGGGGGTGTCTCCAAAACAAAAGCCCTCAAATTGAGGCACAGTAAGTTCACAATTTTTATATTGTACTCCAGAAGCAGCAATTATGAATAAAATATAAAAGGAAAAATAAGCCAAAGTAAGAGGTTCCAGAAAGAAGAATATTAATTTTTGTGACTCAAAAATGAAATATCCAGAACCCTGGGCAAGAGAGAGAGAGCACAACAGTTAGGACGTTTGTCTTGCATTCTTTCATGTGATCTTCCCGGGTTTGATTGCATGTCATATGGTTCCTTAAGAACCATCAGGAATGATCCCTGAACACAAATTTTTTTTGTTTTGTTTTGTTTTTTTTTTGGTTTTTGGGCCACACCCGGCGATGCTCAGGGGTTACTCCTGGCTGTCTGCTCAGAAATATCTCCTGGCAGGCACAGGGGACCATATGGGACACCGGGATTCGAACCAACCACCTTTGGTCCTGGATTGGCTGCTTGCAAGGCAAACGCCACTGTGCTATCTCTTCGGGCCGTGTTTCAAATTTTTATTCTTTTTTTTTTTTTTGGTTTTTGGGACACACCCATGTGACCCTCAGGGGTTACTCCTGGCTATGCGCTCAGAAATTTGCCCCTGGCTTGGGGGGACCATATGGGACACGGAGGATCGAACCGCGGTCTCTCCTACGCTAGGGCTTGCAAGGCAGACACCTTACCTCTAGCGCCACCTTACCAGCCCTCAAATTTTTATTCTTAGACTCCTGGACATAACTGGTTATAATTACATTTTGACTATGTTTGACTTTGTATAAATTTCTTTCTTTTCTTAGATTAGTCCTTAGTATCTCCTAGCAACACTTTTACTCATCTTAGTTATTACTTATTGCGTCTTCCAAAGCCATGATTTTAAACATTTTTATTTATCTGAAGCTGCTACTGCTAACCTATTTAGTAGACCATCTCTTAGGTGGTCAAGAATTCCATCTTCAGAAAAGCATAATTTTGTTTTTGATCTTATTTAAATTCCTGTCTGCGAGGATGCCCCCAGCAGTGTACAGGGACTACCATGGTTCTATGCTCAGAACTTCCTGTGGTTAGCTCTTAATGGGAATTGAACTGTGTTTAGTCACATGCAAGACAAGTACCTTCGCTCTTATGCTATCTTTCTGGCCCCAGTCTTCTATAAATTCTGTTTTTGCTTTTGGGCCACACCTCGTGATTATTTGGGGGTACTCATGACTCTGCACTCAAATTACTGCTGGCAGTGCTCAATATTCTGGGGATTCAACTTGGGTTGGTTGCGTGCAAGGCAAGCACTCTATCCACTATACCATTGCTCTGGCTCTTTAAATTTGTACTTTAATACTGACATTAATCAGAAATGTCAGATATCCAAATTGATCAGTTTCTTTTCTTTTTTTTTCTTTTGGTTTTGGAGCCACACCCGGTGACATTCAGAGGTTACTCCTGGCTATGTACTCAGAAATCACTCCTGGCTTGGGGGACCATATGGGGCGCTGGGGGATCGAACCATGGTCCGTCCTTAGCGCACGCAAGGCAGACACCTTACCGCTTGTGCCACTGCTCTGGCCCTAAGAAATAGTCAAGTTTCTTAATCATATGTCTGCCCTAACCTACAAGTACACATATTTTTCCCATTCTCAAATGTCAATCTTTTGTAGAAGTGGACCAATTCTTAGTTGCTGCTTCTGTATGTTATATTCTTTTAGTTAAGCCTTTGAGAGAAATTTATAATCCTCACTGCCTCATATTGAATGTATTTTACTTCTAAAAATGTTAAATCTTTTTTTAACTTTGGCTGGCTTTAATAATTAATCATATTCATTAGAATATGTCCATGTTGTGGGAGAATGGGAGACTCACAAGGATATAAAAGTGTATAATATGTTCTCATAGTGCTGTTACATTTTTATACATTGAATTCTCTTTAATGTGTATCTGGATCATTATAATGTGGTTTTAAGGCCTTCCTCTGGGAGCCCAGTTCATGGCTCAGTACCAGAAAGCACCTGCCTTACAAATATGAGGCTGTGAATTTGATCTCCAGTGCTGCCTGCTTGCCCAGATTGTAGTTCTTGGTGGCTATGCTGTCTGGGACTCCTGGCACCCAGACACAGTGTGTGATCCTCCAGTGCATCATAGCCAGAAATGTGTGAGCACAAGTCACAAATGTTGTGACTTCCCAGTGGCCACCATAGCCAAAGATGAGCAGGTGCTAAGGTCACATGTGTAATCTTTGTTGCTCATGCCCAATAGTTACAATGTGCAAGAGCTTCACAGCTAAAGGGGTACAATACCTGGAAAGTACCGTGTATGAGTACCATAGCCAGATGTGTGGCACCCAGTAAGCATGATAGCTAAGTGTGCAAAGTGTGTGTGACCCTGGTCATTACAGTACCACCAACAAGAGGAAGGGAAGAGGATGGAGGGGAAAAAAGATAAAACTTATCTCAGGGGCCAGAGCGATATTATGGCAGTAGGTCATTTGGCTTGCACGCAGACAACCTGGGACGGACACGTGTTCAATCCCTGGCATCCCATATGGTCTCCTGAGCCTGCCTGGATCGACTTCTGAGCGCTACTGGGTGTGGCCCAAAATTAAAAAAAAAAAAGTGAGAACAAAAGTGAGAATATTTTCAAGTACTTAAAAAATAAAAATGTATCCTAATTTACCCTGAAAGATTAGCATAGTCTTGTAAGATGAGAAATAGATTTAGCACCAGTTGTCTGTGTTATCATCTTATATAACAGAAATATTGCTAAGAAAACTTGAAGTATTGTGCTCATTTCGACAGCACAGAGACTAAAATTGGAACGATACAGAGAAGATGAGCGTGGCCCCTGCGCAAGGATGACACGCAAATTTGTGAAGTGTTCCATATTTAGAAAAAAAACTTGAAGTATTGAAATTTGTTATTTTGAATTTATTATTTGTCTTGTTTCTTAAAATGCATTATATTATTTCACAGTAAATTCTACCAGAAAAGAAAAGAGATCATTTGTGAGGTTTAAAATGTTTTTATTTTGTTACAGGCAGCCATTAAATCTAAGAAAGCTACAGATACCTATAAACTTTATGTGGAAAAGTATGCATTAGCAAAAGCTGATTTTGAACAGAAAATGACGGAAACAGCTCAGGTTGGTATTTAAAAATATTAAAAGTGAAATTTAGGCACTGTTGTTTATAATACTGGGTTTATATGTATGTTCTAATACACACCTTCCAACAGAGAGTCTCCTTTTGATCCTCCCTGTCTCACCAGTTTCCCCTCTCACCTCCACCATAAAGTTGGCATTTTTAATTTTATTATTATTATTATTATTTTATTTTTATTTTTGTGTTTGGGTTACACCCGGCAGTGCTCAGGTGTTCCTCTTGGCCCTACGCTCAGAAATCACTCCTGGCAGGCTTGGGGACTATATGGGATGCCGGGATTTGAAACACCATCCTTCTGCATGCAAGGCAACTATGCTATCTCTCTGGCCCCTAATTTTTTTTATTTTTTATTTTATTTTTTTATTTTTTTGCATTTTGGGTCACACCTGGCAGCACTCAGAGGTTACTCCTGGCTCTATGCTCAGAAATCGCCCCTGGAAGGCATGGGGGACCATATGGGATGCCGGGATTCGAACCACCGTCCTTCTGCATTAAAGGCAAAACGCCTTACCCTCCATGCTATCTCTCCGGCCTCATTTCCTTTTTTTTTATTATTATTTTTTAAATAGGTACCATTCCCAGGGGAGTTTGACCCAGTGCAATCTGGCATTGCTCTCCTCTAGTTGAGCCTGAGGGTCCATGTGGACCAAACCTGATAGTGCTGGGGTGGGAGTGGGATTAGCCTCAAGATCTTATTTTTGGAAAGCACACTCTGCTGTGCTCAGAGCTTACTCCTGACTCAGCAGCATTCAGGGATCTCATCTGGTGGGATCAGAACACCATATGGAATGCTGGGGATTTAACCTGATAGGCCTAGTGCTAAGTAAGCTCCCTATTCACTGTACTATCCCTCTGACCCCCAAGACTCAACATCTTACACAGACCAGGCATGCTGCAGGGTCTTTGGAGTTTCTAAAGCTTCAAATTTAAAACAGTATTTCTGTGTACTTATAAGGAGTATATTTTTATGACATAATTTTTCAGTATTAGAATGAGACTCAGTGCCTTGAAATTACCTACCTTGTATTTTAGATTGAGGACCAAGTTTTGGATATTTTATGATAAGCAATTCATTCAGGTAGATCAGAAATGGCTTTTTGTTTTGTTTTGCTTTGGTTTTGGTTTTTGGGTCACACCTGGCAGCACTCGGTTTACTCCTGGCTCTGTGCTCAGAAGTCACTCCTGGCAGGCTCGGAGGACCATATGGGATGCTGAGATTTGAACCAGGGTCCATCCTGTGTTGGCCATGTGCAAGGCCTTACCGCTATGCTATTGCTCCGGCCCCAGAAATGTCTTTTAAAGAGAATGGGGAAAATAAGAACAGTGTTAGATGATGAAAACAGTGCTAATTATTAACTTTTATCAGCTGATTGTTAGTTTTAAAACATTGATTTCTGCATAAGAAGAAAACTTGGGATGGATTTAGTGCTGTGGATGTAGCAGTGAACAAAACAGTAAAGAAAAATACTGCTGTTCTCAGAATTTCCAATTTAGTCAGAGAATATAGTAGAAAGATGTCTGTCTCCCATATGCTTGAGATGAATTACTCTTTTAAAATTTTTTAAAAATTTGTTTATTGGAGCTGGAGCCCAATAATACAGTGGGTAGGGTGCTTGCCCTGCATGTGTCTGACTAGCATTCAATCCTCAGAATCCTGTATAGTCCCATGAGCACCGCCAGAAGTGATTCCTGAATTTGGATTTAGGAGTGATCCCTGAGCATTGCCTGATATGCCCCCATCCTCAACTTAAATTTATAAATAAATGCTGAGTATTAAATCCAGGGTAACCACGCTAAAGGGAAGAGCCAACCTGCTGTATCCAAATGTATCAGAATTTGCTGTAGCCCAAATTTTGAATATTTTAAATTTTAGCTGCCTGTGTCCAAATCAGATAGCATATAGGCAGTTTTGGAAGACCTAAGAAATCTAAGGTTGGGTCGGAGAGATAGCATGGAGGTAGGGCATTTGCCTTGCATGCAGAAGGATGGTGGTTTAAATCCTAGTATTCCTTATGGTCCCCTGAGCCTGCCAAGAGCAATTTCTGAGTGTAGAACTAGGAGTAACTCCTGAGCTCTGCCGGGGGTGACTCCCCTCCCCCCTCCCCCAAAAGAAAGAAATCTAAGGTCTACTGTCCACAAATCTTAAATCTGAAAACCCAAGTTTTTTTTGTTTTAGACTATACCTGGAAGCGCTTTGGGGTTACTCCTGTTCCATGCTCAGAAATTGCTCCTGGGGCCCGGAGAGATAGCACAGCGGCCTTTGCCTTGCAAGCAGCCGAACCAGGACCAAAGGTGGTTGGTTCGAATCCAGTGTCCCATATGGTCCCCTGTGCCTGCCAGGAGCTCTTTCTGAGCGGTCAGCCAGGAGTAACCCCTGAGCAACGCTGGGTGTGACCCAAAAACCAAAAAAGAAAAAAAAGAAAAGAAATTGCTCCTGGGAGCAGAATGATAGCACAGCGGTATGGCGTTTGCTTTGCATGGGGCCAACCCAGGACAGACCCTGGTTTGATTTTCGGCATCCCATGTGGTCTCCCAAGTCCCCCAAGCCTGCCAGGGGGCAATTTCTCAGTGCAGAGCCAGGAGTAGCCCCTGAATGCTGCCGAGTGTGACCCAAAAGTCGAAAGAAAAAAAAAAAAAGTAATTGCTCCTGGTAGGCTCTGGGGGCTGTATAAGATGACCAGTATTGAACCTTGCTCAGCCACTTACAAGGCAAAAGCCCTACCCACAAAAAGCTCCATCCCCAAGGTTTTTTTTTTCTTCCCCATAACTTTGGGTAGTATTAGTATTAGATATTTGTATAGATATTTATTAGTATTAGATAGTATTATAGGATTAGTATTAGCCCTGAGTTAATGTGATATTCATAGACTGAATATCCATGTTTTCTTATTAATGCCATTGGTAGTAGGGTGGCACTGCATATCTTTCTGTTGGTGCTATCAAACTAATGATAACATGGCAGTACCACCATATTAACCTTTATTTACAAAATTGTTTTCTCTTTAAAAATAAAAAATTTAAGATATCACCCTTAGTGGTGATTTGGTGATTTGTGGACTTGGAGATCAAACTTGGTTGCCCCATCCCCTCCACTTGGTTGCCCAGCCCCCCAACTATTCGTCATATGATTTACCATGTGAGCCATATCAGAAAGCCTCTCAAATAAAGAACTTTGAATTCAAAACACCGTTAGAATGAATGTCTATGAGCCTGTATAAAAATAGAACCTTTGGTAGTGCACAAAGACTTGATGATTTGACCTTTGCCTAGGGCAAAGAAGAAGACTCAAGCTCTGAGACACTCTTCAAGGCCAGCTCAGTAGATGAAGAGATGCCGAAACCTAAGCAGGAAAAGCTAAAGCAGAAAACAAACCAGGAAGTGTAGTATCTTGGCAGCTGGGAAATGGGTGTTTGAAGAAGGTTATAATTGTGTTAAGTGAAGCTTCAATTGTAGTGACTTAAGTTTCAATTTTTAAAAAAGTTTCAATTTCTGTAGTAACAAGTCCTCTTAGATTTCAGCAAGCATTCTTTTGTCTTTCAGTCATTGGAAACACATATAAGGCAGCTATTGTTTTATTTTGCATTAAAATAATTAGTTTTCTTCAAAGAAAATGTTATTTAGTTTGAAAAAACAGTATCAGAATTTGCTAAAATGATGGTTCTTTTGTCAGTTCTTACCTTTCTGTTTCCTTATATCTGTTTCTCATATTTTCCTCTAAATTGGTTTTGTAGTTGTTTTTCCTATTTCCAAGATGGAAACATTTATTGGAGCAGATGTTCAACCGTATTTAAAAAAATTTAATTACTTTTTGGTTCACACATAATGAAGCTCAGGGACTACTCTGGGCTCTGTGGTTGAGGGGTTCTCCCAGAGATGTTCATAGAACCTGTGCTGGCATTGGAACTTAAGCTTCCTGTATTCATGCAAGCATTCAGTCCATTGAACTGTCTCCTCGACCCCAAAATCATACTTTAAATTAAAGAATATGGTGTATAGCAGGCTAGTTAGTGTTTGTGAGCGTTCTCTGTCCTTGTCTCTTTGTTTCTATCACACACACAACAGGATAGGTTATTGTTCATAATAGAAGGTAGGCTTAATTTGTTATTTAGCAGTAAATTCTATTTCATTCCACTTTCCTTTTCCAAGCCAGACACGCTTAAGGAATGCCATTAGGAAACAACATGTCAGGCTAATGAGAATTCAGAGTAGGTGCTTTTACTAGGTTTGTTTACTAGAGAGCAAAAAAAAAAAAAAAAATATCAGGGCCTCAAGAGTAAATAAAGGTTTACTTGGAATTTACTTGGAATATTTAAGTTTTTTTCCTCTGAGTTGAATGTAACATAAGGTAATATTGTGAGACGTCACCTAAATTCTGTTTTTGTTTTGGGGTCACATCTAGAGATATGCAGGGCTTATTTCTGGGTCTGTTTAAGATCCATCCTGGTGGGGTTCAAGGGACCACATAGTGGGCTATCTGATTGAACCCTAGCCAACTGCATGGAAGGCCAGCCAGCACCCTACCCTTAGTATTTTCTCTTTTTTTGCCTCATGTAATTTTTTTCTTTTGTTTAAAATTTTATTTATTCATTGCTATAGTAATGGAAAATTTTAAATTTATTATCATATATTTTTTTTACAGTCAGCTAATGATATCTGAAAACTTGAAATAAGATTTTTATTTTAAACAAAGAATTTGAGAGGGTTAGATAAGCAATATCCTCAGATGAAGGCTTAAAAAAATTTGGGAGGGGAGGGGCTGGAGAGATAGCACAGTGGTAGAGTGTTTGCCTAGCAAACAGCCGATACAGGATGGATGGTGGTTCGAATCCCTGCATCCCATATGGTCCCTCATGCCTGCCAAGAGCGATTTGGTTTTGTTTGTTTGTTTGTTTGTTTTTGGGTCACACCCAGCAATGCTCAGGAGTTACTCCTGGTCCTATGCTCAGAAATCGCTCCTGGGATTCGAACCACCATCCTTCTGCATGCAAGGTAAATGCTCTATCTCCATGCCATCTCTCCGGCCTGGCCAGGAGCAATTTCTGAGCACAGAGCCAGGAGTAACCCCTGAGTGCTGCTAGGTGTGGCCCCAAAACAAAAACAAAACAAAAATACCCACCTTAGGTTGGGTATTCAAGTGTTACTCCTGATACTGCTCAGAAATCAATCACTCCTGGAAGTGCTCAGGATCCTGAGAGATCAAATCCTGGTCAGCTGTGGTGTGTAGAGCCATCTACTCTCTCTGGTCCAGATTAGAGAGTTTTTAATGTATCTTTATAGTGGCTGGCATGACTTTGGCTTTTTAAAAATGACTATAGTAATACATATTGACACAACAATTTTAAGTTTCAAGGAAAAACATCCAGCTCACTGATTCAGGAAAGTTTGTGTTAATATTCAGAAACAAGACTATTCCCATTACTAAGTTGTTAACTAATTACCAATTGTGAATAATGAAGATATTTATCAGTATACCACTTAATGAAAAAATAAGCTCTTTTTTTTTTTTTTTTTTTTTTTGGTTTTTGGGCCACACCCGGCGGTGCTCAGGGGTTACTCCTGGCTGTCTGCTCAGAAATAGCTCCTGGCAGGCACGGGGGACCATATGGGACACCGGGATTCGAACCAACCACCTTTGGTCCTGGATAGGCTGTTTGCAAGGCAAATGCTGCTGTGCTATCTCCCCGGGCCCTTAAGCTCATTTTATATACCACATTTGAGTGAGGTTATCCTGTCCTTGTCTTTCTCTTTCTGACTCTCTGTGCTTACCCTGACACCTTTTAGTTTTTCTGTTTGTATTAAAGGACACAATTTTATCTTTTTGTTGTTGTTCTTGGGCTACACTGGTGGTGCTTGCGGCTTACTCCTGACTCTATGGTCAGGAATTATGCCTGGAAGATTTAAGGGTCATCTGAGGTGTTGGGGAATGAGCCCAGGTTGACCATGTGTAAATGTCCTATCTGATGTACTATTGCTCTGACCACAAAATTTCATCCCATTTGATAGCTAATTAGTATTCTATTGTGTATATAGACAACAGTATTCTTTTTTTGTTCGTTTGTTTCCACATCTAACTAGTTCTCAGTGGTTATTCCTGGCTCTGCACTGATGAATCACTCCTTCCGGCTTGGGGGACCATATGGGATGCTGGGGATCATACCTGGGTCAGTTGTGTGCAGGCAAGCACTTTACCTGCTCTATTATCACTCTGGCCCCATTTTTTTTTTTTGTTTTGTTTTTTTGTTTTTTGGGGTCACGCCCGTCAGCGCTCAGGGGTTACTTGTGGTTCTACCCTCAGAAATCGCTCCTGGCAAGCCCAGGGGACCATCAGGATGCCAGGATTCGAATCACTGTCCTTCTGCATGCAAGGCAAATGCCTTACCACCATGCTATCTCTCCGGCCCCAATTTTTCCATTTTCTTTGTTTGGATTTTGCACTGTTTTCATGTGTTTAGGTCTTATTTCTGGGTCTTTAGTCAGGATTCACTCTTGTGCTTGGGGAACCATCTGGGGTACTGGGGATTGAAACTGTGTCAGTCATATGTATGGTAAGCTCCCTACCCCACAGTACTAGCAAGCTGTTTTGTGTGTGTGTGTGGGGGGGGGAGGGAGGCTACACTTGGCTTTACCTAGGGTTATTCTTGGCTCTGTACTCAGGGATCACTCCTTGTGGGGCCGAGGGGACAATATTCGATGCCAGGGATGGGATGTTGGGAATCTAACCTGGGTCTGCCTCTGTGCAAGCAAGCTCCCTATCCTATCTCTCCAGCCCCTAAACATAGTCAGCCTTTAAACCAATGTTAACTCAAAAACAAAAAGAAAAAACTCCAGTACTTTTTCAAAATAATAGATATTTTTGATAATTTCATGCTTCACGATATTTTTATATAATCTATAATCAGAAAAAAAAACATTTCAGAAAAAAATGAGAAGAGGGCATAGTTTTCTTGGAATTTGGATTTATATGAAATTAAAGATTGGATTTGGGCATCTCAAAATGAGAAAATATTTTGGGTGTATTTAATTGCTGAAATTTAAGCTCAGACTTACAGTATGAATATAAAATAGAATCATGTTCCTGCTGAATATTTGTTATTGAAATTAATTCAGAATCTTGTGTTGGGGTATGAGATGTGATTCAGCACAAAGAACTTATCTTGCTGGCATAGGACCTGAGTTCAGTCCCTGGCATTATTAAAAAAAAAAATAAATTGAGGGGAAGGCAAAACACACACTATTAGAGTGTTGAATTACTGTATTTTTATGCTTAAATTAGTCAATGACAAGCATTCTATTTCAACTCATTTCCCATAAGTATAATTGATAAAAATTTGTACTGTTAAGATTCAGACCCTTCTACAAATAATGGATATGATTATTTGGCTTAGTGATTTCTGATCATGTAATTCAGTGCTTCAGAAATTTGAATATTAAATAAGGAATGAAGTAATTTATATTATAAAATTAACCAGTCTGGCTGAAAATGGTAATTTGATTTGTGCTATAGAAATGACAAATGGGGCCCGGAGAAACAGCACAGCGGTGTTTGCCTTGCAAGCAGCCGACGCAGGACCAAAGGTGGTTGGTTCGAATCCCCATGTCCCATATGGTCCCCCGTGCCTGCCAGGAGCTATTTCTGAGCAGACAGCCAGGAGTAACCCCTGAGCAATGCTGGGTGTGGCCCAAAAAAAAAAAAATAGAAATGACAAATGTGGGGCCGGAGATAGCATGGAGGTAGGGTGTTTGCCTTGCAAGAAGATGGTGGTTCGAATCCCAGCATCCCATATGGTCCCTCGAGCCTGCCAGGATTAATTTCTGAGCATAGAGCCAGGAGGAACCCCGGAGCGCTGCCGGTGTGACTCAAAAACCCAAAAAAAAAAAAAAAAAAAAAAAAAAAGACAAATGTATTTTGTTTGAAAATGGCTATTTCAGAATTTCTCAGATTCTAATGCATTGTCTTGTGGAATTTTGTTAGATATTCAGAGAAGTAGAAAATCAAAAAAAGGGCCCGGAGCGATAGTGCAACTGTAGGGCATTTGCCCTCCATGCTGCTGACCTAGGGTGGACCTGGTTTTGATTCCCGGTGTCCCATGTGGTCCCCCAAGCCAGGATCGATATCTGAGCTCTTAGCCAGGAGTAACCCATGAGCCTCACCGGGTGTGGCCCAAAAACTGAAAAAAAAAACAAAAACAAAAACGTTTTTGTGGCCAAAGAAACTTGGAAAATACTGGGTTAAGCTGAGTGAAACAAGTTTTGTTATTTTAGTATTAGAGTTTTTGGTATGTTCTTTTTGAGAAGCCAAATGAAGCAAATGGCTTTCTTCCTGTGGAATGAATAAACATTAGAAGATCTGGGAATTTTTTCCAAATAACATTTTTTCTTCTTTTACCCCTGTTCCTCATGTTATATTGGAGGGTTTATGTGTTTTGTAGCTTAAATAATGTTCCCCACATCTACTGAAGCATCCCCATCTTCAGTTGAAAACTGCTGAGTTAATAGTATAAGGCTCCCAAATTTCTTTGTCATAGATTTCTATTTGGTAAATTATGTATTGACATTTTAGAACATGAAAATGAGTTTGAGAGTTTATGGACAAGTATGTAAAAATCTTTTGATCTCTAAAAGTAAACATTTTTTAATTTTTTAATTTTTTTGTTTTTTTTCTGGAGGGCAGTACCTGGTGATGTTCAGGGTTTACCCTGGCTCTATGTTTAAGATCACTCCTGGCAGTGCTAGGAGGACCAATGGGGGAGCCGGGGATAGAGTCTGGGTTGGCCATATGCAAGGCAAGTGCTACCCACTGTAGCTCTCTCTCTTCAGCCCCCCAAAAGTAAACTTTTTAATTTTTGCTCTACAGTTTGCACTTTCAGTTTTCAAAACATGAAAATTTGAAACTGTGACACTAGGTCTTCTAATTTTCTGACCATTATCTTTCAAATGCTGAGAAAGATTTAATTTTTGGAAGTGGCATAACAAAACAGCGTGATTTTTTTTCTTAGTGTTAATGTGTGTGCTGGATACATTTGTCTGGTGGCTTTGTTGAACATTGCATAATTATGGATTCCTTGCTAAATTTGGGCAGCAGCTGTATTAAGTGATTGGTAAAAAAAGAGGGCTTTTGATTTCAGGCTCTGTATGTTGTGTATTTATATATAAAACTTTTGTATTTGTTATCTAGAAATTTCAAGATATTGAAGAAACTCATCTCATTCACATAAAGGAAATTATAGGATCCTTGTCAAATGCCATAAAGGAAATTCATTTACAAATAGGCCAGGTAAACTTCTTTTGAACTGATACTTGAAGATTTTTATGTTCACTTATGACATTTAAGAAAATTTAAAATTTAGGCTTAGGGAAGATAAAACTCAGATGATAATTTATACTTTTATATAAAAGTATGTTAATACTTTTTAAATTTGAAGAACTGCTTCAATAAGTTGTAGGAATTATATTTATAAATTTTTTAAAAATATGAAAGAGGCTAAAAATATAAAAGAGGCTTTGTTAACTATTTGTATTGGAATACAAATAGAAGATGTTGAAATCTGTTATTTATTCAGGATCAAATGCTATTTTCATTGTCTATGTGCTTTATTTGTCATAAGAACTATGTCTCTGAAATATTCAAAGATGGAAATAGAAAGCGAAGCTGTCTTGACTTCAGCAATTCTACCACATCTTATGGCACTTATGTAGACAATATATCTATTGATACTTAAGTGAGAAGTTTTTTTAAAAAATAAATACTTTGGCCTAATGAATTTTAATTGCTATGTGACATTTTTGTCTGAAATATGAGTATGGTTACTTTAAAATCATTATCTCATTTTAATAGGTTCATGAAGAATTTATAAATAATATGGCTAACACTACAGTTGAAAGCTTGATTCAAAAATTTGCTGAGTCAAAAGGCACTGGGAAAGAAAGACCTGGTAAGTTGATGAACTCTGCAAGGAAATGTTTTCAATCTCCTATCTGTTGATGAGTGTTTGTGTTGTTAAATCCCCAAACTGCAGAATGAAAGTCTGTAAAATTCAGATGTCATTTATGTCCAGTGACATGTTTGTTTGAGATTATTTTCTTCCCATGGTTACTGAAAATGATCATTTAGACTCTTAATCACTATATTGTGGCTTATACTTTTGCAAATAAAATTATCAGAAGGTATCTTAGTAAGAGTGGGAGAGAACATTGAATTATTAGACCACTGAAAGTAGTGATGTGCTACAATCAGTGTTAATTAAACCACATTCAAGTTTGAGACATTTGCCAGTTAATAGTTTTTAATTTTTCCCCCCTTTTTTTTGTTTTTGTTTTTTTCTGTTTGTTTTGGTTTTTGGGCCACATCTGGTGGTGCTACAGGATAACTCCTACTTTAGCACTCAGGGATTACTCCTGGCATTGAGGCCCATATGGGTTAGCTGGGGATCGAACCCTGGTTGGCTTTTTGCAAGGCAAGCGCCCTGCCCGTTGTACTCTCTCTTCAGCCTGTTTCCAGCACTCTTGACTGAAGCCATCATGAATGTGTCTGTTTTCCAGTACATAGGCTCCCTCATATCCCCCTTTTTTTATGTGTTTGGTATCTTAGTTATTCTTATGCCCTTACTCTGAAAATGTTATAGTCTTTATTTTTTCTATTTCGTGTGTTTGCATTTGTTTCTAAAGAATAAGCTCTTGAAGAGCCAGATCAGGTGTTATTATTACTACTATTAAAAGTGCTTGAGAATTTTAACTGTTTTTTTTTGGGGGAGGGAGGGAGGGTCACACCAGCAGCGCTCAGGGGCTACTCCTGCCTCTATGCTCAGAAATCGCCCCTGGCAGGCTCGGGGGTGGGGGGTGGGGAAACATATGGGATGCAGGGATTCGAACCACCATCCTTCTGCATGCAAGGCAAACGCCTTACCGCTGTGCTATCTCTCTAGCCCCCTTTTTTTCTTTTAAGGAAGAGGGCATTATTTGTTATTTATCTTAAATTGTGTACTCACGGGGCCGGAGAGATAGCATGGAGGTAAGGTGTTTGCCTTTCATGCAGAAGGTCATCGGTTCGAATCCTGGCACCCATATGGTCCCCCGAGCCTGCCAGGAGTGATTTCTGAGCATAGAGCCAGGAGTAACCCCTGAGCGCTGCCGGGTGTGACCCAAAAACTAAAAAAAAAAAAAAAAAAAAAAAAAAAAAAAAAAAAAAAAAAAAAAAAAAAATTGTGTACTCACTAAGTAAAGTTTTCTCTTTGATATATGTGTGTTTCTTCTATGAATGTAAATACTGTATTTTTGTTGAAAGAGCAAATTGGCGTAATTTTCAAATCAGTTTAATATAATCTTATCTTTGGGATGGTAAGGCCAAGATATTAGAGATATAAACATGGATGACTTCCTGTTAAATAGTTTGAGGGGCTGGAGTGATAGTACAGTTAGTAAGGCATTTATTTATTTTTTTTTTTTTTTTTTTTTTTTTTTTTTTTTTTTGGTTTTTGGGCCACACCCTGTGACACTCAGGGGTTACTCCTGGCTATGCGCTCAGAAGTTGCTCCTGGCTTCTTGGGGGACCATATGGGACGCCGGGGGATCGAACCGCGGTCCATCCTAGGCTAGCGCAGGCAAGGCAGGCACCTTACCTCCAGCGCCACCGCCCGGCCCCTGCATTTATTTATTTACCTTGCACATAGCCTACATGGATTTGATCCCCCAAGCTCACCAGAAGTAATCCCTGAACAGAGCCAGGAGTAAGCCCTGAGCACTACCACATGTGCTCTCCCTCAAAACAAACAAACAAAAATTAAAAAGACTTGATATGGCAGTAATAAACAATTATGATTGAAGCACTGTTCTATGAAAGCCAATGTACAGGCTCACTTAGATCATCAATTTTTTTTTTTTTTTTTGGTTTTTGGGTCACACCCGGCAGTGCTCAGGGGTTACTCCTGGCTGTCTGCTCAGAAATAGCTCCTGGCAGGCACGGGGGGGTGGGGTGGGGGTGGGGGGGGGTGGGGGGGTGGGGGAACGACCATTATGGGACACCGGGATTCGAACCAACCACCTTTGGTCCTGGATTGGCTGCTTGTAAGGCAAACGCCACTGTGCTATCTCTCAGGGCCCCTATCAATTTTAATTAAATAACTCCCTCTTATAGGTGAGGGAAATGTTGAGAGGCTCAATCATTCGCCTGAGCTGTTACAACGCTGAATTGTGATTAAATTCCAGAATTCTTACCAGCTGTTCATGTTTTAGATAATATTAGAATATAACTAAGTTTACATGAATTGAGGAAACAAGGACTTAAAGTTAATGTACAGAGATTATAAGACAAGACCAGTTGAAAGGTAGAAACAATTGGTAAGCAAATAGGATGCTTTTGTAAGGCAGTTAGAAATTTTGAGTAAATAAAAAAGAATTGTGGAGGATACAGTGAAAGGGCTTAATACTACTTTTGTGACTAACTTACTGTTGGTGTCTAGTTAGCTGGAGGTCCAGTGTAGTGATGAAAAAGATTTGTATTTCTCAGAAAACAACAATCAAAATCTTAAACAACAGAACCCTTTACTTCATGATTATGTGAAATTATGAACTAAAGGTTTTTTTTTTTTTATAAAATGTAGTTATTGTCATATTGGTATTGGTTTGTTTTTTTTTTTTTGGTCAGTCATTTAAAAATGATTTGCTTACTGTACTTTGTAAGTTACTTAGTATTCTTATTTCTCCTGTTTTGTAAGAGCCCCCTCTGTCGGACTAATTTCTGCCTAAATTGTTTCTAGCCTCATGTATACTTTTAAACAGAAAGAGTCCCAATACATTAGTAAATACTGAAGTTAAAATTTAGCCTGTTCCTCAGAAAAAATATCACTTTTCTTTAGCCTTTTTCTTTCCTTTGACAGATATAATTTATAATTTTACCTCCAGTTTTTTCTAAGTCAATTGTTTTGAGAGTATTGAAGTTTTTTCCTACTCATTGTGACTCTTGTGTACTGCTCTTTTTTTTTTGGGGGGGGTCCCCACACCCAGTGGCGCTCAGGGGCTACTCCTAGTTACTCCTGGCTCTTCGCTCAGAAATCGCTTCTGGTGGGGTGGGGGGGGGAACGGACGGACCATATGAAATGCTGGGATTCGAACCATTGTTGGTCCTGGGTCAGCTGCTAGTTGCTAGGCAAATGCCCTACCACTGTGCTATCTCTCCGGCCTCCTTGTGCACTGCTTTTGATATACAGTGACATTTTAAATGAGTTTGTGTTGGAATATAATTGGCATATCATGGATTAGTGTATTGTCTGCTGCGTAATTATTTTATGTAAGTTGGTATTACAAAAGGACTTAACGTCTAGTCACGTATAGTTAAATTTATATATTTTTTAATTTTGATATAGTCATTTCTTTTTTTAAAATTTATATTAATTTTTTACCTTAAATTATGAGAACAAAGATGCAAAAAAAATTTATTTTCTTTTTATATGAACTTCTAAGATTTAGTTTAAAGAACTTTCAACAATATTGCCTTTTTGTTTTGTTTTGTTTTTGATTTTGGGTCACACCTGGCGTTGCTCAGCTCCGGGGTTACTCCTGGCTCTGTGCTCAGAAATCACCCTTGGCAGGCTCGGGGGACCATATGGAATGCCGGGATTCGAACCACAGTCCAACCTGTGTTGGTCGGGTACAAGGCAAATACTTTACCCTTGTGCTATTTCTTTGGCCCCATATTGCCGTATTGTTAACTAGACTCACCAAAGCGTAGTACATCTTCAGATTTTATAAGTGTACATTTTTACCCTTAAACACCATTACTCATTTGTTTTGTTTTGTTTTTGTATCACACCTGGCTCTATGCTCAGAAATTGCTGCTGGCAGGTTCGGGGGACCTTATGGGATGCCGGGATCCAAACCACCATCCTTTCGTGTGCAAGGCAAAACACCTTACCTCCATGCTATCTCTTCAGCCCCACCAATACTCATTTTGTCTTTCTCCTAATTTATGCCTTGGTCAACCATTTGTTCTTAGTATTTTTTTTTTTTTTGGTTTTGGGTTTTTGCACCACACCCGTTTGACGCTCAGGGGTTACTCCTGGCTATGTGCTCAGAAATCGCTCCTGGCTTGGGGGAACCATATGGGATGCCGGGGATCTAACCTTGGTCCGTCCTACGCTAGTGCTTGCAAGGCAGACACCTTACCTCTAGCGCCACCTTCCCGGCCCCTGTTCTTAGTATTTTTACAAATTCATTTTCTACAGAGGTTTCCTCATAGACTGTAACAAGTAGACTGTAAAGTATTTGTCTTTCTCCCACAGCTACCTTCAAGTTCCAACTTGACATAAATGGTAGAATTCTTTTTATGGCTGAATAGTATACCATTTTATATATCAACCCAATTTTCTTTCTTCTTTTTTATGCTTGCCTGCTTGTTAGATTATTTTGGCTGCATCAGCTGTGTTCAGGATTTGCTTCTTCTGGCATTATTCCTGGAGTGCTGGGAAACCTTCATTGTGCCACATGTAGGGCAAACACCTTACCAGGGGTCTCAAATGACTTGCAGCCATTGGCGGCCCTCCCTACAACATTTTGTGGCCCTGCCCTAGAGGAATCTTTTTTTGTTCTGTTTTGTTTTAGTTGTTTGGGTCACACCCCCCACTGTTCAAGGCTTGCCACTGATTTTGCACTCAAGGATCACCCTGACTTTGCCTCCTGCGGTCCCCAGGTAAATTGAGTTTGAGACCCCTGCCTCCTATATTTGCTTTCCAGCCCCAGCAGTCTTTTCAAGTTAGTGGTTTTGTTTTCTTCAGCTACCTGCCAGGAGTGGAATGATAGGACATATGTTTTTGATAATTGGAAATTTTGTTTTTAATTTTTGAGGAATCTCCATACTGTTTTGTTAGAACTTTTTGTTTATTTGTTTCTGGACCTCACCTGGTAGTGCTTAGGGCTTACTCTCAATTGTATTCAGGAGACCATATGTGGTATAAGGGATTGAGTCCAGATCAGCTGTCTGCAAAGTAAGTGCCTTACCCCTCTGTACTATCTCTCTGGCCTCTATTCCTTTTTTTTTTTTTTTTTTTTGCAGGGTGGGGGCACACCTGGTGACGCTCTGGGGTTACTCCTGGCTATATGCTCAGAAATCACTCCTGGCTTGGGGGAACATATGGGACTGGGGAGAGGGGGAGAAGGGGATTGAACCTGGGTCCATCCTAGGTTAGCGCAGCATGCAAGGCAAATGCCCTACCCCTTCTTCCACCACTCCAGCCCCTGTTATTTTTTTTTTTTTTTTTTTTGGTTTTTGGGCCACACACGGCAGTGCTCAGGGGTTACTCCTGGCTGTCTGCTCAGAAATAGCTCCTGGCAGGCACGGGGGACCATGTGGGACACCGGGATTCGAACCAACCACCTTTGGTCCTGGATCGGCTGCTTGCAAGGCAAACGCTGCTGTGCTATCTCTCCGGGCCGAGCCCCTGTTATTTTTAAGTGTAGTATTGCCTTGAGTCATTTGTAGAGGCTTTCAGTATCAGATTTGTGATATGAGAGGCTACAAATCAATAATAGTTTACTAATATTGAGGTAAACTCCCCACCCCTCTCCTTTCTCCTCCCCATGCCTCCTCCCTTCCATCCCTGAGGCAAATGCCCTCCCTCTGCACCTCTGCACTCTCTAGGTGTTTTTTTTGTTTTTTACAAATCTTTTCATTAAATACTTATGTGCTGCTGGGAATGTAGCTCAGTTGTAGGAGAGACCCTGTATTTGAACTTGTAGGAGAGACCCTGTATTTGAACTCAATAGATTTCAATACATAAGTGATTAATTAAATTAAAAAATATATTAGTACTCCTAAAATAAAGTGAGTTAACTTGGATATCACAAGTTTCAAATGATTTAGTAAATGAAAGAAAAACAAACAAACCATGTTCAAGGGTATGTATAATAAGAGAAAGAGAATGAAAACATGTAAAAGGGAGCCAGAGTCAAAGCTCAGTAGGCCAAATGCACACTTTTCATGGCACAATGGAACCACCTAGTTTGCCTAGTACTGTTGGGAATGACTTCCAAGAACTGAGCCAGCTCCTGAGCACCACTGGGTGTGGCCCAAAAAGCAGTAAAAAAGCCAAATAAGATATTGTTGTCATATCACCACAGAATTCTTAAAAATTTGACCTGTGTTCAAGAAGAGTAGATCACAGTAATCAGCCAGCAGACAAGTGGCAAAACCAGAACTTGAACCTCTGTGACCTTTGCATAACTCCTCAAGCTGGAATTAGATGCTCTCCTCTGGTAGCTTACCTGGTCCCTTGTCTCAGCATCTAGGAATGTGGCTCTGTTACATTCCATAGGCTCAGGAGCAAACTTGAAAATGAAGTCATTGACTTGGCCCATTGTTACAAGTTCCCTCCTTTCTGTTTTCTCCCCACTACACCCCATTCATTTTCAGCTTTATTTTTATGAGGATTTGGGGTTAAGGCATGTTAATATGTTTTTGTTGTTGTTGTTGTTGCTGTTGTTGTTGCTTGTTTTTTTGGGCCACATACAGTGACTTGCTGGTTACTTCTGGCTCTGCACTCAGAAATGGCTCCTGGCTTGGGGTACCATATGGGATGCTGGGAATCAAACCCAGGTTCGTCCTCGGTCAGCCACGTGCAAGGCAAACGCCCTACCACTGTGCTATCGCTCCAGCCCTAACGTGTTAAACTTTGTCTTCTAATTAGAACCAAGTGTTTGGTGGCTTTAGTTGGGCTTATGCAGAAATATTCTTTTTTTTTTTTTTGTGGTTTTTGGGTCACACCCGGCAGTGCTCAGGGGTTACTCCTGGCTTCATGCTCAGAAATTTGCTCCTGGCAGGCACGGAGGACCATATGGGACGCCTGGATTTGAACCGATGACCTTCTGCATGAAAGGCAAACGCCTTACCTCCTTGCTATCTCTTCGGCCCCAGAAATATTCTTGATTTGAGTACTTCAAACTTATTATTTTAGTTTGTCCTTAATGTTTATCTTTTGGGGAAGGGGTGGGGTGGGGGAACTCCCAATTCCGAGCTCAAGGGTAACTCCTGGAGGGGTTTGGGGACCTTATGGGATTGAACCTGGTCAGCTAGCTGCTTGTAAACCTTTCAATAGTAGTAGTAGTAGTAAACCTGCTCCCGCCCAGGTTTTGTTTTTGTTTTTTTTTTGTACCACAAGTGGCACTCAGGTTACTACTGTCTATGTGCCTAGAAATTACTCCTGGCACACCGTGGGGGGGGGGGCGCATATGGGAGATCAAAACTGGGTCCACAAATGCCATACCCAGTGTGCTATTGTGTCAGCACCTCCTGTCTTTTTTTTTTTTGGTTTTTTTGGCCACATCTGGTGACACTCGGGTTACTCCTGGCTATGCGCTCAGAAATCGCTCCTGGCTTGTGGGACCATATGGGATACCAGGGGATCAAACCGAGGTCTGTCCTAGGCTAGCTTGGACAAGGCAGATGCCTTACCACTAGCACCACCTCTCCAGCCCCCCCCCCCTTATTGGTTTTTCCTCTTGCTCATTTTTTTTTCTCTTGCTCATTTTTAAGTTTTGTTTTGTTTTGTTTTTGGCCCACACCCGGTGACGCTCAGGGATTACTCCTGGCTATGCGCTAAGAAATCACTCCTGGCTTAGGGGACTATATGGGATGCCAAGGAATAAACCGAGGTCTGAGGATCGAACCGAGGTCCGTCCTGGATCAGCAGCATGAAAGGCAAATGCCCTACCTTCGCGCTATTGTTCTGGCCCCTCCTGCTCATTCTTTTAATTTAAATTTTCCTTTACTGAAATTCTCAACTATGGGCTGGTCAAGATTGCCTCAGTGCAAGGTCAGCAGTGGGGATTACGTTCAGGTACATATGCCTGCCCTGAACACTTCCTAAACCACTGAGCTATCACCTAGACTCTTTCTTGTTGGGTGTGTATCATAAATTGTGGAACTATGAACTATCTCAGATTGTGCAGGTGATACTAGAGTTTAAACTTGAGGCTCTTCACCTGCCATTGACTCATCTTTGCGGCCCCTTTATTTGAGTTTTGAAACCTATTTTGAACTAGACAATGCTGTGAATTTTCTTAATTAACTGAGATTTAAAATTAGTTCCCAAACAGTGGAAATATTTAATAATTTATTTAATACTCTCATTTTACAAAACACTTTGTGATGGCTAAAGGTTACAGCTAGCTGCATCTTTTCCTACAACATTTTCTTAAAATTTGACAGAAATTAAGGGCTGGAGCATTGGCGCAAGCTATAAGGCATCTCTGCCTAGGACCGACTGCGTCCCATATGATTCCCCCAAGCCAGGCGCGACTTCTGAGCGCATAGCCAAGAGTAACCTCTGAGCGTCACCGGGTGTGACTGAAAAACCAAAAAAAAAAAAAAAAAAAATGATACAAATTAGATTTGTTTTTTTGGGCCACACCTGGTGATCAAGGTTGCTCTTGGCACTGCATTCAGGAATCACTGCTGGGTGGGGCTTAGGGGACCATTTTGGAAGATCAAACCTTGTTTGGCCATATACCAGACAAACACTCTACTCACTGTACTTTCTCTTCAACTCTTAAGAGAATATTTGAATATAAGAATAGTTTATGCTTCTTCCACTCCCTTTAAAAAATTGGTATTTCACATACATGGGATATCCCATATTTTGTGACATTTAAGACAAGTCAAATTAACTTCATTTGAGGACTGTTTTGTTTTTCAACTGATTTCTGTTTGATCATCTCTATAATCAATCATACAGTGCTAAATTACTTTGCTGTGTATCTTTTACCTCTCACGTTAAAACTTCCCATTTCTTGCAAGCCATTATTTAGATTCCTTGTTCTGCTTTGGTAGGTTAGTGCGATCTGGGTCAGAATTCTAGAGTCACTACTTAGTATACAATTAATAAATTTATTTACTCAGCAGGTATATATTGAAGACATACTATTTGCCAGTCAAGAGATAGAGATAGACTCCAAGCTTATATCCTAATCATATTTATTATCTAGATCTTCCTGTCCTGTCCAGGAACACAGCCAAGGATTTAGTAACTGCCTCTTTTGATGCTTATTTTCATTCTACTGTATTACAAAATCTTTGAAAGTAGAAGCACCATGTTAGAACTCTGTTATTTGGTATAATGTAAAGTGTTTTCAATAACTTGTGACTCTTATAAGTCTTTTTTTAACTGTTGTAATTTTTTTAAAAATTATTACTCATATTTTATACTTAAGATATGTATCGCATTTCAGAACATTAAAAATATTCAATCAGATCTGAACTATTGTATTTTTATTTACTTATTTATTTATTTTTGGTTTTTGGGTCATACCTGGCAGTCTCAGGGGTTACTCCTGGCTCTACGCTCAGAAATCACTCCTGGCTCGCTTGGGAGACCGTATGGGATGCCAGGATTTGAACCACCATCCTTCTGCATGCAAGGCAAATGCCTCACCTCCATGCAATCTCTCCGGCCTTGTACTATTGTATTTTTACAACCAGATTTTTCCTTTTTAAGCTAACAGTTATTCATTTTATCATTTTATTTTTTAGGCCTTATTGAATTTGAAGAATGTGACCCTACAAGTGCAGTTGAAGGTAAATAGACTTATATAGCAAGCAACTAATCTTTACTGTGTATTTAATAAATAAAGAGGGGCTACTTTCCAGCCTCTTTACTTGGTATGAACTGATGTAAAAAATGGGAAAGTAGTTTAAGGTACACAGATACGAATTATTACTTTAAAAAATATGTGACAGATGTACTCAAAGGAATATTTGTATGTTGGAATATAAATTAGATAAATGCTAAATTAGATATTATCACCTATTTGTTTTTAAATATACAGAGATTAACAACAGTATCTATTCTAACATACACATGTGACTTTACATTCATGTATAATTCATATTCTATAGTGGATTACTTTTTAGTAATTAATGAATTTATGCATTAATACTAATAGTACATACCATCATTTCATGAAAGTGATGTTTTATTTGTGATGTAGAAGGAATTTATGATCTCTTTTAAATGTTTTATTTATTATTTATTATTTAGTTATTTACTTTAGTCACACCCGGTAGCACTCAGGGGTAACTCCTGGCTCTATGCTCAAAAATTGCTCCTGGCAGGTTCGGGGGACCATATGGGATGCCGGGATTCAAACCACCGTCCTTCTGCATGCAAGGCAAACACCCTATCTCCATGCTATCTCTCTGGCCCCATTTTTTATTTTTATATGAAGCTTAGGAAATGCTTGTTGTGTTTCTAGCTGTTAGAAATAATTTGAATACACTTTTTTCAAGATCTGTATAGAAAATTAGATAAGTGGTTTGTTGTGTGTATATTTGATGCTATTGGAGTAGTCAGCCCTGAGATACAAACTTCTTAAGAGTTTTATAAGTTTTTATGAATTTCTTAGCCTTCTTGCAATTTTTCTGAGAAGTATTTAATTTTTATGAACCAAATATACTTGAGTATAAACCGATCCCCCTAATTTTACCCTAAAAAACTGCGAAAACTTAGTGACTCGAGTGTAAGCCGAGGCAGAAAATGCAGCAGCCACTGGTAAATTTCAAAAAATAAAAATATATACCAAACTATTACAATAATTGAGGAATCAATTGGTTATGTAAATGTTTTTCAGTATTTATTTCTAAAGAAAAACTGTAAACTAGCAACAATAACTTTAAAACTTTAAAGTGCAGAAAGACCATAGCTTAATAGGTAATCAAGCTAAATTACAAAGATTAAAATCCTTCAAAGCTGGATTTCTCCTACTCATCATCTGTATGTCCAAACAGAGCTTCAGCTGTATCTGATGTGAGGGTATCAGCATAAGTGAGTACATACCAGGCCTATACAGCAGGACTGAGTATAAAATAAAGAGAATGACCTGCACTGTCAGAATCTCACTGGATTTGCTCTGTAGATTTGAAGGGAAATATATGAGAAGAGGAAGCCCTACTATATCAGGATAAATCAGATGATATTTACTTCTCATTTATGGATTCATTTATGATTGGTTAAATATGAGATAACATAGACAAGAGAATGCCATGATATGTCATCACACATAGATGAAAGACATTTTAAGTAACTACAGATTATATATGGTGGTGTCCTGGTGTATGTATGATGTAGCTTTGGTATGTAGTAGATTATACCATCTCAGTTTATGTCACTACCCTTTTTAGTTGCGTACATGAAGATAATCGCTTACCAATATATTCCTCAGAAAGTAACCTCATTAAGTGATGAATGACTGTTGGATTTCTGTTATTAGGAAAAATAATTGCCACTTCTGGTTGTACTCAGAGCTTACTCCTTGCTCCATGCTCAAGGATCACTCCTTGTGGGGCTTGCAGGATCAACACTTGGTGCCAGGGATTCAACAGGGTCAGCCCTACCTGTGTTTTTGGCATTCATATTATTCTCTTAATGGGTGGTTGTGTGAGTTTTTGAGAGGAGGGCACTCCTAATGCGGTTCAGGGGACATTCCTGGCAGTGCTTGAGGAACCCAGTGCTAGGGATTGAACCCAGGGGTCTCACATGCAAGATATGTGCTCTAGTCCTGTTGCCTCTCTTGCCCTGTGTCATATTTTTATTTAAACAGCACATTTATATTTTGGGATTCTCTAGACAAGAAACCTGCTTAACCTCCATTTATAACAAAACCTTATGCTACGGGGCCGGGCGGTGGCGCAAGAGGTAAGGTGCCTGCCTTGCCTGCGCTAGCCTTGGATGGACCACAGTTCGATCCCCCGGCGTCCCATATGGTCCCCCAAGCCAGGAGCAACTTCTGAGCACATAGCCAGGAGTAACCCCTGAGCGTTACCGGGTGTGGCCCAAAAACCAAAAAAAAAAAAAACAAACAAAAAAAAAACCTTATGCTGCAAAGAATGCACCACCTTTGAATTTTAAAAATAATTGCAAATGCTTATTTTACTTGAAGTAACTTATTGGTGGTCTAGGAGAAGATCAAAGGAATGCTTTATATTCTTTTGGTGAATAGTTGACCAAATAAACAAGAAAAAAGAAAAATATAAATATTTGAGGCTAAAACTATAGTGCAATGGTAGGGCATTTGCCTTGCACATGGCTGACCCAGGATGGACCTCGGTTCCATCCCCTGCATCCCATATGGTCCCCCCAAGCCAGGAGCGATTTCTGAGCACATAGTCAGGAGTAACCTCTGAGTGTCACTGGGTGTGGGCTCCCCCCAAAAAAAGAAAAATTATAAATATTCTTTTTTTCGGGGGCCACACCAGTTTGATGCTCAGGGGTTACTCCTGGCTATGCACTCAGAAATCTCTGACTTGGGGGCACCATATGGGATGCTGGGGGAATCGAACTGTGGTCTATCCAAGGCTAGCGCTTGCAAGGCAGACACCTTAACTCTAGTGCCACCTCTGGCCCCCCAAAATTATAAATAATCTTGTTCTGATATAAATGTTAAGCTTAGCAGGCTGTTGATTTTTCTTTTGTCCAACTTTAGTATTAATAATGCTCAGAAAATTAGGTATCAAGACACAGGATGTATTTGTAATTTTAATACATTTACCAGGAAGTAATATAGCTTATATAATAAGCTGTTGGCTAGTTTGATAGTTTTTCACTCATAATTTTTATGCAGAGTAAAAAGTTTCTAATTATATATGCCAATGAATTATTTTTTAATATTTCTTTCTGTTGTGATATTATATTTATATATATATATATGTTTATTTTAGGTATAAAGCCAAGGAAAAGAAAGACTTTTGGTTTACCAGGAATAATTAAGAAGGAAAAGGATGCAGAGTCAGTGTAAGTATATTAAATATTGTTTAAATTTTTCCTAATATAAAAATAAGGTTTTGGGGCCGGAGCGGTGGCACAAGTGGTAAGGAGTCTGCCTTGCACATGCTAGCCTAGGATGGACCATGGTTCGATCCTTGGTGTCCCAGAAGGTCTCCCAAGCCAGGAGCGATTTCTGAGCGCATAGCTAGGTGTAAGTAACCCCTGAGTGTCACCAGGTGTGGCCCAAAAACCAAAAAAAAAAGTTTTTTATTTAGAGAAATTCTAAAATAACTAAGAAGTACGAATATATTGGAAGTGTGAAAAATAAATTTTCCAAATAAATCCACAGTCCCAGTTTTAGGTATGTTACTTTTTCTTAAAATTTTAAGACAAAGGTCCATTGAGATAGTATAGAGGTCAAGTAGCTTGTGTTGCATGCTGGCTCGATCACAGCATATGATCCCCTGAGCACTACCCAGAATAATCTCTGGTTGCAGAGCCAAGAGTAAGAGCTAAGAGTAAGCCCCAGGCACCATCAGGTATGGCCTCCAAATTCCCCTTCAAAAGGTTTTAACCTCATCTCCCCCTCATTATTCTCCCCATTGCCTTTTAAAAAATATTAAGATGAAAGCATTTGTATTTTGAATTAAAAACATTAAAGATGCCTTTTTATAAAACATACATATAAAAATTAAAAGTGCAAAGAAAACTAAAAATTCTTCTGATTATTAACCCTAAAAGAAACTTAATAGTCAACAATTTTTTTTTTATTTTTTCAGGCCATACCCGTTTGATATCAGGGGTTACTCCTGACTAAGTGTTCAGATATTGCCCCTGGCTGGAGGGGATCATATGGGACGCGGGGGGATCGAACCACGGTGCTATCTTTCCTTGGCTAGTGCTTGCAAGGCAGACACCTTACCTTTAGCGCCACCTCACTGGCCCTTTTTTCTTTTTCTTTCTTTCTTTTTTTTTTTTTTTTTTGGAATAGTCAACAATTTAAGGACATTTCTTTGAGACAATTTTGAGCGTGTAGGAGTATAATGGTATAAGTAAAAATAAATGGAAAATATTACTAAATGGTGGGAATAATAATAAGCCCTATCACTTTTGTTTGTTTGTTTGTTTGATTTTTGGGCCATACCCAGCGATGCTTAGGAGTCACTCCTGGCTCTCTGCTCAGAAATAGCTCCTGGCAGGCATGGGGGACCATATGGGACACCAGGATTCGAACCAACCACCTTTGGTCCTGGAGCGGCTGCTTGCAAGGCAAACACCGCTGTGCTATCTCTCTGGCCCCAGCCCTATCACCTTTTATCTATAGTAGTAGGTCATCATTGTTAGAGGATGGAATATAAAATTAGTTTACCTTCCATAAAAATATAAAATTATTATAAAACCTAAATGGGGTTTTCTTCTTTGCCTTAGAACTTCCTGAGAAATTAAATATATTTATTTGTTTAATTAATTAATATTTGTTTATTCTCATCTCAAATGTGTGATACTAAATTCATCAGGCATAAGGTCTCAGAATTGTTTGTTTCACTTAGATGAATAAGGGAATTGGTGTTTTGTTTTGTTTGGGGGCCATACCCACTTGTGCTGAGGAGTTATTTCTGGCTCTGCACTCAGGAATTTCTGTGGGATACCTGGGATCAAACTCTGGTTGGTTGCACGCGAGATAAATACTCTGCAACTATAGCTGCTCTAACCCTGGAACTGTTTTTCTAAATTTAAGATATTTTACTGACTGCTTTGAGGGTGAAAGGACACTTGGGTTTTGCATTTATCCAGATTCACTTATGCTTTGAACTACAATCATAGTTAACTTCTTTTTCCCTGTATGTTTCAAATGATTTCTTCCTATTTTTAGACAATTTTCAGTTTATGCTCACTATTTTGGTTTATGCTCACTATTTTAGGTAGATGGAGATTACCTTTATTTTATAAATGAATCTAGTGTTTTTTTAAAATAATGGTTCATTTTATATAACTGTACCTAATGCCTGTGTTTTTATTAATATTAATAGTTTGTTATTAAAGTGCCAACATCTTGGCAGAGTGATAGTAAAGTAGGTAAGGTGCTTGTCTTGCATATGGCTGACCAGGGTTTACTCTCCAGCACTGCATATGGTCCTCTGAGCCCCATCAAGAGTAGTTCCTGAGCACAGAGCCACGGGTAGGAAGCCTTGAGCATGGCGAGTGTTGTCAAAAAGCAAAAATAAATAAGTAGACATTAATAAAATAAAGTTACAAAACCTTGTAGTATGCACTAACTGCCTCAAGCCAAAGAATATGTACGTAATTCAAATGTCTTTTAAGTATGGACTCTTAGGGGGATGAAGAGATAGCACAACTGTAAGGCGTTTGCCGTGCTAGCAGCCAATCGAGGACGAACAGTAGTTCAAATTCCAGCATCCCATCTGGCATCTGGTCCCCTGAGCCTGCCAGGGGCGACTTCTGAGCTCAGAGCCAGGAGTAACCCCTGAGCGCTGTGGGATATGACCCCAAAACAGAAAAACAAATATGGACTCTATTGTGAATTTGTTTAGAGTCTATGTATGAAAGGCTACTAACGTTATTCCTTAAGACATTAATTCTTTGTGGGTTTTTTTTTTTTTTTTTTTTTTTGATTTTTGGGTCACACCCGGCAGTGCTCAGGGGTTACTCTTGGCTATCTGCTCAGAAATAGCTCCTGGCAGGCACGGGGGACCATATGGGACACTGGGATTTGAACCAACCACCTTAGGTCCTGGATCGGCTGCTTGCAAGGCAAACACTGCTGTGCTATCTCTCCGGGCCCAAGACGTTAATTCTTAAGATGTTATTCCTTATGCCTTAATATCTTTAATTTTACAAGTTTAAATCTTTTTTTTGGGGGGGGGGTTGGGCCACACCTGGCCACACTCAGGGGTTTCTCCTGGCTCTCTGCTCAGAAATTGCTCCTGGCAGGCACGAGGAACCATATGGGATGCCAGGATTCGAACCACTGTTGGTCCTGGGTCCTGGGCGCTTGCAAGGCAAACACCCTACCACTTTGCTATCTCTCTGGCCCCAACAAGTTTAAATCTTTAACTGGTTTATTGACAATATGTTGGTCTCATTTTAATTTTATCTAAACTCACATTTGTCTGTTAAGTGAAATAGCCATTTCTCAACTGTATTTTACATTAACTGGGAAGCTATTCAAATTGGAAGTCTGAATTGTTCATTTAATATTTGTAGAAAATTATTTTTTACCTTCATATGTACTAAATCATGGAAAGTACTTCAAATGAGACAATTTTTGAGATGTCGTAAAAGTACTGTTATCATTTACTAATAAATATACATGTAGATGGTATGTTTCAAGCATATTTCTTTGAGGGAAGTTTTTTAGTTTTTACTTTCTCTACCTGAAAAATTAAAAACTGCTAGAAATTTATTGCAGGCATAAGCTTTCTTTGTTTTTTGTTTTGTTTTGTTTTGGGCCATACCTGGCAGCGCTCAGGGGTTACTCATGGCTCTGTTCTTAGAAATTGCTTCTGGCAGGCTTGGGGAACCATATGGGATGCTGGGAATCGAACCCAGGTTTGTCCTGGGTCAGCTGCATGCAAGACAAACTCCCTACTGCTGTGTTATCTCTCTGGCTCTGGCATAAGCTTTCTTGAGATGATTTATGAGTTTATTATTTTGAAAGTATTCTGATTTTTGGGCAGCTACTGACAATGCTAGGGCTTACTTCTGGCTCTGTGCCCAGGAGTCACTCCTGGTAGTACTTTAGGGATACATAAGCAGTTTTGGGGATTGAGGGACCAAAGTAGGTTAGCCAGATATAAGGCAGGTGCCTTTCCCTGTATTCATTCTCTCTCTCTCTCTCTCTCTCTCTCTCTCTCTCTCTCTCTCTCTCTCTCTCTCTCTCTCTCTCTCTCTCTCTCTCTCTCTCTCTCATTCTCTTCAGTATATTTTAATCTTTCTGATTTAATCTACTACTCTCAAGTTTTTGGTAGAGTTTAAATAAAATTGTTTTGATACCATGATAAAAAAAATTTCAGTATAGTTTAACAATCAGACTGAGTAGTTGGATATTTTTAATACTCTTGTTTTTAAATCTACAGGGAAAGCCCTGATGCAGATTCATTGGTAAGTAGAATTTACCTAGGATCTAAACAATTTTGATAAATAGCAATTTCATGTCAAGTTGCTTACAAATATTCTCAAGAAAAATATTAATTTGTCATTTTAAATTCACTATTATAATTATTTTAGCAGATGCATATGGTTTTGCATTTTAAAATGCAAAGAAAAGTTAATTTAGAAAAGTTAATTAGTTGTTTAGAATGATCTAAATTAGCTATTTAGAAAAGTTAATTCTTACTATCTTTGAAAAATGGATATTTTACTTTCAGAAAAGTTGGAGTGACAATAGCATGTTGCTTTTTCTTTGGGCAGTACACCAGATCTGAAATATTTACTTATGGTATTTTTTTTTTTTTTTTTTTTTATGAGGGGAACACTTGACTTGATACTTGGGAATCATTCCTAGGAAGTGCTGGATACCCACATAACACTGCACCTTTTTGGGCTCTATTTCTGACCCCTTCACTTTATTTATAAATTTTCCCCAATTACAAAGACCTTTAAGCAAGCATCAGAAAATTCACATAATATCTCTGCTAAGGTAGGCTATTGATGTTTCTTTTTATTTTATTTTATTTATTTTGTTTTTTTGAGCCACACCCGGTGACACTCAGGGGTTACTCTTGGCTATGTGCTCAGAAATCGCTCCTGGCTCTGGGGACCATATGGAACACCGGGGATTGAACCCAGGTTCGTCCTGGGTCAGCTGTGTGCAAGGCAAATGCCCTACTGCTGTGCTAACACTCTGGCCTCTATTGATGTTTCTTTCTTTTTTTTTTTTTTTTTTGGTTTTTGGGTTACACCCGGCAGCGTTCAGGGGCTACTCTTGGCTCTACACTCAGAAATCGCCCCTGGCAGGCTCCGGGGAACCTTATGGGATGCCGTCCTTCTGCACGCAAGGCAAACACCTTACTTCTATGCTATCTCTCTGGCCCCCTATTGATGTTTCTTAATTAACCAGACTATCGTAAGTGAGAGGTTATACATAAATAACTCATTAGATAAAAGGGAACAATACATACTGAGGGTTTCCTTTGTCCTCTGAGCACCACTGCCAAACTTCTTCCTGAACCTAACAGCAAGGGTCTTGGAGTTCATTCTTTCTTAAAATAGAATATTTATTTCTTTATTTAGCCAAAGATCAAACTCAGGGCCTCATATATATACCGTATTTGCCGGCGTATAAGATGACTGGGCATATAATTTTGCAGTTAAAACATAGGTTTAGGCCTATATTCACTGTATCAGACAGGATGTTCCTGTGCTGCAACTGTATGTACCACAGTGAGCCAATCACAATAAGCAAAGGTTCAAAGGTTATACTGTCATAGACTTCCTCTCTGACTCTGACCGATTTGAGCAGGCTTTTGACAGTGTAGATTCGGGTCCAGAACATTGTCTAATTTGCATGCATAAAAAGCCTGCTTGGATTGGAGAGGCCGTCTGAGCAGCCTTGCAGTGATTGGTGCAGGATTGAGTTGGAAAATTTGTTTTGTGGCAATATTCAGACAATTTTCGTTTAGTAGCAGTATAAGACGACCCCCGATTTTCGGTTGACTTTTTTTTTTTTTTCAAAAGTCATCTTATACGCCGGAAAATACGGTAGTGTCATTCACCTGATTTCACCACTTCTTTTCACCAGACCTCTACCATCAATTCACAGAAATCTTGGTACATTAATAAAATGGCTGGCATTCTTACGACTGAGCACCTATTTTTTTTGTTTGTTTTTGTTTTTGTTTTGTTTTTGATTTTTGGGGCCACACCCGTTTGATGCTCAGGGGTTACTCCTGACTAAGTGCTCAGAAATTGCCCCTGGCTTGGGGGGACCATATGGGATGCAGGGGGATCGAACCACGGTCCTTCCTTGGCTAGTGCTTGCAAGGCAGACACCTTACCTCTAGCACCACCTCACTGGCCCCAACTGTTGATATTCTTATAAATGGTACAACTCTTTGCTAGAAGATACAGTTATTTGGCTTGTCATGACTGTTTTTATAATTGAAGTTGTCATTACAGTAGATTCTTTTCTTATTTCTCATAGAACATTCCAGATGTAGATGAAGAAGGCTATAGTATAAAACCAGAAGCCAATCAGAATGATATCCTTTTACCTGCTTATTCTTATGGGTTTTGTTCATATAAAATAGACATAACAAAATGATCTCTTTAACAAAAATTCCTAAATCTTTGCTAATCATAGTAAAATATGATTTTTTTTATTTTGTGTTTTCTTAATAGTTACTACATTAATGACTTTGTTTCTTTTTCTTTTTTTCTTTTTTCTTTTTTTTTTTTTTTTTTGGTTTTTGGGTCACACCCGGCAGTGCTCAGGGGCTACTCCTGGCTCTACACTCAGGAATTGCTCTTGCAGGCTTGGGGGACTATATGGGATGCCGGGATTCGAACCACCGTCCTTCTGCATGCGAGGCAAATGCCTTACTTCCATACTATCTCTCTAGCTGACTTTCTTTTTATAAATGTGTGGAAAACATTAAGATTATTAAGATAATTTAGAAATTTAAAATATTTTTTCTTTTTGTGCTGCATTTGGTGGTGCTCAGGAGTCACTCTTGGTAGTGCCTCATGTGGGATGCCAGGACATTGAACCCAGATTAGCCATGTGCAAAGCAAGCTACCTATCTCCTGTATTGTCACTTGGCACCCGAAATCAATTTCTTTAACTGACACTTACATACCAAAGAAAACCATTTCTACTCATCTAGCGATTCTGATTCTGAAGACGAAGAGCCAAAGAAGTACCGGATAGAAATCAAACCTGTGCATCCAAATAACTCACATCATACGATGGCTTCCTTGGATGAATTGAAAGTATCGATAGGAAATATATCACTCCCCTGCCCAGCAATAAATGTAAGTAAGAACATGAGTCCTGCCATATGCCTTATTCTATGTAGATGCTGTCATGTACTTTTAGTCTGGGCTACTTACGTGTGGTTATCTTAGGAAGAAGTAAAACATATCTTAATAGCTTAGCACATTGGATGAGAAAATACATAGCTTAGACTTTGTTAAGCTTTGCTATTTGTTTAGTATTATAGAGATACAAGTGTGAATTTTTACTTGTTTCTTTTTTAGAGTTTTATAAGGAAGTGAAAAAAATTTTTTAAACTTTATTGATTGATTGGTTTTTGAGCCACACCCAGCAGTGCCCAGGGGTTAATCCTGGCTCTGCACTCAGAAAATGCCCCTGGCAGGCTGGGGGACCATTTGGGATGCTCAGAATTGAACCAGGTCCCTCCCAGGTCTATTGCATTGCAAGGCAAACACCCTACTCCTGTGCTATCTCTCTGGTCCCAGGAAGTGAAAAATTTTAAGTGAAAATTCTATTTTAAAAAGTTTTATAAGGTAATAAAAATTCCCATGATTTCTGCCATGTTTATTTTTATAAACAATTCTTTTTCTAAATTCTGAGTTTCTAAATTGGCTGAGTTAATCTTTTTTTTTTTTTTTTTTTTTTGGGTTTTTGGGTTTTTGGGTCACACCCGCAAGCGCTCAGGGGTTACTCCTGGCTCTATGCTCAGAAATTGCTCCTGGCAGGTTATGGAGACTATATGGGATGCCGGGATTTGAATCGATTACCTTCTGTATGAAAGGCCTTACCTCCTCCATGCTATCTCTCCGGCCCCTTGAGTTAATCTTCACTCATCTTTTTTAAGCCTTATATAAAAGTGAATTTCATTAAAATAATTTTAAAGATTGAACTTTATTTTTGCACTAGTGGAATGGCTCTTACAGTTATACATACTTTTTATATAAGGACAGGAAAGATAAGTATTTTTAGTGATAATGATTGATCTTTTAGTCTTAATACTGTACCTTAATTAGCTTTTGAGGGAAAAAACCCGTAGTAATAAAGTCACTTACATTTATGTCATATGCTAAAGTGAGATATGCTAAACTATTGGGGAAAAACATTAGAATGACAATAGTTTGTCTATACATGCTCAGTGTGATTAATAATAAACCAGTTTTTCTTGGTAATGTAAAATTTTAAATATCTCAATAATTAAATGTTATTTGTATGAATTTTTTAGGAAAATTACTTTCTCTTTGAAATGCATCCAGAATTTTAATGAGGATAAGTTATTTTAGAGGTTACCCCCAATGTTAATAAGGGATCAGTAAGGCCATCTCCAGCATTACAGGTGTGGAGTGGGACACAGTTCCTGGTGCAGGAATTAAGCTGAGTTCATTTCACATGTTCAGCATGTGCTCTACCGCTTGTGCTATCTTCAACTTTAGAAGTTGAATTTAGAGATATTTTTCCATTCTAAACTGGAATTCTTATTAAACATGACTACATATTATTAAGATTAACGATATTAAGTGATGGTGTATAGCTGTATAATGCATTATTATGCACATATATGAAGTAGGAGGTTATGAAATCTTAAGCATTTTTATTGTGTAAGAGCATAACTAATTTGAATTATGTATACACATAAAATTAAAGCCTTGAGTAATATATATATACAAGGTTTTTTTTTTTTTTTTTTTTTGGTTTTTGGGCCACACCCGTTTGACGCTCAGGGGTTACTCCTGGCTATGCGCTCAGAAATCACCCCTGGCTTGGGGGACCATATGGGACACCGGGGGATCGAACCAAGGTCCATCCGCTTGCAAGGCAGACACCTAACCTGTAGCGCCACCTTCCCGGCCCATTATATATACAAGTTTTAATAAACATCTGTTTCTCTATAGTGTGTTCATTGATATTTTTAAATTTTCTCCTTTAGGTTATATTTTTCTTTAAAGAAGTGTTGAATGTGTAATAATATTGTATTCAGAAATGAATATCAGTAAAGTCTTTAATAGGTAATAAGATTTTTGAAAAATGGATATTGTGAGTATATTTTGCTGCCTAGTTTGCTGTATGTAACTCCTCATCCCATTAAAAATAGCTGTTTTGGAAACTAGCGAGATGGTATAGTGAATAGAGAGGGCACTTACTTACCTTGCTTGCATGTAGCTTACTTGGGTTTGATCCCCAGCTCCCCATATGGTGTCTTTCAGGCACCACCATGAGTAATCTATTTGTGAGCGTAGAGCAAGGAGTAAAGCCTGATCACCAGTGGATGTAGCCCAAAAACCAATTGGGGTGCGCATATATATACACAAATAAAAAAAACACCCTTTTTTTAAGACCCATTACTATAGGGGTTAGGTGCTTGCCGTGCATGCTCCAACCAAGTTTGATCTCTGGCACTGCATATAGGCTCCTGAATCCTGCCAATTTTGGCTCCTGTGTACAGAAGCAGGTATAAGCCCTGAGCACAGCTAAGGGGAACCAAATCCACCTTCACCCACACCAAAAAGAATTATTATTTTTTAATATAATTTTTATTTTAATCATAGTGGCTTACATATCTTTCACAGCAATATTTTAGGTACATATTAACATTGAATCAGGGGAATTCCCATCACCGAATTGTCCTCCCTCCACCCTGGTTCCCATCCTGCCTCCCATATCCCCCATCCTCACCCCTTGGCTGCTAGAATGAGTGGTCCTCTCTGTGTCTAGCTTACTACTTAGTGATCATACAACTGTTTGGTCTTGGTACCCTCCATTATTTCCCCTCTATTTAAGGTCTATCTATTTTAATGATGATTCTTACGGGGATTGACCGATTAAAAGAAAATAAAATTAACATTCTAAAATTAACACTATGCCTTTTTTCTCCCATGTGTACTGCTTAGAGAAACAGTTCAATAAATGTAAGATTTTATATTTTTGCCTGTTGACTTTTACACTTAATGTAATGTGCTAACACTGATTTAGAAATATTTTATTTATTTATTTATTTTGGTTTTTGGGCAACATCTGGCTTTGCTTGGGATTTACTCCTGCCTCTGCATGTAGGAATCACTCCTGGAAGACTTAAGTGGGGATCAAACACTGGTTAGCCACTTGATAGGCAAGCACCTTACTCACTGTAATATTTTTCTGGTTACTGATTGTAAAATACACGCGTTAAAAATATTTTATTTAGGGGCTGGAGAGGTGGCGCTAGAGGTAAGGTGGTTGCCTTGCAAGCGCTAGCCAAGGAAGGACCGCGATCCCCCGGCATACCATCTGGTCCTCCCAAGCCAGGGGCGATTTCTGAGCGCTTAGCCAGGAGTAACCCCTGAGCATCAAATGGGTGTGGCCCCCCCAAAATTTTTTTTTTAATTACCAAGTCATTTTATATCTAGATTTTAATATCTTTGAATATTTTGTTTACTAAAAGACATATTTTTACTATAATAAAACAGAAAAGCTGTGGTAAGTTTATTCTTTTTATGTATGTACAATTTACAACAAATATATACACAAAAAACTAGAGTTCTGGTACTAACATTGTACTAAATATTTATTACCAAATTGAAATTTTTTAAAAATGGCATTTGCTTTTTGCATTTCTGTTCTAGATGCAGATGAATCGGAATTCATCTAGTAAGTTTGATATTTAAATTGATTACTTTATATGTGTTAAATTTTATTGTGTAACTTACTACTTTGGTAATAGTTTTACACATGTAGTGATTAAAATAAATGGTCTTTTCTTGTGAGCCTTTAAGAATAGACTAGGAGGATATTTTAATCTTTTTCCTCTCTACCTAGAAGGATACTTTTATGAAGTAGAAAATAATTGATCAGAATTATTTCTTTTAGCTTTAACACTTGCCTTAAACTTTAATATACCACTATATACTATAGCACTTTTCAAAAATCAGTAAAGTCAAAGTATAACTTCTGATTAAAAAATATTAAATTGGTCAATTGACATAACTCTACCTCAAGAGCAGTACAGTATGAGTAAGATGATAAAGAGTACAGTATGAGTACAAATGAGTAAGAATTAGCTATACTTAAAAATCATATTACAAATGACAGTTTCTTTGATAGTTTAAAAGTAACAAGTCCCATGGGGAGAAAAACTGATGCAGCCCATTAAAAAACTCTGAAATTGGGCCCGGAGAGATAGCACAGCGGCGTTTGCCTTGCAAGCAGCCAATCCAGGACCAAAGGTAGTTGGTTCAAATCCCAGTGTCCTATATGGTCCCCTGTGCCTGCCAGGAGCTATTTCTGAGCAGACAGCCAGGAGTAATCCCTGAGCACCGCTGGGGTGTGGCCCCCCCCCCCAAAAAAAAACCAAAACTCTGAAATTTTGTAAACACAGGCTTAAAATCTCTAACATCAACAAATTTTGTTTGTTTGGTTTTTTTTTTTTGTGGGGGGGGGGTTCACACCAAAAAAGTTTAGGGCTTACTCCTGGCTCTGCACTCAGGAATTACTTCTGGCAGGTTCTGGGGACCATATACCATATTTGCTGCCGTATAAGATGACTGGGTATATAAGACAACCCCCTAATTTTCCAGTTAAAACATAGGTTTAGGCCTATATTCACTGTATCAGACAGAACGTTCCTGTGCTGCAACTGTGTGTACCACAGTGAGCCAATCACAACAAGCAAAGGTTCAAAAGTTATTCTGTAATAGACTTCCTCTCTGACTCTGGCCAATCTGAGCAGGCTTTTTACAGTGTAGATTTGGGTCCAGAACATTGTTTAATTTGCATGCATAAAAAGCCTGCTTAGATTGGCTGAGCTAGAGAGGCGATCTGAGCAGCCTTGCAGTGATTGGTGTGGGATCGAGTTGGAAAATTTGTTTTGTGGCAATATTCAGACAATTTTCGTTCAGCAGCATATTGAAACATTTTTCGAGATATACTCGGTGTATAAGACGATCCTCGATTTTCGGTTGACTTTTTTTTTTTTTTCAAAAGTCATCTTAGACGCCGGAAGGTTCGAACCTGGTTGACAGCATGCAACTACACATTTTACTATCATTCTGGCCCCTCTTCAATCTTAAAGTTGTTGTATAATTCAGAAGAATTATATTAATTATATGAGTAATTAAATTAACACTAAATATCAAACAAAACATTTAGTTTATAACAGAATTGAAATAGCTTTATGTTAGGGAATACAAAGAAAATGAGTATATAGAATATTAAGAGTTATAGGAGATAAGGGTAAAAGCAGAAAAGTGGAAAACAACACAGTACATATTTGGAGGTAAAATAAGTTGTTGACAGAGCCAAGTGGGAGAATGTGTGTAAATAAGCATACAATGTATTATATGTTTTGCTGCAGTTACTTGATAAATTTCATATTTATTAGTATTGCTAACTGTTACATGTAGATAAAGAAAAACTGCTTATGATCCAATTTTACTTGCATTGGTGATGTTGTTTGCTTGTATACCTGTTGCTTATGAAGTGACTCACATTACAAATACAAAAAATAGCAAAATAAACTATCCTATAGAGTGACAGTTGTTTTTTTGTTTTTTTTTTGTTTTTTGGGCCACACCCGTTTGACGCTCAGGGGTTACTCCTGGCTATGTGCTCAGAAATCACCCCTGGCTTGGGGGGACCATATGGGACGCCGGGGGATGGAACCGCGATCCGTTCCTTGGCTAGCGCTTGTAAGGCAGACACCTTACCTCTAGCGCCACCTTCCTGGCCCTAGAGTGACAGTTGTTTTAGATTAATTTTTTTTTACGTTTCACAATTAAGATGCATCTTCAGAGTTAATAATTCAGAATTATAAAGTAATTTTTCTAGAACTTGAACAATGCTTCCATGATACATCAATTAAAATTCTTGAGTAATACTTAAACACTTCCAATTTAAAAAATGGTAGCCCATAGTTTTTCTCTTGTAAACAGTAATTTTTACTTTATTTTGTTTTGGTGCCACATTTGGCAGTGCTCAGAGGTTACTCCTGGCTTTGTGCTCACTCTTGGCAGGTTTGGGGGACCATATGGGATGCTGGAGATTGAACCCAGGTGGTCACGTGCAAGGCAAATGCTTTACTTGCTCCTATCTATCTGGCTCCTTAAACAGTAATTTTATATTAATGATTATTTTGGGGGGAGTTTGGGCCACTCTCAGAGGCGCTCAGAGGCTCAATTTCTGGTTCTTTACAGAAATTGCTCCTGGCAGGCTCAAGGGACCATATGGGATACCAAAAATTGAACCTGGTTCCTTCCTGGGTCAGCTGAATGCAAGGCAAATGCCCAACTGCTGAGCTATCACTCCGGCCCATCATGTTAAAGCTTCTTAAGTCATTTCTTACCAAAGGTGTTAGAAGAAATTAAAATGTAGCAGAAATTCAGTTATTTTAATATTCTTTGTTTTGTTTTGTTTTTTTGTTTTTGTTTTTTTTGGGTCTCACCTGGCAGTGCTCAGGGGTTACTCCTGGCTCCATGCTCAGAAATTGCTCCTGGCAAGCACGGGGGACCATATGGGACGCCGGGATTCGAACCGATGACCTTCTGCATGAAGGGCAAACGCCTTACCTCCATGCTATCTCTCCAGCCCCTATTTTAATATTCTTAACATAGAAAATTTATTGAGAGCTTATTTTATCTTTTCTTCACAATTCTAAAGTTTATGGTACAGAATTTAAATTTTTTATAGTAATGATATATGTATATATAACATTTACATTAAAATTTTATTACTCAAATCGTATTGTTTCCAATATTTTAATTAGGTGAAGAATTAGCAAAATCGAGACCTGTATCTAATGAGTAAGTTCTATGTTTACTTTTTAAAAAAATTTAATTGGTGGTTAGGGTCAGGTACTTTAGGATCTTAGAGATTAGGCATCTGTTTTGTTAGTTTGTTTTTAGACCATCTCCAGCAATAACCACTGTAGGTAGTGTTAGGCAGTCCTTGCTGTGGGTGGGGGAATGGGTCCTTATGTTCCTGAGTAACACAGCATGTGTTCTGGCCTTCTGAGCCATCTCCCCAACCTCATATTAGACATCTTAAGGGAGGGGGCACAACTGAAATTAAATAAAAAACATTCACATGATAATTTTATTAAAAAATGGGAGAGATCAGTGGAGAAAAGTCTCATTTTGCAGTCTGTTGAATCTTTTGAAACTAGAATTTTGATGATTTTTGTCCATGTACTTTGCTTCTTCCCACTCATATAAAGTCATGTGTACCCAACCATTTGCCACACTGCTTTCAATGACTCTTCAGAGAAAATCTATACCCATATGATTTTCAGTCATCAGCTCTTTGAAGTTTATCATAGGAGTTGGACTTAATCTACTTTTCTGTATTTGAGAACCACCTTTTTAAGTATGCCCTTATAAAAAAATTTTTTTTGGGCCACACCCAGCAGCACTCAGGGGTTATTCCTGACTCTGCATTTAGAAATTAATCTTGCCAGGCTCAGGGGACCTTAGGGATGTCAGGAATCAAACCTGGGTCTGTCCCGGGTTGGCCGCTTTTAAGGCAAATGCCCTACTGCTGTGCTACTGCTGTGCTACAGATGCCCTACTCAGGCCCTGCCCTTATAAAATTTCTATTGTATTGCATCCTACATCAGAGTGTTCTGACTAAGCCTAGTGCCAAACTGAATGAGCAATCTGACAGTGTTCCAGAATTAAATATTTTTGTGTTCTAAGGTGTTCAGACATTTAGACATTTTGTGCTGCTTTTTGTTTGTAAAGCTCAAATCATTATTCTAGTTCTATCTGTTTCTAGAAGTGCTAACACCCAATTATGTGCCAAATGTTAGCATGGGTTTTGCTTCTAGCAGATAGCAAATGTTTAAACATGTTCTATTGGCAGAATATTCAGCCCCCCCTCCCCCAGTGATAGTGCCAGTGGTTGATCCCAGAATCTTATGCATGTGAGGCATTTGCTCCGCAATTGAGCCATATCCCTGTATATGTTTGACTGTGTTAGAGTTCTATGAAATAAAAAGAAATGACTAAACTGGATGCTAATTAGACTCCTTTATTAAAGCTCTCATTTTTAAAATGTCATGGTAGGAAAGGGACCAGTGATCTACTTGCTTGGGACCCCCTGTTTGGACCATCTCTTGACTCCTCTTTAGCTTCCTCATCAGGTAAATATAAACATACATATTATTTGGGGGTCATACCCTTTAGTTCTTAGGGGCTACTCTTGGCTTGGTGCTCTGAGATCCCTGTGTTCCCTGAGATCTTCCTAGTTCATTTAGCCATTTCCCTGGCTATATTTTTTTCTTCTGGTTTTTGGTTCATACCCAGCAGTGCTCTGGACTTACTCCTGTCTTTGTGCTCAGGAATTATTCCTAGTGGGCTCAGGGAACCATATGGGTTGCTGGGGATTAAACCTGGGTTGGCCTTATGTAAGGTAAACACCCTTCCTGCTGTTCTATCACTCCAGATCTAAACCAGTGCTTAGGGGACACATTCTTGGGATGCCAAGAATCAAATCCAGGTTTGCTGTGTGCAAGGCTACTACCGCCCTACTCACGTAGTACTACTCTGCCCCTCACTTTTATTTATATTCTTCATTCTCTGAATTACATCCACATTGTTTAATATCTAACAGATTGATTTAAAAGATAATAAATTCATTTGAACATAATTTTAATTTTTTGCTTCCATTCTTCACTCTTGATTTTATGCTTTTTATTGATTATTGAAACATTCAGGACATCTTATGTCATGTACTTGAGTTTTGTTAGTTTCTACCATGATGAGTGTTTTTTGTTTTTGTTTTTGTTTTTATTTTTGGGCCACACCCGGTGATGCTCAGAGGTACTCCTGGCTCTACACTCAAAAATCGCTCCTGGCTTGGGGAACCATATGGGATGTCAGGGGATCGAGCCGCAGTCCATCCTGGTTCAGCCCTACCATTTCCCTGACTCTGGCCCCTGAGTTGTTTTTAATTCAGAATACTGAAGTTTCCTTCCTATGCTCCTTCTCTTCTTTCCTTCCTTTCTTCCCCAAAGAACAAGTCTCTGCCTCCTGCATACAGTTTGTTCTAAGACTTTGAGTTATGTTACCAGCCCCTGAAGTTATTAGTAAGTTAGCATTTCTCATTATGAAATTGTTAAGTTGACCCAGTTGTGTGCTTTGGTTAGTACTTTGGATTTTGACTTATAAAAATGTTAGATTATTATTAAATAACAGTAAAAAGTAGTGAATGTCAGGGGCTATGAAAGGGCTGGCATGCACAGATGTTCTGTGCTATCACCCGAGTTTGATACTGCCCCACGTTCCTTTGGGGATAGCCAAGGGTCTGAGTCCTCAGACCTGTACACCCAGACCCTGTAGTGCTGGCAGTGGCCTACAGAACCCCTGAATGCTTTTGGACCACCCCCTAAGGAAAAAGCAATGCATATTAAATACAAAAGAATTGGGAAAAATTAAAATATTTGACCTCATAAATAACTTGTAATGATTTGTAGAAATTTTAGTATACTAACATGATATTCCTTTAAATGATTACAAAGTTAACATTGTGATTCAACTTAAAATCAAATTGCTAGCTTAATTAAGGTGTTTAAATTTATTTTGAGAGGATTTTAGCTGTCTCAAAGTGTAAACTTCTTAGACTTGGTCTACACTGTTATCTGTGAAGTATATGTATTTTCAGTAAAGACTTTAGACTTTAAAATTGGTGCTTCATCAGTTACTGAATTTTATTTTTATGTGTCTAAATTATTTATTTATTTTTGTTTTGAGGCCACATCTGATGATGCTCAGGGGTAACTCCTGGCTCTGCACTCAGAAATCACTCCTGGCAGGCTCAGGGGGCCATATGGTATGCTGGGAATTGAACCTGCATACCAGTTGGCTGCGTGCAATCTGTATTTGCTTGCAAAACTGCTGTGCTATCGCTCTGTCTCCTGTGTCTAAATAATTTAAACAAGAATATAAATATTTATAATGTGCACCAATTTTATTGAAAAGTAATGATTTTGGGGAGTATTATTATTGACCTCAAAAAGAGCATAAATTTGATAGTGTCTTAGTTTCAAAATCCCTGAGAAATGAACTGTGAATCCTCTGCAGTAGATTGTTTTAATATATGGATTATTGCATATTAATGATTTTTTTCAAACTCTCTATTTTTTCCCCCGCACCAGCCCGGCCTACAACTCCTCTTTCTTTAGGTACCATTGTCCCACCTCCAAGGCCTACTTCCAGACCAAAGCTTACTTCAAGCAAACTCAGTGGGATAAATGAAATAGTATGTACTCAGGTGTTACTATTTTTGTTTAATTATGGATGTATTGATTTAAGGTGTGAATGGTATTTTTCTACATGCCCCTTTAAATATTTAAATATCAATATATTTTAAATAAATATTTAAATATTTAAAGTTAAATATTTGACAATTACTGCTCAGGCTCTCAAAGTATAAAAAAATTTCCAACTGACACTTTCTTTAACTTTTTTTTTTTTTGGTTTTTCAGGCCACACCTGTTTGATGCTCAGGGGTTAATCCTGGCTACGCATTCAGAAATTGCCCCTGGCTTGGGGTCCCATATGGGATGCCGGGGGATTGAGCCATCCATGGTCCTTTCCTTGGCTAGCGCTTGCAAGGCAGACACCTTACCTCTAGCGCCACCTCGCTGGCCCCTTTCTTTAATTTTTATTTTACCTTAGTATCCATATCTGTCATAGAGCATTATTGGGTGGAAAGAGGTTTGGCATATTATAAAAATATCTTGGTAGTTGGAGTGATAGTACAGCAGGGTAAGGTTTTTGCCTTGCATGTGCCTTCCTCCATCCTGTTGTCTCTCGCCCCAGGACACTTTTTAAAAATCAGTACTATTGGGGCCGGAGAGAGAGCATGAAGGTAGGGCATTTGCCTTGTATACAGAAGGACAGTGGTTTGAGTCCCAGCATCCGATATGGTTACTCCAGCCTCCCAGGAACGATTTCTGAGCGTAGTCAGGAGTAACCCCTGAGCGCTGCCGGGTGTGACCCAAAACCAAAACCAAAACAAAACGAACAAAAAAAAACAATCAGTACTATTCAAGCAACAGATAGAATTTCTAACTTTCTAATAGTTACATTAGGAAAATAGAAATAGTAAAATATTTTATCCATGAGTATATAAAATAGCATCATTTTAGCATGTACCTACTACATTCTGTATGCTAAGTCTTTAACATTTACTGTGTATTTTATATACTTAAGAGTCCATCTCAAATTCGACTAGCCCCTATTCCTTATTCTAGAGGTACCATTCTAAAATAAGAGAACCAATTTGAGGAAGAGCTGTCACTACCTTTTCCTAAAAAAAATTGTAAAACAAAGGCCAGAGAGATAGTAGGTGGTAGGGCATTTGCCTTGCACACAGCCAATTCAGGACTGATGATGGTTCGAATCCCAGCATCCCATATGGTCTCCGGTGCCTGCCAGGAGCGATTTCTGAGCACAGAGTCAGGAGTGACCCCTGAGCACCGCCAGGTGTTACCCTGCCCCAATTGTAAAACAGAATTTTAAATTTTGTAAATTCTAAAAGCCTATATTACCCTAGAGGAAATGCCTCCAGCTGGTTGATTTCCAGGCTTTTCCAAATTTGTAAGTTACAGATCATTTGTAGAATTTGTTGAACTTTATGCATTACCCATCTCTGTTGTTACATATACACAGCACACATAATTTGTACATAATTGGAACTAGTATTTTAACGAATAGTTAACTCTGGAAAATAGCTAGTAAGAAAATACTAAGTATGTATAAGCACAGATAAATGTATATCTATAAAGTTTGCAGTGAACTGTTAACTGATTTTATTGTCCAAATTCATAGGGTTTTGCTCTTGTCTGTGTTTTTCTTTTGTTGTTATTGTTTTGGTTTTGGGTCACATTAGCAGTGTTCCGTGACTCACTGCTCAGTGGTCACTTTTGGTGGGGCATGGAGGCTGATGGGTTTTGAACCCAGATCAGCCACGTGCAATAGCCCTACCTGCTATTCTATCATTTTCATGTTTCTCAGATAACTGAAGACAAGCATAGTTGTTATTTTACTCAATGCTTTGGAATATGATATCTAATTCTTGGCTTGACAGATTGTAGCCATTAAATAATATATATACTAATATTTTTATAAGCAGGAAATGCTTTTTATTAAGCTAGATACATATTGCCTAAAAAAAGAGAAACACAGAAGGACATGTTGCCCATGAAAAAAAATCAGGAATTGAGAAGAAAAAGGTGAATTAGGATCTTTCGGGGAAAATTGGAAGATAATAGCATTAAGATATCTTTCTCTGTTTAAATAAAGAAAAAAATGGAAAAAAAAAGAAAAGGAAAAAAGTGCATGATGCCTAAATAGAAAAAAAAAGTTTTCTTTCTCTGTGTAGGTTAAGTTCTCAGTGAGGAAACTTTCATTTTCAAAATCCCTAAATGAATGAATATGTAGATAAACCAAAAGTAAAGAGCAAGCAATATTTAGAGAAAGTAGTTGCAGCAGATACAGTGAAAAGTTAGTGAAGCACAAATAATACAAGCTCTTCCAAAATTAAATCAGACAAAGCTCATACAGACAATTCATAAAGGAGAAAATGCAAATTTCATCAGTCAGATTAGCTCGAAGTTAATTCCCACCCATTCACCCCCTTTTAGTGGTTTTTTCATTTTAACAAAACTGGAGAGAAATCTTAATCTTTATAGGTTGTAAGGTTATAAGGTAAAGTGAATAATCCATTAGAGAAGCAATTTAGTAGTATGTATGAAAAACCTTCATATGCCTAATGATTTAACATGTCAGAAAAATTTTAAACATACTTTTGAAATACAGTGTTTTATGTATTTATTTTGAAATACAATGTTTTATATATAAAATTTCTTGAGACTGGAGAGATAGTACAGTAGGTAATCTACTTGCCTTAATGACAACAAAAACAAATCAAAATTAAAAAAACCCAACAGCCTTCTCACCTTTTTAATGCTTTTTTGTTTGTTTTTGGGCTACATCAGGCAGCACTTAGGGCTTATTACTTCTGGCTCTGTAGTCAGAGGTTACTCCTTGGAGCTCAGGGGACTATATGAGGTGCCAGGAATCAAACCTGGGTTTGCTGCATACAAGGCAAGTGCCCTACCAATTGCCCTACTGTTGTTCTGGCCTCATCACCTTTAAATACTTGAATGTGTTTTGATCTATAGCACTTCTATACTGAATTATAAGAAACTCCTACAAAAAAAACCTCCCACAATAAATTTGGCTGGCATATTAAAATAAATGTAAGCTGAAATCTACAAGTCTTCTGATACTAAGGGATTTATTTTTCAAGAATTTTAACGAGGGCCCGAAGAGATAGCACAGCGCTGTTTGCCTTGCAAGCAGCTGATCCAGGACCTAAGGTGGTTGGTTCGAATCCTGGTGTCCCATATGGTCCCCCGTGCCTGCCAGGAGCTATTTCTGAGCAGACAGCCAAGAGTAATCCCTGAGCACCGCCAGGTGTGGCCCAAAAACCAAAAACAAACAAACAAACAAAAAAAAGAATTTTAACGAATAACTTTTTTGTTTTTAAGCCTAGGCCTTTCAGTCCGCCTGTAACTTCCAATACTAGCCCACCTCCTACTGCTCCATTAGCTCGGGCTGAAAGTTCTTCCTCTATCTCATCTTCTGCTTCATTAAGTGCTGCCAATACTCCAACAATAGGTAAGTGATTGTCATTGATTGCATGTAAAAGCCACTGTTCAAAGCTTGAGTGAGCTATTTGGGAAGTTTTAAAATGAAATCATAAACAGTTGAATATGGAACTTGGGTTTTTGAGGCATGTTATCAAGTTAGCTACTTTTTTCTTTGCCTTTTTCATATTTGATATTATTGAAACAGGAGAATTTCAGCCATATTTAATTCTGTTAAGAATGTATCAAATGTGAGTCTTTTGTCCAGAACTGCCATCTTCCAACACCCCTTTATAGTGACCACCACAGAAGGAAAGAGGAGAGGCACTCACTGTATGTTCTCTAGATCTTTTAGAAAACATGGAGTTGTTCCTTTGGCTACCGATGGCTTTTCATGAAAGAAGGGAATGGACACTTCAGATAGGGGTTCCCACCAGTCTTTCCCTGACAGGACTGGAAAAGTCTACACATTACCCAGCATTCTTTTGGCATATCATAAATAAACAAAGCCAGGATTCTTGCCATGAGAACTACTTTTCATATTGAGCATATTAAACACTTGTTAAAGTAGCGATAGCAGAGATAGCACCAGGTATGGTTATCTGAGTACTGCCAGGAATGAATCCTAAGTACCACTATTGTGGTCCAAAAATACACACACATAAAAGTGATTTCACATTTGGACAGTGGAGCTAGCTAAAGTGGCCGAAAACATGCCTAGTATTTTCAGAGCCCTGAGTTTGATACCTGGCACTGCTTACTTCCTGATAGCTCTGGTGTATCCTTGAAGGTGCCATGAGCACTTCACCTGAACAGCCAAGTAGGAGTAGTTTACTCCCTCTTCTGACCTCCATCATCAAGCACTACTGGGAATGGCCTTTATTGGGGGGAATTGAAAAGGGATACAATCCGGAGAAATATTATAGTGATTACATTATAATTAAGTGTATTAACTATAGTTAAGGCATTTGCCGTGTGTGTCGCTAATACTGGTTCCATTCTGATAATGGCCCCTTGAGCACCACCAGAGGTCACTGTTTAGTGTGGCTCAACACCACCCTCCTCCCAGATGATTTTCTTTTGAGGCTCATACCAGAAGGCTATGCCACATATGGTACCCTGAGCTCTTCCAGGAGTGATTCATGAAGTGATTCCTGGCACAGAGCTAGTAATAAACTCTGAGCACCACCAGGTTTGGTCCAAACTCTTTCAACCCCTGAAAAATAGAATGTGTCACATTTATTATGTATTACACGTATTTCTAATAAGGCAAAGTACAGGAGCGATTCTGAGTGCTTAGCTAGGAGTAACTCCTGAGCATCACTGGGTGTGGTTCCCCCCACCAAAATAAAAAAGTTGTAACTGGCTTAGCCTTGTTAATGTAAATCACTGATTTGTAGTGAGCATAATTTAGTGTTGCTCAGATCGTAATCCTTGGGCTTGAACATGTATGCATATCACTTGGGAACTTAACAGAAATGTAACCCTCCTAAATGAGAAACTCTGGGAATGGAGACTAATAGTCATTGAACAACCTTGCCAGGCAATTCTGATGCATGCTAAGTTTGAGAATCAGAGCTTCAAGTAAGCATATTCAATAATATATATACTAATTTGTCAAAGCCCATATAGTAGAAATTCAATTGTCTGTAAAAAAAGGTGCATATAGGTTGAAATGAGATTTTTTTTTTAAATGGGATAGATGTTAAAAGTGGAATTGCTGGGTCAAATGGAAGCTTAATTTTTAGTATTTTGAGTTTCTGGGTTTGTTTTGTTTTGCTTGTTTTGGGGGCACACCCTCCTAAACTTAGGGACCATATGGGATGCTGGGACTTGAACCTGGATTATCTATATTCAAAACAAGTACTTTACCCACTGTCATGTCTCTCCAGCCCCAATTCCTAGTTTTTTGAGAAGTATCTAAATTGCTTTCTAAAAAGGTTGGACCAGTTGACAATTTCACCAGCAGTGAATGAAGGTCCCTCTTCCCCTAAGATTTCATTCTGTGGGCTGCAATATGTAGCTCAGTAGCAGAGAACATGTTTCCTTTGCTTATCCCTAGGCTCAGTACTCCCTACCTCAGAAAAAAAAATATTATGTTGCTTATTCAGTTTTTTGTAGATTTGTTTTTGGTTCTTTTTGTTCTTGTGCCTTGAAAATACTTCCTTTCCTGCAATATTTTGTTTTATTTAAATATGATAGAAGATGATAATTTGATTGGAACACTCTCTGAAATTGAAAAGCACTGTGAGACATCACAAGGTATTGTATCAAAAGCAAATGTATGTGTTGACTAATGATCTTAAAATGTATCTAAAATACTTTTATCTAAATTTTCTTTTTCCAGAAGTGTATGATATGTCAGAAATCAAGAATAACCCTTAAGGCTTAACTATCTCAGTTTTGTACTAATCATGTGAAGTTTCTGTACAAGATACATTATACCAAATCCCCAGTTACAAAAACATTCATTCTTTCTGTGTCATCTTTCATCTCCCATTTTATTATTCAGCATTACAAACTATCAATTTTAATTTCAAAGTTATTGAACCAGATAAGTGATTAGAAAAGAAGCAGAAAGATCACCAGTTAAAAAAACATAATACCTAAACTATCAGGGTAGAGACTGACATATGAGAACATAAATTTTGTGAGTTAAAGTTCTAGATACAGAGATAGATAGTAGCTGGGATGAGCCTTCATTTTCATTCTTGAGCTGAAAAAAAAATTACACAGAAATAACTAGTGTTACTATTATAGGAAGGTGCCCCTTAATTTATAAGCTCTTTGCATTTTCAAAACATGAAATTGTGGGGCCAGACAGATAGCACAGTGGTAGGGTGTTTGCCTTGTATGTGGCTAACCAACGAGGGACCTGGTTTGATCCCCAGCATCCCATATTATACCTCGGCCTGCTAGGGGCGATTTCTGAGTGCAGCGTCAGGAGTGGCCCTTGAGGCTGCTGGGTGTGGCCCAAGAACCAGTCAGTCAGTCAATAAGGTTAAAAAAAACATGAAATTGTTTAAATAGGGAATACTTAAATATATATACCAAAATGTTCAGTGGATTTTGAGGTTTTGTTTCCTATATTTCAGTGTATTTTCTCTACTTGCCATATTCTGAGAATGAGTTTAACAATTTGTAGAGAATTCGTTTCTAGAATTCTCGCTTCATATGCCTAAACTAGGTAGTTGAAAAGAATAACTTCTCTGGAATGCAAAAGCTATAATAAACCATTGTTACCTATTGCTGTAGATAAATATCTTTTGTGTAGGTTGTGTAGGGGGAAAGGTTAACTTCATACTTAAGAACTTATAGGTTTTTTTTTTAATTTTTCATTTTATTTTATTTTATTTTTTTGGTTTTTGGGCCACACCCTGTGACGCTCAGGGGTTACTCCTGGCTATGCGCTCAGAAGTTGCTCCTGGCTTCTTGGGGGACCATATGGGATGCCGGGGGATCGAACCGCGGTCCGTCCTAGGCTAGCGCAGGCAAGGCAGGCACCTTACCTCCAGCGCCACCGCCCGGCCCCTATTTTATTTTTTAATATTGTTATTAAATACCTTAATTATAAACATGATTATGGTTGGGTTTCAGTCATGTAAAGAACATCCCCCCCCCCTTCACCAGTGCAACATTCCCGTCACCAATGTCCCAAATCTCCCTCCTCCCCACCCCAACCCCGCCTGTACTCTAGATAGGCTTTCTACGTCCCTCGTTTATTCTCAGTTAGGATAGTTCTTAATGTAGTTATTTCTCTAACTACACTCATCACTCTTTGTGGTGAGCTTCAGGAAGTGAGCTGGAACTTCCAGCCCTCCTCTCTTTTGTCTCTGAAAATTATTGCAAGAATGTCTTTCATTTTTCTTAAAACCCATATATGGGTGAGACTATTCTGCATCTTTCTCTCTCCCTCTGACTTACTTCACTCAGCAGAATAGATTCCATGTACATCCATGTATGGGAAAATTTCTTATAGTTTTTTTTTTTTTTTTTTTTTTTTTTTTTTTTTGGTTTTTGGGCCACACCCAGCGGTGCTCAGGGGTTACTCCTGGCTGTCTGCTCAGAAATAGCTCCTGGCAGGCACGGGGGACCAATGGGACACCGGGATTTGAACCAACCACCTTTGGTCCCGGATCGGCTGCTTGCAAGGCAAATGCCGCTGTGCTATCTCTCCGGGCCCCAATTTCTTACAGTTTTAAAGTGAAAAGATTACAGCTTTCAGATTTCTCTGACAATACAAACTCTAAAATGACCCTCCAGAACAATATGTTAAAAGTTGATTTAACTAAGGTTTACAGTGAAATTTTGGTAGTGCTGTATTTAAAAATATTTTGTAAAATGCATACTTTGTAATCAGTGAATTTACACTTAATTGTTTTTTTCACTTCCCTTTTTCTATGTACATCCCCAGAAGCACTACTCCTTGTTTATATCCTTATCTTTAATTTAATCATCTCACACCTAGATAATAAAGGGGTTAAGGTAGCATACCTTGGATGTGGCCCACTAATTCAAAGACACCACATATGTTCTCCTGATTCCTGAACCCCTGAGAACAGAACCAGGAGTAAGCCTTAAGAACTAGGTGTAGGGGCCGGTGAGGTGGCGCTAGAGGTAAAGTATCTGCCTTGCAAGCGCTAGCCAGGGACCGCGGTTCGATCCCCCACTGTCCTATATGGTCCCCCCAAGCCAGGGGCGATTTCTGAGCCCTTAGCCAGGAGTAACCCCTGAGCATCAGACGGGTGTGGCCCAAAACACCAAAAAACAAACAAACAAAAAAAAAGATGTAGGTGTAGCCCACAAACCAAAAAGAAAGTCGTCTTTCACCTAATTTAAACTTGGATCTTCACAGCAATCCTATCTTTCTTTAATTCAAAATGTAGTCTGTGTTTAAAGTGCTCTTCCTACACAAAAAGCCCAATCATATTTCTGTTAAACAGTTTAAGTTTTTCACTGCTACAAAGCTTCATCCCCTTAGATCTTTTCCAGATTCATCCTCAAGTCCTTTATTATCCCATCTCATCCCTTATCTTCAAGTGTTATCATGCCTTGCAGAACGTTCTACTTGTGATTCAAAAATTCACATTTTCTTTCCCCACACTTTTGGAACTGTGTGTCTGGAGCACATATTCGTGTTTAGTAATAACTGTTGTGATTTTGTGAGTAAAGCTTCATATACTGAGCTTAAACTTTAATATGAAACTTTATATCAGGGGTCTCAAACTCGCGGCCCGCGGCCCTCCGTACAACATTTTGTGGCCCTGCCCTAGAGGAATCTTGTTTTGTTTTGTTTTGTTTTAGTTGTTTGGGTCACGCCCCCTAATGTTCAAGGCTTACTATTGACTTTGTACTCAAGGAGGATCACCCCAACCTTGCCTCTTGCGGCCCCCAGGTAAATTGAGTTTGAGACCCCTGCATATAGTTTTGTTTGGGGGTAGGGATTTACTTTTTCCATTGTCTAGAAGTAGCAGCTTTTATCTCTATTTTTAGTTACTGAACTCTTTGAAGAACCTTCTAAATAAATATTTCTTCAAAATCTCAAGTTCCACATAATCTTTTTCTTAAAGCCAACTGAAGATCTTTTTTGATTGTTTAGATACCTGGTTAGATTGAGTCAGGAAGGTAATTTATAATCTAGGTATCTCAAACTTAATTCATTTTTTCTTTCAGGGTTCTATCTGAAAAACATCTTGTGGTGGGCTGTGAGATAACATAGTTAGGAAAGTCCCCTTCTCCCCCAGTATCTAATGGCTATGAACTCTGGGTAACATTTATTGGACTTTGAGATTTCAGAGATATCTGTTGACACAGCTTATTCATATATTTAACTAGGAACAAATAATCAGTTATTTTGTTGGCTTATTTTTTTATAAAATTGCACCAAATATTGTATATTTCATGAAGTGCTCTGCATTTCAAACAGTCGCAATATTATTAAGGCATAGATGGAAAAAATACATTGTGAAGAAAGACAAAAGAAGTATATTATTTGAGAGTCTGTTATGAAGTAAACCAGATACTTTAAGTCAAAAAAATCTCGGGGCCGAGAGAGATAGCACAGCGGCGTTTGCCTTGCAAACAGCTGACCCAGGACCTAAGGTGGTTGGTTTGAATCCCAGTGTCCCATATGGTCCCCCGTGCATACCAGGAGCTATTTCTGAGCAGATAGCCAGGAGTAACCCCTGAGTGCCGCTGGGTGTGGCCCCAAAACCAAAAAAAAAGTCTGAACATTTGCATAAATTATATTTGCTGACATTCTATTCTGTTCATAAAACACTAATCTAAGACTTGACTCTAAAGGTGTCTTTATCTGAGTGAACTTTATGTCAGGAATGTTCTGTAATATTAGGCATATTGGCATCTTTGTTGGGATAAGAGGAATGTGGGGATATAACACAGTAATTAGACAAAGAAGTAAAACAGAAGAATGAATAGTAAATAAAACATAATAGCAGTCAGAAGTAGCTGATGGCTAGAAAGAGCCTGCAGACAAGCAACATGTTACTAACACCCTGAAGTTTGTGATTGGGGGGACTTTAAAGAATATAGTACCTGAGTGTATTTGAAACTATGTTTTATATTTAGTAAGTCAACTCTTCAGCTACAGGACCTTTTCTTCTGATGTTTTTTAACCCTGCCCTTCCTTGTCATTTTATTGAAAATATAAAAGTCATTGTGACATGTTTTGTAATTTTCTCTGTCCTTTGTATTATGCTCCAGTTTGTTTTATGCTGTACTTTTTTTTTTTATATGCTGTACTTCTTAATTCCAGATTTATACTTGCAGCATCATTGAAACCAGTAATAATCTTTTTTTTTTTTTTTAACAAACTAACATTTGTCTTGGTAGCTAATAAAGATCTTACTTTAGCATTTAGCTCTGTGTTGTATGGATTCCAGGTGTGTCACGAGGTCCCAGCCCTGTCAGCCTTGGAAATCAAGACACCTTACCTGTGGCTGTTGCCCTCACAGAGTCCGTCAGTGCCTACTTTAAAGGAGCAGATCCTACCAAGTTAGTATTAAAAGATGCATGATGTGGGGTGGTGGTGAATCTGATGGAGACTATTAAGCTGATTTTGTACAGATTAAGGTTTGTTGTTTTGTTTATTTCTTGCTGCTATGAATGTAGTGATTTAGAAATTGTCCTTTTGTTTTGTTTTGTTTTGTTTTGTTTTTGAGCTACACCCAGTGGTGCTCAGGGATTACTCCTGGCAGGGTCAGGGGATCATATGGGGTTCTGGGGATTGAACCTGGGTCTGTCTCGGGTCATCTGTGTGTAAGGCAAACATTCTCTGCTGTGCTCTTACTTTGGCCCTTTTACCAAATGAAAAATGTTATCAATATTTTTTATAAAAACTATAATGTGCAATAGCAGTACTTTCCATGTTTGCCCAGACTTTGTCACCAGTGTGATGCCTAGTGGTTATTCCTGACATTGTACTCAGGGGTATGGCTCAGGTAACCATATGAGATGCTGGAGATCAAACCTGTGTTGGCCATGTGCAAGGCAAGCTCCCTATCCATGGTATTATCACTCCAGTCCCAAGTCCAACATTCCATAGAGTAGAACAGTGAGCAGCTATCTTAAAATGGGATGGAACTCTCTGTTTTGACCTACTGTATTTCTTTTTTTTTTTTTTTTTTTTTTTGGGTCACACCCGGCGGTGCTCAGGGGTTACTCCTGGCTGTCTGCTCAGAAATAGCTCCTGGCAGGCACGAGGGACCATATGGGACACCGGGATTCGAACCAACCACCTTTGGTCCTGGATCAGCTGCTTGCAAGGCAAACGCCGCTGTGCTATCTCTCCGGGCCCTACCTACTGTATTTCTTGGGTGGAAATAAGACATTTGTAAGGGAGACCCTGAATGCTTGCTTGCTATTTTATTAGTGCATTATGGTTTATAATGGTTTTAATGTTTTTTGGTATATAGTGTTAATTCACCACAACCTCCATCAAATTTGTAACATATTTACTTAAGTGTACACACAAGCTAAGAATACAAATTTCTTATCTTATCCTGACCTCTGATCAGATAGGAATATGAGTTACCTAGATTGTGTAAAAGACTTTGGTTGAAGCTGTAGTGGCAGGTTGAAGAAATCTTGAGGAAACATGTAGCTACATAGGAATCAACAAGGAGGATTTCAGAAATAGAGGATGTAGATTGTGCATTACAGACTGTAGGAGTTTAGAATTTATTTGGATTAAGATGTGAAGACTACGGGCCGGGAAGGTGGCGCTACAGGTTAGGTGTCTGCCTTGCAAGCGGATGGACCGCGGTTCGATTCCCCGGTGTCCCATATGGTCCCCCAAGCCAGGGGTGATTTCTGAGCGCATAGCCAGGAGTAACCCCTGAGCGTCAAATGGGTGTGGCCCAAAAACCAAAAAAAAAAAAAAGATGTGAAGACTTGAGATGTGAAGACAATGACGATCTGAATATTTTGGAGGTATATTTGCTGCTTTTGTGAAACTAAAATGGAAGGATTCAAAATAGATGCAAAGACTGATAAACTTCCCCATAAGTCCAAATGATGGTGGCTCATAAGGGTATTTGTAGAGATGTTGAGAAGAAGATTCTGTATATATTTTGAAAACTGTTGTCAAGATTTGCTGATGTAGTAGATTACTAAGTTTGATGTTAGTAAAATGACTTAGAGGAAATAGTGAATTTGTAGTTGAATTTGTGATTCTGGAGGTCAGGATATAGACCAGGTTAGATATAAAGTATTAATTAGTTGCGATTAAATATAAGTCAGGAACCTAAAGAGGTAAAGATATCTTATGAGAACTAAGAAAAGAACAGGCAGGTGCATTTCAGCAAAGGGCTTGGGATGCATATAACAGAAAAGATAAGGACAGTAGAGCAATGTCCCCAAATCCAAGTGAACACACTTTTTCATAAAGTCGTGTAAGATATTATAGTTGATGTTAATGACTGGCTGAAGAAATTGATCACTGGGTCTAAGAGGTGGCTCAAAGGATTGGGCTGCATGTTTTGCATATGGAAAACTGAGCTCCATCCCCAGCACCAACTGTTTCCTTCTTCATCCAAGCAAAAACTGACATTTACAATATTGAAGGTCATTAGAACAAGAACAATTTCAGCTAAGTGGTTAAATGGAAGCCTGCCTGGAGGATATTTAGAGGATATATAAATACAGACTAATGTATTTAAGGAAAATAAATGCAGGAAATTATTTTATGATTTCTTTTCAGAGCTAGTATATTTTTGTTGAGTTTCAGACAGGGCAGTTTTGAGGTCTCCCATAATTATTGTGTTGTTATTGATATCTTTTTCAGATTTGTCAACAATTGTATTAAATACTTTGCTGGTCCTTCATTGGGTGTGTATATATGTTTAGGAGTGCGATTTCTTTCTGTTGTGCATATCCCTTGATTAGTGCAAAATGTCCATCTTCGTCCCTTATAACTTTTCTGAGTGTAAAGTTTGCGTTGTCTGATATTAGTATGGCCACTCCAGCTTTTTTTCTTTTTTTTTGCTTGGAATATTTTCCTCCATCTTTTGATTTTGAGTTTATGTTTGTTTCGACTATTCTGGTGTGTTTCTTGTAGGCAGCAGAAGGTTGGATTCAGTTTTTTGATCCATTAGCTACTCTGTCTTTTAACCGGTGCATTTAGTCCATTGACATTGAGAGAGATAATTGTTTTGGGATTTAGTGCCATCTCTGTGTAGAAGTTTGGTGTGTCTGTTGGTGAGTCTTGTCTTAAAGCAGACCTTTCAGTTTTTCTTCTAAGGCAGGTTTTTAGTGGAAATTATTTTATGATTTCTGGTGCAAGAGAAAGTAAAGAGATGAAATGGTAATGGGAGAGTTAGTAGAATCTGAGGAGAGTTTTACTTCAGTGTTTATATCTTTAAGATGATATACATTTCAAATAGCCAGAATCTGAAAACAGCCTAGATGCCTGACAACAGATGAGTAGTGAAAGAAACTGGTACATATACACAGTGGAATACTATGCATCTGTCAGGAAAAATGAAGCCATGAAACTCTCCTATTCCTGGATAGACATGGAAACTTTTATGCTGAGTGAAGTAAGAGGGAGAGAGATAGATACAGAATAGTCTAAATAACTCATCTGTGGGATTTAAGAAAAATAAAAGATAGTATGTTAATAATACCCAGAGTCTACAGAGATGAGGTTTGAAAGGAGCAGCCACAAAGATTGGTGAGTACAGTTAGAGAAATAACTACACCAACAACTATCATAATGATAGTGAGTGAGAGAAATAGAATGCTTGTCTTGAAGACAGGCAGGGGCTGGGGGTGGAAGTAGATGGGGGGGTCATTGGTGGTGGGAAGGTTACACTGGTGAAGGGGGTATACTTTTTTTTTGGCTATACCTGATGCTCCGGTTACTCCTGGCTATGTGCTCAGAAATTGCTCCTGGCTTCGAGGACCATATGGTAAGCCAGGGGCTTCCATTCTAGACTAGTTTGTGCAAGGCAGGCGCCTTACGACTCATGTCATGGCTCCTGGGGGGGGGTATACTTTTTTATGACTGAAACCCAACTACAAACATGTTTGTAATCATGGTGCTTAAATAAATATATTAATAAAAAAGATAATACACATTTCAGTGTGATGTCAATGGGAATATCTATGAAAATATTGAATATGTAGGAAAGATGATAACTGCATGTTAAAGTCCTTCAGTATGTGAGAGATGATAAGTCCATGCACAAGTGGCAGGATAGGCTTTGATAAAGCACATATACTGATCATCTGTCTAAACAGAAGGGAAGCAAAAACCATAATTAGGTCAGTTAGGAATTTGGTAGTGAGACTATGAAAGAGTTCTGCTCTGACTTTATTTCCTCAGTAAAATTTATTATTTTTATTATTTTTTTGGATTTTGGGTCACATTTGGCGGTGCTTAGGGTTATATTCCTGGCTCTGTACTCAGAAATTGCTCCTGGCAGGCACAGGGGACCATAAGGGATGCCGGGACTTGAACCACCATCCATCCTGGGTCTGCTATGTGCAAAGCAAATGTCCTACTGCTTTGCCCCCTCAGTAGAATTTAAAGTAGGAGTATTTCATGCCAGAGGAGAAAGAAGATCTGAAAAATATCTGGGGAATATAAGGAAATTTCCAGGGAACTTCAAAGGAGCCCAATTGAGAATTTTGTCTATGATTATAGGGTATTTTTGCTAGTTATTTTTTTAAATAAAGGTTCTAACTGAATCACCATGAAATATAGTTACATAGTTGTTCATGATTGCATTTCAGTCATAAAATGTCCAACACATGACCCTTCATACCAGTGCACATTTCCCACCACCAGTGTTCCCAGTTTTCCTCCTGCCTCTTTGGCAGATATTTTTCTTTTTTGGGGTGGTGGTGGTGGTTCTTTTTATTAATTGCTTTATTTAAGCACTATTGTTACATAATTGTTCATTGTTGGGTTTCATTCATACGATGTACAACATCCTTCACCAGTGCACCATTCCCACCACCACTGTCCCGTCCCATCCCCCCCACATTTCCCTTCCACTCCTGCCCCCCCTCCCCCTCTCTCTCTCCCCCACCCTCCTCCCCATTGTAGTTATGGCAAGTATTTTTCTTTTCTCTCCTCTCTCTCCCCCCTCTCCCTGTCTTCCTCACTCCCAAGGACAAAAGGGAAAATAGCGGAAAAGCTGTAGAAACTGTGAAGTGTGGAGATTTTGATGAACTTGGAGATGTGTTAAGACAGAAGGATCTGTGGGGCCGGAGGGATAGCATGGAGGTAGAGACTTTGCCTTGCATGCAGAAGGACGGTAGTTCAAATCCCAGCATCCCATATGGTTCCCTGAGCGCTGCCATGTGTGACCCAAAAACCAAAAAAAAAAGAAGGATCTGGAGAAAGAGGAATTGGCTATTAGATGAATGAGGAGCCTAAAATTGAATTATAAAGAGGCAATCAGGATAGTGAGGGGATGATTTCAGCAAATTACTTGTTAACTTGTGTGCTTGAATTTATGTTTGGAATTTAATCCTAGGAAAATAGATTTTTTTTAAGGAAATGTTTTAAATAATAATGTGAAGTAATATTTTAATTCAATGAAAATATTATTTTGTATAGAATACATTTTTATAATTGATAGAAGTTTTCATAATAACAATGGAAGCTAATAAGTTCTTTGTAAATAAAAAATGCTTTGATTAGAGTTTGAATCACTGTATGTAAAATATTTACAATTTATAATATCCAATTTCAGATGCATTGTGAAGATCACTGGTGATATGACAATATCATTTCCAAGTGGAATTATTAAAGTTTTCACCTGCAATCCATCTCCAGCTGTCCTCTGTTTCCGAGTGAAAAATATCAGCAGGCTAGAGCAAATCCTTCCGAATGCACAACTTGTATTCAGGTATTTGTGTACTTTTATTATGAAAATAAAATTTCTAAAGAATCTTTCCCCCTTTTTTAAAGTAGTACTAATTCTGTCAAAATTACTTGAAGATTATAAAAATCACTGTGACTAAGCAGCCTTCTGGGGTTATTTTTGTTTGTTTTATTTTTGGAGTCATGCTACTGGTTGCTATTAAATCCTTCTCCTCTCTCCCCTTACCTTTCATCAGTCTTCTGCTGTGTTCCTTTCTTTCTCCAATAAGTTTAGTTTTGCTTCATCTTACCTTTTAATTCATTTATTACAGTCTTTCCTCAGTTATCGTACAAAAATACAATCAAATCAAAATAACAAATACTTCTTGTATGTACAGTGATCCTTCACAGTGTGATGCTAATACCAGAGATTATTGGATGAACATGCAAGCTGTTACTGTCTACCTCAAGAAGCTATCAGAGCAAAATCCAGCTGCTTCTTACTATAATGTAGATGTGTTAAAGTATCAGGTGAGAGTCATGTCACTTAGAAGTTCCAAGTTAACAGTCCCATATTCACAAGTAGACTTCTGAGAACAATAAAGGAATTACTTTAGGACACCCCACAATAATAAAAATTATGTTATAGAAATGTTTTAAATAATGTGGAGTTAATATTTTCATTTTAATGAAAAACTTAATTTAAGGTGACACATTGCAAGTGGTTTTTCACTAACACAATAGGTGGGCCAGATGAATGGAACAAACTATTTGGAAATAAGCTAAGAATAAATAGAGACTTGTTTACATAGTGATAGAGCATTTGTAAGATGCTCTGTCATGAAGAATGATATATTCTTCATTAAGTATTTTTATGACAGTGGGCTAAAAATTTAGGGGGGGGAAATGAAGTTGATCCCTAACTTAGACCCTGAGACAAAATAAAATCCACATATACCAAAGGTAAAAAAAAATAAAACACTGGGCTAGTGAAATAGTATAGTGGGTAAGGTGTTTTCCTTGCATGCAGCCAACCTGGCTTCATTTCCTGCATTGCATAGTTTTCCCTAAGCACAAGAAGTAATTGGTGTGTGTAGAGTCAGGAGTAACCCCTGAACATGTTGTATATGGTCCAAAATCGGAAACAAAAAGATAAAAAACATAGGTGAAAATAGGAGTACCTATTGTACATATGTTTATTTCTATTTTAATCTTGAACTGAGAAAGACTATTCTCAGTGATATAGAATCTAGAATTTGCTATAAAAATTAATATGTCTATGGCATATCCCATTAAAACAAACTTTCAGGGCCAGAGCAATAGTACAGCTGGTAAGTTGCTTACCTTACACACTGCTGATTCAGGTTTGATCCCCAACACTTCATAAGGAACCCCAAGCACTACTTCTAGGAATGATTCCTGCATGCAGAGCCAGGAGTAAACCCTGAGCATCACTGGATATAGCAATAAGACAAACAAAAACACCCCCAAAACAAACTTTAAAATAGAGCCAAGATTAAATTAGAAAAAATATTTAATATAGGTCGAAAGGCTTTTTAAAGAGTATTAAGAACAATGAGTTATTGATAAAAATGAAAGATTGCTTTATTAAGAGAAACATGGTCTTTCATTAAGAGGAGTACAGGTTAATAGAACTTTTAGAATACAATTCTAATTGATTGTTGAATAAATGAAACCTGTAATTTAACAACTTCACTTCCTGAAATCTATTCTTCCAAAATCACACAAATGGGGGGAATAAAGATCCAAGTACAAAGGATATTGCATTATTGTTAGGAAACTATCTGTAAGTCAACATTATTAGTAAAGGAAGTTATTAAAGAAGTGCAACCATTAAGAATGGCAAGATCCTGGCTGGAGCAATAGTACAGAATGTAGGGTATATGCCTTGCAACAGCCAAACCAGGTTTGAGCTTCAGGACCCCATGTATGGTTATCTGAGCTCTCCAGGAGTAAGTTCTGAGAACTGGGGTGTAGTCCCAAGCGAAAATAAAAGAGCAGGAATGTGGGTGACTGTTTGCATATACCTTAATTACCTAGACGGCATTTAATATTGGGCAGTCAGGAATAAGGATAAACTTCCCATTTCTTATATTTCTTTATTGTGTATATTTTAAATAATAAATAGAGGGACCAACACAGTTTTAGGGCATTTGCCTTGACCTGTAATCTTTTGAGCTCTGGGTACAGAGCCAGGAGTAACCCATGAACACTACTGGGTGTGCCCACCAAAGGAATAATGTAGAAACATGTACATTTAAATTGACTGAAAATTTTTTCCATGTATTCAACTTTTTATTCGTTGAATAGATATTCTGAGCTTGCTTAATTGATAGATGTTAGTGGTGAGATGGACAGTAAATATAGATAAATGATAATTGTTGAAATAAGGGGCATGAATGGAGAAAGGGAGAAGTGTAATGGGTAAGATATGATGGGTGAAAATCAGTTTCCAGTGTAAATCAGACAGCTCCAAAGTGAGGCAGATCGGATCTGCCCCTAGCATTGGACAGACAACAACTTCCTGATCTACTATTGATTCTGGTAAATTTTGTGTTCAGGTATACTTATCATTATTATGACTTGTTTACTTTTCAATGCTAAGACAATTGTATTCTCTTTAAAGGTATCATCCAACGGTATTCAGTCCACGCCTCTAAATCTCGCAACATATTGGAAATGTACTGCTGGCACCACGGATCTTAGAGTGGATTATAAATACAACCCAGAGTCTATGGTGGCACCCAGTGTGCTCTCCAACATACAGGTGGTGGTGCCAGTGGATGGAGGTGTCACAAATATGCAGTCTCTTCCTCTAGCAGTATGGTAATTTCAGTAGATATCTGAATTCCCGCTAAATTTCTATTATAAGTTCCAGCATTGAGACCCTAAGTTGTGAAAATGTTCTTACAGATGTGAAAGGTTTTAGTGCTAAATGTTTTAACATAAAAACAATATGCAAGACTATTCAGGGCCAGAGAGATTATGCCAAAATGTTGAGTGCATATGAGAAGCCCGAGTTTAATAGCCAGTACCATGTGGTCCTCTGAGCAAAATACCTAGAAGGACCACAAAGTCAGGAGTAGCCCAAGCACAACCACCCCCCACCAAAAGAATCTGTTCATTTTATTGATCAAACTTGGTTTTGCTGTCATCATCCAGACTTGAATGATTACTAGTTTAAAAAAAAAAACTTAAGAAAATGATTTAACTTCTCTAACCTTATATAAAAGAAAAATTTATAAACTTAAGTATAGTATTTGGCATAGCTATGGAAGTACCTATCTGATTAGTATGTAATAGTCTTACTTTGATATTTACCTTTCTTGGCCCTTCTATTGTTATTGGTAGATACTAACTAACCTTTATATTTGCTTCACCATTTAACAATAAAGTGTTTTCCCTGATTATTAAATGTCCTAAAAATCATCTCCTTTATCTGACCAGTAGAAATGAAACTTATATAACTACATAATAATGAACATATCCACTAATTGAGAAATTGCATTAATTTCCAAACATTTTTTACCAGATAAAACTGAGGTAATTTTAGTTTTGTTGAAGTAAATTTATATCTTCTAGTGAGACATTTAAAATGGATTTATTTATTGAATGTTTACATTATTGAGTGCTTATGTAAGATACTTAATTTGAAAATATTTGTTTTCATTATAGGAATGCAGAGCAGATGAAAGCACTTTGGAAACTGTCTGGTATTTCAGAAAAATCAGAGAATGGAGGTAAGGAGCTGCTTTGTTTAATGTTATCACCTAAAACTCATTGGGGAGGGGGATATACACTTTCAGTTTTTATTTCACTTAGAGTTCCCAAATTGGCCACTAGGGGAAGTTAGTACCTTAAATAATAGTGGGCATTTGCAAATCAACATGTTTCTTTTCCCTCTAGAGTACACTACATGTGCTTTCTCTAAGAAAAATTTTTGTTTTGTGATTTTATAAGTATTATGTGAATGTTTAGGAGAAATTTCTCCTGATAAATTTGAAGAAGTAGCACTCTTCCAGCTAGGAAACCTGAGAATGAATGGGGTCTTTCTGGTTTCCCAGAAGTCATAGAGAGGCATCCAGCCATTTATTTATTTATTTATTTATTTATTTATTTATTTATTTATTTATTTATTTATCTATCTATCTATCTATTTATTTATTTATTTATTTATTTATTTATTTGGTTTTGGGGCCATAACTTGCAGCATTTGGGTTATTCCTGGCTCTGCATTCAGGAATTGCTCCTGACAGGTTCTAGGGATCATATGGGGTTTGGTCCTAGGTTGGCTGAAAGGCAAGGCAAACACCCTATAGTGTGCTATTGCTCTGGCCCTAAAACATGGACTAGTGGGGCTGGGGCAGTGATAATTCAGTGGGGAGGGTGTTTGCCTTGCATTCAGTTGACCAGATTTCGAGCCCTGACATCTCATATGGGTCTCTGAACACTGCCAGGAGTAATTATGAGTGCAGAGCTAGGAAAAATACCTAATGTGGCACCCCACCCCCTAATAAATCAACAAATCTTATATCTAGCTATTTTGTAGTTTCCTCGTGTTGTTCAGGTATTACTAGCTCTATGTATGGAAAAAAATCTATAAGAAGACATTGCTGCCACTCTAGAATAATTTTACATTGTAGTTTTGAAAAAAAATAGCCAAGTTGGAATATTAATTAAAATAGAAATCTGTTACTATTTTGTTTGTATGCCTAACAGAGGTGGGAACAAGAAATAATTCTAAAGCATAAGGACAGATAAAGCATCTACTGGTAGCCAGTGGCAATGCTCTCACACAGTAAAATTGCTTATGAAGTATTACGAACATTTGTGCTTGATGGTTAAGAATTGAACATTCAGACTTGATCAGTAGTTAGGAATTAGGCAGTCCACTTTTCCACTGATCATCAACCATCAGCACAATCATATAGAATAGATCGGTGTTACCAGTTGGTTCAGGGGTTCACAGAATGGCACATTTCCTGCCCAGCAGTTCAACCCATTTTCCTAACTAGAAGCCTGTGACCCTTCCAAGCTTCCTCCTTTCTCATCTCTTGATCCCAGCTCCTAAGTAACTTTCAACTGCATTCCCTTCTTTCTTTTCCCTAGTCTGATCCACTTTTTCTCTCACTTAGAGTCCTAGACTTTGGACTCGTCTTCCTATCTTGCATTTTCCTTCTCTGTAAAACTAATCTGTCGTATCTTTGCTTTCCATATTTTGGTGGCTTCTTGTGGTTATGCTGTAAATTTCTTACAGTGATATTTAGAACTTATTCCTTGCTTCTACTCTATATAGTTTACTCTCCTGAAATTGCTCACCACTCATTGTTATTTAGGTATTTTGGAATAAATGCTATTCTCTTAAATACATCCTAGTCCCTCTTACCTCTGTACCTCTAGTCAACCCCTGGCTGAACCCTCACCATCACATCACAGCTATTGTTTGTGCTTTCATGCGCATAGCCCAGGAGACTTTTTTGTGGCACTTATCATCACCATTATTTGATTTACTGTTTTTTCTTATGCTGCTGGTCTAAGGTATGTTGAATAAATGGTCAAATCAAAGAAAAGTATCTCAGATATATTTGTTTAGCATGATATTAGGCTAATATTTATGAAGGTGACTAGACCATAGTAAACTCTTCTCAGTCTTAGCTTTCTTTCCTCTGCTCCCTCCCACCCCTATACAGCTGTGTTTAGTATTATTTCCTTTTGGCTTTATTTCTGTTTACCTATCTGAGGACGCCCCTTAGAGTTGTCCTTCACTGATTCCTCCCCCCTCTTGACTCACTCCAAAATACATCTAGCGGTTAGAATCAAAATAGTAAATAGCACTAAAGGTTGATATGAAAATTTTAAAAAACCTAATTAAGATGACTATGTAATGAAAATTTAGATTCATTTTATTTATTTTGTTTTGTTTTGGGGCTACACCTGATGATGCTCAGGGTCTTCTTTGGGAAAAGAATGATGATATCATAACTGTAGCATAGAACTGACAATATAGCTTACTTGCTCATTTGATTTCTTTTTTGTATGAAATTGCACATTCCCTGTATAATTTTTTTTTCTTGTAGGTTCTGGGTCCCTCAGAGCAAAATTTGATCTTTCAGAGGGACCAAGCAAGCCCACAACACTTGCAGTGCAGTTTCTGAGTGAGGGTAGTACCCTGTCAGGAGTAGACATTGAACTCGTTGGCACTGGCTATCGGCTGTCTTTAGTAAAGAAGCGGTTTGCTACTGGTAAGTTGGGAGACTCAGAGCTTCTTAAATGCCTGGGAAGCTTTTGTACTATGAAACTAAACTACTCTCAAGCTGTTTATAATCAAAAGCAGATATGTAACCTTTGCTTCAAGGTGCCAGCCAGGTATTCACACAGCTGGGAAAGCAAGCACACACACTCAAATGTGGTCTTTATAGCTGATCACCTGTGGTGGGACTCTGCTGTCCTGTTACCAGCAGGTGGCAGCTGTGCTTCTGTGTCTGTCACCACATGTGTCTGCCCTCCTTTGAGTCTGTTGGAAATGGTAACCACAGGGGTCTCCTTGGTGTTTTTCAGGACGCTATTTGGCTGATTGTTGATGGACCTGGACAGTGGCTGCTGGAGGGAGTAGCACAGAGCTGCCATTCTGCATTATCTGTTCTTTCCAAACACTATTCTAACTTGTGTTGTGTCTTTGAAACTTACACATATTTGAAAGCTGACTAAAAACAGTTAATTGCACTTTTGAAGTGAGTCATTGAAAGAAGTAGCACTGAAGTGATTTTCAACGCTGGAAATGATCAACTGCAATATTCAGGGAGCACATTTATTCAGATTCTTGGTAAAATGAAGCTTGTACAGGCTTATTAAAGTTCCCTTCAGTGTCTGTTTAAAAAGGTTAAATGTAATATCAGGCCTAAAATTTCAGGAGAGCAAGCACAAAATAATTTAGCTTTCCATAAATTTTTAGAGTCAGCTTTGAAATTAGTAAGCTTGATTTTGAATGGCTACAAAGAGAATGTGAATTCCAAGTTTTAGATAATGTTAATCTAGCATACTCAATCCAATTGAGTTCTGTGCCATAAAATTAATCAGACCAGATTTTCAGTTGTATGCACAAAGTTTAATCTGATTCTCGTGTAAACATTAATAAAGTGTAAATGATACTTTATATGATTCTTTAAATCCTCAAGTGCAATGTGTTTTAAAATAAGCTTGCAAAAGACAGCAGAGAAACCTACTTCTGCAGCTAGTTAACTTTATAGAAGTCATGATTGTTTTGGTGAATTAATGCTATAGATTTAATTTATTTTTATATGGGTTTGCCTAATGTGTGCCTTTTAAAACTAACAAAAACCAGAAATGTGCCTATCCAGTTTGTGTTCATTAATGTGCCTCACTTTTATTCCACAGTCGGAATCCTATTCAGAATCTTACTGTGGTCAAGCCTTTGGGCTTTTTCTTCATTTTGTACAAGATTTGCAATTTCTGTAACTCTCCTTTGGCTGCAGTAGGAGGGAATTCAGAGTAAGGATAATCATACTCAAAGACCCTCGCTCTCTTCTTCAGTAATGATGTTACTCTGTCGCCACTAGAAAGAAATAGACCTCTGGCATATATTTACGTGGGGGGTGGGAAGTCTTTCAGGTGTTTGGACCTTGATCTCCTTAAAAGTATTTCATTCTTGAAGCAAATCAATTGTGTGTGGGGAAGAACTATAATATTAATTGTAATCGGTATTTTTAACGATTACTTCCCTTCACTCTGTCATTGGAAATTTATCCATTATTTACTGAATGTGTTGAGAGCATGACTTACTTTGTAAGGTAGACATACATTTTAGAAAAGAGTTGGCATTAGAGAAGTACCATCATTTGTTTTCATTTCAACCACTGGAAAAAAGAACAGTTTGTATGTTTTTATTCTTTCCAATGCTAAAAATAGAGTATTTTAAGTGTTGGGTGAAGTAGTTGTTAAACTAATATTAAGTAGTAAAAATAAACCTAACTTTATAGCAAGTCCCCAGTCATTGAAGAGACTAAATATTTGGACAAAGTTACAATTTACAAATGGTAATTTTATATATAAGGATTAATATCAATGTCCTTCAGTTTCCATAGTAGAAGTAACACATTTGTCATATACAATGATTTATATAAAACCACTAATGTTCTGTTAAGCTTTCAGAAAATAAAATCCATACTAGACATTTACATAATGTCTTACAATACTGAAACAGCAGAAAATCTACTCATTAGCAATATCTTAACGTAATATATACTTTCTATATATGCAGTGTTCGCCCAATTCTAAATTTAGATTTGACTAAAGGAACTTAAAGATAATTTGCTAAACTACTCTTCTTAACTAAATAGTAAAATTAGAATTTCTAACTTTTATATTGTGCTCTTTCAAATGCCAATAACAATCCTTTACTGGAATCTTAACTGTACTGCTTTGCAGTCATACTGCTTTTTATTAGGCAGTTAATATTTTATTATTGGAATTTAGATACCATTATACTCACCATGTTTGTTTTTAATCAAGTATTACCCCCAAAATGTACACATCAGTGAAATGGTTAAACTCTGCACTTTTAATTACCACCATCTTCATAACCTAGGGGTGATGCATAAATTTGCCTTGGGTGTAGGTTATAATTCTGGAGCCATATGAAGCCATATAAGTTTATATTGATTTCTTTTCCATTTAAAAATCCACTAATGGTGTAAAAACGACCAGTCGATTTTCAATGAAGATTTTTTTAGCAAGCTGGTTCTTGCTTTTTGTATAGTGATAAACTTTGTAGCTGCCTCTTTAACCAAGAATTTATAAACACAAAACTCTAACAAATGTGAGTTTTTAAGAATTGTTATTTACTACTTTGAGTTGTAATTAGAACAAATTTATCTTACAAATTTTGTAAATATTTTTGATTTTTTCATAAGTGTAAATTTTACATAAAAGTTGTGTCCCTTAATAAACATGTAATATATAATTTATCAGTTGATTTGTCTTTGTACTTTGTTGTTATAGTGATATCATGGACCATGGATGTTAATGAAAGGTAAGATAGGTGACAGAGGAATGACTGGTTTTGAGCTTTATATTGGACAGATATAGATTAGTTTTAGTTTGTCTTTAAGAAAACATTGTTTTGCATATTTACCTACATTATTTAACATTTTTTTTATTTCTATATATATATTTTTTTGTTTTTGTTTTTGTTTTTGTTTTTGGGTCACACCCGGCAGTGCTCAGGGGTTACTCCTGGCTGTCTGCTCAGAAATAGCTCCTGGCAGGCACGGGGGACCATATGGGACACCGGGATTCGAACCAACCACCTTTGGTCCTGGATCGGCTGCTTGCAAGGCAAACACCGCTGTGCTATCTCTCCGGGCCCTTATTTCTATATTTAAGTGACATTAACTTTAGCAAAAACATTTGTTTTCCTCATCAGTTGTTGCTTTGACACAATCTTAAATACAACTTTTTTTTTTTGTGGTTTTTGGGTCACACCCGGCAGTGCTCAGGGTTTACTCCTGGCTCCATTCTCAGAAATTGCTCCTGGCAGGCACGGGGGACCATATGGGACACCAGGATTCGAAACGATGACCTGCATGAAAGGCAAACGCCTTACCTCCATGCTATCTCTCCAGCCCCATTAAATACAACTTTTAATCTTAAATTAAAATGTTTTGTTTTCTTTTGGAGTCAATGGTGGTGCTCAGGGTTTAGTCCTGGCTCTGTGCTCAGAAATCACTCCTGGAAGGCTCAGAGGACCATATGGGATGCTGGGGATTGAACCAGGTAGGCTATGTGCAAGGCAAATGCCCTTTCTGCTGTGCTATCATGTCAGCCCCATTAGATTACAATTAGATTACCATTTTAAAACCATGCTGTAAGCAACCTAAAAACATGAAGTCTCTTATAAACCAGTGGATTTCAGAGAGAAATTGTAGCAGGTAGGATATTGCTTTGCATGCGACCAATTTAAATTCTGATTCCATTCCCTGAACTCCATGTGGCCTCCCAAACCCATCAGGAGTGATCATCTCTGAAGTCAGAGTGAGGTGTAAGGCCTGAGCACAGATGGGTATGACTCCAAAACCAAAACAAACCAATCTGAATTTAGAAAGGATGAAAAGGAAATGAAAAAATGTCTACCCTAAGTACTGTGAAGTTTGTTAATTGAGTTCAGAATTGATGAACATGTGGAAAAAGTAGGTGGAACTCTACCACATGCTCATCTTTTTACATAAAGCTTTCTCTCCTCACCGCTGTGTCCTCACAGAGTAGATGATGCTAGTAAGAAGGCTGAAGGAGGAGCTCTGCTCCTGACAGGAACTCTGGACTGTGATTCAGCTCAACATTTGCTGTTGGCCCCTAAATTGAAGAAAACAGAAAGGATTATCTGATAGTTTGTTGTAACTGGTGGAAAATTAGAAGCATCCCCCCTTAGTTCATATTTCTTTGGCATGGATTTGATCTGTGCTTTCAACTAACTGCAAAGAAAGATGATAATTTCTTTTCTTACTAGGAAAAGAGGGTTTTGATAAACACATCAATCCATTGCCATATACTCACACCTCCATTTTAATGTTTCCCTTTCTCAAGTGTGTGTTTAATGTAGTAAAGATCTGTTCCATCATTCCCTAATATATATTCCTGTTTTAAAATAACATCTCACTTCCACACATCTTAAAATTTATTTGTTTGTTTAGGTTTTTGGGATACACCCAGTTGCACTCAATTTTCTGCACTCAGATACCACTCTTGGCAGACTTGGGGGACCATAGTGGGTTCCAGGGATCAAACCCGCGTCGGTCCTGTGTCTGCTGCTTGTAAGGCAAACGTCCTACCTGTTGTGCTCTCTCTCTGGCCTCTCACTTCACTTCCACACTTCAGATGATCATTTAGTATAACACAAACCATAGCCTATCTTTGTCATGCAGTGTTTTCTCTGTTACCTCTAACAGAAAACAAAACTAAGAATGGTTTAAATGGAGGAAAATTTTTTTTTTTTTTTTTTTTTTTTTTGGTTTTTGGGCCACACCCGGTAACGCTCAGGGGTTACTCCTGGCTATGTGCTCAGAGGGTGCTCCTGGCTTGGGGGACCATATGGGACACCGGGGGATCGAACCGCGGGTCCGTCCAAGTCTAGCGCAGGCAAGGGCAGGCACCTTACCTTTAGCGCCACCTAACAAGCCCGGACCCCAAGAGGAAAATTTTTATATTCTGAAATCTGCAAATTGATCTATCAGAACAAATGATTCTTCTAGCCTTTTCCTTATGGTTATAATAAGGCCGCCATGAATCCAAATTGTATGTTTACTAAAATTAGAGGAAGGAGCCATCCCCAGTATTTGTTGCTTTTTGTTAGGAAAGTAAAAGCTTTTCCAGATGCGAAGAGCACCATTTCTCTTTATCCTATATTGGTCAGATTTCTATAAGAAGCAGAGAAAGCAAGTATTCTTTATCTTGAAAATAAATAAAGGAGAAGAGGCTATGGGAATGACTGAAGTTAAGTTGGTCAACATATCAGCCAGAATTTATGATGGGGATATTTCCTTAGAGCCTATTGCCAGCCAACTCAATTATTGGCCCATCCAGTCAACTTGACATTCCCCCGACCCTTTTTTGGGAGGGGTCACATACTCCTGGCTCTACGCTCAGAAATTGCTTCCGGCAGGCTCGGGGGACCATATGGGATGCCGGGATTCGAACCACCGTCCTTCTGCATGCAAGGAAAATGCCCTACCTTCATGCTATCTCTCTAGCCCCGATTCCCCCATCCCCCATTTTTAATAGTGTGAGCCCAGCAATGAGTATAGTGATTAGAAAATAACTTTGGGGGGGTCACATTCAGCAGCACTCAGAGGTTATTCTTGGCTCAGCTTAGAAATCACTCGTGACAGGCTTGGGGGAGACTGGGATGCCAGGGATTGAACCTGGTTCGACCTCGTGCAAGGCAAACACCCTACCCGATGTGCTGTTCTCCCGCCTCTGAAAATAACTTTGGAAACTTAGTTTTAGAAATAGATTGTACATTGAATTTCATGTTGAAAGTTTTCATGATGAATTATTTTTTAGAGTGTGAAAAGCAATTTGAGCCCATTTCTGGCCAACTTCCTTGGCTCACTTGAGCTTATTTTAGTGAGCATTTGACCAGAGAACCCAAACAAACCAAGCTGAGGTTGTTGTTCAAGGTAAGACTTTACATAGTCACTGGAGCATTCTCTTAGCTTAGCTTCTTCTGATCTCTTTAGTAACACCTACATTCAGATGTGATGAGCATTAGGCAGATTCTGTTCAGGCTGATCGGGGCTAAACTCAGTGGGCAGCTCAGAACATTCCTTTGAACTCTGCAAAATAACTGATCTGATGTCTTCTGTAGCTAAGTGTTCCAGAAACTAGGAATGTTTGGAAACTAGTACGGTAGCTCAATAAAAACTGATTCATACCTATAATTTTTTACTCTTCTGAAGAAAAAATCATTGTATGAAATATGCAAAATAGAAATTGCTAAGAACAGAAAAATGAGTTGTTTAGGGCCCAGAACAGTAGTGTGCTAACCTACCACTCCATATGTTCTTCTGAACCCTGCCAGGAGTGTTGAGCTACCAATAAGCCTTGAACACAGCCAGGTGTGGCAAAAAGAAAAATACGAGTTTAGTTTATAGGAAAACTATGAGGAAGGGCGATAAGACATTACTTACTGCCAAAGTTCAGTAATTAACCAGAAATAGTCTGTCAAGCATTCTGAAGCATGCATATTTTATATGGATTTAATAAATATTCTAGATATTATCTCCTTTGCTATAAAAGTCCTAGAAATGTCAACTTCTGTTGTGGTTTTTTTTTTTTCTTTTTAGATGTTAACTGCAAACTTTGTATCCTCTGTAATTGCTTAGAGCAGTCAAGGAAAAATATCATACTGTATCATCAATGTCTTTGAGGTCAGCTTCCCAAAAGTAAACCCTGGAGAATACCTGTTTTCTTAATGAGGTGTTAAATTGCTTGCCAGCCGGTGAGGCCGGATCCCATACTTCCGCCTCTTAAGCACCAAGATATGGTGGTCAATAGGTACTCATCAGTGCCTCATGGAGATTCCACTGAAAAAGTCACGTTAAACTATTCAAGTATTCTCTGCCCTCACAGGTTGGCTTTTTATAATCCTGTTAATTTTCAACTTTAAACCTTGTTCCTCCTTTCAGTTACCAAAAATGCTACTTCCTGTATCCCCCAGCTAAGATGACAGGAACGTTCTCTGCTATTTGGCTGGGGCCCTGTGCTTCTAGAAATAGAGTCTTAATAATTTTCTGGAGGCTCAGGCCTCTGTGAGCTCCTGGGATTGAGGCCCAGAGCCCACAGTTAGTGCATATCTGACAGGTGAAGGGACTGTCTCATCATCGTACTGGTGATCCTCACTCCACTCATAAGATTCACTGCTCGATGTTATGGTTCATGTTGTGATGTTAGTACTAAACAGGCCTGATGTTGGGTCATTTCCAATTTGGGGATATGGATACTTAGTCTCTTTCTGCATTTAGCACCGGATATGAAATGGGTTCTAGGTCACTGATTCCACACTCAACCATTTTTGAAATTTCCTGACCTGGTGAAGTTAGCAGTTTCCCCAGGTAGAGCCAGGAGCTATCTTGCAGGTTAGCAGAGGCAGGCAAGAGCCTGTGTGTGTGTGTGTGTGTGTGTGTGTGTGTGTGTGTGTGTGTGTGTGTGTGTGTGTGTGTGCCTATCTTGCAGGTTAGCAGAGGCAGGCAAGAGCCTGTGTGTGTGTGTGTGTGTGTGTGTGTGTGTGTGTGTGTGCCAAGACCCTCACTGAGGGAGGCAGCTCTGTCCTGTTTGCACGGTTCATTGTGTGTGTGTGTGTGTGTGTGTGTGTGTGTGTGTGTGTGTGTGTGTGTGTGTGTGCCAAGACCCTCACTGAGGGAGGCAGCTCTTTCCTGTTTGCACGGTTCATTGTGCTGTTGGTAATTTGTTCTCATTCATCTGTGTCTAGTGCTCAAGCATGAATTCTATGTAATTTACTATTTTTGTTTTTGTTTTGGGGCCACGCCCAGCAAAACTTGGATTATTGCTGGCCCCAGTCTTTTAAAGAAACTGGTTTCCTCTCCTGAAAGTGTTACTTTTTTTTTTCCTTTGGTTTTTGGGTCACACCTGGAGGTGCTCAGGGGTTACCCCTGGCTCTGAGCTCAGAAATTGCTCCTGGCAGGCTGGGGGTGGGGGTGGGGGTGGGTTACCATATGAGATGTCAGGATTCAAACCACTGTCCTGGGTCAGCTGCATGCAAGACAAATGCCCTACCGATGTGCTAATTCCACTAGTTTCAATGGATTAAAAAAAAAATAGAAATGTCATCAAAAGGGGCCAGAGAGAGAGCACAGCGGTAGGGTGTTTGCTTTGTAAGCAGCCGATCCAGGATCAATGGTGGTTCGAATCCTGGCATCCCATATGGTCCCTCGTGCCTGTCAGGAGTGATTTCTGAACACAGAGCCAGGAGTAACCCCTAAGCGCCACCAGGTGTGGCCCAAACCCAAAAAACAGAACAAATAAAAAACAAGAAATGTCATCAAAAAATATTTAGCACTATTTTACAAGTAGATAATGAACTCATTTGTTAAAAAAAAAATCCTACAATCCCTGACAGCACCCAATATGGTGGTCCTCCAAACCCATTAGAAATGGGCCTTGAGTGTAGAGCCAGGTGTGGCCCCCCCAAAAACCCAACAAAATTATAGGGAATTTTTAACTCCTGGGAAGAAAGCAGAGGGGAAGATGAAGACACTATAGGAGGAAGAGTAAGAAACAGGTTGCAGGAGGCAATTCATAGAGTTCAGATGAGGTCATATCTGACAGGGAGACGCCCCTTCAGGGTCTTTAGAAACCCCACCCATTAAAATCCACATTTTTATTTTGTTCTTTTTGGGTCACACCCGGTGGTGCTCAGGAGTTATTCCTGGGAACTATATGGGATGCAGTAATCAAACCTGAGTCAGCTGCATGCAAAGCAAATCCCCATGTGCTGTGCTGTTGCTTTGGCCCTTGGAATCTAGGCATTTTATGAGTTTAAGTAGGGTCAGAATGAACTGCGTATGATCATTACTTTAAAATAAGTCAAAATATAGGGTCTGAAACGAGAATACAAAGCTAAGATGCCTACCTAGCATGTGCCAACCTTGCACCATGTTTCCCAAACATTGTCAGGAATCAGTCCTAAGTACAGAGCCAGGAATCGCCCCTAAGCAACTCTGACCCCCCCCAAATATATATGGTTGTCCAATTAACATAATCTATTAGTATTCTAACATAGTATTTTTATAAGACTAATATGTCATTTTCAATTTCCTATCCTCATAAGGTGTAATGTTCATCATGAGCACAATAGGCTAAATACATCAGCTAGTATAAAACCTATTTTTTCAGCCCTAATTTTTCAGCATTTTCAGCCCTAGTAGTTGAGAGGGCAATCACTACTACTTATAGCAATTATTACCTGTGGTATTGATTGCATAGAATTTCAATATACTGATGCTGGGATCATTGGTGGAAAGGGGATTGTGAGGTGATGACATTGAAATGGGAACTCTATGCCTGACACCCTTTTATAAATAACTTTTTAATGTCTACATTAAATCAGACAAACAAAATCTTCAGTCTGGGGGTCACAGGGCTGATACCAGCAATCTTGTACATCATCTCTGTATTTTAACCAGGAGAATACACATTCCATTTAAAATATTAGAGAAAATATCTTCCAATTCTTAGACATTTCCTCAACCTTCAGCAAGCAAGAAATCATACTATTATTTAATCAGAAAATGTATTGCCAAAATTTATTTTCCTTTTCAAACAATATCAATGCTAATTTCAAACCTTAAAAGGTGTAATTAAATAATATTTCTTTTCTTCTTACCATTAGCTTTACACCTAATTCTTTCTAATTCCCATGAGAAACTTTATGGAAGTACCTGGACTTATTTGTCATATTTAATTTTTTTTTCAGAAAATAAAATAGAATGGGACCCCATTGGCCATTGGAGATCAAATTTTTATTTTTATTTTTTATTTTCTTTTGGTTTCTGGGCCACATGCGGTGATGCTCAGGGGTTACTCCTGGCTATGCACTCAGAAATCGCTTCTGGCTTGGGGAACCATATGGGACACTGTGGGATCAAACCGAGGTCCATCCTAGACTAATGCGTGCAAGGCAGAGACGCCTTACACCCTGTACCATCACTCTGGGCCCCAGAAATCTATTTCTTTTAAGGAAACAAACAGCCTTCTCCCTAAACCCTGTCCCAAAATTTAACCAGAGTCTATAACTGCCCCTATAATTTCAGGCCACGAGGGGGGGGAAGTATCACCCTCTTTAAGAAACTGCTCTGATACAACCAGGACACCAAAAATCAGCTATCAGTTAATTCCTACCACTAGTCAAATTCCTTCTTTATAAGGCGTCTGTGCCCATAGCCTCGTCAAAACAAAAACAAAAAGCCAACTCAGGATCTTCAGTATCATACTCAACTGCCAGTGTTACAAGCATCGAAATCGTCCTGGTTGGAAAAAGTTTTTCCACTTCTATGATCTAATCTACTACTTAAACACAATCTCTAACTCAGCATTCCAACAAACATAAAACTACTATAGTCTATATGAGCAACCCCCAAAGAAGTTGTCTTAAGAGGCCCAGAGAAACAGCACTGAGGCTCAGGTTGCCTACCATGCATAAGGCCAACTATCATTTTCTGGCACCTCATGGTCCCCTGAACACAGCTAGGATTAAGTCTTGACTATGTGTGGGCCCCAAACCAAAAAATACATGCACATGAAAATACGTATCTAAGAAAGCTTTATAGTTGAAACTCAAACCCAAGAAATCTTTAGTAACCATAACTAACCAACACTACCAGCATTTCTTTCAAATAATTTAAAATTTTAAACTTGGGCCCGGAGAGATAGCACAGTGGTGTTTGCCTTGCAAGCAGCCGATCCAGGACCAAAGGTGGTTGATTCGAATCTCAGTGTCCCATATGGTCCCCCGTGCCTGCCAGGAGCTATTTCTGAGCAGATAGCCAGGAGTCACCCCTGAGCACCACCGGGTGTGGCCCAAAAAAACAAAAACAAAAAATAAAAATCACAAAACTTTAAACTTAAGAACCCACCAAATTTTACTACAGTACCATAACCAGTTCTATCACTTATCAACCCTAATCCACCACAAATAGGGACCAATTTACAATTATGCCATTATTCTCTTGGAAATCAGCCATGTTTGAGACCATAAAAACAATGCAGGGCTGGAGAAATAGCATGGAGGTAAAGCGTTTGCCTTGTGTGCAGAAGGTTGGCGTTTCGAATCCTGGCATCCCATATGGTCCACCAAGCCTGCCAGGAGCAATTTCTGAGCATAGAGCCAGGAGTAACCCCTGAGCACTGCCGGTGGGACCAAAAAACAAAACAAACAAACAAGCAATTAATGAATTTCAACTGAGAATATCAATGACCAATATCTATAAATCCTATCACTAATTAAAATAATTCATTCTTGGAACCAGAGCGATGGCCCAGCAGTGGGGCTTTTGTTTTGCACGTGGCTGAACCAAGATGGACCTTGGTTTGATCCCTGCCATCCCATATGGTCTCCCAAGCCATGAGCGATTTCTGAACGCATAGTCAGGAGTAACCCCTGAACGTCACTGGTGTGCCCTCCCCTACAATTCATTCTTTTACTGGCCACATCAAATATTTTATCATGATGAAATTTGACTTTCTTTAAGATTCTGCTTCGGTTTTTTTCTTTCCTTTTTTTTTTTCCTGTTTGATTTTGTGCCACGCTCAGTGATGCTCACATGTTACTTCTGGCTCTGCATTCAGAAATTTTCCTGGCAGTGCTCGGGGGACAATATGGGGTGCTGGGGATCTGACTTGGCTTGACTGTATGCAAGGCAAGCAGTCTACCTGCCCTACTATTGTTCCAGCCCTCTGCTTTTTTATTTTTAATGAAGTATAGGACTATTCCTAGCCTTTCATATGTCAGGATATGTCAAAAACTTCATTTTCTATAATCTGCACTAACTGCATTCTCCATAATCTGTGATAACAGAGATAATTTATTCATACCTTTCCTATAGATGAATTATTCATATCTACATTGCTAGCAGAGCTTTCCTATTTAGATACTATTGATTCAGGTAGAATAAATCTGTCCTGAGGATCTCACACCTTCCTAGGAACATGAGACATTAAAATTATTATCCACAACAATAGCTATAACATCTACAGACTACACTCTATCATGATTTCATTATTCTGAGTTACAACATTTATTACAAAAATCTCAGCCATTCTTTCTATTGACTAGTCAAAGGGATCTCAGTTGACAAAGCTACATTCATTTGATCCTTTGCCTTTCAGTTCTTCCTTCCTCCTGCCTTCATCCTCCCCCATTTATAATTCCAGCCCTAGTAATTATTATTTACTTTCTCTGAACAGGATCAGAAGTCCATTTGAAATTTCATCTGACATAACTAAATTTCACTTCACTCTTACTATGCAGTCAAGAGGGCTTCTAGTCCTATCCATACTTGTTCTAGTCTTGCCCAATTTACTAAAAGATGTGACTCCTTCCCTCCCCCATTGTCTCCAGAACTCCCTAAAATCTGCTCCAATTGTATCTCAGCCACAGTAAACTCACAGGTTCTGTTGCCTTTCACTTTTAGTTTTTCCCTTACTGTGTGCTTCTTTATTTTCCTCATATGAGAGATCACTGCGTTCACTCAGATTCTACACATAGTGGCAAATTGCATGATTTCATCTTTCCTTATAGCCAAGTACTACTTCACACATACCACAGCTTTTTTTCCTTCCTTCCTCCTTTTTCTCCCTCCATCTCGCCCTTTTCCCTTCTTCCCTCCTCTTCATTTCTTCCTTTCACTCTCCCTTCTCTCCCTCCTTCCCCCCTTCCTTCCTCACCTCCCTCCCTCCTTCCCTCCCTTCCTTCCACCTTTCCTTTTTCCCTCCCTTCATTCCTCCCTTCCTTCTTCCCTCCTTTCCTTCTTCCCTCCATCCTTCTTTTCCTCCCTTCCTCTCACTCTCCCCTTCTCCCACAGTTTCTTTATTGAACCATCTGTTTTTAGGTGTTTGGATTATTTCCAAATCTGGGCTACTGTGAATAGTGCTGCACTGAATATAGGAGTGCAAATGTGTTTCTGAATCAAGTTTTGGAGCCCTTGAGGCAGATGCCCCAAAGTGGAATCACTGGGTCTTCAGGAAGCTCAGTTATTAGTATTTTGAGATGTGTTCATAGAATTTTCCCCCAAAATTGAGCCAGTTGATATTAGTGGATGAGAATTTTCTTTTTTTCCACACCCATGCCAACACCTGTTCTTTTTCATGTGTACCAGTCTTATTGGTAGTTTATATCTCAATGTCATGTTTGTTTTTTGTGTTTTGGTTTTGGGGCTTGTACACATGATGCTCAGTGCTTACTTCTGGCTCTGCACTCAGTGATCACTCCTGGCAGGTCTCAGGAGAACATAAGTAGTGCAGAGGATTAAACCTGGGTCTGCAGCAGGCAATGCTAGCATACTACCCTCTGTACTATCTCTCCAACCCCAGAACATGAGAGTTTTATACATTCAAATGTATTTATGAAATGAAAATCAGCTTAGCAAGCTCCTTTAATTCTCCCATAGTCCTTAAGCTATATTAACTATCTTAACAAATCCTCCAAACAGGATTAAAATTCCACTACTTAAAAATCTTTTTATCCCATTCTGTAATGCATGTTGAAATCATAACTTAAACTAGCCATTTAGCCAAAATCCTTAACCAAAAGAAAGTTTCAAACACCCCAAATTCTAGCTTAAAAGACTTCTAATACTTATGATAATGTAATTTAAAGTCACAAAATTTTAGTGGATGGAGATTCCCTAGATGGCATACGTTAACATAATTAATAAATAAAGGCACTGAAACAACCAAGATTAATTTACAAACTCCATAAACACAGGGTCTGGCCCCAGCCTTTCTGCCAATTCTTTTTTTTTTTAACTTTCTGCCAATTTTTAACAAGATTATCTGCATAAATATTTTCATTCCAGGGAGAATGCTAATCGAGATTTATAGAAGCTGATATTGCATGCATCAGTCTGTTCTAGCTCATCAACCCCCAAGGAAAACAGCAGCAACAAAATATTGTCATAAACAGAAGGTCTATTAAGTCCCTGGGGCTGTTAACTTTTTTCCAGGCATCACTGTCACCCTATAACCCCAATTAGTGAACATCTTGGGGTGTAAAGTAAATTAAATGCATTCACATAATAAGGCCAAGATTGAGTCTAAAAATCTAAACCACAATTAAATTACAAGTAAGGTATGAAAAGGATTTTACCTGATGACATGATAGCTAAGACCAAACTGGGGTTAGCATTTCAGTGTGCTTAGCCTTGAATACAAATCATTCACCATAGTATTATTGCTGAGTATTAATAGAACTCAAGTCAAATAACTGAAACGCAAAACAGTTAATAGCATATAATGCTTTTATTCTAGAGCAGGATGGGGAATCTTTTTCTCTGCCATGGGCCATGTGGATATTTATACACAATTTAGGGGCCTGATGATATAGGTAGGTGAGCTGTGGACAGCCAAGAAGCCCGAGTCTGTCCAGTAATGCACCAGGGCCAGACTGAAGGATTTCCAGAGGCCTGTGGGCGAACATTCCCCAACCATGCTAGAGCCTAGTTTCTTAACTTAAGGGTCATGATCCCACATGGGGTAATGTAACAACCTGGAGATCATTTTACTTATTTGTTTGTTGATTTATTTTGAACATAACCAGCTCAGAGCTTACTCCTGGCTCTGCACTTGGGGTTCACTCCTGGTTGGTTAGCCAGGTGCAAGGCAAGTGCCCTACCTGCTGCCCCTCATTTCAGAAAAATATTTTTTTGTTTTTGAGACCACACCCAGTAGCATTCAGGGGTTATTTCTGGCTCTGCGCTCAGAAATCACTCCTGGCAGGCTCAGGGGACGTTATGGGATGCTGGAAATCGAATCAGGGTTCATCCTGGGTTGGCAGTGTACAAATCAAATACCCCAAAATTTGTGCTATCACCCCAAAATAAATTTTTTTATCATGTAACATCAGTAGATGTTTGATGTATAGATCTATTTTTTATACTAGAAAACCCAGGGTCAAACTTTCTTAGTCAGAACTAAGTTGCAAGTGGAAAGATGTTAAGACATCCTGGATGAGAGGAGCTTGTTTCATAATCAGTGACCACTAATCCTTCCAACACTGTAAACTCAGCCCAAATACCACCACTCTCTTCAAACCTTGAAAAGGTAGTGCAGGAAAGTCAGGATCTGCATGAAAATGTCAGGTCAAGGTAGAAAGAAATGGGTGCCATCTTCTATTGTATGTACCTTACCTTCATGCTAACGTATGAAGTGAAAAACAAATACCTCTTACCTGCCTCAGATACCAATGACCTCTGATCTGTTAAATGCTTACTTAGAAATATTTTACAGCTGGGTGAAACAAAAGCCTAACAAGGTATGCAGACTAGAAAGAGTGCATGGAGAAGTGTAAGCATGGCTTAACATTTACACACAGGAGATTTCATCTGTTTGGGGGCTCCCATTAGTGAGCTGAGAGATGGAGCCCACTACATTCCAGTGCTGCTGGGGACAAAGTTCCTGAGTACATAGAGCAGTTGCTCTATGTAAGCAAGCAGAAAATAGCACAATCTAATAACACTTCAATGCACCACATCCCATAATCATCTCTGATAGATAATTAATATAGAGCCTTTAAAGACAACACAATGAACCCATTGGTAGACATATACAGAAGAATTTCCATTCAAAAGCAGATGACATCCTTCTCAGGAAGTGCACCTGAAACATTGATAGGAACAGATCATATGTGGGGCCACCAAACAAGTCTCTGTAAAACTAAGAAGGCTGTAGTCATAGCAAACATCTCTTCTCCAACCAAACTATATAAAGCTGAAAATGAATTACAAGGAAAAAAATGTGTTTATTTTTCACATTTTAAAAATAACTTCATTTCATGTGAGTTTTATTATCAGTTCATCTTATTTTCTTGGTTTTGGAGCCACACCTGGAAGTATTCAGGGGTTACTCCTAGTTCTGGGCTCAGAAATCACTCCTGGCAGGCTCAGGGAACCATATGAAATGCTGAGAATTAAACCTGGTTCAACTGTGGGCAAAGCAAATGCCCTACTTGTTGTGCTATTACTCTGGTCCCTCCACATCTTTTTTTATTTTACAACATGCTATGGAAGGAATTCTGGGGCAATGAAGAAATCAAAGAAGAAGTAGAAAAGACTAGATTCAAATGGAAATGGAAAGATGACAGACCAAAAATCAAAGAAGAAATAGAAAAATCTAGAATCAAATGAAAATGCAAAGATGACAGACTGAAAATCTAGAAGATGTAGTAAAAGAGGAAAGTCAGGCAATCCAGACAACCTCAAGAAACAAGAAAGGCCTTGGGCAAGGTTCAGCAGGCTGGAGCACTAGCTCTGCATGAGGAGTTGTAAGCTCCATCCCTGGTGCCACATGACCCTCAAGCACTGCCCAGAGTTACTTTGAGCACTGTGAGGTGTACTCCAAAAAGAAAAAGAAACAAACAAGCCAAAAAAAGCCCCCTCAGTTTAAACCTAATATAACTAGAAAAAGAACAAAACAAAGGACAATAGTAAGATTAAAACTAAAATAAATGAAATGGAGATTAAAAAATAACAATAGAGGGGCCGGGTGGTGGCGCTAAAGGTAAGGTGCCTGCCTTGCCTGCGCTAGCCTTGGATGGACCGCGGTTCGATCCCCTGGTGTCCCATATGGTCCCCCAAGCCAGGAGCAACTTCTGAGCACATAGCCAGGAGTAACCCCTGAGTGTTACCGGGTGTGGCCCAAAAAAAACCAAAAAAAAAAAAATGACAATAGAAAAGATCAATGAAACTAAGGTCTGGGTCTCTGCAAAGATAAAAATATACAAACCTTTATCTAGATTCACTAAGGAGAGAGAGAAGAGAAAGAAAGAGATGTGGGGACATGGCTAAGCATGTGTGAGACCCTGGGTTTGATCCTTGGTGTTGCAAAAGCAAAAATTGAGATGAAAAATAAAGTCAAAGGACTTTGATTGAATATTCATTAGCATCTGTAAAAATATATATAATATAATATAATATATTTTAGTTTTTGGGCCATATCTGGTGTGGCTTTAGGACTTACTCCTGGCTCTGTGCTCTGGGATCATTCCTGGTGGAGTTCAGGGAACCCAATGGAACCCAGATCAGCTGCATGCATGCAAGGCAAACACCCTACCCACTGTACTCTCACTGGCCCTTCATCTATAAAATATTGAGCATTGAACTTTCAATACTGAACGCTCAATCTCTATCATCAGGCAAGGAACCTACCCTGCAGACTGCACTGTGCTTATGTCTACCTCTTTAGTCTCTTTCAATCTTTGGATGTTGAGAGGAAGGAATATAATTATGGAAAGTGTAGAGAATTGAGGGTAGATTTTTTTTCTTTTGACTATAAGCAGTGAAAGACTGGAGGAAAATAAATCTCAGACTACAACTCCAGGGTGGGGAATGGGAAGTCAAGATTGCTAATGATCTGTGAAGTTCTACAATTATTTCCAAGATGCTTTTTTCCATCTCCCAGGCCTCCTGGTTGGAGTCATAAACTTCACAGTTGGCTAGGCAGTATTATCAGAAATTGGCCTTATTTTATTGGCCCGCAGACCAGTGAGATAGCAGCATCTGATACAAACACCAGCCTATCAGCAGAAAGTGTTCTTGGCTGAAGTTACCACATTTTTGACCCAGTCAATTCCATTTCTACCCGGTCAGGAATTACTTTAGGAGGACTGAATCCCCAGGATTGGAGGGGGTGGTCCCAGTCCTTCGGCAGCTAGGGACTCTGTCCATAGAGAATGGGTGAAACGTGCTGGCTGAAGAAACACACTGGCTCCCTGTATTATAAACACAGCTCTGGCCCTGGACTTTCTAGTATCTGACAGACAGTCAATGGCTTGTAGCAGAATTTGAACCTGCTCTCCCAGAGCCTTTTGGATCCCCTGTTCTACATGCACCCTCGGCACCAGTGGGGATGGCTGTGGTGGCCCCAGCAACACTGGAAAGCTCCACCCCCTAGTGTCTATACAATAGTAGGTTAGATGTGACCTGAGCCAGGCAGGTACTTTGTAAGGTAGTTGAAGTTTGGTGGTAGGAATATATTTAGATAAGTGCCTCCATTTGTGGTGTCAATGATTTAATAAGGCACAAAATGAAGCACAACGTTGTTTTGTGAAGGGCTATGGGTATAGTAAAAATGGTTTGTTTTGGGGCCACATCCAGCTGTACTTAGGCTTACTCCTGGCTCTATGTCCAGGGATCCTTTCTGGTGGTGCTTGTTGGAACCATCTGTGATATCTGAGAGGATCATGCCTGGGCTGAGACAGGAATAGCCCCTGAGTGCCACTGGGTGTGGCCCCCAAACCCAAACCAAAATAAATAAAATAAGATTTCAGCAGAATAAAATAAAATAGAAGCAAGACTCGGACATAGGAGCCATTGCCCAGCATTATTTGGCCAAGGGCACACTGTTGGTGCTTGTGCCTCAATACAGGTTTGCTGGGAGTCACCAGGGCTACACCCTGGGATGCTCAGGGACCACCCAGAGCGCTTGCTCTCTCTCTCTCTCTCTCTCTCTCTCTCTCTCTCTCTCTCTCTCTCTCTCTCTCTCTCTCTCTCTCTCTCTCTCTCCTCTCTCTCTCCTCTCTCCTCTCTCTCCTCTCTCTCTCTCTCTCTCTCTCCTCTCTCTCTCTCTCTCTCTCTCTCTCCTCTCTCCTCTCTCTCTCCTCTCCTTTCTCTCCTCTCTCTCATTCTCTCTCTCTCTCTCTCTCTCTCTCTCTCTCTCTCTCTCTCTCTCTCTCACACACACACACACACACACACACACACACACACACACGCACACACACACCGCAAAACTCTCCCCTGAAGTGTGACAGTGGGAGAGAGCTTCTTAGGTTTAACTCATCTTGGCATAAGCTGAAAGCACACATTTGGTGTGGGGGTCTGGCCTGGGGGTTGGACAGGGGTTTCCCTCGCATTCTTCTGCCTCAGGCTCCTTGGCCCAGGGTCTGTGAGTTGCATAAACTGTGGCTTGTAAACTGGTGTGCTAAGCACTAACCCCGGGGGTGTTTTTTTTTTTTTGTTTGTTTGTTTTTTTTTTGGGTCACACCCGGCATTGCTCAGGGGTTACTCCTGGCTGTCTGCTCAGAAATAGCTCCTGGCAGGCACGGGGGACCATATGGGACACCGGGATTCGGATTCGAACCAACCACCTTTGGTCCTGGATCTGCCGTTTGCAAGGCAAACACCACTGTGCTATCTCTCCGGGCCCCCGGGGTGTTTTTTGGGAGTGAGAGGTATTCCAGATCTCTGGGCTGCTGAGCTAAACTAAACCCAACTGAATCAAGGCACCTCTCAGGTCATTTTTTCAGTAGCTGCCAAAGATGTTGGAAGTCAGCAAGGCTGGTCAGTCCCCAGAGGTATCCCTTATCTCACCCCATCTGGAGTGCAGTGTGGGCACTGTGCCCTCAGCAGAGGGCTCCTGGGGTTTAGATCCTGGTCCATGGACTCCTTGACTGAGAGCAATTTCACACCTGTCTAAGAACCTGGTTCTGGACCTGCGCAGTGTCAGCTCACTGCAATGGGCCTTGTTTGCTAACTCAGAGAGGATCCCTGACTTGGAAGGGTGAGCTAGATGGGAAGCTGCCTAGGGGGGTAGTCTCCCTTCCTGACTTCATATCTTGGGCAGCTACTGACTGTGACTTGAGAAGCACCACGGATTCAACTGGGATTAGCTTGGTTCATGCATTAAATCACAATCTATTTATAAAGGTGCTACTTTTGCATCTGATAGTCTCACATTTTACAGGTCTTTTTCTTTTCTTCCTCTTTTTTTTTTTTTTTTTTTTTTTTTTTTTGGTTTTTGGGTAGCACCCAGCAGTGCTCAGGGGTTACTTCTGGCTTCACGCTCAGAAATCACTCCTGGCACACTCAGGGGACCATACGGGATGCCCGGATTCGAACCAATGACCTTCTGCTTGAAAGGCAAACTATTTACCTCCATGCTATCTCTCCAGCCCCACAGGTCTTTTTCTTATTATACATTTCTTTTTTGGAGGTTGTTGGATTATTTATATAAAACTTTCCTCCTTCCCTTTTTTACTATCATTGCTCCTGCCTGATACTGCACACTTTTTGGCAGAGTTCACACACATTTGCTGAGATCTACATACTTTCAGTTGCCAGGTGTATATGCACACAACTGTGTGAAAGACAACCCACACACCACACTCCACACACTTCGCACACACCACACATTTCTCACATTGCACATACCACACATTCCACACACCACACTCCACACATACCACAGACACCACAATACCACACACTCCACAATATATACTTCACACACCAAAAGTCCACACACAAAAAAAGAATCCAGACTGTTATAAGATGAATGGAGAAAAACAAGGCCTCTGTGTCATTATCAACAATGAGATATTCGTTAAACAGTCAAACAAAGAAGGAAGTACAATAGATGCTGGTAAGAAACTTTAGAACGAAAAAAAAAAACTTTAGAACGAAATGACAAGTGCAAGTTGAGAATCTTAAAATCATTTGTATTCCCACACTTTTATTTCCTAATAAAATGTAAGAAAAGTTAAAAAAAAAAGAATGCATGAGATCTCAGTGTCCATGAGTAAGATGTGACAGAAGATGCATAACTGTAATAGAAGCACAATGGTTTGCAGACTACATTAGCTGTGTGACCACCTCCTGCAACACTTTGCCAACTCACTCTTAGGGCTCTGAAGGGTGGGCAGCTGAATGTGTCTCCTCAAATAGGCTGCTTAGGGCCTGGGGCTGTGACTCAGCACTAGAGCACTTGCATTGCATGAGTGAGGCCTTGAGCTTCATATCTCTCTCTCTCTCTCTCTCTCTCTCTCTCTCTTTCTCTCTCTCTCTCACACACACACACACACTGCTGCTGCTTTGGCATACTAATAATTTTGAACTATGGCATTTCCCCCTTTTGGTGGGAGACTTCCACAAAGTGCTCAAGACCTGTAGCCCCACCAGCAATTCTCTGCCAGCTGAGCCCACAATTAATGCAAGGGCCTGAGGATGAGTCCTCCAGTTATAGGGCCACCTGGGCCACCCCAGCTGTGCTCCAGGACCTTCAGGACTACACCCTGCACTGATCAGAGGGTGCCAAGAACCAATGCAAGTTGGGTGCATGCTATTGATGTGCCTCTAACTTCCCTACTACCTCCTGGCCTGCTCCAGGCTTTTTGTAAACAACATGGGCAGTGATAGACTTCCTCTGAATCCTCCAGTTCCTGCAGTAGCCTGGACTCCCTGCCAGGTCAATTGAGGGTTCATCTTCCCTTGGAAGATGACTTCCCCATCCTTACCTTGCTAGGGTGCTACCTGAGTGGGGTAGGATCTCCCTGGACTTTGGATTTTCTAAAACAGTCATGTAGAAACCTGACCTCGGGTGAGGCAAGGTGCAAGTGAGGGCCACTGGGGTTCTTCACTTCCGCCTTCTTTTGCAGGAAATGACTGACTGTCCCAGGCAGTTCTTACCCACCTGGCTCTGAAAGTCTGGGCAGCAATGCATAGGCCTGTGTTGACAAGGCATGAGTTTGGGAAGTTGGAAATCAGAAGCAGCGCTGCTGCAGGAGCAAAACTCTTTCAGGAAGGGGGCCCAAGAGATGGTATAGCTGCTAGGGCACTTGCCAGTTCTGATCTCCAAGCCCAGCAGGGTGTGGCTCCAAAACCAAAAAAAAAAAAAATCACAAAGGTAAAGCATGAGAGAAACAGAATGGGCGAGGTGAAAGGTCACCCACAGTTGGCAGCTGCTACAAGAATGTTTGGAGTGGGGTGGAGATAATCCTCCGGGACCAGCTCAGGCAGAAGGCACAGTTTCTGTCCTCACTGGCCCAATGAGATGCTGATTCAGCTTAGAGACAGGAAGGACTGATGTCAGCTGGAGTGTGCATGCGAGGGCTAGAAGTATCCCCACAAAGGCAAGACTTGCAATGGAAGACACTTGAGCTCCAGGTGTTAAAACCTGGAAACCTTTGAGACCTGACAGCCACAAGTCATCACTGACAGTGACAGGAGGGGCTGAAGCATTCATAGAGGTTTGAGCAGTACTAAATGAGGGCTAGGGGGAGTCTGCGGGAGCTAAGGAGTACCCTGTACTGAGAAAGTGACCTGCATGAGCAATAGCAGAGACTCAGAGGATTCAGGGCTGTAGGATGCTGCAGGCTAAAGTGCAGAAAACTCTGCGGTGGACTGACATTTCCTTGGTGAATTTGAGAGTGAAAGGATGGTGCTTGCCAGAGCTCCTTCTGAGGTGCATGGGAAAGAGGAAACTTGGACAGTGCTTCAGGCTTGTTTGAGGGCAGCAGAGGTTTTGAGTCCTCAGAGGCTCTGCTCTCCTCTCTGGGTATCTGTAATGTGAGGGAGCACAGTATTGGCCTTAGAGACTTGCTCTGAAGTGCATGAGTTGGATGTGCCTGCACAGAGTTCACCAGGTAGTTACTAGTCTCAGGAGGCTGAATTAGGCTGTGATGGAAGAGAAATGCTCCTGAATTTATCCTGCAGGAAGAGAGCCCCGGGGTTGCACTTGCTCTCCAGCCTAACACTTGCCCTGTTTTAATTCCAAAATTGAGATAATCAATCAGTGTGTGTGTGGTAGTGGGTGACAAAGCAAACTTGGGGTGACACTGAGACAGGCGTGGATGGTCTCGGGCATTTTTATGGTGGTAAAATTATATCATGCTCATCAAAACCATGCAAGCAAATGCTATTGTAACCACATTGAAAGTAATAAATTAAACAAAACAAAACAAAAACCAACTTATAAAGTTGGTTAAAACAAAGGGAGGTAGGGAAAAGGCAAAGGCGGCTTTCTTTTTCTTCTTTTGGAATCAACCCTGCCCAGCCCTGGCTGGTGGCCTCTGTGCCTGTGACAAGAAGCCTTTTGTTGAAATCCAGGGCACGCGGGCCGGTTTCCTGCCAAATCGCCTTTTATGTCCCAGAGTCCTAGATCTCAGGTGCTCTCAGGTGTTTATAGCTAAACGTTTTAGGCCAGAAGTTGCTGGGGGAGAAGCCAAGGGTTGAAGTGGGGAATGCTGAGGAGGCGAGCAGGTCCAGCAACTGCTTTGAAGCCTTTTCTGGAATCCTCTTTGGCAATCAAATTGGGGGCAAGTCCCCAAGGTGGAGTGAGGGGTTTGAGATATGTAGGTAAGCACTGGAGAACTTTGAGCCCTGACTGGTTGAAGAACTCCTGTATCTGAGCCCCAAACCTCTCCCTCAGAGACACCAATGAAAGCAAAGAACTTTCTGGAAATGATAGTGACTGCAGAGGGTGGTGGAGTGAGTTAGAAAAGGGGCCATGAGCATAGTTAAGCATGGGAAACACTGGACTGGTCTCTTTCCTCGAGATCCCATGAAATGAGTTGGAGGACACTTAAAAATGATGGGACCTGGGGCCAGAGAGATGCACAGTGGTGGGGCATTTGCTTTGCATGCAGCCAATCCTGGAGGGACCCATTTCAGTTCCTGACATTCCATATGGTCCCCCATATGGTCTGCCAGGGGCAATTTATGAGTGCAGAGTCAGGAGTGACCCCTGAGCACCACTGGGTATGGCCCATAAACCAATCAATCAATCAATTTAAAAAATGATGGGACTGTGTGCTGTGGGACCAATGAGCTGAGCTGACCAGGCTCAGACTACTGCAGATGGAGCATATGTGGTCAGCATGCTGCACCTTGCTCTCATGTTATGTCCCCTCCCCCTGTTCATTTCTTCTTTTGGGGCATAGGGAAGATCCCAATCAGCAGTTAGGAAGCCAGAGTCACTCCCACTTATACTTGGTCAACCTTGGGTCATAGTTGGGGGTCATATTTGGTCATACTTGGGTCAGTTATCCAAGCCTGACAATGCATAGATGGGCCCCCAGGATGACTATGGGGTCAGGGAGCTGCTGCATGCCACAGAGCCAACTTGGGTCCCTGTGTTTCACAGTCTGCACCCCTGGCTCCTGAGCTAGCTCTGCACCCCCCTTTATCTCTTTTTTTTCCTCCTAAGTTTTCCCATCAGCTTTCCTATAGATAGACTGTGGAAGAGAAGACATATCTGGAAATGAGGCAGCCATGGAAGCTAAAGAAATTCCCCAGGATGTGCCTTGCACCAACAAGACACACTTTAAGGCAGCCTTTGCCACAGATGGATTATTCCCATTTTACAAGACCTGGACTCGGATGAGACACAGTTTACTTGCCATCTTCATAGCTGTAAAGGTGTAAAATAAGGAACTAAGTCAGGCCCTCATTTCCTTTATACAGGCAGGGGAGAAAGAATACCTTCTTTGAGACTGGGATGATAGTACAGTGCATATGGCCCTTACCTTGCACTTACCAGGTTTGGTTCCTGGTAACACCTATCCTGAGATCCATCAGGAATGATGACTGAGTGCAGAGCCCAGAGTAAGTCTAGAGACTGCTGGGTATTCTCCCTCCCTCCCTCACACACACAAAAAGGTCTTGGGGGTTGAAAGAGTAAATGTAAGATACAGGAGACCAGACATCTCCTTGCCCACACACTGGTTCCTCCAACTTTTCCCTCAATGATCAGAGGCCTCTACTGCCAACATCACATGCACCCCAGACAGTTCCCCACTGTCTCCTGAACAACTGACTTCCCTTGGCTGTCAAAGTTCCACACACAGACTGAAGTTGCTATATAATCCATTAAATCAACAGCACTACTCAGCACAGCAAAGTCACTTTGAAAAGACTATGTTTGCTCTAGGCCACATGGTGATGGTGTGTGGTGGGGTGTGGTAGATATCTGAGGGGCCCAATCTAAACTGTCAGCTCAGACTTGCTGGATCAGTCCCACCCTGGACCTATCTCTTAGGCTGCCAGGTCTAAGTCCAACAGAGGAACAGGAAACAAAGGAAAACTCTCCAGGATGCTGTTTCCACCCTGCCTGGCCTATTCCCCACCCCTTCAGCAAGAAGTCTGCAGCAGTTGCAGATTAGGCCAATTGGGGCCCATTGGGTTCAGGGGCATTGTAGGGCATCTTGAAACTTGGACCTAAGGCTGAGTGTGCATGAACAAATTCCTTCAGTAGCACAAGCAGACTCAGTGAATGCCCAGGATAGGAGGAGAGTGAGGCCTGCTTTGGACACTGGAGTTCATTGCAGGCGAAGCAGAAACATCTGAAAAGACTTGATGGACTGATTTGGGGGATGAGCCTTCAAAAAGCCTTTCCATGCATCTTCAACAACAGCATAGCCATGAGCTTATTTTTTTTTTTTTTTTGGTTTTTGGGTCACACCCGGCAGTGCTCAGGGTTATTCCTGACTCCAGGCTCAGAAATTGCTCCTGGCAGGCACGGGGGACCATATGGGGCGCCGGGACTCGAACCGATGACCTCCTGCATGAAAGGCAAACACCTTACCTCCATGCTATCTCTCCGGCCCCGAGCCTATTCTTTAGGCTGGGACTTTGTAATTCTCCTGACATGTGGTGAGAGCAAAGGGGTGTGTTCCCAAGAGCAACTCCTGGAGAGTAAGGCCACAAAATCCTGCACCTATGGGAATTCAGTATCCCTCAATACCCTCTACCCACTGGAAATTCCCAACATTCCCCTCTCAGAGGAACCAGTTTGCAGGGTGTCTCCAAATATGGGTTATTCCTAATCAGGGCTCCTCACAGGGACAATCCTCTAGAAGAGGAACCCAACCTTCTTAATTTTGTAGTAAGCACTTCTAAATGACCAGGGAGATGGTACAAAAGACTGGAGCACATGCTTTGCAGGAAGCCTGGGTTTGATCCCCAACAGGCCGTGGTCCACTAAGCATCACGGAGCACAAACTGGTTCCCTGTACTGAGCTGGTACTGGTCTCCAAGCACTGTCAAATGTAGCTCCAAAACAAAACAAAACAAAAAACTGACCAGACAGACAGCAGGTAGGGCACTTGCTTGCATGTAGATGACCTGATTTTCAATCTCCAGCACCCTTTATGGTCCCCCAAGATAGGAGTAATACATAAGGACAAAGCCAGGAGCCCCCTTCCCAAAGCAAAAACAAAAAAATACATGCCAAAAAACACCAACCACCTCATATTAAACCAAAACTTATGAAAACCCACCATCAATGGGCCATAAGAAGTAAAATTCCTTCTTGCAGAATTCCTGAACTCAAGGTTTGTAAACTCCACTGTCTTCTCCATTCCCTACTCAGCTCACATGTCCCAATCTGAAATTTGAGCTTTTCATCAAACATGTTTTCTTTTTAGCCTTCCCTATGTTGGTTGATCCCAGAATATTCTTTTCAGCTCCTCAGGTCCCAAGCCATGTAGACATACCTACATCTCTCCAAGGGAAACTCTGTAAACTTGCTTTTCAGCACACGTGGATCTGACCTACCAGCTCCACACACAAGACCAAGCACACCCAGAGCTCATTATGTCAATGGCCCTATTTATTTATTCACTTATTTATTATCAATTCATTTAGTTTGGGTTTTGAGCCACTCCCAGGGTATTCAGGGCTTACTACTGACTCTACTCAGAAATCATACCTGGTGATGCTTGGAGGACTTTATGGTACCTGGGATTGAAGCAGGATTGGTCCATATTCAAAGGAAGCACATTAACCCTTTATCATATCTCTGGTCTGTTTGCTTTCTTTTTAAATGTTAGATCCTTCATATTTCAATAGCTTTTTTCTTTGTGTTTTTGGGCCACAGTCAGCAGCACTTAGGGGTTACTCCTGGCTTTGTACTCAGAAATTACTCCTGGCATGCTCAGGGACCAAATAGGATTCTGGGGACTGAACCTGGGTTGGCTACGGGCAAGGCAAATAACCTACCTGCTGTGTATCACTCTGGGCCCCTCAGCCAACAATTTTTGCTACAAAGGCTTCCCAGCTTACTTTAAGCATTTACAATAACTGCCAAGCCCGGCTCACAACACCTGGCCCTGCTCTCTGACCTTTTCCTTTTTTCCCTTGGCCTAGCTGCTCCTGCCACCCTGGATTCTCTATCTTCCCGGAACACTCCAGGCATGTGCCAACCTCAGGGCCTTGGCACTTGCTCTCTCCTCTGCCTGAAAGCTCTTCCTTCTCCTCCTGTGTCTCTGTAGTTCTTTGTAATAGCTGGAAAACATGTTGACAAATTAGTTTCTAGACTTGAAATTAAAACAGGTTTTATTTAGAAATTCTGAGGAAGGGAAGGAAGAGAATAAAAAATAGAAGAACTCAAGGTTCAGGGGTGAATGGCTAATGTCTGATCTTCTGAAGCCCAAGCCTAGTTACTATAACAAGTATTCAGGGTATAAGGCCCCTGCAATATAAAATATATGTGTTCCTATCTCTATTAGATAAGAACTTATTTGCACACATAAGTTTTCCCCATTTTTAATGTACCAATGCAAAAAGAAACAATGCCACATAGTACTAATGGTGCATATGAGGGTAAAAATAACAAGTCGAAAAATCTCAATATCCTGGTTCTAACATGAACTCGGAGCACAAGAGGGACTTATGTACTTGAATTTTCTACTATACAGATCCAAAAAAGGAATCAGGAAAACTGCCGCTGCATAGGATGCATTTTGGGTCCATTGGTCGAGGGAGGCTGACACTGGTGGTGGGAAGGGCCCTGATTCATTGTATATCTCAAATTTAATTATGAAAGATTCTGTTGATCACAACTGCTTCAATAAAAGAAAAGAAAAAAAAAAGAAATAGAAGGAGGAGCTGGAGCAATAGCACAGTGGTTAGGGCTGACCTGGGGTTGATCCCCAGCATCCCATATTGTCCCTTGACCCTGCCAGGAGTAACTTCTGAGTACTGCCATGTATGGCCCAAAAACAAACAAACAAGCAAAAGAAACAGAAGCAGAAGGAATAATGTCCTCAAGGGAGAACATGGGCTTCTCCAAAGGCAGAGTCCCATACCTGACCCTGCATGAAAGTAGGAAAGTCCACACTCTGAAGAGAAGATGCAGGTGACAGACATGTGCTCAGGTACCATATGTCTAGACAGCACATGTACCTGTACATAAATTCTGGTATGCTGGCCTCTGCAGAAGTGAGAAACAAGATGGAGCCCAATTCTTCTGCTCTTGGCTTCATGACTCAAGTCTAAGGAATAGGATCCAGAAGAAGGATCAGAATATACAGAAAATCCACAAGAATAGGATCAGAAGGCTGGGCCTTCAGACACTGTTGGGAAAGGCCCTTCCTCTTGGTTCACTTCCTCTCGGGAGAGAGGGACGTAGGGCTGGAGGTCCCAGAGAGTCAGGGTTGTGTGATCTGCCAGCCACACTCAGACCTATAGCAGAAGCAGCCCCAGGGTAATTGCTAGAAGGAGCCTCTTAGAGCCTGTGCTGAACTGCTCCCAAATTTCTGACTCTGAGAAATTGAGAGAGAAAAAAAAACAAACCTGTTGTTTAAGCATCTAAGTTCGGGAACAATTGGTGCTGCCACATGGGAATCTGTGCTGCTTTCCTTAGTTCAGTCACCTTCCTGCTACCCTGTTCTTTTGGTCTGTCATCCACGAGAGGCCAATGGAATGGGCATCTCCACGGTCCTTCCTTCTGGGGCTTCTTTTTTGTACAGAACTTCCTGCTTCCTACTCAGTAGATGTCACCTTTCTCAGTGATCTTTCTCATCTCTCCTTACTGAAATAGAAATTCCATTAGGCAGAAGACTTTTTTTTTTTAATGGGATGGGGGAATGTAGAAGGAACTAGTTTGGACCACACCTAAGGTGCTCAGGAATCACTCCTGGTGATACTTGTGGAAATTTGTGGAGTGCTGAGGATTGAACCCTGGTAGCTGTGTACAAGGCAAGTACCTTAATTTCTCTGGCTCCTGACATGATTTTTTTCCCCTTGGTTCTTGGACCTCACCCAGCTAGACTCAGGGGCTATTCCTGGCTCTACACTTAGTAATAATTCCTGCTGAGTTTAGGGCACCATATAGGGTAACAAGGTTGAATCCAAATTAGCCCTATGTAAGCCAAATGCCCTCCCTACCTTACATACTGCCACTCCAGTCCCTCCTAACACTTTTTCTTTGAAGGATCCAATGAAGGCTTATCTTTTATTATGATCAGAGACTAACAAAGGTATTAGATGGTTGTCCTTCAGAAAAGGTTTGCAGTGGCAAAGAGAAGCACCTGAAAGTCTGGGTATATATTTCCCGTATTGATGAATGGTTTCCAAAGTGGTTACTTTCATCCAAAGGGCTCCAGAAGACAAAGTCCAGGCAGCAGATATCCCAAGTGGAGGCTAATCTGATTGTCCTTGGTGGCAGTACATTCAAGTCCGTCATGTGTGGCCAGCCTGCAGTCATGTGGCACCACAGGGACAGCTGTATCAACAGGCCCCTTGCAGGCCCGCACACAACACGGCCAGAGATTGAGTTTCACCCTTGGAGAGGGAGAGGAGGAGGAGGAGGGAAGGAGACGGGGTCTCAGAATAAGAGAGTTGGGGGGCAGGCCTGAGTGGAGAGGGTGAGCAGAGTAGGACGGGAGTTCTTAGAAAGTCCAGGGCTGGCTGTTCTTGTGCAATGGTCACTGCTGCTCATCAGCTGGGTGTCCTGGGAGGACCTTTCAAAGGTGGTAAATCTGACACTGGCCAGGATAGAACCACCCTGGACGCAGCATTTTAGCAGTGTCCTGGGACATAGCAGCTGTACTGTTCCCATGCGCAAATGCCCTGGACCGGAAAAGCCATTTCCTGAGCTGATGGTGCTATGGGTGCTCCGGTGACAGGTGTTCCCAGGAGGAGTGAGGCACGGCCAGGATCTCTGATCCCTACTCATCAGTGGTGAAGGCTACGTTGCATCTTTGGGCTTCAACATCTTCACCTGAAAAATAACTTTTCTATTCTGCCAATCCCTTGCTAGCTCCAACCTCTGTGTCCTAGAGCCTCTTGTTACTCCACCCTGGATTTACGTGTAGATAGGGCATGAATAAAGCTGATGGTTCCTGATGCCTGCCTGTGAGTGAGTCTTCATTACGCCGTTCACCTGGGCCTGGGACCCGCCGGCTGGATGGGGTTGCTGAACCACGTGGCCTGGGATGGCAAAGAGAAATCCACCTCCATCCTTCACCATCCAGCTCCATCGTTAATTATTTAATACAACAACTGGCGTTAATTATTTGATACTACACCTCTTAGTAAAGAACCAGACAAAGTACAAACTCAGAAGCTGGCTGAGAGCAGGGCATCTCAATGTTACTATTATCATTAACAGTATTATCAAGGGTGATAGCTTACCGGTATTTAGGGGCAGAGATCCACAGAGGCCAGGAGCCCACAATGGGAAAGGGGAGCTGGATTGGAGAATCGAGAGCTGGTGCCCTGAAGGCCTCCAGAGTGCCACCAGGCAGAGCGCTACCTCTTGGTGAGCAGTCTATCCAACAGTTCCTATTGATGGGTTGACCAAAGATCTCCATGAGCATGGAGAGGGACTCCAAGAGTCCATCTTTACCTCTTCCCCTCCTAAAAATAGGGAGAGATTCTCCTTTGGATCCTGATAGAAATTAGTGCTATCTATCTATCTATCTATCTATCTATCTATCTATCTATCTATCTATCTATCTATCTTTTTACTAATGCCAATGGCTGCAATTTATCCAGTCTACAGCCCCCCTAATCCCCACACCTCACCCACCGCAGCCCACCTTCCCTCTTTACCTATGTAACCTGGTGAGAGCACCAGGGCAACCAACCGCTCAGCCAGGTATGTGAAGTTATGTGAAGTGTTCACACTCTCCAAAGGTTAATGCAATTAACTCTTGCCAGGCTGCCAGGCGGCAGGCCCAGTGGACCAGAAGCCAGGGAGAAGTGCACAGGGCTGGGGAAGTCCCCGGGGCTCTGGGCGCTGAGCCCTTGACTCACCTTGCCCCTGCCATGCCCTGACCTCTGGGGTGGAAACTGGCGGGTGTCGGGCCCGCGTCACGTGCTCCGCAGGGGCAGGTTACAAATAGCACGGGGATTAGTAAACCCATCTCGAAACTCCCAGTTCAAGGGCAGGGAAAGTTACCAGTTTAATTCCGGCAACGCTCAGGCGCCTTTCTATCCAGAGGCGCTGCGCGGTGCCCGGGAGAGTCCGGCGCCCTAGGTGCAGTGCTTGCAGGAGGTTGAACCGAGTGGAGTCCCTGGTCGGCCGAAACTGGCCACAGAGCCCCAGAGCTCTGACCTCCAGCCTGGAACTAAGAGGACCCCATCTCCTAGCAATTTAATGGAGAGCCTTTCCATGCCTGGTGTCTTCTTCCCTGGTTTGCTGAGAAGCTAGAAGCGGGACGTTGCGCTCAGTCAAACCCCCCAAACCCCAGCAGCAGGAGGCCCCAAGAGGCCTCTGGTCTAGTTGGCACCAAAGTCTACAAGGTGGGGACTCGAGGACCTGCACCCGTGTCCCTGAAGGAGGAGACCGAGGAGGCGCCGCTCTTGCTCTCCTTCTCCCTCCCGAATATTCTGAGGCTTAAGCCCCCCAACTCTTAAGGAAAGTGGCTCCTCTTCGGAGACCGGGATCAAAGTGGGAGCTGCTGGCGCTTTGGAGAGGACGAAGGCGAACTTGAACCCGCCGCGCATCTCCCCCGAAGGGTGCGCATTCATTCATTCATTCCTGGGGCGCACGAGCCGCTGCGGCAGCGCCCGAAGCTGCCCAGGCCTGCGCCCCGAGGCTGCCCCGCGCTGCCCACTCCCTATCTGGGCGCGCCCCGGGCCTCTTCGAAGGACAGCACCCGGCGGCGGCCAGATCCCGCCAGTCTGCCCAGCCCGCCGGGCCCCGCCGGGACCGCCTCTTTCGGTAAATACGGCCGAGGCCCGCCCTCCGCGCGCGGACGCGCAGGTGGAGAGTGCGGTGCGCACCGGGCGGCTCAAGCCGAGACCGCGTGCGGGTCCCAGGTCGGCCAAGAGCGCACCCCCGAGGTCCGCCCTAGGCTCCCGGGGTGCGCTCCGTACTTGCTGGACCAGGATCTTGACCAGGTAAGCGGTTCGAGGGACTGAGGTTTTTTTTTGGTGGCGCCGCAGAGGGGACACCAGCTCTGACTGTCCCTCCTGGAGCCTTGCGTGGATCGGCGCTGGAGCCAGGGACCCCCTCGACTCTCAGCTTGCACGGATCGGGGCCTTTCTGTGGTTGCTCTCTGGGTTCCGAAAACCCACGGTGTTGTGGCTGGTGCAAGAGTTCTTTGCCTCTCTTTGCCCGGATTCCCACGCGCGGACACCAAAGCACGGGTGGTGCCCAGGTGCTGCTGCTGCTGATTTGGAAATTGTGCTTTAGGGGAAGAAGCAATGTTTGGGGGAGGCGGTTGGGGCTTTGGGAAATCAAGTGTCAGTTAGTTTGGCCTTTGGGAAAGATTGGTTTGTGTGTGGTTTGTGTGCGGCGATTTATAGCTTTAGAGAGAGAGACACACACACCTGCTACCCAGACACTCTAGGGATCTGAAGCGTGCCTTCCTTAGTCCACTATTCTGGGCAGAAGAAAAGTTCAAATCTAGTTTTTAATCTTTGTTTATTGGGATATTTGGGGACATGAATTAAGACAGTAGAGGCTTTATGAGTCACTTCAAAGTTGAAGGTATCAATGGACTTCCTGATAGAACTTAATAGCAGAGAAGCACTCTTATCTCTGAAACCAGTAAAAGGGATTATGTAATGATGATTTCCCCCCTCCCCACGAGTGCAGTACTTTGTCTCAGCTCAGTTGCCTCTTCATAAATGTAATTTGTCCAAGTGTCAACTGGAAACTTATTTCCCTTCTCTATTTCCTTCTTTTACCCCAACTGATACTCTCAAGCGTTATTTTTTTCCTGGAAAAGTACTTCCTAGTCAGAGCAGCCATTGGTTTCTTTTCCGTACCCAGCACCATTGGGGAGTTACTCCCACCTTGGCGAGTAGCTGATGGTCAGGTACTTGGCTTCAGTGTTGCTCAGGGGGTCTCCAGGACTATCCTAGTGAACTGGGGACACATATGTGCTGAGGCTTGAACTTGGGGCCTTGTACATGTTCAATATACACTCTTATCACTGGAACTTCACTCTTAACTCTTCTTTGTACTGTTCTGTTTTGTTCGTTTGTTTTTGTGGGGGACTGTACTTGGCATTGCTTAAGGACTACTCCTGGATCATTATTTAAGGGTCATTCTTCCTGGTAGCGTTCAGTGACCATTGAGATGCTGAGGATTGAACTGTGTTTGTCTCACGCAAGACAAACAGTGGTTCTGCTCTCAGAAATCACTCCTGGAAGGCTTGGAGGACCATATGGGACACTGAAGATGGAACCTGGGTCAGCTGCATGCAACGCATATACCCAACCCGCTGTACTATTGCTCAAGCCCCCTGTACTAAATATTTTTTAACTGTATTCCATCTTTTTGGTAGCATAGGGTCACTGCAGGGGATGGTGAACTGGAGATCACTTTTGCACCATGAGAACCAGATTCTTCCTGCCTACCCTTTCAGACCCTCTAATCTTTCCTGGATCAAGCAACTGGGCTCCCAGAATTCAGGTCAGCACAGCCCAGACTGTTTGTTTGAGGACTCAAACACATTTTGAGTAAATTACTGAAACCTCACCAACCCCTGAGTGGTCCTGAGTGCCTTTCCATTCAGTCCAAACAGTTGAGTTTGGGCCATTGATACGGCCTTGGAAAAAAGGCACGAAATGGAAAGTTGCCACACTCTAAAACAGGAAATGGAAAATTAGTTTCAGAACAGAAATGGACAGACCTGGAAATGCTCAGAGCAGCTGTGATGAAATGCAGGCTGCCTATAAATCAGAATTGACCCCCTTTTTTCCCTCCTTTGTCATTGTTTTTTTTTTTTTTCTTTTTCTTTTCTTGGTCCAGGGAAATGATTTCATTAGCCTCCTAATAGGAAAAGTCGAGACTCAGTCATTCTTGTTGTACAGTTTGTGATTGTTTTCCAAAAAGATCTGCTTGAATATCTTCATCAGATCACACATTCAGGAGTTTCTAAATGTCCATTCTCCTGAGTCATAAGCTGTGTTACTGTTTCAGGGCAGCCATTGTCTAAAGTTCCAGTCCTAGTGCGATTTCTGAATCCATCAGCGAGAAGAACAGGGCAGGTCAGGAACACCTGTGCCTACTTTCATCTCTTGGGTTCTGTTTGCAGAGCTATTGAAACAACTGGAGGGAAGGACGCAGGGCCCATCTGGGCTGGCTGCCTCTGGCCATGTCTCCTGCTGCTGCTGCTGCTGCTGCTGAGCTGGATGAGGATCAGCAAGATAGCCGTGTCAGCAAGCTCATTTTCTTCTTCTTCATCTTTGGTGCCATCCTGTTGTGTGTGGGGGTCTTGCTGTCCATCTTCGGGTACCAGGCCTGCCACTACGAGAACCTTCCAGACTGCAGTGTGGTGCTGAAGGTGGCTGGTCCCGCATGTGCTGTGGTGGGCCTCGGGGCTGTGATCCTGGCCCGCTCTCGTGCTCGGCTTCAGCTCCAGGAGAGGAGGCGGCGAGGCATCCAACAGGACCCTGACCGGGCCTTCCTCTGTGGGGAGAGCCGCCAGTTTGCCCAGTGCCTTATCTTTGGGTTTCTGTTCTTGACCAGTGGCATGCTCATCAGCGTCCTGGGCATCTGGGTGCCAGGATGCGGCTCGGCCTGGGAACAGGAATCCATGAATGAGACAGACACTGCTGAGACGGAGCCCCAGATCTGTGGGTTTCTGTCCCTGCAGATCATGGGGCCTTTGGTGGTGCTCGTGGGATTGTGTTTCTTCGTGGTTGCCCATATTAAGAAGAAAAACAACTTGAATGTGGACCATGAAGCCTCCGAAAATGAAGAGAGGCAGGCCCAGAGTACAGAGCCTGTGCAGGTCACAGTGGGTAGGTGGCGCTTTTCATTACAGTGCAGCATGTATAGCAGTGGCCCTACTTCACAGCTTCACTGCACTGCCTGGGCTGTGGCCAACATTCTCTCTCTCTCTCTCTCTCTCTCTCTCTCTCTCTCTCTCTCTCTCTCTCTCTCTCTCTCTCTCTCTCTCTCTCTCCTTCAAATACACACACACACACACACACACTGTGCTGTTGCTACTCTAAATCCCATAGGAATCCTCATACACTTCATTACCCACACACCCACAATAGCAAACACATTAGGATAGTCAGTAGTAACCTTGACAGAGGTTACAGAGCAAATTAAGAGGAAAGGAGGAAAGTGAGAAGCACTGTGCAGAACACCTTGGAACCTCTGGAACCTACTGGATCTGCCAGGGGACCTAGGGTTCACTGTTATTTTATACCTTTTGGAACTTTGCGTACTTGACAGGGGTTCTCATCCTTGGCGGGCACTGCTGGCTGCCCTTGTCCATGTACAATTTTTCTAGATCTCAGTTTGCACAGTTATAGAATGAGCATTGAATTTCTCAGTCCTTCCAGTGTCTGCATCCTGGGATTTCAAGTTGAGTACATCTCATTGCATAATCACCACAAATTTTTAGGCCCCATTTTTATTTTATTTTATTTTATTACAAAAAGTGAAGAGCAGCTATTATGTGATGTTTAAAGGGACCTTAAAAAGTTTGGGAAGTTGGAGTCCAGGGAGATAGTATAGTGGATAGGGTGCTTGTCTTGCATGAGGTTGACCCAGGTTTGATTCTAGGCACCTCACTGAGTCCCCCAAGCCCTGCCAGGAATGATCTGTAAAATATATCTAGAAGTCAGCATGAGTACCAAAAGATGTAGTCCCTAAAAGAAACACAAACAACCAAATGATAGGATTATGTATTATCAGTAATTCTACAGTGAAATAGGGTATAAAAAAACTCTGTGGCCTGCTGGTTGAGAGTGGGCCTTCTGCATGTGGGTCTTTTGCACCTTGTTCTTCATTTCCTGGCCTTCAGCCTCGATGCAAGGCTTGGAAGCAATGGTATAGATCAAGATGAAATGTAGCAACACCAATCTCTCCTTTCTGAGTAGAGTGACTGGAAACTAGTTTTGGTCCCCAGTGTTTGCAGTAGAACTGGATTATGATCTCCCAGAGTCAGACTTTTCAGAACATCTGCGTCTTTGCTTTCACACAGCCAAGGAAAAACCACACTGTTGATCCTGGTTTTATTTGTAAATGTTGTTTCTGACCTTTGAAGGGTTAAAACCTTTGAGCTACAGGATTGGCAAAGGGCAGATTGCATAGTGACAGACTGTGTGTGATTCAAGGGAATTCATTATGAATTTCATCAACATCTTCATCCACTACAGCTCACACTGTCATAGACTCTTGTTACAAAAGTTGAAAGCAAGGCACCAGGATATCAAATGACATGCCCAGGCTCACCAAGTGGTAGAGCCAGTATATGAATTCCAACGTGAGTGCATACAGTACAGTTCACTGGGCACTGGGTCGTGAGCAATTGTCTGACTGAGTTAGCTGTCCTCTTCCCCCTCTAACCTTCTGAGCAGTGTCATTTAACAAAAGCTTCACCCCAGTTTCTAGATATCTCCAGCCCTATGCAGGAGCACATTGGGATATGAGCATCTGATGTTTTTTGAACACCAGACTGCCACTTAGTTGGATGTATTTCAAGTGTGTTGCTTTTTTGGGTCTAGGCATCCTGACTTCCACCTGATGTCTGAAATCACAGTAATGCAGGGACAGGGCCACTCCTGGAGATGCTGTTTTGTTTAAAATCCTTCACACTTAGGGACTGGAGTGATAGTACAGTAGTTAAGGTGCTTGCCTTGACTTGCACGTGGCTGGCTTGGAATTGATCTCAGACACCCCATTTGCTCCCCTGAGCCCTGCTAGAAATTATCCCCGAGTACAGATAGAAGTCAGGTCTGAGTAGTGTTGGGTGTGGAACCAAAAACCAACCAACCAAACAACCAACCAACCAACCAACCAACCAACCAACCAACCAACCAAAAAATCCATTCTACCTATCCCTTTAAATACTACCAAACCTGTGAAAATTTGAAGCCCTTATTCTTTGGTTTTTGAGGGCAGCACTTATATGGAAAGAAATAACACCCTGTTTTGTTTTTAAGCACCATTGTCATGTTGTAGTGGGTTCTACCTTCCAATTGGAAATTGGGGTCGTTTTAGGTTTGAATTTAGCTGAATGACACAGACTGCTCCAACTCACCCCCATAGAGCAGATAATCAAGAAGCCTGAATCCCCACATGGCCTGCTCCACACTAGCTCTGGAACCCCAAGCTGAGGGGCCCCCTGGGAGGTGTCTGCCCCATGTCCACTCATAGGCAGCACTAAGACCAGGTGAAAAAGAAAATATGAGGAATAGGTGTGAGTGCTTTGGGAGCATGTGGACATGGCAGAGAGGTCCCAGAAAAACTGGTGATACTATTTGTTTCACTGTTGTCCTGTTTGTTCAATGGGTGACTGGCTTCCCCACAGACTAATTTCTGCATCTTTTTTCCTAAGGAGTTATTAAAGTGAACTCTCACCCCTAATTCCTCTGCCCTACCTCAGCCTTCCAAAACATTAATTGGGGGCCCTAGACAAGCTTGTGCTTTATCTAATTAAGTGAGTCCATTCTAGCAGATGCAATTTCCATCTCATGATGGTAGAGACAGTGTTGCTACATTTTTTTTAAAATTCTTATTTATTTTTATATTATAATATCTTCACTTAAACACCCTGATTGCAAACATGATTGTAGTTGGGTTTCAGTCATAAAAAGAACACCCCCGCCCCCTTCACCAGTTCAGCATTCCCACCACCAATGTTCCCCATCTCCCTCCTGGGGCTACCAGACAAATCAGTGTCTTGAAAATCAGAGCCATTTGCTGATAGGAAGTGAGGAAGCTCCCCAGTGGGGCTGTGTGGATATAGTGCCAGCTGAAAGGGTAAGTAGGGTTCAGCACTGTTTTCCCCAATGCACAAAAGCCTTCAGCACCTCCTGCATGTGAAGCAGGCACACTGAGGGCCTTTAGTTAGCAAGGGCATTGGCCGAGGTCGGCATCCTTGTTTGTAGCCATTCTGGTGCAGCCATTCTGGACTGGTCACTAGCAACTGGATCCCGAAGACCTAGAGAATCCTGTCCCTGCTTGGGCAAGTGTCAGATCTGGCATGGGGACAGTCACATCACCCCCTTCAGGAAGTCAGGTGCTTTCCCCTTTGTTCAAACACCTCTGTCCAGTGTGTTGCAATCCTCTGGACAGCTCATGTTTTATAATGAAAACTGAGCATGACTTAAAGTGTCTCATCCCTCTTGTCTTCTCCCATGAGTACTAGCATATTTTGGGGTGAACAGTAGCATCAGGAATACAGCTAATCCACCAAGCTTTCAGAATTTGACTTTTTTGTTTGTTTGTTTGTTTGTTTGTTTTTGAGTCACACTTGGCAGTGCTCAGGGGTCACTCTTGGCTCCATGCTCAGAAATCACTCCTGGCAGGCATGGGGGATCCTATGGGATGCCAGGATTTGAACCACCATCCTTCTGCATGAAAGACAAATACCTTACCTCCATGCTATTTCGCCGCCCCCCCCCCTTTTTTTTATAAAGTTTGTAGGAAAGGTAGAGGAGACTTGATAGGAGCATAAGGTACAACAATGGTAGGGATAAAGAATGGCTATTCTGTGCTGTTTTGTCTTTTGCCCAGAGATGGAACTGTATATAAAGATCACATCACTTTCTCCAACAGTGGATTCTCAAGCCCAGTCCCCCATGCAAAGCAAGTGCTCTGAGCTGGGCTGGGCCACACTCCCCACCCCTTCAATGACAAACTTTCTTTTATAAATTTTGACTTTTGGTTTTGAGCCACACCTGTGAGTAATCAGAGCCCTATGCTTGGGAATCACTTTCTGTAGTTGTTGAGGACCAGGGGGTAGCAGACATAGAACACTGGACTCCTGCATGTAATGTATGTATTCCAGTCATTTTTGTCATCTCCCCAGCCAACCAGTGAACTTTTGATAAATTAAAATGTTAAGTGGAGGGACAGGAGTTATAGTACAGCAGGTAGGGCACTTGTCTTGCATGTAGCTGGCACAGGTTTGATCCCCGGCATCTCATATGGTCCCCTGATCCTGCCAGGAATTCTTTCTGAGTGCAGAGCCAGGAATTAACTCTTAGTACTGCAAGGTGTAACCCAAGTAAACAAAAACAAAACAAACAAAATTTAAACTATAAATGGGAAGAGCTTTGTTGTCAGGAGACAACCCAGAATAGGCCAGGCAACATACTAGATGCTTTACAGAAATGCTTTAACTCAAGCTTACTATAAAATAGTGGTCCAATGAAAACATGGTGGTTGACTACATGAAACATCAAAGTTATCATTTAATTTTTAAATAAAATTTAAATTTAATTAATTGATTTAATTTTAAAATTAAAATTAAATTAAATTAATTTTAAAGAAAACAGGTAGGAAATACAACCAGTAGCCCTAGAAGATAGTTTGGGTTATTTCTGAGATGCTCAGCCAGGTGGTCTGGTGATCAAACTTTCCTGTGCTTAGAGGTTTTCAGGGTTCAACCCAGGAGTGTTCAGGGGGCCAAACAGTGCCAGGGATCTACTCAGGACCTAGCACATGGTAGGCTCAAGCTCTAGGAATTGAACCATCTTGCTGGCTTCATGGGACTATTTTATTTTTTTCTGGCCTTGTATTTTTCTTTCCACAAACATGAAGTCGGACATTGTATTAAAAAACCTCCAATTCCTTGGGCCAGAGTGGTGGCACAGCAGTAGGGCATTTGCCTTGCTAGCAGCTAACCTAGGATAAACCACTGTTCAATCCCCTGGCATCCCATATGGTCCCCCAAGTCAGGAGCAATTTCTTAGTGCATAGCCAGGAGTAACCCCTGAGCATCACCGGTTGTGGCCCCAAAACAAATAAAAAACTTCTCCAATTCCTTTTAATGATAAAATGACAGAAATTAATATATGATTTATGATGTAAATTTTTACTTACAGATTCTTTCAACACATATAGCCAGTAAAGTAACATATGTATGTAAGTATGTATATACACATATATGTATATATGTGCATACACACAATGACTTAAAATTATGCATCCAGGACAGAGATATAGTACTGGGTTTGAAGGTACTTTCCTGGCACGTGGCAGCTTACCAAAATTCAATTCCTAATACTGTATATGGCCTTCTAAGCATAGCCAGAAGTGATTCCTGAGCGTAGAGCCCAGAGCACTTGCCAAGTGTGGCCCCCAAAATAATCTGTATGCTTGTAGCTATGAAACACCTCAGAATTTTGTTGTAATGTCAGCTCACTAGAATTATAGGAAATTTGATGGGAAAGTTATATAGTAATCTACCAAACTCAGTGAGCCTAAACAGTAGCACAGAAGGCTCAACTAATTCTAATCCTAGCCGAGTAAGTCCTTAGACACTGACTTTAGTAACCCTTTCATGGAACTGTTTTTAAGTGAATTGTGGCATTTAGTACATTCACAATTTTGTGCAATCATCACCACTATAAATTATCAGGGTTTTTTTTTTTTGTGGGGTGGGGTGTTAGAGCTGTGCTCAGGGGTTACTCCTGACTCTGAACTAAGAAATTACTCCTGGCAGCCTTGGGAACCATATGGGATGCTGCGGATTGAACCTGAAGCAGCTACATGCAAGGCAAACACCCTACTCACTGTGCTATTGCTCCAGCCCCTCCCAGGACCTTTTATCATTCCATTCTGAAACTCAGTTCTCACTGAATAATAATTGCAGTTCTTCTTATCCCTGACCCCTAGAAATCTTTACCTCTGTCTCTCTAAAACGTATGGACCTTTATGTTGGTGGGCCAAATAGGAAATAGAAATACTTTCCTTTGGGTAACTTACTGATGTTTGTTGGTCGTTTGTTTCAATTTGATGTCATGTTTTTGTAGGTGATGCAGTGATAATATTTCCCCCACCTCCACCACCTTACTTTCCTGAATCTTCAGCTTCTGCCAGAACTCCAAGTTCAGGGGCTAACAGCTCACTTCCAAGTGAAAACCCACCTTCGTATTACAGTATTTTTAACTACGGGTAAGGCTCTTGGTTTGATCTTCCGGAGCAGGCATGTTCAACCTATGTCTGGGCCTGCATCTAGGTCACTTTCCCTTTAAGGTGGTTTGGGAGCCAGTTCAGAGTCTGAGCATCTTCTGCTGACAGTATGTCAGAAATATTGTTTTACCCTTCTCAGCACCTTGCAGGAAACAAGTTAAAGATGTTGTGAGTGCCTTTGTTGCTGTTATTGTTTGATTTTATTTTTGGATGGTTCTTCATGATGCTCAGATGTTACTCTTGGCTCTACACTAAGGAATCACTCCTGGCGGTACTCAGGGGACCATAAAGGATGCCAAATGCAAGACAAGTGCCCTACCCACTGTATGATCTACCTGGCCCTAGATGACGCAAGTGTTGTGGAGATTTATACAAAGCCTTCTGGGATGTTTTTATGAATTTATAGCAAGAATTAGTCTCAAAATGGCCTTTCTTTGGGGGGTTGGAGGCACTGGGGTGAGGGGGTGGATTACACCCAGCAGGGCTCAAGTGCTTTTACTGGCTCCGTGCTCAGGGATCATTCCTAGTGGTGCTCATGCATTGCCAGAGAGCAAACCAAGGTCAGCCCTACAGAAGGCAAGTGCCTTAACCCCTGTACTATTTCTCCAGGCCTGGAACAGAAATGGTAAGGCAAACATTACTTAAAATCTTCATCTGTCTACAAATGAAATATGACTAGAGATAATGGGGGCCAGAATGATATAGGAAACTTGCCATGCACATCTCCAACATGGGTTCCATTCCTGGTGCTCCATATAGATCCCCCAAACCTGCCAGGAGTGATCTCTGAGCTCAGAGTCAAGAGTAAACTCTGAGCATAGCTAGGTATGGTCCAAATCTTTCACACTAATTAAGAAGTTATTATAGAGATGCTAAATTGAATGTAATTAATAAGTCAGTAATGATCATTTTAAGTGATTTTTAAAAAAATTTCTTTCTTTTCTTTTTTAATTGGGTGTGTGTGGGGTGTGTGCAGGGGCTGGACCACACCTGACTCTGCTCAGTAGTTACTCTAGGTGGTGCCCAAGATTGTTTGGCAAGGGGGCAAGGCACTTGCCTTCCTCTTGTTCTCTCTGACCCTTAGCCTCAGAATGTATTTGTTTTGTTTGTTCATTTGTTTGTGTGGGGACATACCTGGCAGTATTTAGGGGTTAATTCTGGCTCTGTATTCAGGATCATTTTTGGTGGTACTCTGGGAACCATATGGGATGCCAGGAATTGATCCTGGGTCAGCTGCGTGCAAGGCTAGTGTACTTGCTGTTCTATTGCTCTAGTGCGGCTTCAGAATGTTTAACAATTTGTCAGCCAGACTGTCCTAGAGCAGGGCTCTGAGTTCCTGCACTCCAGCCCCTGCTCTGCTAGGCTGTGCAGTCGAAGTTGGACAGTATGGATAGCTGAGGATGTAGGACACTTTGATCAGACACAGAAAGGGTGGTTGTTTAGATGGAGACTGCTCAGATCAGGCTGTAGCTTGAGCTCAATAGCTGGGCTTTGTCTCCCAGCGAACTTACTCCTCAGCCCCTCAGAATGATGCCAGGAAATATAAGACCCACACCTTTGTCCCTTACCCTTCCTAAGTATTTCTTATTGGAGGCCTCTTTGGGTTCCACTGAACATGCAACATCTAAGGGCAGAGGGGTGTAAGTGATACTTGGGGAGATAGAGCAGTGGTGAGTGGCCAACTCATAGCTGGAGGGAACAGGGAACTAAATAAAGGATGTGGGTTAGAAATTGGAGTGTGGGCGGGGATCTGACTGAAAGTGCAGTGTCAGGGTGAGTAACAGGCTCAGTGGCACAGTGGAATGTCCCTGCAGGAGGATGAGGAGGGGCTCGGGAAACAGGAACTAGGTATAAAAGCCTGTTCCTCAAGTGCAGGGGAGTGAGGTGTGAATCTTGCTGGGTCTGGGAAAGAGATGAGATTCCAGGAGGTGGGAAGAGTGAGAGGAGAGAGAGAAAAGAGAGGAAGAAAAAGAGAGAGAGAGGGGCTGGCATGGTGGCGCTAGAGGCAAAGTGTCTGCCTTGCCAGTGCTAGCCTAGGACCGCGGTTCGATCCCGGCGTCCCATATGGTCCCCCAAGCCAGGAGTAACCCCTGAGCGTTACCGGGTATGGCCCAAAAACCAAAAGAGAGAGAGAGAGAGAGAGAGAGAGAGAGAGAGAGAGAGAGAGAGAGAGAGAGAGAGAGAGAGAGAGAGAGAGAGAGAGAGAAGGAAGAGAAGATAGAGGAGAGAGCAAGGAAAGAGTGGAGAGAGAGAAGAGAGAGAGGGAAGAGAGAGAGATCATAGAAAGTGGGGGATGAGGAGGAGCAGGGTGAGAAAAGGTTCTGGAGCTTTCCCCAATGGGCCATCAGGGTGAAGGAAGTGAATGAAAATCTCACCAGGCAAAGTGAGAAGAATAAAGCTGGCATCAGGGGAAACCACCTTTCAAGATGTTGAAGCGGTCAGGGAAATGGCTCAGCAGCTGACCATACACGTGTGAGGACCTGGTCTCCAATCTGGCACCGCAAAAGAGAAGAAGTTTACAGCCAAGGGTTCAATAGGCTGAGCACATTCAGAAGGCCCTGGGTTCTATCTCCAGTGCCACTAGTCATGAACCCATCCCCAGACCTGGGAGTAGCCCTGTGCTACTAGGAATAGCTCTCCTGCAAACTTCCTCCCCAAGAGATGTTGAATCATGTTGCACTGTTGTAATTTTAATTTTGTTTTTTTTTTCATGTGTGTGTGTGTGTGTGTGTGTGTGTGTGTGTGTGTGTGTGTGTGTGTGTGTGTGACACCCAGTGGTGCTCAGGGGTGACTCCTGGCTCTATGCTCAGAAATTGCTCCTGGCAGGCTTGGGGGACCATAAGGATATGCTAGGATAACTACCATCCTTCTGCATGCAAGGCAAACACCCTACCTCCATGCTATCTCTCTGGCCCCTAATTTTGTTTCTTAATGTGAGGTGGTGGGTTTGAGTCATACCCAGTAGTGCTCAGGGACTACTCCTGCTAGTTCTTAGGGGTCACTTCTGGCTCCTGGTGGTGAGTGAGGGACCATGTGCAGTGCTAGATACCAAATTAGGATCAACCAAACATCCAAACCCTGTACTGTCTCTCCAGCCACCTGTGCTTTGTAAGAGCCACTCTCATTGGTGCTTGGAGTTTTGATGGGGCACCTCAGCAGGGTTCAGTCCAGTTGATCCAGTGGGACTCAGAATATAATAGTTATACTTAGTGGTACTAGTGGCAGAGGGTTCAGAGAATATTGGGGGTCAAACTCAGAGTCTGACAGCTGCTGTCTCCCCACTGTGTACTCTGTTCCCATTGTGTGCTATGAGCTATCTCCCACTGTGTGATGTGGACAAAGGAACAGTTTGGGCATAGTTTGGTTCTGTTTGTGAAACTCTCTACTTTTGTCTCTGACTTCTGGGAATTTCATAGAATATATTCATACCTGTCAGCTTAAAAAGCTGTTTCTGCTGCAGACTCTGATGTCTGTGACAGACTTGGTTTTCCTGGCAAGAGCTCCTGTCCTCAGGACTAGGTGCTTAATAGCCCCACTTTACAGGCGAGGGAACTGAGGCTGAAGGCATTAAGGTTGTAACAACCAAGATGGCCCCAGGAGAAAATGTGGAATTTCTGTGGGGCTGCCTGGTGAAGACTCCTCCCCTCACCCCCGTGCCTTCCTGTCTCTCTTCATTTTGATTTCGTGTTTTAATTTTTTCTTTTATGTCCTTTGTGTTAGTTATCTTAGAAGACTAGCAAAAGACACACTCTGTGTGCATCTGTACATATGTGTGTTCATGTGTGTATGTGGGGGTACTTGGTTGTGTGTTTGGGGGATGGTGTGTGCACATGTGTTTTGTGTGTGCGTGTGCGTTCTGCAGATCATCTGTGCAGTAACACTTCCTGTCTTTTCAATATAAGGGAAATGGGGCTGGAGAGAGAGTGCAGGGCTTAAGGCACTTGACTTGAGCACAGTTAACCCTGCATCCAACACCACAATGCTCCTAGAGCCTTGTCAGGAGTGATTCCTGAGCCCACAGCCAGAAGGAAACCCTGAGTGTCATCTGATGTGGCTACCGAAGTCCCTAAAATATCCTAATAAGGGGGACAATGACACAATGAGATTACCTTAAGGTCACAGTCAGCTCTGAGAAAAGTAAGAGACATAGAACTGAAACAGAACTGTAAGTGCTGAAGATGAGGGATCTTAGATCTCAAGTGCTCCTAAGTGTATCTAACTTGACATCTGAAGAGCTAGTTGTTCTTTCTTGCTCCTCCCAGTCACCTGTTTCTCTCCTTCATACAGGACACCGATGCCTGAGGGCCAGGGTGCATTCTCAGAGCGAGAGCGAGACTCCATCTACACCATTTCTGGGCCTGCTTTGTTTTCCGAGACCTCACACACATCACACCTCTCTTTGGAACTGCCTCCCCAATATGAGGAGAAAGAAACTGCCACCTCGTCTTCGTCTCCATCTTCCCGCCCTTCCCCTCCATGACTGAGGGACTCCAGTTCAATTTTATATGTAATAGATCACTGTTTTATTTAACTTTTTTTTTTAATAAAAATAGTGAAGAGCACAGACTGTGTGAGTTCCTGGTACATCACGACGTTGGTCAGGAGCTCCCAAAAGGGGCTATTAGTTCCTTTGGACAGGGAGAGACTGAGGGAGCGGCTGTGGGTCTTAGAACTTCAGCCAGTGGATGAGATCTTTGCTGTGGGTGGGGAGAAATAGGCTCAGAGAAGCAATTAACATAGCCAAGGTCTCATCCCTTCAAAAGGGCGAGGCTGGGTTTTGGATCTATCCTGGTGGTTTCTGAGAGCTCTGGTTCTCAGCCAGTGCTGTCAAAGGGCAGCCTGGAGGTTAATCTTTAACTCTTCTGTTTTCAATGTTAATTGCTCCTGTGTAGAGAAAGGAGCTGACTTTCCCAACCTATGAGATATTCCTCTTTTCCTTCATTTTCCTTTCTTTCTCCCTGTGGCCCTCTTTTTCTCTTTCTCTTTTCTTTTTTGTTATGTAGTTTGGGTCACATACAACAGTGCTCAGGGCTTACTCTTGGCTCTGTCTCAAGGATCACTCCTAGTGGGGTTCAGGGGACCATATATGATGCCAAGGATTAAACCCAGGTTGGCTACATGCAAAGCAAATGCCTTAAGCTCTGTACTATGGCTCCAGCTCCTGTTACTTTTTTTTTTTTTTTTTTTTTTTTTTTTTTTGGTTTTTGGGTCTCACCCGGCAGTGCTCAGGGGTTACTCCTGGCTCCACGCTCAGAAATCGCTCCTGGCAGGCTCGGGGGACCATATGGGACGCCGGGATTCGAACCGATGACCTTCTGCATGAGAGGTAAACGCCTTACCTCCATGCTATCTCTCCGGCCCCTCCTGTTACTTTTCTTTTTCATTTTTTGTTTTGAAAGAATAGGCCAGGGAGCCTTTCCCTACCAGCACACCTCTATCCCAAGGTCTTTGCAGAACAACACTTTCTGTGAAGCTGTTTCTTGGAATGTGCTGAGAATGCTGCTCCCTGAGTGATGGAAATTGTAGCAGTGCTCAGCTGTTTCCCACCAAATTTCACAGTGATGAAGCCATCACTGAGTGGGATCTTTGGTCAGCTTGGTCGCAATGGGAGTTTACTTGAATCTGGATGAGAACTTTAAGGAATAATAGCTAAGGCTTAGCAGTTGTATCTGGAAGATTGACTTTTAGAATAGTAAATCTATAGTAGTAATATCTTGGACAATTAAATTTGATGTAGCAAAAATGTGAGTTTTTATGCCTCTTACACAAACTACAATCACCTGAAAGCAGAACTGTAAGTGTGTTCATGTTTCACGAGTTTAACTGAAGTAGTGATTGATTTCATGAGACTTGGCACAGATAAATCAGGGGTAGAAGTCTGTACTGTCCGCTTGAAAATTTGTTTCTAAATAAGACAGTTATTTTATAAATTACTCCTAAAATTCTACAGCCCATACCCCAGCCCCAGATAATTATTCACATTTTAAAATTAGAACAAATGGGGGGCTGGAGCCGTGGCGCAAGCGGTAAGGCATCTGCCTAGCATGCGCTAACCTACTAACCTAAATCAGACCTCGGTTCTATCCCCTGGCATCCCATGTGGTCCCCAAGCCAGGGGCGATTCTGAGCGCATGGTCAGGAGTGGCCCCTGAGTGTCACCAGGTGTGGCCCAAAAACAAAAACAAGAACAAATATATATATATATTTATATATATATTTATATATATATTTATATAGAACAAATTGTAGCCTATCACCACTACCTTTTAGAGGCCGCTTTATTTCTTTTTAATAAGCTGAAACTTCTAGGTAAAATTAATATTAAACATTTCTGAGTTCTCATCAATAATTAGGACCCTTTTTACTTTTTCAAAGGTGGGGGTTTGAAACTTGGTACCTGACATACAAATAAAGTTAAGTAAAGCAGAAATGCCTCCTTATTAGACAAATGAGTGGTTGGTTCTCAGTGTCCTGTGTGGTTTCCGGTTGTCAGCAGCAGTGCTGAGAACAGCGATGATCCCAGATGGGACCTGAACCTGAGAATGTGATATGAAGTGAACTGGAGCAACAGGCTCCAGAAAGTTGTTGCATCCCAGGAAGAGGCTCTCAAGACTGTTTGCAGCTTTTGAAACTCAACAGACTTCTAATCTATTGACATGCTTTGAACTAAAATTCATGCAACATAAAGTTAGCCATCTTATTTTAATGCTTTTTCTTGTGCTGAGGGTCATTCCCAGGATGTCCTCAGGGATCACCAGAGCTACACACAGTATAGAGGGCAAAGGGGTAATATACAGTGTTGAAGAGTGAATCCAGGACCTCATTTATGAGGGACGTGCTTTACTACTGAGCTTCACTCCAGCTTCTCAAATTAATCATTTTTTCCCCTTTTGTTTTGTTTTGTTTTAGGCCACACCCAGTGGTGCTCAGGGGTTACACCTTGCTCTGTGCTTAGGAATCACTCCTGGCTCGGGAGACCATCTGGGATGCCAGGGATCGAGCCTGCATCATCCTGGGTCAGCCGCTTACAAAGCAAACGCCCTACTGCTGTGCTACCACTCTGGTCCTCTCTCAAGTTAATCATTTTAAAACAAACAGTTTAATAGAATTTAGTATGTTCACCTCTAATTCCAAAATGTTTTCCTCAAAAAAAAAATCCTAAATTAAAAGAAGGAGGGTAGGGAGCTTATGTCTGAGCTGGGACTGATCCCAGGCACCACATATAGTTCCCTTAATCCAGGGGTCTCAAACTCAATTTACCTAGGGGCCGCAGGAGGCAAAGTCAGGGTGAGGCAGGGCCGCATAAGTGATTTCGCTTACCGAATATTCGCAACAAAAATCGCATTACTAAGAAAAAATTTGTAAAAAATCGCATCAAACATTTGCATACCCCGAACGGAACTGCTCGGGGTATGCGAATGTTTAATGCGATTTTTTTTCTTACTAATGCGATTTTTATTGCGATTATTTGGTAAACGAATAATCGCGAATACTGCGATATTTGAAGGCCAACCGCGGGCCACAAAATGTTGTACGGAGGGCAGCAAACGGCCCACGGGCTGCAAGTTTGAGACCCCTGCCTTAAGCCTACCAGGAGTGATCCCTAATTACAGAGCCAGGATTCAGCCCTGAGCACTGCCAGGTATAACCCCCCCCCCCAAACAACAAAAACAACAACAAAACCTAGACTAGTCACTTCTCTTTTCCACTCTATACCCACCTTTTTTTTTTTTTCCAGACACTGTAAACTGCTTCTTCACTTATCATAGTCTCTCCTTGAGCCACAGTTTGCTTTCTGTGGTTTTGTAAACTTGAAAGTCTGGTTCCTCTTAAAGGCCAATTAATCCAGAGATAGGTGATGGATTGAGAAAGAGCCTGATTGGCAATGAACTGGTAAGGGAGAACGTGGACTTATGTCCTCAGAGTAACTATCTTTTTTGCACAATAAAGAGAAGCAATTTTTTATTTTGGGTTTACACCCAGCAGTTCTCAGGGGCAGTTTTCATCTTTGAGCTAAGAAGTGATCCCCTAGTTGTGCTTAGGGGATGTGATGCCAGAAGTCAAATAGGCATCAGTCACATACAAGGAACAAGTGTCTTGCTCTCTGTACTGTTTCTCTGGACTCTAGACTAACTTTTATTATAACATTGTTATTTGCCACGTTGTTCATAATACAGTCATTTCAGGTATTAATTGTCCTAACACCAATCCCCCCCACCAGTATGACCATCACTTCACCAGTATCCCCAGTCATTCATCCACCACCATAACCTGCCTCCATAAAGGCACAAACGACTTTACTTCATATTGATTGTTACAACACAAAGGCAACTGGAACGATCAAATCTTAGATCAACACAGGCCAATTTGAAATGATTGTTACAACTCTCCATGGTATTACTAAAGTCAGTGTCTAAGGATTTACTGAGCTGTGGTTTGGTGCTTCACAAACCCTGTGCTACTGGTTATACTCACTAAGGTGGGTAGAGTGCATGTAACTTTTCATCAGATTTACTGTGTTACTACTGTGCTTACACTGTAAGATATGAAGTAGTAGCTGCACTGTCCAGGATATAGATCTAAAATAAATTAGGTGGCTAGAAAGTTTGATAAGGTTAAGTGATAGAGCTGGACTTTTTTGTTAGAGGGTTTTGACAAAAAGTATCAAGGGGCTGGAAGTTGGGCAGGGTATCTGGGTTAGTTGGGGAGTGTTGGGACTGAGGTTGCATTTGTATCATCCATACGGGTGGTGTAGGGTTGCTGTAGTTTATGCCTAAAGGGGAATATGCACCTCCCTTTTTTCTCAGACGATCATAGAGGTATCAACACAAATTGAGTTACCTGAGAAGTATCAGCAACTATCTTTGATTCTAGGTGTTGAGAGAGGTCAAGACTGGGCTTGATTCTCTGAGTGCATTTATGATGTTTGTCAAGATGTGGCAGAGTATGGGAGAAAGTTGGTTGGTTTGACCTGGACAATTCTTGAGATTATCCAAGTGGTCAACAGAATGAGAAGGGTCCCTTGTTTTGCCTACAGGTTCCTGGACATAGGAAACCCTGGTTCTTGAGACTCTAGTGAAGGAGTCTGTGCAAAGGAGAGAAAAGATGGGAAGCAAGTTGAAGGGCAGAAAGGAAGCAGGAGGGGAGAAGATCCTCTAATGCAGGGGTCTTCAAACTATGACCCGCGGGCCACATGCGGCTCGCAGAGGAGTTTGATCTGGCCCGCTAGCAGTGAGCGCTGTTTGGTTGCCAAGATACCTGCCAGCATATACACTCAGTGTCTCGGTTTCTCAGGGATGACGTCAACCGCCTCCGCCCACGGCATGTTGTGTGCTGGGAGGGTGGGCATGAGGGCAGTGTTGAGAGGAACACTGATGCGCCCTTGTGCCTGGCGCTTGGCGCAAGCGTTGCTAATGACATCACTGGAGGGCACCGGACATGGTGTGGCAAGGAGTACCACATGTGGGTGAGTATATGATGTAAAAAGGTGCTTGATCCACCCCCAGGCAACGTGGTGTCTGTGTGCTGTGCCTGCCTGTCAGTGAGGTTTTCCTCCACTCCCTCCACTGGCAAAGGTCAGTCAAAAGTGCCATAGAAATAAATTTTTGCCACAGCCCAATTGGGCTGTGGGTGACTCATATGAAAATTCCCCCTTGGGGGTGGTTAGGCGTTCAGTGCTGAAATCAGAGTTAGGGGGTTTGGTTGGGAGGTTAGGGGTTCGGTGCTGAATTGCCCATGTGGAAAATTAGGGGTTCGATGCTGAAGCATTTTAAAGGGGATACATTCAAAAAAAATTTTTTTTGGGGGGTCACATCTGGCATTGCTCAGGGGTTACTCCTGGCTCTATGCTCAGAAATCGCTCCCGGCAGGCTCGGGGGACCATATGGGATGCCGGGATTCGAACCACTGTCTTTCTGCATGAAAGGCAAACGCCTTACCTCCATGCTATCTCTCCGGTCCCTACATTCAAAATTCTATATGCAGATTCCAAACATATCAATTTGGGCATTATATAGGGAGATATAACTGAACTATCAGGGACTGAGCTGGTTTGCTTAGAAAAGGGGTAAGTGTTCACATCAGGGACTAATGGGGGTTCATACACTGTGTGTATATATACACACATATTTGTATTTCACTAATATCAGTTTGGAATCCCTAGGAAACAATGATGTCAAGAAAAAGAAAAATTGACAGCGAGTGTAGGATATTCAAAGAACAGTGGACTTACGATTACTTTTTTATGCGGTACAAAGAAAAAGCTGTGTGTCTGATATGCCAGAATATAGTTGCTGTGTTCAAAGAATACAATTTGCAATGCCACTATCAAATAACATAAAGATAAATATGATTGTTTGGTTGAAGAAGTGAGAAAAGATAAAATATTACAACTGAAACATACACTGACGACTCAGAAAACTACTTTTGTGAAGCAGAAGCAGTTAAATACTTCCTCACTGCGGGCAAGTTTTCAAGTTGCCAAGCTAATAACGCGCAATGGCAAACCATTTTGCGGAGGGAGAATTTGTTAAAGAATGACTTATTTCTGTTGCCAAAGAGATGTGTCCAGAGAAGGCCAATTTATTTAGTACAGTGAGCCTTTCAGGAGTTACAATGACACAAAGGATTAAAGAAATGGGAGAAAATTTGCTGCACCATTTGCAAAACTGCAAAGAAACTTTGCTATTTTTCCTTGGCACTCGATGAAAGCAATGATGTTTGTGATTCTGCCCAACTTCTCATTTATATGCGTGCGACAAATGAGTATTTTGAAGTTACAGAAGAGCTTGCTGCACTGCAAAGTATCAAAGGTACAACCACAGGAGTGGATATATTTGAAAAGATTTGCCAAACTGTGAATGGTTTGGAGCTGGACTGGGTTAAACTAGTCAGTGTAACAACTGATGGTGCTCCTAGCATGGTGGGGTCTAAGAGAGGAGTAATTGCTCACATTACACAAGAGATGGACAAACATAACCATCCTCATCCAATTGCCATACACTGCCTCACCCACCAACAAGCGCTGTGTTGTAAATCACTTAAGTGGGACTCTGTTATAAAAATTGTGGTATCTTGTGTCAATTACATTAGAACTCATGCACTAAACCACAGACAATTTCAGGAATTTCTATCTGCGGTAAATGTTGCCCATGAAGATGTTCTGTACCACACAGAAGTCCATTGGCTGAGTAGAGGGAGAGTTTTGAAATGTTTCTATGACATACTTCCGCAGATTACAGCTTTTCTATTTTCAAAGAGCCAAGAAGTACCAGAGCTCAATGATGCAAAATGGAAATGGCACCTTGCCTTTCTGACAGATATAACAGAGCTACTCAACAGTTTCAATCTGCAACTTTAAGGCAAGGGGAAGCTCATCTGTGATATGGCATCACATGTGAAAGCATTTGAAGTAAAATTAGGCCTTCTCATCAAACAAGTACAGGAGGAAAACTTCAGTCATCTCCCAACAACTCAAAACCTGTCAGTGGACAAACCATTGGTTGCATTCCTAAAGGAAACATGTCTGGCGTCACTAGAATTGTTGCAAAAGGAGTTTCAATTTAGATTCAAAGAGCTTCATCTCCATGAACAGGACATACAGCTTTTTCGTAACCCATTTTCTGTTGAGATTGAAAATGTCCTTACAATTTACCAAATGGAACTGGCTGAACTGCAGAATTGTGACTCTCTGAAAGATGCATTTAAGTCAAGTAACCTTTTGAATTTCTATGCATCTCTCCCCTCTGAGACATATCCAAATATCAGGAACCATGCACTCAAAATGGTAACCATCTTTGGTAGCACTTATGCCTGTGAACAGACTTTTTCAGGAATGAAACATCTGAAATCTCCAACCAGATCAAGATTAACTGGTGCCCACTTGCATCACTTGTTACGGCTGGCAGTGACAAATATGGAACCGGACATTGACCATCTCATTAGCCAAAAGCAGGCTCACAGTTCCCATTAAAATACTGGTGTGTGATCTGTTTATTTATAAATGGTTTTCATTTTATTTATATAAGATATGTGCAATGTGAGTAGGAATTAGTAGCTCATATAGTCCAGCCCTCCAGCTCTCTAAGGGACCGTAATCCGGACCCCACTTTAAAAAGTTTGAAGACCCCTGCTCTAATGGTTCCTACCGAACTTTGTCAGCTTCCTGGGATTCCTACAGCAGCATATCTAAGTACCCCAGTAGGAACCCCAAGTGAAGCACTTGGGTGCAGCTTTCCTTTATAAGGCAAATTCCTGCTTGGTGAAAGCATGAGGCTGCAGAATTATCTAGTTCTGTATGTAGGAGGCTGTCCTCAGCCCCCCTAGTGCCCTCAGTATGATTTCACCCTTCTCTCTTTGATAAGGCAGAGTGGCTAGCAGCAATTGGATGAGAAAAGGGGGTAGACAATTCTTTCACCACTGAAGGTACTCCTGGAGATTGCTCAGTATTATGGGGGCTGGAAGTTGGTCATGGTGTCTGGATTTGTGAAGGAAGGGTAGATAAGATATTATTGATGTTGTATCTTTCCCATTTGTAGGCTGTTTCCTGAAAAGCCTTTGCATTAGGTGAAGGGAGAGGAGGAGATGTTGTAGGCTCTGAATCATGGGGGTGGTGAAAGAATTGACTAAGAGAGCAACACATTGTAGGCAGAGCAAAGTGAGTAGATTAAAACAGTACGTTGATCAAAGTTACACAGAGGAGGCCTCTGTAAAGAACCACTAAGCATAGTTTTGGAGATTCTCTTACTCTGTGTGTCTCTGGGATGCTTAGGCAGGAAGCTTCTATTTTTTGATAGATGACTTAACTTTTGAGAGATGAGTGAGCAAAAGTGTAGTTCATTCTGGGAACTGAGCAGTGGAGTTGAGGCACAGTGGTTCTCCCTAGTCTCCTGGCACAGCTGATGGTGTGAGCAGAAATGGACTCAGCCTGTCAGGCACGTTAGGTAGGGACTAAACTAGACATCTTCCTAGGGGGTTTGTGCTAGACCATTTCAAGTCTCCCCTACCAGTCAGATTGAGCCAAACAATTGATCCATTAGGGATTTTCGCAAAGGTCTGGGCTGCCCTGTAGGGTCTGAGGTTCTTTTGCAAACTCATTGCTCCCTTTCTCTCCTTTGTTTCAAACTGCACCTAGTAAGTAACCATTTTCCCTGTCAAGTCTCCTGGACTCCATTGGAAGCTTTCTGTGGTGTCCATCATCTTTCAGAATCTCCTCCTCTAAGCTGTTTCCAAAATTTCTTTTCTCAGGCTTTGGCTGGAGGAACAGAAGACTCCATGTCCTACTGCTCTCTGGTCTTTCTCAAAGAGGAAGTTGTGCTACTTTGATGCTAGCCCAGTGACCTCCAGGTGGCTCTGTGAAAAGTAACACATGATCAGAGGCCCCAGGGAATGCCTGGCCTAGCCCAATTCCTGCCCTTCACAGCTCTGCATGGGGACCTGAGTTTCTGAGTAGATTGGGGGACCAGCAGCTCCATGACCTGCTCCTGTATTGGCCCATTTCTGGGGTGACTTGCAGTTGGGGTCTAACTGTCACAGGAACGTCCCGTAGTTAGTGGCTGCTTTGGAATTCTTTCTCTTGTGGAGTTATAATTCAGTATTACTACTGGAAACAAAAGGCAAGTACAAGATTTTTTTTTAACGTTTTTGATCATCAGCACATTAGTTCACATAACACATATAGACTCAGCACCATGCTGAAGGTCATTTAGGTAAGTATATTCTTTTTTTTTAACTAAATAAACTAGGGTCATTTATTCATTTTATATTTATTCATTTATTCATTTTATATTTACTATTTGGCTAATTCTGGCTTTCAACACTACCTTTGAACATACAGTATCTATTGTATGATGTACTATGCATAAAGGTGTGTGAGGAATTGTATTTCAGGATAGTTTTAACTGCCATTCCTCCAACTCTGAGTGAGACAGAATCTTTTCCAATGTGAAGAGACATTTGGATCTTGCCTGCAAGCTATTTGTGTATTCTTTGCTCATTGTTTAGTAGGTTTTAATCTGATTAAAACTAAAAATTAAAAAGAAATCCCTTAACCTAAGTCCCATGATACAAAGTCACATTCATTTGCATGTTTTCACATGTACCAAATAGAAAAATCCCAAATCAGGGCCGGAGAGATAGCATGGAGGTAAGGTCTTGTGTGCAGAAGGTTGGTGGTTCAAATCTTGGCATCCCATATGGTCCCCTGAGCCTTCCAGGAGCGATTTCTGAGCTTAGAGCCAGGAATAACCCCTGAGTGCTGCCGGGTATGACCCAAAAACCAAAACAAAACAAAAAACAAACAAACAAACAAAAACCCACCAAAAACCAAACCAAACCAAACAAAAGAAAAATCCCAAATAAAATCAACAGAAAAACAACACAATTCTGTACTAGGTTTCCTGACCCCCAAACTTATTCTAAATCAAGTTTGTTGAGCCAATCACCAGGGCAGGGTGCAGCAACCCTACTTCCCACCTGTCCTTGGAGTTCACAGACTACTTGGCACCAAAGCATTGTTTTATTATTTTTCAAAATCATGGCCCATCAGCCCATTCTGTTGGAACTTGGTGTTAATGAAATAAAGGTGCCAGTTTTGATGTCCACATGTGCTGTTGGCTTCATGCTGAGAAAAGCTGCTTTCCAGCCAGAAGTGCACCGCTCAGCGGCCTTACATTCCAGCAGAAGTTTCCAAGGAACTTCTGTGGGGACGACAGAGGCAGTGGCGTCATCTCCAAACATAGATGCCAGTGCCTGCTGCCTTGGAGGCCCGAGACTCCCCGAGGAGGGTCAGCAGCTGTGAGAAGATGCGGACATTCAGCAGGCGAGCAGGCCTGGCTGGCTGCTGTTCTCCAGCTGGCTCCTCTAGTGGCAGCCCAGACGGGACTCACGGCTTGGTCTGGGAATCCTAAAACTATGCGCAAGGATCCTGCATGAATTAGCTTTTACCACAGAACAAACTCTCTTACACAATGAGAGCAAAAAACAAGCAACAGGCTGAGGATTTGACTCCATGGTAGAGGACAGGCCTCAAGAGGTGGAAGCCCTGGGTTTGAACCCCAACACCATGAAACACCCATATAGGACTGGAGAGATAGGACCATGGGTATGGTGCTTGCTCCAGTACCATGTAGAGTTCCCTGAGTACTGCCAGGAGTGATCTCTGAGCACACAGTTAGGAGTAAGTTGGAAGGACTACAAGGTGTTGCCCAAAATCTATAACACACACACAGCCATCCTCTCACACCAACAAATACACACACACACACACACACACACACACACACACACACACACACACACACACACACACACGAACCTCTCAAAACCTGTTATATTGTGTTCTATATATGCCAGGGGTCTCTAGCCCAAACACACTAAATGGTGATCTCTCATGAGACAGGGGTAAAGATGTAAGCTAGGGCCACACTCTGGCTTTTTTTTTTTTTTTTTTTGGGCCACACCCAGTGATGCTCAGGGTTACTCTTAGCTCTGTGCTCAGAAATGGCTCCTGGATTGGGGGACCATATGGGACACTGGGGTGGGGGTGGGGGGAGTGGAACTGCGATCTGTCCTAGGCTAGCACTTGCAAGGCCTTACAGCTTGTGCCATAGCTCTGGCCCCATCACACTCTGGCTTTTTTTTTTTTTTTTTTTTGGTTTTTGGGCCACACCTGGCAGAGCTCAGGGATTATTCCTGGCTCTGTGCTCAGAAATCGTTCCTGGCAGGCATGGGGGACCATATGGGATGCCAGGATTCGAGCCAATGTCGGTCCTGGGTTGGACGCTTGCAAGGCAAAGGCCCTACCACTGTGCTATAGCTCCAGTCCACACACTCTGGCTTTTGATGAGTGCAGAGCCCATATTTGAATCTGCTTCCTTGCACAGGGCTGGCAGTTTGAAGTTGGCTGGTAGTTAGCAGGAGGCCTGAATTGCTTTCCAGAGGGACAATCAAAGAGATTAATGGGGGTCTTTCACTGGTGCCTGGCTTCCCTTTGAGTAAGATAGTTGAGAGAAAGCCAGGAGAAAGCCGAGTGTTTTTCTCTGTCATTTGAGGATCTAGGCTTGAGTCACATGGTGTCACCGCTGGCACATCCCATTGTTCCAAGTGGGTCATGAAGTCTGGCCCACTTCAAAGAGAGAGCAAGGAAAATGATTTCTGCCTTTCAAAGCACCTTGTCTCAAAAAAATTGTGGGTGTATTTAAAAATCACCAGGGCAGGGTGCATCAGCCCTACAAGTATAAAGTAACAATATTGGCACTAGTGTAGCAAATACATTTAAAAGATAGAAATTAAAATCAGGATCTAGAAAGATAGTATAGGAGTTAAAATGCTTCTTTTGCATATACCAATCCAGGTTTGATCCTTAGCAGTATCAGAAATATTTTCTAAGCATGTAGATAGGAATCCTTTCTTTTTAGGTGTGGCTCAAATATTTTATTTAGAAAAATCACCACAGTTTGGGCTAGTGAGATAGTAAAATGGATAGGCCAGAGGTCAGTTGCTTCGTACACGGCTTAGTTATTAATGTTGGATTAATACCCAGCATTTCATATGTTCCCCTGAGCACTGTCAGGAGTGATTCCAAAGTGCCATTCCAGGAGTAACTCCTGAACATCTCAGGTGTGACACAATTTTTTTTTTATTTGAGATCAGGATGGCTCTGTCTGTCTGTGTTTTTGTGTGTCTCTCTGTTTATATATCTCTCACCCACTCCTGGTGCTTCTCATAGGGTGGCTGCCCCCCCTCCCCCTGATCATCCCAGAAGTCTGGTTCTGGGCCTATTGTGCTCAGGGGACACCACAGCTGTACCTGGGGTGCTTGGAATCCATGCAGCGCTGGGATTACACTCAGGTCTGTCACAGGCATGTGCTCTACCCTTCAAGTCACCTCCCACCTTATGTGCTTTTCTCTGTCACTGAAGGGTAAGCTGGAAGCAGTGGGAGCTCTCTCCTTCTGGGTGACCTCAAGGGTCACTGAGGGGACACACAGCTTTTCCTTCTGGGCAGGGGCTTCCTGTGTGCTGCTGCCCTTCCTTAGCCCTGCCAGTCTCTCACTGACTCTGACAGTGGGACTGGAAAAGGCAGGTTTCTGTATCTCACCCGAAGACTCGATTTTATTATCTATGGCATTTTGGCAGCTGTTTTAGCTAAAGCAAGTCCTTTGGTGAGGATGAGTGAAGTTCTGGCTTTTCAGGTACCATCTCCACTGTTGTCTGGATGGGCCACATCACTTCATCTCTCCTTAAGGCACTCAGCACTGCCCATGGCAGAGACTGGGCTCTCTCAGATCCTTGTGATGGATGACAGACTGAAAATGAATAAACTCATTCCTCAGTAACTGAAGCACAGGGTGCTGAGAGAGGATTGAGGGCTAAAGAAACCTGCTTCAAGGCCGAGAGCTCAATCCCTGGTGCTGCAGACATGGGTACTGTGTGGTTGTAGGGCTACAACTGACCTCTGGCCTCACTGTAGCCATCTGTGTGTAAGCTCCACAGATAACCAGATGTGCAAACACCACAGCCAGGAGGAGTGTGGCCCCTCGTGAGCACCATGAATGAGTATGTGAGCACCACATCCTGATGAGCACCATAGCTGAGCCATGAGTCCCAGAGCCATCAAAGAGCCCAAGGGGTGGAATAGCTTCCAGTATTGCCTATGATTTTATTCCTGTCCCCAAAAGGCTAATGGGGACCTCATGAAGCCTCTAGACCTAATGAACAGTTTATAGAAAGAAAAAAAAAAGGATAAAGGAACATATTATGCAATACCTTGAGAAAATCAGTAGGGGGAATCCAGAATTAGGGGATTAAGAGACTGTGGACTTGAACTCTTGAAAGAGTCAGTGTAATGAGGGACAAATGAGGCAAGAAGACTTCTAGTTCAAGGCTTGCCAAACTGTGACATGCAGGCCAGCTGCCTCTGTTTGTAAACAACGTGTTATTGGAACAGATTCAAGCTGATGCATCTGGGCTCTAACATCATAGTCAAATGACTGCAACAGGAACAGTGTGGCTTGCAACCCTATTTGCTATGTGGGCCTTGTATGTTGTAAGTTAAAAAAGACCAAAGGAAACTAATCCTGGCCAACCACTCTGCCAGACATCATCAGGACACTGACTGAAGTAGATGAAATAAACCCATTTTCAGGATAGGACTGTCAGAGGGTACTGGCACACACCAGCTGGTGTCAGAATTGTGAGGAGAATCCTCACAATCTTTTGCACTGGAGGCCTTTGCAAGGTCCTAGTCCTGGACAGGCACAAACAGACTGCAGGGGGTGGGGAGTGGGCTCCTTCAGCTGCTGAGCTGGAGCCTGGAGGCCAATGCAGCTGCACTGGGTAGGACAGAGCTGTCTGAGGAAGAAAGTACATGGAGAAGGAGCTCAGAGCAAAGAGGTTCCCTCTGAGGCTTTGGTAAAGTACTAAGATGTGCAGGTGGGGAGGAAACTTCAACAGCTGGATGGGAAAACCAATACCAGATGAGAGAAGGCTGCCAGGTTCTGAGGACAAGCATTCCTGGAGTTTTCACAGGATGTCCTGGACCAAGCAGTGTGGCAGGTGAGCACTTGCCTGCATACTTGAGGCCTTGAATGTGATCACTGGCACCACCCTTGTGTCCCTGGCACCACACTATGACTACCAATTTGTCACAACTGAGTTTGACTCACAGACCAGATTGTGATGTCTGGTGAGGTGAGGCCACAAACCAAAGTATAAGCCCTGGACATTGCAACAGCAGCAAAATAATAACAAGGAAGGAAGGAGGAGAAATTGAGAAGGTATTTGGGGGTTTGCACTCTGATTGCTAGAGGTATATTATAAAACAATGGTAATGGAGGCATGTTAAAAAGGCATCATATAATCAAATAGAATAGAGGATAGACCCATTGAGAAGTGTTTAGTTGGAATTTGTTTTCTCACAAAGATGCCAAAGTAATACAATGGGAAAAATTGTCTTTCAACATGTGATGCTAAAACAACTAAGATGTGTGTGTATATATATATATATATATATATATATATGAGAGAGAAAATTATAGGACTATATGAAAATCTCAAATTACAAAAATCTAGAATAAAATAAAATATTATGAACGTAGATATAAGCAAAAGAAATTTAGAATTAAGGAAAAAAGAACCAATTGTTTTGGGGGGCACACCTAGAACTTCTCAGGGCTTACTCCTGGCTCTATGCTTAGGGATTATTCCTGGAGGTGTTTGGGAGACCATATGTTATTCTGGATCAAACTTGGGATGAACACGTTCAAGGAAAGTGCTTTACCCTTGTATCATTTATCTACCTTCACAGAGAACTAATCTTAAAAGAAAATGTTGATAAGTTATATTTTTACTAAAATGAAAAACTTTAGTAAAAGGTACTATTAAAAAGTTTGTCATTAACTGGCAGAAAATATTGGTAGTACATAAGCCTATCTAAAGACTGATGTATAAGTAAAAACATTCAGATGTTTAAGAAGACAAATACTTAAATAGACATGAAAAATATATATGAGCAACAAATAATCTGAAAAGAGGTACAATGTCTTTACTTATCAGGACACACAAATGAAAAGCATATTGAGGCTACTATACACCAGTAAAAAGGGAGATAGTTAAAAGATGGACAATATCAGGCATTAGTGGGGACATGGAGAAGCAAAGATTCTATATTCCAGGACCAAAGCAATAGTACAGGGGGTATGGTGTTTGCTATGTATGTATGTATGTATCTGAATTTGATCCCTGGTACCTCATATGGTCCCCTGAGCCCCGTCAGGAAGGATTCCTGAGTGCAGACTCAGGTGTAATTCCTGAGCATTGCTGGGTGTGGATCAAAACAAAAACAAAAACAAAAACAAAAAAAACCTCTCCTATATTTCTGCTAAGAGTGAAATGTTATAAAGAAGTTTCTTATAAAATTAAACATGCATTCATATTAATTAAGTTACAACAGAGTGAAATGAAAGCATGCATTCAAAAGGAGTTGTATATGATTATTCTTAGCTGCTTTAATCAAAATATATTCATGGCAGAAGCAATTCATATCTATCAGTAAATAAACAAATAAACTAACATTTCATAAACTAGAATATTACTCAGCAATGAAAAGAAACCGATAATTCATAACATAAATAAATCTCAAAAATGTTATGCCTAACAAGGAAGCCAAGCACAGAATAATATCAGCTGTGTGGTTAGATTTATGATGTTGTGGTTAGATTTATGATGTTCCTGCGCAGTATGGTTATTGCCAATCATCAGGTCAGCACCTGCGCAGGTTAAAGGTTAAAGTAGGTTAAAGGGTGAGTGGTTGCAAAGGTGACACAAGGCAACTGAAAAGAAACAATTCCTCTGCTTTATCTGCTTCATTAAAATTAGAGAGACTTCTCTTATTTTGAGGGGACCAAATCCAAGGTGCTCAGGAACTTCTCCCACCTCTATGCTTCGGGAGGGGTGACCTCCAGGTGCAACCATGTAGTTGCATGTAGTAACCACATAGTAACTGAGGATCAAACTGAGGCCTCCAACTTGAAGAGTACGTAGCCCATCTCAAAGTCCTTTGAGCAACCTCCCTATCCCATGAGGGAACATTTTTTAAAATATACATTTTGGTAGTGGGGGTGGGGAGCACACCAGGTAGTACCCTGCTGTATTTATCTTATCTCTCCAGTCTCACAGTTTTTTAAAAAGTATTTTAGTTAGGGTGGATGTTGTAAAGATACATAGAGAGATACTCATAAAATCATACACTTGGTGGAGAGGAGTTAACACTGGGGTGATATTGGTGTTGGAACATTGTCTGTAACTCTATTACAAACAAGTTTGTAAATCATGGTGCCTTAACAATACCAATAACAACTAAAAAAAGATATTATTTAAATTATACACTTAAGGGCCCGGAGAGATAGCACAGTGGCGTTTGCCTTGCAAGCAGCCGATCCAGGACCAAAGGTGGTTGGTTCAAATCCCGGTGTCCCATATGGTCCCCTGTGCCTGCCAGGAGCTATTTCTGAGCAGACAGCCAGGAGTAACCCCTGAGCACCGCTGGGTGTGACCCAAAAACCAAAAAAAAAAAAAAAAATTATACACTTAAAATAGATGAATTAATAAAATTCTTACTTCGGTAAAATTTTAATAGATTTAAGAGAATAATAATAATAATGATGAAATGCATACCAGTTGGAGACACATTTGATAAAAAATATTTTTTTGTTTGTTTTTGGGCTACACCTGGTGACGTGGTTACTCCTGATTATGTGCTCAGAAATCGCTCCTGGCATGGGGGACCATATGGGTCACTGGGGATTGAACTGAGGTCAGTCCTGGATTAGCCGCATGCAAGGCAAATGACGTACTGCTATGCTATCTCTCCGGCCCCTGATAAAAAGAATAAAACAAAAAGCTATAAAAGGGCCAGATAGATAGTACAGAGGGTAAGGTGCTTGCCTTGCACATGGTTGACTTTAGTTAGGTTCTTGTTACTCCCTATATTCCCCCTAGCACTGCCAGGAGTGATCCCTGAGTGCAGAATTAGGAGGAATCTCTGAGCACAGCTTGGTGACTTACCACAGCCCACTTCACCCCAGTTCTATGAAAAATGTTGTTATGTTGTCTGGCAAACTTTGAATCTGGCCTGACTAGATGATTATTAATAACGTCAGGTCTCTCGGTTGTATTATGATTCTATTAGATTCTATTCAATTTTATTAGAAGCTGGGATTTAGTTCTAAGACTGGTGGCCTGAAGTATCTAGGATGAAAATGTTAGCATCTTTTATCACTTGATCAAGAACAAAGCACATAGATACACATAGAGATGAAACAATTCTGGCAGCTCTGGCAGTAATTGTTGAAGATGAGGGGTAGCTAGATTTTCATGGACAGCTTAACTTTACTCACTTTTTAACATTTCCCACCAACCTCCCATGACAATAATAATGGGGGAAGAAAAACTTATGTTGAGATGTTCAGGTGTGTCCATGTTCTTCCTTTAAAGAGGATATAGGAAGCCCAGGGAGTCACACCTTCTCCAGAATCATCCAAGTGCTGGTCTGTGGAACAAAGAACATCAGGAATACCTAGTTGTAGTTCTGCTGCTCTTCTGACTTCCTTGGCTACTTGCCAGGCCAGGACTACAAGAATACAGTGGAGGGCAGAAAATGTTTCTGTGCCTACACTGTAGGAGAGAAGGCATCGTTTACTTCTGATCCCACACTGCTGATTGTTCTCTAAGCCAGCGTTGGGTGCAACCCCAGTTGAATTCTGCCAGTCAGGCTGAAAGTCTCAAAGCAAAGGCATAGGGAAAGCAAGTCCCAGATGGGTTAAATCCCCAAAACAGGGTAGCTGGATTTGTACCTATCCCACCCCCCCAAACAGGCAGCATGTTTGTTGTTGTTTCCATTGAAATATCTCCTTTTACACCATAATTTATTGGGAAACCTCAAAGCCCACAAAGCCTTGGGTGGATGATGACTGGGAGAAGATTCGAGAAGGTGAGAAAGCTGGAAACCCTCCTGTGTCCTCTCAGCCAGCAGAGGGTGCAGCAAGTGGAGTGAGCAGTCTGAGCTGAGAGCAGGGACAGCAGTCAGATTCCCTTTGCACAGGAGAGAAGAGGTTAAGGTAGAATTAGATCTGTGTGAGATATTGCAAAAGATAAAGATGGCCGAAAAAGATTCACTGGATGGAACTTTGGGATCAGGGCCGGAAGAATCTCCTGGGACAGGGGTGGAATAGAACTTAGAGATTGCAGTGAAAGGTAAGAAATGGAAGTCCAGGGCCAAGACTTGGGGTGCAATACAGTGGTGGCTAGGAAAGACTGGGGAGATGAAGAGGCAGAGTCTTTAGAGTGGAGAGCCTGAGTGGAGAGGACAGAAAGCAGAGGACAGTATGGTTCAAAGTAACAAATCGGGATGAGCTCAGAACCCAGGTGGAGGGCAGGTTATCGGAGACTTATCTGGGATGCAGGGAAAGAAAGAGTTCCTGTTCTGAGATGCATTCGTGTCCTGGATAAGATCCCAGCGCCACCCAGACCGTTTATCCACTGAATTTCCTGTTTCTAAGGGGGAAGAGTGGCTATTGCTAATGATACTGTCCGGCATATTTGGAAGTTGCTAAGAGAATAGCTCATAAAAGGTCTCATCACAAGGGAAACATTTTGTAATTGTGCATAGTGACAGATGTTAGCTAGACTTAGCGTGACCATTTTGCAATATATATAAATACTGAATCATCATATTATATAACTGAAGTGAATTATATGGCAATTACACCTCAATTGAAAAAAGAAAGGACAGAGAACATGAACTGCATTTTGTATGTTGATATAGATCTAGGCTTACTTGTAATGACAGTTTGTTCAGGAAGACAGTCCCAGGGGAGAAGGTAAAAAAACAAAAAACAAAAAACAGAAGTCTGAGTTGATGAGCAAATTATGAAGGGACTAAGAAATCACTGAGCCTACTATGGCCTTCTATACCTGAGGCTCAAGTGAAGATTTACCAAGACATGGATGCTTCATCCAAACTCAAAGACCTGTCTGTGACAAAACAGACTGGAGCATCCCAGGGGTTAACTTGCCCTTTCTGGTCCTTTAGTTCATTGCAGGTGCTTTCTTGCATCTTTAAAGAATGTCACATGGCCTGTAGCCAATAGAGTTAATGGATATATTTCCGGTTTTATTTTTCACATTTTTTTTTTCAAAGCAAATTTAATTTGACTTGGAGCCATTCTTGCTGGAAAGTCTGGCCAAATGCAATTTTGCTTTGTAAATGCTGAATGCCCTCCTGCATGCAAAATATCTTGTGTGATTTGGATAGAAACATGAATAAGAGATTCCATCTCTGGGGATCAATGGAGCTGAACTCAGGCTGTGAAATGCACTGCCTCACAGCGCTTGCGCAGGGGAAGCCAGTGAGTTCAAAGGCTGATGTCCAAGTCATTGAGTGAGAGGTGGTGGTGAATATTTGGGGGGATGGTGCTGTAGAAGAGAAAGCAGGTTTTACTTTTTCCTGTCTGACCATAGTGACAAATTAACGCTCAAGAGGCCTGTGAGAGCTTTTGTTGTTTTGGAACTATTTACCATCTCTGCAATTCCCTGGGGAACTACCACAGGGCCCATGTAAATTATTTTGTTATCAGTAGTTGGGAATTTAATAGTGATTCCTCTCAGAAAGATGTAAATGGGAAATAATATTACCTTCAGAGAATAAAGCCTAAAGGAATGAACTCAAACTGTATTGGATAGGACAGAGAAAAGCAGATTTCCTGAAAGAGATTGGGTGATTCCTGGGGCTCCCAGAGCACAGTAGGCAACCTCAGAGTAGTCCCTTCTACTGGAAGATTTCCATCCATCCCTAACCCCTAACTTCTGAAATGTTAGCAACCTTTGGAGACTTAGTTCAAATGCGGTCTCTCCTTTTTCAATCCTCTTAGTTCAACTAAACATTTCTTTTGCAGCACTCTAAATCATATTTGATTTGGCTGCCATTCAGAATCTATTCTGTCTTGGCATAGAATTTGTGGTTTCTGGTGAATTCTCCTTTGACAGTGTTTCAAGAAGGTCAATAATTGTTAAATGAGTAAATGGGGTTACAGGGATAGCATAGGAGTTAAAGTGCTTTCTTGCGCACAGCTCACCTTGGTTCCATTCTTTCTTTCTTCCTTTCTTTTTTTTGGGGGGGGGGTTTGGGCCACACCTGGTGACACTCAGGGGTTACTCCTGGTGCTCAGAAATTGCTCCTGGCTTGGGGGACCATATGGGACGCCACAGTCCATCCTAGGCTGGTGTGCACAAGGCAGATGTCTTATGGCTTGTGCCACCGCTTCTGCCCCTCTGATTTCATTCTTAGCTCCGACTATGGTCTTCCAAGCATCTCCAAGAGTGAGACCTGAGCATTGCCAGGTGTGACCCAAATTTCCTTTCCCAACTTGGGGAGACACGTTTTAAGTTCTGTCATGCATGAGTCAGCCTGGACAGCCCTGAATTGATCCTTCTCCCTTCTCCCTCCTTCTCTTTCCATTCTCTATCCTCCTTCCTTGCTGCGGCCCAGGCCCCACCTGCAGCTCATTACACAGTTTCTTAATATGAAAATAAAATAGTGAGTGAATAAATGAATGATAATTCTCCTTTTACTCTACATTGAAAGTTCTGCATCACAACACCAGGATACTAGAGAGGCTCTCTTCTCAGTCATTCACACAGATTCATACCTCAATTCCTATCAGTGGACACCATCACTATTTTCTTTGCCAGTAGCAGTCTGACTTAGGTTGGGATCTCCCGAGACAGCCTTCTATGGTGGTGATACTTGAGTATGTGAAATATGGAGGAAGTGTTACCAGGGGACAAGGAGGGATGATGACAGACAGGATGACACCACATGGAGCAAGGACACAGCTTGAACTCGATGTCAGTGCTTGCTAATTCTAGGGTGCACAAATAGTGACTTATGCCAATAACTGTGTGTTATATGGAGCAAGGAATTTGGCCTTTGTAGCTACATTCAGCTTGATTTGGGCTAGGACTCCCCCTAAGGGGAGAACAAAGCCAGCAAGGGTCCTCTTGCCAAGGGCACATCTCTAAATTGGGAATAGTAATGAGCCATTTGCAGTGACACTCTCTGCAGCTAGAGGGGTATGTCCAGATTTAGGGAATTTGGACCAGCCTTCTGGTCTATTCCAAGTCCATCACTGAAGGTCCCTGGAACCCCTTTCCCTGTTCCCTTTCCTCCTTTGCCAGCCCTGCCAGACCCTACTTCCAACTATTGGTGCCATCAAAAGGGCCACAAGGAATTTATGTGGTGCTTTAGGCTCAGACCAGGGTCTGTGGAAATACAGATCGATAGAGAAACACTGTTCAACCATAGACATTAACTATGTAATAGTTAATAGCATCCTCATTCCATGAGATCTCTTCATCACCAGGGTGAGGAGGAGTGGGAATGCCAGGGATAGAATGGTAGAATTGTCTTTTTCTCTCACACATATGCCAGAGATAAACATCCAAGTAATTCAGAGTTATGTCTGTTCCACAAGGCTGCCCCATACCAAGACCCAGGGAAAAAGGCCAGACTGGATCGCTTCATCACCATCCTCAATCTGGAAGAGTGTGCAGTCTTTGCTGAAGATGTACATTTATTTCTATGTCCAGGAATGAACCCAAATCCTCCACATGTAAGCCAATGTTCTAGCATGGAGCCCTATCCCATCCCTATGGGCAGTCTCTGAGAGCCAATCCAGCCTTTGCTACATTGTCTGCCCTAGTCATTTCATCTACTCAATTGCTGATTCTTTCCTAGGATGGCTAGTATCCCATCACCAGCATGTTTTCAGTGTAAGGGTCAGTAATATTAAAAACAAATACTTCAGGAGTATTTGGAGACTCCGTCTTGTGCAACTGGCACTATTATCCCTGTCCAAGAACTTTGCTCATTTCCCCGGTGAGCAGGATCTGTAAGTGGCAGGTTTCCCTTTCAGAACAGCTTGGCTGCTTCCTACAAAGCACTGCTGCCTGTGCATTTTTAGGCAGCCGTGATCCTGCTAGAGTCTTTCAGAATTCTTCTGAGTGATCTGAGTGCTCAGTGACTTCACTTTGCAGATAGTTAAACACACAGGGTGGCTTCCAGTCTGTTCAAAGTCTGGGGCACAGATCACAAAACTTTCCACGAGAGCTATGACAAAGCAACCGTGTAAGAAGAGAACTGGAAATAGGGCAAACAATGGGTCTTCCCAGCTTTGTCTGATTAAGAGGCTCATGAGCCCCTGAAGATGTGAGGGCAGGAATCAGTAAAAGTCACCCTGGAGTTCCCTAACCTGAAATGTTGGCATGCATCTGATTTTTCTCATTTCCTTTTAACTTAGAAAAGAGACAGCATTGTTCTGGAGAGAACTAGATTGAGCACAGAAGCCTCAAGTCATCTGCTGCAGACCTCCCCCTTGGCACTGGAGGCAGAAGCAGCAGCAGTGGTGGCACCAAACAGAAGCATCTGGAAAGAGTCTCTGTGAAGGTCTGAAATTGGCCATGGTGGTTTAAAGGAAAAAGCTACTGAAAATCAGTTTTCCCAACACAGAGTGTCCTTGGCTTACTTGGAGTTTCTCTGCTTGAGTTAGTTTCACATGTGAGGAGTGGATTTTCCTATTTTTCTGTTGCAATTGATGCCCTCCTTTTTTAGGGATAGGGACCACACCCAGCTGTGGTCAGAAGTTACTCCTGGATCTGTGCTCAGAAATCACTCCTGGCAGTCTTGGAGGACCATATGGGATTCCAGGGATCTAACCAGGGTTGGCCTCAAGCAAAGCAAATGCTCTACCCACTGTTCTATCACTCTGGCCCCTGTCCTCCATCTTTTAGTGGTCCAGTGTCCAAGAATCAGATCCCCTATGCTAGAATTTTAAATCTGGCCACACAGATCACCAGTCCCTTTTTGTGACTACTTTTCTGTGATTTGTTCACTTGTGAACTAATCAATCACCTCTCTCTCAATGTCGTTGCCCCTCATTCACTCTACCTCTCACAATTTACAGAAGGTCTGTTTGCGGTTTGATGATCACCTCAGTCAAGAGGAAGAGGCTCAGTCCCATTGGCCAGAAAGGTCCCAGCCTTCAGAGGATGCCATGGTTTCTTTGTGGAGGGTTAGGACCAGGGTTGGCAATAACCAACCTCTCTTGCGAAAAGTATAAGCAGGTGAGATGAATGATTCATGGGAAGGAAAAGGGTAGGTACTGTGAGTATAACTGCAGCTACCAGTTGTAGTAGCAAGAACCATGAGACAGGAGACAAGGCACCTGTGTCCACTCTTTGGTGATAATACTTTCCAACTATTTATGAGGTTCAGTTCCTCTATCTGTAAAATGATAGCATGAGATTAGGCTTGTCCCTCCCACTTTTTATTCAAACTTCTATTCTAGAGGGTAGTTACTTGCAACCACATCAATGTAGAAGATATTTATTTGTGAGTAGGGATTTATATCAGATATGAGCATTGCTTTGTGTGTAGATTTTGAATTAACACGCATGCTATTGTGTCAAATATTTAATTTGATTCCTAGCCCTGTTTTACTCAACACCATTTGAAAAACAGCTCATGGTACTGGGTATTGTTTTCTGTCCACAGTGAAATTGTTTACTAGTGCAAGGTTCTGTGTTTTACAGCTTAACTAATTTTCCTTTGGTAGTCAGGGAAACAAGTGGTGCTCATGATGAAACCTAGGTCAGGTGCATTCAGGCTCTCTGGTCCCTGTTTCCACTAATTAGATTAGAATAACATTGTTTTTTAACTTTCTTGAGTTAGACAAGGAAGAAGAAGCCTCTTTATTTGCCTCCAAATTGTACAGCATGGGTCTTATGAAGGGGACCAAATGGATTCATAGAGCAGTAAGGAGGAAGAAATGAAGTGCTGAGTTGCCAGAGCAGTTGCAAATGCAATCTTTTTCTGGCAGGGATGCATACTCCCAAGCAATGCTGACTGACACTTGGCTAACCAGCCCAGAAGGTTCAAGGCCTGCCCAAATGGTGCTGCTGGTGGTAACAGGATTGGTCTATGAGGTCTTAGGGATCAAGTCCTTGCTCCTCAACCCTGATAGATCTCCCTCACCCCGATAGATCTCCCTATCAGGGCGCACAATTACATCTTTTAAACCTCTATGAAGACTTCCCAAACTCTCCCACATCTGCAGTCTCGTGTGTGTGTGTGTGTGTGTGTGTGTGTGTGTGTGTGTGTGTGTGTGTGTGTGTGTGAAGGAGGGGGAGTCGGTGTCCACTTTCCCAGGGAAAACAGCAAGAAGCATAGCTGGGATCTGGCTCCTCTTTCACCAGGCACAGAAAAACACAGCAGCCTTCAGCCCTAGGCCAGAGATCCACGGCAGACAGCGCAGCTAGGGCAGGCTCTGACGCCTCTCCCGGGCGCCAACCTATGTGGCCCCTAGGAGGCAGCCGCCCAGCGCGTTCCTGTGGGTATTAGCGTCCTTAGCAGAGAGAGCAGCGTCTGGGGCTGAGCCACGCTCTTGGTGGCATTGAGGCTAATAGAGCCACATGGGCCTGGGAACGACTGCGGGTGGGGAGCAGCTGTGGGGACCAGCCCCTCATGTCACTGCCTGCTTCCTCTTGAGAGAATGGATTCCATTTTCGGCTGCAGCCATTCATGCTGGGTGGTCGCTGCTCCCCGCCCACGGCAGCTCCGCAGAGAACTATCCAGAAGGGGAAGCAAGTCTGGCTGAAGGGCTCCTCTCTCCCATGAGCTGTTTTTCAAATGGTGTTAAGTGAAACAGGGTTAGGAATCAAATTAAATCTTTGACACAATAGCATGCACGTTAATTCAACATCTACACATAAAGCAATGTTCATATCTTGGTTTTAGTTGTTGTTTTTTTTTTTTTTTTTTTTTTTTTTTGTGGGGAAGGTTTGCATCACACTAGGTGACACTCAAGGCTTACTGGCTCTGTGTTCAGGGATCACTCCTGGTGGGCTTGAGGGACCAAATGGTGTGCCAGGAACTGAAACCAGAGTTGACTGTGTGCAAGGCAAGAGCCTTAACCTCTGTACTACTTTCTGGCCCAATAAGTTTTTTTTTTTTTTTTGTAAATTACTTTATTTAAACACCATGGTTACAAGGCTGTTCATAATACTGCTGGCTTTTTTTTTTTCAGTTACAAAGTTGTTCATAATTGAGTTTCAGTCATACAACATCCAACATCCTTCATCAGTGCACATTTGCACATTTCCCGCAATCCTCCTCCTCCTCCTCCTTCTCCTCTTCCTCCTTCTCCTTCTCCTCCTCCTCCTTCTTTTCCTTTTCTTCCTTCTCCTCTTCCTCCTCCTTCTTCCACCTCCTTCTTCCTCCTCCTCCTCCCCCTTTCCTTCTCTCTTCCTCTTCCTCCTCCTTTTCTTCTTCTTCTTCTTCTTCTTCTTCTTCTTCTTCTTCTTCTTCTTCTTCTTCTTCCTTCTTCTCCTCCTTCTCCTCCTCCTCCTCCTCCTCCTCCTCCTCCTCCTTCTTCTTCTTCTTCTTCTCCTCCTCCACTTCCTCCTCCTCCTCCACTTCCTCCTCCTCCTCCTCCTCCTCCTCCTCCTCCTCCTCCTCCTCTTCTTCTTCTTCTTCTTCTTCTTCTTCTTCTTCTTCTTCTTCTTTCTTTCTTCTTCTTCTTCTTTCTTCTTCTTCTTCTTCTCTCCTCCTCCTCCTTTTTTTCTTTATTCGCACCTCTTTAGACACTATGGTTTGTAATATTGTTACTAAAGGGGTATAGTCCGTATCATTTGATCCTTCTTCAGCACACAGTTCTTATCCAGAGTGATCATTTCCAACTATCCTTGTCATAGTGAGCCTTTCTCTGCCTTTACTGCACTTTCCTGCTCTTTATGACAAGCTTCTTACCATGGACTAGTCCTCCTGGTCCTCATCTCTATGGTCTCTGAACATTATTACCATACTACCTCTTTTTTTAATATCCAGCAAATGAATGAGATTATTCTATTTTTTATTTTGCCAGTGCCCCCCCCCTTTTTATTTTATGTGTGAGCCACATCCAGTGGTACTGGATGTGGAGTATTTATGGCTCTGTGCTCAGAAATGACCTCTTTCGTGCTGGGGGACGGTGAAGGTGACTTGTGCAAGGCTAGTGCTTCACCTTCACTTCTACCTCATCGGCTTTCTTTGTTTCTGTCTCAGCAAGACAGATAGATCCTTGACTCCATGCAGGCCTCTGGCAGGCACCCTCAGGTTGAGCTGGTGGGATGACTATTTTCTTACCTAAATTTTACACAGAGACACATCTTGACTCTATCTGAGACTTTAACTATTAGTGCTGTGAAAATGCACAAACCAAGCACAGTCGACATAGGCAGTAAATACACAATCCCCTGCCTCAGGCAGATTGGCCCACCCTCTCAGTGGCTCACACCACTGCTTGGTTGGTTCTGTGTTAAGATGATGTGGCTCTTCCTCATATTTTCTCCTGGGAGGAGAAATCATCAGGTCTAAGGATTCAGAACACACTGAAGCTAAATGTCTTTATTATTATTATTATTATTAATATTAATATTTGTCTGCCTTTGTTATGGGAGCCACACCTGGTGGTGCTCAGGGAGGACATAGGAGATGTTGAGGATTGAACCTGCATCAGCCACCTGCTAGGCAACCCCTTCAGTTACAATATTGCAAGCTACAGTGTCTAAGAACTCCTTGATATTTTTTTTTCATAGTGGTTCTTGGAGATATAGGTTGGTCGCCCGAGTTTCACATTGCAAGTATAATAGACTCAAAGACAGTCCTCGTTAAGATAGTATCTTGACAAGGATTCTAATCTACTCATTTTCCATTTGATTATGTCTGCTAATATGATCTAATGTTTATGTCTACAGATAATATTAGAACACGCAACTGTATGCCATACATAGACTCCTGCTACAGTGCCCATTCATTAAGTATGCTATTGCAATTTAGTCTTTCTTTCTTTCTTTCTTTCTTTCTCTTTCTTTTTCTTTCTTTCTTTCTTTTTCTTTCTTTCTTTTTCTTTCTTTCTTTCTCTTTCTCTTTCTTTCTTTCTTTCTTTCTTCTTCTTTCTTTCTTTCTTTCTTTCTTCTTCTTCTTTCTTTCTTCTTTCTTTCCTTCTTCTTCTTCCTTCCTTCCTTCCTTCTTCCTTCCTTCCTTCCTTCCTTCCTTTTCCTTCCTTCCTTCCTTCCTTCATTCCTTTTCTTCTTCCTTCCTTCCTTCCTTCCTTCCTTCCTTCCTTCCTTCCTTCCTTCCTTCCTTCCTTCCTTCCTTCCTTCCTTCCTTCCTTCCTTCCTTCCTTCCTTCCTTCCTTCCTTCCTTCCTTCCTTCCTTCCTTCCTTCCTTCCTTCCTTCCTTCCTTCCTTCCTTCCTTCCTTCCTTCCTTCCTTCCTTCCTTCCTTCCTTTCTTTCTTTCTTTCTCTTTCTTTCTTTTTTTTTTTTTTTGGTTTTTGGGCCACACCCTGTGACGCTCAGGGGTTACTCCTGGCTATGCGCTCAGAAGTTGCTCCTGGCTTCTTGGGGGACCATATGGGACGCCGGGGGATCGAACCGCGGTCCATCCTAGGCTAGCGCAGGCAAGGCAGGCACCTTACCTCCAGCGCCACCGCCCGGCCCCTCTTTCTTTTTTTTTGGTTTTTGGGCCACACCCGGCAGTGCTCAGGGGTTACTCCTGGCTGTCTGCTCAAAAATAGCTCCTGGCAGGCACGGGGGACCATATGGGACACCGGGATTCGAACCAACCACCTTAGGTTCTGGATCGGTGCTTGTCTATCTCTCTGGGCCCGCAATTTATTTTTCAATTCAAGCTAGTTTACTATTATATCATAGTGTTCATGATTTCAATTTGGTTTCAGGAAAGAAACCTGGATAATCAGGACCTGTTAGATGATACTTCATGGTGTAGACTCCTTTTACAGTGTTCATTACCATATTACTTAGTATTCAAGACTTAAAAATTATTCTTGTTTTAAGAATGCTCTATACACAATCTAACCCAGGAAACCTTTCTTCAGTAAACTTTACATTCACCAATGATGATTTATACAGAAAATGGAAAACTTTTCCATCTGATTTGCTGGCTTTATATTTTTTAAGCTTTCTGACCCATTCCACCTGGGTCAGCTTTTCAACTGTGACCCCTGGACCAATCGCAGTCTATCTATGTGTGTGCATGAGTGTATGTGTTGGCCACCTCTATGTCTGTCTAATAATGTCTGGAATGTATATAATATCTGTCTATATTGTATATAGTCCTTCCCCTGTTATATGTAACCCTTTCTCCCTACCCCCGCACTTACCACTTTACAAATCCATTTCTATCCCTTCATTCTCTCACCCCTGATCTGTTATTTCTCCTTATTTAATTATTTTTTATTTAAGCAATATTTAACCATTTTTGAGCCAGAATGTTCCCCTCTCCCCAAACAGCTGACAACCAGCTACCAAAGTGAAAAGACAGATTCCCAGCCCATCTTGCCTCAGCTCAAGAAGAAGTTGCCACTGCTGCTGGTGGTGGTGGTTTGCTCAGAGCAACCCCTTTTCTCCCATCTCCTTTTGCTGTGGACTGCTGCTCATTATGAGATTCAGTTTTTGAGAACTCCCCAGCTCAAGGTCATTTCCTGATCTGTGACTGCTGGGAACCACTTTTCAGACTCCAGAAGACCATGTCACAGGTTGAAGCTGTGTTTCAGATTTTATTGCCCCCTCCCCAGACTATTTCAAAAGACTTAAAGGGAATATGTATATTTTCTTTGTGTATTTCTTTAAATGTATTTCTTTAATAGGTATAATTATTATTGTGTGTTCCCTATGTAAACTCCCTTCCCTTTTTTTGATCTGTTTAGTAGGAAATTCTAGAAGATAAGTTTCTCTTGGTTTCTGAATTCATGTTCTAACCTGGTTATAAGGATTGTTTAGCTTGTTATTTTTAGTTCCATGTGCACCAGTACTATTGTGTGGTATTGTTCCTTTTTGCATAGGCACTTTATAATGGGGAAATCTTACAGATGAAAAGAAGTTCTTATCTAATAGGGATAGGAACTCATAAACTAAATATTGCAGTGGGGCCTTTCACCCTGAACATTTGTGACTTGATTTAGGCTTCAAATGATTGGACAATGACCATTCACCCCTGAATCTTGGATCACATCTATGGAACTGGCATGGCTTTCTGCACCAGCACCAGGAATTTTACTGGGGAAGGTCCTAATGCTCCCTTTGCACCGACTTACTCCAGAGTGGGTTCCTATGACACACTGATGACTTGGAAACAGCAACAACTAGCTTTCAGGGCAGGGTTCTCTGCATCACCTAATGGTCAGATGAAACCAGAAGATGCTCTGTGACACCCTGACTTTGACATAGGATCTATGCAAAACCCAAGATCTTTAATTATAGAAACCCAACTGCAACAACTGTGATCGAGAAGAACATTTACTGGGACCATGAAGAAAGACTTTGGGGTTAGACAACTTAGTATGTAGACAACTTAGAGCCTGTAGTTGATCTTATGACAGTATGCTTTATGGGTAGGGTAACTATGTTTTTAGGCCAAAGGTTTTTTTCTTTCTATTTCCCCCAAATTTTTCTGCACCTATGCAAAAAACCCTGCCATACATACACCCCCCCCTTTTTTTGGTTTTCTCTTCTTTTTCTAATTTTTATTTTTATGTTTTAAATAGGGGCTCCTGCCTTTTTCATATACCCTTGGGACATGTCTTACTTAGTTTTACCTTATATTTCTGCATTTTTCTATAAAATTAAGAAGAAAGGGGGAAAAAAAGAAAAGATGGGGGCCAAGGGCTAAGTGGTTTCAAGTGCATTGGCGGAGAAAAAAAGGACATAACTAAATATTCAAGCCAAAGTCAACAACAATAGAATCAGCTTTAACCATCTAACCTTAAATGGGCCAGTTAAACAGTCAGGCCAGGGTCAAAAGGTGGTTGTAAGATGCACTCTAGAATCATTGATGAACGGAGGTTGACACTGGTGGTGGGAATGACAATTCACTGTATATCTGAAATAAAACTATGAAGAAATTTGTAGATCACAATGATTTCAATATAATAAAATTTAAAAAAATAAAAGAGGGCTGGAGAGATAGCACAGTGGTAGGGCATTTGCCTTGCATGTGGCTGACCCAGACCCTACCTGGGTTTGATTTCGGCATCCCATTTAATCCCCTAAGGCTACCAGGAGTGATTTCTAAGCTCAGAGCCAGGAGTGCAGCTGGGTGTGGCCCAAAAACCAAAATAAATAAATAAAATAAAAAAGAAAGTTTAGAGAAACGTACTGAATAGAAATCACAAACTTCATATACTTTAAGCTTTTCTCACAATATTTCCCAAGCCCATAAATGTAGAGACTATTATTTCTCTCTGTCTCTCTCTGTCTCTGTCTCTGTCTCTCTCTGTCTCTCTGTCTCTCTCTCTCTCTCTCTCTCTGTCTCTGTCTCTCTCTCATTTTCTCTTTGGTTTTGTGGTAACACCCAGCTGGACTGAGGGGATACTCCTCACTTGGGGGTTGCTGCTGTTAGTGCTTGAGTGAACATGCAGTGCTGGCAATTGAACCCAGATCTTCCTTATGCAGAGCATATGCTCTTATTCATTGAGATATCTCCCAGCCCTATTATTAGCTTTTATATATTTTTTGTTTTGTTTTTGTTTTTGGGTCACACCCGGTGGTGCTCAGGGGTTACTCATGGCTGTCTGCTCAGAAATAGCTCCTAGCAGGCACGGGGGACCATATGGGACACCGGGATTCAAACCAACCACCTTCGGTCCTGGATCAGCTGCTTGCAAGGCAAACGCCGCTGTGCTATCTCTCCGGGCCCTAGCTTTTATATTTTTAACAAATAAGAAAGCTAAGGCCCAGATAGTCAAAGCACTTAACCCAGCATCACAGCTAACAATAAGTAGAGGTAGAACTAGAATGTAGGAAAGATTCTTAACTATGTATGTCTGACCTCTCTCACACACACTGACACAGGGTTATAGAAGTTGCCCTTTGCCATATAGAGATGTGCTGTGTGACCCCTCCTTGTTTATGATTCCTATAGAAAAGAAAACCAGGGGGGCCGGAGAGATAGCATGGAGGTAAGGCATTTGCCTTTCATGCAGAAGGTCATCGGTTCAAATCCTGGCGTCCCATATGGTCCCCCGTGCCTGCCAGGAGCAATTTCTGAGCATGGAGCCAGGAGTAACCCCTGAGCACTGCCGGGTGTGACCCAAAAACCAAAACCAAAACCAAAAACAAAAACAAAAAAGAAAAGAAAAGAAAAGAAAAGAAAACCAGGGACTTATCTCAGAACTCAGGACACAGTTCAAGAAGTAAAGCACATGTCTGAAATGTATGAGAGCCTGAGTTTGGTTCCTGGAATTTCATTGTCCCTAAACCCCTCACAACCTCCTGCTCCTTAACCCAAGGGACCACACAATACTCCCCCAGCATTACTCAGTAAGGTCTTGAGGCTCAGGAGCATGACTGGGCTGTGAACCACAATTTCAGGCATCATTGAACTACATGGCTGTCCTGACATCAGAGAGAGACAGAAGGAGAAGCGGAGGAAGTAACTGATCTAGAGTCGGAGAATAATTTGAGGGCTTTGAAGACAAATGAGGGGAGAAGGAATGTAGGTGACTGTGGGAGGTAGATAGTAAGTAACCTTTGGCTAGACAACAGAAACCTCCCCCAAGAACCTGAAATGAGCTTGAGAACAAATTCTTCCCTCAGAGCCACATCTCCAGTCAGTCAACTGCTCTTCGAGCGTCACTGCAGGCCTCTGTGTCCCTGTTGCAACCCAAGACGGACACACGCACACAAAGTCACCTGTTCAGAAAGGAGTTACTGTCCGCACTGACCCCGCCTGCTTAGAGTCTCAGACCCAAGGCCAGACCCACGGGAGACTCTGGCTGTGACCTAAATTCCAGGCCCATCTAAGGAACAGGCACTTCAGTGAGGAAAAACTATCTGAAGATTTCCCTAGGAGACCACCCTACAGTGTCCCCCTCCCTGGCTGGAGAATGGGGGTAATAGGGGTGAAAAGGGTCTGACTTGGCAGCCAATGCTGGACCCTTCTTGCAAGAGTCTTTTGAAAACCCTCTAACAAAACAAGATTTCCTCCCATGTGGCTGTTGGCTTAGATGACCTATTTTTTTTAGTTTCTGAGCTCAATCACCTATAAAACTAAAGTGCTGACCTTGCCAGATGGTAGGAAACACAAGTGAGGGGTAGGTTCAAATGGCAGAAGTCCCACAATAGCAGCCTTCCTCTAAAGAGTCTCTCCCTCCCTTTCTTCCTCCTTCTCTCTTCTCCTTCTTCCACTCCATTATCTCCATTCCCTGAAAGTTTTTTTTTCTTTTTCTTTTTCTTTTTTTTTTCTTTTTGGTTTTTGGGTCACACCGGCAGCGCTCAGGGGCTACTCCTGGTTCTACACTCAGAAATCACCCCCGGCAGGCTCAGGGGACCATAGGTGATGCCAGGATTCTAATCACCGTCCTGCGTGCAAGGCAAATGTCCTACCACTGTTCTATCTCTCCGGCCTCAAAGAAATTAACATCCTTTTAATATTACCTACTGTTCTTTTTGTTTGTTTGGGGTTTTTTTGGGTCATACCCGGCAGCACTCAGGTGTTACTCCTGGCTCTATGCTCAGAAATCGTTCCTGGCAGGCTCAGGGGACCATATGGGATGCTGGGATTCGAGCCATTGTCTTTTTGCATGCAAGGCAAATGCCCTATGTCCATGCTATCTTTCCTGCCCCTCCATTCCCTGATAGTTTTGAAATAATCTGTTATCTAAGAGGATTACAAGTACCTCTACCTCATTGGACATAAAGTCTATAGAGTCAAAATTTTAACAATCAACAAGTACACCATTACAACAGATACATTAAATCCAGAATATATGGTCAGTTCAGTCATTTCAATACTTATTCAGTGTCATGGTCCATTTAACTTGGTCCAACATTTTTATAGTTAATTCATGCCATATCTTTATGTTTTCTACTGCAGATATGCACATGAATTAATCATACCTACTAAAAATTGAAAACGTTTAAAAATATTTTATTTCTTTTTAAAGATAAGCTATTTCCTTCTGAACAAATCTTTGTGCTCGTCCCTTGAAGATATTAAATTTTGCTTTGTTTTGTTTTTGGGTAACACCGGCATCACTCAGGGCTTACTCCTGGCTCTGCACTCAGAAATTGCCCCTGGCAGGCTTGGGGGACCCTCTGGAATGCCAGGAAATGAACCGAGGTCCATCCTGTATTGGTCTCATACAAAGCAAATGCCCTACTACTGTGCTATCGCTCCAGCCCTGAGATATTAAAATTTGAAGCATTATGTCTTGAACTGGAAATTGAAACTCTTATCATGAATAGTTGCTGTTGAGTGACAAGCTAAATAGGACATAGCAAAGGCTTTCTCTGTCTTCCCATTTAACAGTCTCCTCCAGGTCTTCTATTGACAGAACCTAATCTTGAACCATCTAACAGAAAAAAAGTGCTCTGCAGTGAATCAACAACAGACTGAATTTGAAACTTAGTCACAAAATCCTAATAAATAGCATAATTTTATTAATTGCAACTTGGTTGTTAAAAGAATGAAATGCTATCATATATATTAAATATCATAGAATTGTGCCTGATTCATAATAAGTCTTTAAGGATCATTTTTTGTGGGGCCCAGTTGAGATAAGCATGATGGTCTTTAATTTTGCTAATATGGTATATTTGTTCTCATATATATTGAACTATCCTTGCATTCCAGGAATAAATTCAACTTGGTCATGTTATGTAATACTTTTAGTATGTTCTAGAATTTAGTTGGTTATCTTTTAAAATTTTTTGCATTATCCTACAGTTAGAGTTTGAATTTTCAAAAGGAGATGATATCAAGTGAAAAGTATGTCTGGATAATTTTCTGACCCCTTTGTTCTAAAAGATGGAACCAGTTTTTCATTCAGGGGCTATTTATAGGAAGTGATCTCTCTACCTTGTTCTTTCTATTGCCTCTTAATTGCAAGTGCATGCAGCTGAAGCCCAGTGAGAAAAACAAATTGAGCAATTTAGGAGAGAAAGTTTGAGAAAAGAAATTATTTTGCATTTTAAGTAGTGGTTAGGAGCCTGGAAAAAAAGTTAGACTAGCTGCTCAGAATTTTATAACTAATGAAAAAAAGCTGACTCTCCAGGATTTCTGATCTGGCTCAGTGGGAAAGGGGGCAGAGCCCTCTTATTACAACATCACTCCTTCCTTTATGTTCAAGGACATACCAGGGAAGTTGTCTGAAGTGTCACCTGCATCATTTCCATGTGTGTGGCATTGAACTAGAGATTATGTGCATTGTCATATAGCCAAAAAATCTCTTGGATGATGAGGGGTGAGGGAATTCCCATGTGCTTTTAGAAATACTTGAGATTAACTTGGTGTAGGGTTTTCTGAAGCAGTGACTTTCCCCTGGAATGTGATTCCATTAGGTCTAAGTTTAGAATGAAGATTTTGCCTTTTATTTTGACTCTTGATTACTTTTTGGTTTTGGAGACATCCCAGCTATACTCAAGGATTACTCCTGGCTCTGTGTCCAGGGAACCATTTGCAGTGCTGAGGATTAAACCTGGGTTGGACAGTGTGAGGCAAGCACCTTACTTACTCTACTATCTCTCTCGTCCTTTATTTTGATTTTTAAATTTTGGAACTCAGTTGTGCTTAGGGGCAAGTATTGGCTTTGTGCTTGGGATTAACCCAAGTGGTGCTCAAGGGACCATTGTAACTCTGGGGATAAAAAGAGAGTCAGGGTGAATGCAGTGTGCCATCTCTCCTCTCCCTTAAAGTTTGTCTTTTATAAAGTGGCCTAGTGATCATCATCATGGAGGTTTGAAAGCTTACTTGAGCAGGAGGAGAACTGTGAATGGAAGTGAACACAATACTCAGACTCTGGAGAAATGTGTATGCAGAGCATCTGCTTAGGAAAGATTTTTTTGTTTGTTTGTTTTGTTGTTGTTTTTGTTTGTTTTTTATTTTGGGATACACCCAGTGACTCTCAGGGATTACTCCTGGCTGGTGGGGGGGGGGACATATGGGGATGCTGGGGATTGAACCCACGTCCTTCCTGGGTCAGCCTCATGCAAGGCAAACACTCTACCATTGCACTATCACTCTGGCCCTTGTTCTTGGTTTTTGGACCACATGCAGTGATGCTTCATGGGTTACTCCTGGATCTGCACTCAGTAGTTACTTCTGATATTATTCTTGATTCCTGCATATGGATGGAGGGTGGATCAAACCTGGTTTGGTTGTATGCAAGGCAAACATCCAGCCCTGCTTAAAAATTTTAGAGTTATAAAAGCCATTCCATGTCATTGAAGGACAAGTCTTATTTCTATAAATCAGCTGAGGTTTGATGGCTAAACAACAGACTAAAGAATGTCACAGTTACTTACTTTAGAGACTAACTACAGTCTGGGAAGGCAGTCTTGGCAGTGCAGCTTTCTCCAGGAGCTTGCTCACACCCAGGGCTCCTGAGACTTCTGCCTAGTGAAGCAGAGTATGGAGAAGGCTCTGCAGTGTCTTTCTTCGTCCCACAGCTGAGGAATTATTCCCCAGCTGCTGAAAGCACAAAAGCACATGTAGCTGTGCAGAAAAGAGCTGAAACCCCAGGGGCCCTGAAGAGTAGTGCCTGGGATATGGTTTCACTTTATTTATCACTTAGAGATTTTCCAAGTGGGAAGAAAAATACAGATAGTAGGAAAGGGGCACCTACTTACTCTTCTAACAATGTGACCCAGTGGAAAAAGTGGGCACATGGGGCAGGGGCATCTCCCCACCCCCAGAGAAACCCAACTTCACACTTCCGATTTCCTGCAATCACCTGCGACTGGAAGCAAAATAGGGGCCTTGAAGCAGCTCCTTATTGAATAGGAATTAGAGAACTTGTTGTTAGACTGCAAAATAGAAACCCCAACCCATGAGAAAGGAAATGTCAGGCTTCACTTGCCAGACCTTTACCTTTCCGAGCCAAGTCCAGGCCTGTGTGTGTCATACTCTGTTAACCACAGAGGCCCAAAGTTCTCTCATCACTAATCCAAGCCTGTGATTCTTCTGCTGGGCTCCAAGCCCACCTCATCCCGGCCCTGGAGAAAGAAGCAGAGGTAGCATGGAGCCAGGCAGGCCGAGGCCCTGAGGACTTTCCGCTCAACGTGTTCTCCGTCACGCCCTACACTCCCAGCACGGCCGACATCCAGGTGTCCGATGATGACAAGGCTGGGGCCACCTTGCTCTTCTCAGGCATCTTCTTGGGCCTGGTGGGGGATCACGTTCACCATCATGGGCTGGATCAAATACCAAGGTGTCTCCCACTTTTGAATGGACCCAGCTCCTGGGGCCCATCCTGCTCTCAGTCGGGGTGACATTCATCCTGATAGCCGTGTGCAAGTTCAAAATGCTCTCCTGCCAGAGCTGTAAAGAGAGCGAGGAAAGGGCCCTGGACTCGGAGCAGATGGCAGGGGGACAGTCGTTCGTTTTCACAGGCATCAATCAACCCATCACTTTCCACGGGGCCACGGTGGTGCAGTATATACCTCCTCCTTATGGCTCCCCTGAGCCCATCAGCGTCAACACTGCCTACCTACAGCCAGTGGTGAGCCCTTGTGGTCTCATACCACCTGGGAGCCCAGTGGCTGCCACACCCAGCCCCCCACAGTACTATACTATCTACCCTCCAGAGAATGCTGCCTTCGAGGGGGACCAGGACTGCTGTTCCCTCGGGGAGGGCAGAAATGACAGGTAAGGCGTGTTGGTGGGCACACTCTCCTCTTCCTGCTGATGGCCATGCTTTCCGGGTGTTGGGTGTTGTAAGGAAGGGGAGCCAGAGAATGGGGTGTCTGGGGCCTGCATCCAGCGCAGTGGATCTGAGATGGGTAGGTGCCCCCACTCTCCACTATCACATTTCAGGGCTGAACAGTCTAGAAGAGTCGCCCTCTTGGACACTGAGGAGTCTGCCTGTTATTCGCCTCCCCGCTATGAGGAAATATACTCTCTGCCTCCTTAGACGCTCGCTGGATTCCCAGGGGAACTAACTACCTTTAAGTCCGCAACGATGATGGCTGCTGTGTTCTCTGCTGTGGTCTCCGGAGATAGGACAGCAGAGTGTTTCCTGGAGTGGCCAGGAGGGAAGTCGGGGATCAAATGCCTCCAATGGGGAAATGTAGACTATGGGGTTGAGAATTTCTTTTCTGACTAGCTAGAAATCTCCCTGCATGGAAGCAGAAATTTCATCCTGCAATCTTTTATATTGTCTCAATTGTACCTCCAAACCATCCCAGGAAAGTTCAGGACTGATGTCCCTTTGGGTTAATGAGGGGAGGGGAGAGGGAAGCAGGGGAGTGAAATAGGCTCAAATAGAAAAGGTTATCTGTTCTCAGACCCCCAAAGGTAATTTGTATATCCCAACTTGATTGCCATCTGGTGTCCCAGAAGAATCTGGGTGTCTTAAAGGCTGCAAAAAATAAAGAAAGTGGAATAAAATAGCGTACTGTCTTCTATGAGAAGTGACTAAGGCACAAAATAAATACTGGGACAATAAAGGGGTACATCATATGTTCTCAGTGGGTTTCAGTGACTCTGGCTATTGCTTTTCTCTCTGGAAGGGCGTAAAGCTAGCCATGCCCACATGAAGCTGTAATCAGATCTATGGTGGATCTAACCCCATGGCCAGCAGAGGCACACAGATCTCCTTAAATACATTCTTGAATGAAGCAGAGTAGATTTGAATTAGGCAGAACAGCATCAACGGTGAGAAAGCGTAGCTCATGGGAAAAACATGTGTAAGTCGGTTTGTGACCTTTATGAAACACCACTTGGGTGGCCTGGAACCTCTGAACCTGCACAGATCAGACAATCTGAACAATCAGAGCAGATGCCTGGATCTTTACAAGATCATTGAGACCATCAGGGATGAAAGGAGAATCTTTTTCTTATGCTACAAATATAAGGGTCTATCCATTCAAGGTAAGGATCAGATGTCACAAAAGAAGAGAGGATCTACCTACTGGGTCAAGTTTCTTGTTTGAGTTTGTGTATGGCGTAACGGCTTTGGGGATTAATTTTTTTTTTATCAGAAATAACTTGTGTTGCTAGGATTGAATGGAAATAAATTTGGCACATCACTGTAATACTTCTATCATATCTTATAAAATTATAAGAAATTATTATTATTATTATTTTAGTTTTTGTTTCTTGAGTCACACCCGATGGCACTCAGGAGTTACTCCTGGGTCTGTGCTTAGAAGTTGCTCCTGGCAGGCTCAGGGGACCATATTCAAACCAGGGTCCATCCTGTGTTGGCTGTGTGCAAGGCAAATGCCTTAGTGCATGCTATCTCTCCGGCCCCAAGAAATTATTGATAGAAGATTATGGGAAGATTTGGGTTTAAGCTTATAGATAGCACTTCCCACATTCTTGAAATACTAAATTCTTAGCTGAAAGCTGAGGGCCATAAGCTGAAGGGATATAGCAGAGGATCCCCTAGGTAAGTGTATAGCATATGGCATTCAAGTCCCTTTTTTCAGGGAGGTGGAGAACCACACCTGATGATGGGGTTACTTATGTCTCTTTGCTCAGAGATCACTCCTTGCAGGGACTGGGAGACCATTTGGGAAGCCAAGGACTGAGTAGGGTTTAGCAGCATGCCAGGCCAAACACTCAACCTGCATGCAATCTCCTTGGCCTGATAAGGGATATTTCCATTAGCCTTCTAGTTTCCTTTCCTCCCCTGCTTCACTCATGCACCCCTTTATATTCCTAGAAATGGTAATTTTTAATGGACTTCATGATTACTTGAAGGGGAAATAACATTAGGAAAAGGTCCACCTGTGGGTAGGGGAAGGCAGTAAATGGGAGACTCCTAGACTATTCTTGGACTGAAAGTGTAGGAGAAGAAAAACAGAGGGAGGAAAGAAATCTAGTGGGAGAGGTCAGAAGAGGCAGGTGGAATTCAGTGGGTGGGGATCAAGGCCTCAGGTCCCTGGGTGGTGGAGACCTGTTTCTGGAATTCCAGGAATCCTTTAGATAGGAAAATGAAACCTTGAAATCTTTGCTCTAGACACAAGTCATTCTGCACAACCAATCCCTATTTTGGGGGAGGAGCATGTGGGGAGAGGGAGGTAGTGCTAACTCTAAACTATTGATTTCAGTAGTGTTATAATCTATTATCTTTCATTTAAAAGCAAAACTAATCCCGTATTTTCCAGCATATAAGACGACTTTTGAAATGAAAAAAAGTCAACCGAAAATCGGGGGTTGTCTTATACACCGAGTATACCCAAAAAACGTTTAGATATGCTGCTATAACAAAAAATCGTCTGGATATTGCCACGAAACGAATTTTCCAACTCGATCCTGCACTGTAGAATAAATAATTAACGATGGTGGTGGATGGAAGTGGATGGTGAAGGATGGAGGCCTTTGTCCTTAGGCCCCGGCCACGTGGCTTCATCCCCCATGAACCGGCGGGTCTGGGGTCCAGGAAAGCAACGGGTATTGAACTCACTCACAGGCAGGCATCAGGAAGCATCATCTTTATTCATGCCCTATTCACCACATGTGTGTGGCCTATTTCATAACCTTTCAAGCATTCAGCCATTCTTAGCTAGCCCTGCCTCTTAACTCCTTTCAGCCATCTTCCCTTTCACCTCATAGCTGGCCCAAGACCAGGAACGTGCCAGAGCCAGACAAAAGCCCTAATCCCCTCTGGTCCATACCTTATCTACCTTTTCCAAGATCCCTCCCAGGAATGGGCGGGGTCTTGCAGGTAAGGTCAAGTTACCTAGGGAGAAAGGGTGGGGGATGAGGCTTCACTGCACCAATCACTGCAAGGCTGCTTGGACCGCCTCTCTAACTCAGCCAATCCAAGCAGGGCTTTTTATGCATGCAAATTAGACAATGTTCTGTACCTGAATCTACACTGTAAAAAGCCTGCTCAGATTGGCCAGAGTCAGAGAGGAATGTCTAAAATTAGGGGGGTCGGTCTTATACACCGGAAAATACGGTACAGGTTGGAGGAATATTGCAGCATGCTCCCCCAAAACACCAACAAAATTCCCATAAATCTGTGTCTACAGTGTGGCTGTGGAGTCACTGGAGTGTTTTCTAGGAGGAAGGAGACCAATGATCAAGTTCAGAACATTCCCTAAAAGGGTAAGAGCTGGAAGCCCTGAAAGATAGCCTAGATATAAATGAGCAGGACTCTAATGAGATCTTTATCTTCTACACCCATGTACACACACACACACACACACAATCACACACATGCACGCGCACTCACACACACACACAAGGCTCATGCTCACACATACACACACACAGTCTGTTTAGAATTGAGATCCTAAGAACTTCATTTTTTGGAACGAATGGGAACAATCCCTAAAATGCTACCAACTAAACCAAGGAGGCCCACGGGAGGATTGATAAGACCCTAAGGAAGGTGGTATTGTGACAAGACACTGCCAATATGTGTGACACAGACATATAGCAGTTCTAGGCACAGGCTATTTAATTTACTTCTATTGGGTTCCAGGCCACACTTGGTTGTATTTGGAGGGGGTGGGTGACTCCCTTCTGCTTGATGTTTGGGGTACTTCTGTAAGTATGAGGACAACTCAGGGCCCTCTGCACACAGAACAGGCACTCTAGTCCCTTGAGCTCCTTCCTTGGCTCAACTGAACATGAATTTCAATCTACTTGCAAAGTATGACACCACAATAAATATGACACCACATAAATAAGTTTTTTAAGAGAAGTTTCCACTATGACAATGATAGTTGGAACTAGTTACTCTGGATAAGAACTGGGTGTTGAAAAAGCGATATGCTTGATATCCCTTCATTAACAATAGTACAAACCACAGTGTCAAAAAAGGAAGAGAGAGAGAGAAAAAGAGAGAGAGAGGACAAAAGTAAAAGAGAGGGGCCCAGAGAGAAAGCACAGTGGCGTTTGCCTTGCAAGCAGCCGATCCAAGATCTAAGGTGGTTGGTTCGAATCCCGGTGTCCCATATGGTCCCCCGTGCCTGCCAGGAGTTATTTCTGAGCAGACAGTCAGGAGTAACCCCTGAGCACTGCCAGGTGTGGGCCCAAAAACCAAAAAAAAAAAAAGTAAAAAGAGAAAATGTTTGCATCAGAGGCAGGTAGAAATGGGTGGGAAAGAAACTGAGGACATTGGTGGGGGGGAATATGCGCTGGTGAAGAGTGGTTTACATTCTGGGCCGGAGTGATAGCACAGCGGTAAGGCATTTGCTTTGCATGCAGCCAGCACAGGACAGATGATGGTTCGAATCTTGGCGTCCCCATATGGTCCCTCAAGCCTGCCAGGAGTGACTTCTGAGCACAGAGCCATGAGTAACCCCTGAGAGCTTCTGGGTGTGACCAAAAAACAAAACAAAGCAAGAAGAACAACGAAAACAACAACAAAAAGAGTGGTTTACATTCTATAACTAAAACTCAATCATTAACAATTTTGGACCCACAGTGTTTAAGAGAGTAATAATAAACAAACAAACAGACAAACAAGCTTTGATGGGAAGAAGAGTAATAAGGAAGCATCCTGGGAATTATGACTTGGTTGGAGAACTGAGGGCAGGGAAGAAGAAGCCACAGTCCAAGGAAGCAGTTTCTATGGAGCCGCAGGCTATCTCCTTGTAGCCAAGGGCTCACAGGTCCCCCTGAATCCCTGGCAGGGGACTAGTCACACCCCTTGAGCCCTCAAAAGGGAGGGGAACACATTCCTGAGACTCCATGGCCTTCCCTTTGGTTCCCCGCCAACCAGGCCTGAATCTAGGTTTCTGTCTGGTCTCCCTGCTATAAACCACCCTCTCAAGCTCTCCTCACCTATTTTTTTTCCACTAAAAACTAAGTCTGTTGTTCCTGAAGCCCTGAAGGTGGGGGATGTTTCTCAGTTCACTTCTGTGGGGTTGCCTTGCTGACTCACATCTATGGAGATGGTTAATCCCAAGCTCTACAGTCCTTTGAGTCTAGAGTGTCTCCCCCAAACAGAGGATTCTCAAGGTCCCCTCCAGAAGAGAGAAGTGTCCATGCTTATCACCAAGACTGTAGTTTTCTTGTTGTGGCCCCTCCTGTCACTAGAGGCTTCACATATTGACCAGGGTCCCACAGTCCCTTCTGTGGTGAGCAAGGAGAAAGGACACAAAGAAAAGGACTTAGCAGGGTATGAGTGAACATGCAAGCTCTATTTAGAGTGTGACTTTTTACTTGATGAAAAAGTACCCCCCACCCACAGAGACTCTGAAGCCTCTGTAGTCATCACCCAACATCAGTCTTGTTCTGTCTGTACTTCCCATCTTCAATCCTATGGGTTTACACCCTGCAGCCTGAGGGTCGCCAGGTCAGGTGTGCCAGCATTTGAGCTCCCTCCATGGCCCTATTCCCAAATGGATTGTTTGTAGGAGGAATAGCACCCAAGTTGTGCTCATTGACCTCAGGAGGCCACTCCTGGCCACTTTTGTTCAGCTAGTCAGCACTTCAATTCAACTCCAAGGATACTGTGGGGCTCAGGCACCCCTGCAGTGCTGTGGGGTATATTGGGATGGACTAAGATCAGATACTAAATTTCAAATTCCTTAACTGGATTTAGGGGGGCCTCCCTCGGCAGGTTCAGATGACCAGGGGCTTTACCAGTGATTTCTCACCCAACTGGGGCCTACAATTCAATGCAAGAATCTGAAGATGTGGTGCTGTTCAAGTCCCAGAGTGCTGGGGGCTGCCAGATTGTATCCATGATACTCAGGGGGACTGTGTGATGCCTGTAATTGAACCCAATATAACCAACTGAACTAACCTCTATATTTATTTCTCTAGCTATGACTCCAGTGATTTAGAGTTTAGTTCATACTCAGTAGTGCATAGGACTTACTTCTGGCTCTGCACTTAGTGATCATTCCTGGGGACCATATGGGGTCCTGGATATGAAAACAAGTAAGTTGTATGCAAGGTAAACACCTGACCCACTGTACTGTCTAGTCTTGCCAGCTGTATTTTTTGTTTTGGGAACATACCTGGCATTGTTCAAGGGTTACTCCTGTCTCTGGTACTCAGGGGTCATACTGGGTGGTGCTTAGGGTGCTCAAAGGGTGCTGGGGATTGAACCTGGGTTGGCCGCCTGCAAGGCAAACACCCTACTAACTGTGCTATCACTTTGACCCCTGCAAGTGCTTTAAGAAGCACATCCAAACCAGCAAATAATTTTATCTTAAAATATTTCACTGTAAAACTTTTAAAGCTAATGGTTCAAAAACTTACAAGACATTACAGGGCATAAATAACTTACAAAATTCTTTTTGTTTTGTTTTGAGCATCCAGTGATGCTCATTATATAACTGGTCCTGTAGTCAGGAATTTACTACAGGCAGTGCTAGTATCTCTCTGGCCACAATTTATAATAATTTTTTTATTAGTAATTCTTTTTTTGGTTTTGTTTTTTTTTTTGGTCACACCAGACAGCGCTTAGGGGCTACTCCTAGCTCTGTGCTCAGAAATCACTGCTGGCAGGCTGGGGGAACCATATGGGATGCCGAGATTCGAACCACCGTCCTTCCTGGAATGACTGCTTGCAAGGCAAACGCTCTACCGCTGTGCTATCTCTCTGGTCCCTAAATAGTAATTTTTAATGCGATTAAATTCTTAATTAGTGTTAACTTTTCCCAATCAGCAAATGATATTACTTTTGTTAATACCTTCTAAATTTCAACCTAATTACATACCATATTTAGGAGGTTCAGGCAGTTGATAAACCACTCCTGGCAGCAGCATATCTGTTACATTTTACTTTGCAAGTCAAAATGTTTTATTATCTATGTCCTTCTTTGTTGGTTCCCTAAAACTCTAAAATTTTTTGGAATTAAAAACTTGCTTTTTCTTCTTATTTGAGTATATTATTAATATTTTTTCTAAACTTATAGGCATAGAAAAAATATATATACATAAAAAGGGGGGGGAAAGGACTAGAGATATAGTATAGTGGATAAGGTACTTGCCTTGCATGTAGCCATCAGGCAACCACTTCTGAACATTGTTAGGTATGTCCCAAAACTAAGCAAAAGATTTAAAGGGCTGGTTATTGGAGATATATCGGTTTTATAGTTTCAAGAGCATCAGAAAACTCTGAGAATCTTCAGTCTGTGGCAATTAGTAAAAGTCTTCAGAAAAAGTAGTGTCTTTGGAAACCATCAAAACTTCTTTGGACTTTCCAAAAGTGGAAACCAGGTCCAGAGAGATAGTAACAGGGTAAGGTGCTTATACACTGTTTTAATTCAATCCCCAGCATCACTAGGAATGCCAGGTATGGCCTAGTGTAGCCCCCAAACAAACAAAAAAAAAGTAGAAACCAGTCTCTTTCTTCCAAACTAGTCAAGCCTCATGGAACCCAGAGGTTACTGACTGGTCATCTCTTATCAATGAGTTCTCAAATTAAAAATCAAAACCTATTTTTGGACATGCCTACGCTCTTCCTTTGAAGGTCCACATATATAAGTGTGTGAGCGAGTGCATGTATGCATTCACTGACACTTTCATCTTATAGAACATGATTTATACATTTCTTGCCCACTTACTACTTGTAAATCACAGAGAGTTTTATGTCCCAAGCAGTCAGCAGTTGGTTATAAAATCAACAGAGAGCTGTACTAAATAAACCTTCCTACACTGCCCTGAAGAATTGATGGCAGAGCAGAATGTGAAGACAACTCTGTGAGCCTGCCTCTCACCTGCCTCTGGGACTCTCCACAACACTCAGAGGGGGGAGCTGTGTTTGTCCTGAGCTTTTAAGAAGATTAATAACTAGATGAGCTGGCAAGGAAATCAATTTTCTATGTTCCAGAAGTTTCCTTCTAACCAAGAATTTGTCCTCCGGCATAAAACCTAACACATGTGTAAATCATAGACTCAACTCTGTGTGCTGGAGTCGCTGCTTACACTCAAGGGGCAGAGAAAAAAGCTGATGTAGGAAGACAGTCTTTCCTGTTGTAGCTCCCCATTCGGGAGTTTAAGGAGCAATGCTTTTTTTTTTTTTAATTAAGAGGATGTGTGTCTATATACATATATATTCTTTTGCAACTTTACTAAATTAGCTATCTCTTGAAGAATACATAGAAACGGTAATCTTTTCAGAGGATGCGAGATTCAGATTTTACTGTATTTTGTGATAATTAATGGGTTTTTAAAACCTTGCTCCTCTACTACCTATTCTCATGATTCTAGAATAAAGAGAAGCACTTATTCACAATTTATGTGCATATGCTATTTTCTTGATTCTTTTTTTTTTTTTTTTTTTTTTTTTTTTGGTTTTTGGGCCACACCCGGCGATACTCAAGGGTTACTCCTGGCTATCTGTTCAGAAATAGCTCCTGGCAGGCACGGGGGACCATATGGGACTCCGGGATTCGAACCAACCACCTTTGGTCCTGGGTCGGCTGTTTGCAAGGCAAACACCGCTGTGCTATCTCTCCGGCCCCTATTTTCTTGATTCTTATAAAAACTCTTTCATCACCCCTGTTCCTTATATAAGCAATAGATAAATACATGACACAAAGATACAAACCTGACCTGGTTATATATATTGATATGGATAAAAAGAAAAACTTACTGTAAAATATGTAGTAGAGCCTTCCAAGTGGTGCTTAGGAATTCTGAGGGCCCCACTGGCGAGTTTTGGCCAATCAGGTCATTTGTTTAGCACAAACTATGAGGATGCAGTACTACTTAGACTCTGTAGTGCTGGGGATGCATGGACCATTTCTATTATGCTGGGGATTCCCAGGTCTGCACCTGGTTGTTCTTGGGGTACTGTGCAATACCAGGAATTAAAACTGTGTCAGATGCATGCTAGGCATGTGCCCGAGTTCCTGGCATAACTAATTACACTTACATATATATGTTGCTGAAAAGTTTTTTGCTGGTTTATGTCCAATGCTAGGTAAATACTAATCAGGTCAACATAACAGCAAGCATATGAATTCTCTCTCTCTCTCTCTCCCTCTCTCTCTCTCTCTCTCTCTCTCTCTCTCTCTCTCTCTCTCTCTCACACACACACACACACACACACACACACACACACAGAGTCATATAAATAGATTCGACACAATTCTGTCTTCTGTATTTGATAGTTTTTTTCAACCAAGTCTCCAACTTCACACCTACAAAAACTGTTCACACCAGACAGGAATTCACTTCTTACCCAATAGTCAACACCTCTGTTCACCACCTAATTGAGACTATCCTGAATCTGGAGGTTGAGTTTCAGGGATTCACTTTGCACCTTGCCCACTTGGGTAGGAAAGAGAGACTCCTGGATGTTTCACTGACCCCTCACTTCTCCCCTGGTTCTTCTTCTGACATGAAGGGTGTTGAGTGGTCTCTTCTCCTGGGCCTTCAAGTGGGTTAGATCCCACTTCAGTGGGATAGGGAGCCCTGACCTCTGAATAGAAGCCCCGGAAGCATGTTTAGAAATTTTCTGTGAGAAAAAGGTCCCAAAAGGCACACAAAACCCACACCCTACAAGGATCTCAGTGAACAGGTTTAAACTAGAATGAGTCTGAACCTCATAATCACCCCTCAAAGGCCACAGGGACTCCCTAGGGGGAATCACTTTTTGATCTCCATGCTCAAGTAACACTCTGACTTTCCAGGTTTCACTCTCTGGTCTTCAAGGCCTGAAAGGAATGAGGCACCATGGTTATTCAGAGTTGTGGATTTGGCACACATTTTCTCAAAGCCAAACAAAGTGAGTGGGTGTCTGGAAAGAAAATGCTTCCCACGTGGCCACTATATATCATGCAATCATGCAGGGGTAAAATGCTTTCAGCATGCAACTCAGGCCAATGGGTTTTTAATGTAACTACAAAATATTCAGTGGTATAATTTCAAATTCCACATTCCTCTGAGCCCTTAAGAAAAAACTTTATGAGGACTGGAAAGAAAGTACAAGGGATAAGGGCATTTTTCCTTGCACATGGTGGTAGACACAGTTTTGATTCCCAGCACTGCCAATGGCCCTTTAAGGACCTCCAGGAGTGATCCCTGAACACAGAGCCAAGAATTCCTTTTGGGGTTTTAGGCCCTTTTGTATTCCCAAAAATCAAAAGTAAAATAAGATAAAATATTAAAGCCCATGTGATTTTTGGTGTAGTATCAAGACCAATCAATATCCACAATTAATTGAAAAGCTTTAAAAATACTTCTGTACTTTCCAACTACATATCTATATAAAGCCAGATTCTCATCAAATAATTTAACCAAAACAACCTATAGCAACAGATCAAATTCAAAAACAGTTATAAAACTTTAGCTATCTTTTATTAGGTAGGATATTTTTCTCTTTTGGGGGGCCTCCCCAGTGGTACTCGGGAGGCCTCAGGGTTCCCTGCCTGCAATTCTTGGCAGACTAAATTGGCAAATCAATTCTAAAACCTGAGGTTTCAGTGCTGCTCCTGACTTGTCATGCCAGGGATTACCTAGATCAGCCCCACAAAGTTCAGGGACCTTTGGGATCACACCCAGTGGTGCTCCGGGGACCTGAGTTACCAGGGAGGGATCCACTATAAGTTGGCTGCTTGGTGTGCAAATGCATTAAGTCTGTATCCTGATTTTTTTGTTTGTTTGTTTGTTTTTGGGCCACACCCAGCAGTGCTCAGGGGTTATTCCTGGCTGTCTGCTCAGAAATAGCTCCTGGCAGGCACGGGGGACCATATGGGACACCGGGATTCGAACCAACCACCTTAGGTCCTGGATCGGCTGCTTGCAAGGCAAACGCCGCTGTGCTGTCTCTCCGGGCCCTGTATCCTGATTTTTTAATTGCAAAAACAGAAAGCCTCTCTTTTCTGTGTATGCTTTAAAAGCCTCTTTTTAATGGTTTTGTAGCTTTTGTATATTTTCCAATATTTAAAAATATAATTAACAAAATTGTAAGATACCTAATTGTGTATCTTACATTAGGTATGCTCTTTAGTGGCAGAGCACTTGTTCTTGCATGTATTAGTTCCTGGACTCCATCCCTGGTAAGTCAAATAAAGAAATAAAAATAAAGCAAGATATTTAAAGAGTATAAGATAATGACCTTGATATATTTATTATAATTCAGAGATCACTTCTGGTGGTACTTGGGGGGACCTTATGTGGTGTTAGGGATCATTGCAAAGTGTACTGTATGCAAAACAAACGGCACAACCCTATACTATCCCTCTGACTTCTATATTATTTTTATTGCTTGTTAAAAAAAACAAATTTTGTTGTCTAGAACAATACATGTAAAAGCAACAATACTATTCCGTCATTTCTTCATTTCCCTTTTTTTCAACATCTTTGGTATCAAGGACATAGCTATGCCTTATTAAAACTTCACCTAGATGTCCAGTGCTCCATCACTATATTCTTCTGCATTTGTAAGCTGCATGTTTATAAAGCCACAAACAGACATCAAGTAGCCCTAGTGTTTCATCATCACTTAAGTTTCACCACTACTGGTTTTTCTATTAGTTCACTGTGGAAAGGTTTGGGACTTCGAGGTAAATTCATGGTAACTCTGGGAAAATTTTACTGGCGACTTTCCATTGTCTCAGCTGCTGTTGTTCTCATCCCTCCTGACTGGACTAGTCACTGCAGGGCCCAAACCGCAGAGCTCTGAAAGAAATCTGCATTGTAATTTAAAAATAAATATTTTATATTTTATTTTAATTTCTAATATAGTAACTCTGGATAGCCATTGTTCATACAAATAAAAAATATTTATATTTTTCAGTAAATTTTAAGGGTAAGAAAGGGTTTCCTAGACCAAAAAGTTTGAAAACACTTGGTCTATATTACTGAGGTGGTGTGTGTGTGTGTGTGTGTGTGTGTGTGTGTGTGTGTGTGTGTGTGAATATGCCTATTGAAAGATTACATTTTCCAGATTCCTTTAAAAATAACTTTGGCCATAATATTAAGTTCTTGCTAATGGGGTGTAAGCCAGAGTTTACTTTAGAGGCTTCTTAAAAGATGACCTGCAGAAAAGAAATCTGAGGGAATATTCTGTGTGTGTGTGTGTGTGTGTGTGTGTGTGTGTGTGTGTGTGTGTGTGTGTGCCTGGCTGGCTTGAGCAGGGGTACATATGGGGTTCCAGGGATCAAACCCGGTCAGTCATGAGTCAAGGCAAATGCCCTGCCTGCTATCTATCTCTTAAGCCTTGGAAATTCTTTTTGACTTCTTGCTATCTGATTGTCTGCTTCAGACTTCCTTTAAATGGAGAAAAATAAAAACTTAAGTAATGTTTTTAGTCACCATTATTTTGACTTTACATGCAATGTTATTTTTGTTACATGGCAGCAGAACTATATTCTGGTCCCTGCAAGTGGGGACAATGCTAAGACGACAGAAAACTTTGCTCTATGTGCAATTATAAGTATTCCCTCCCTTCCCTCCGTTGATGTTGTTTCCATCACTAGAGGATCTCACACACTTGATTGTGATGCTTCCACAATCAGCCACAGTGTACGTGTGTGTTTGTGTGTGTGTGTGTGGTGGGGAGAGAGGGAGAGACCTCTTTCAGTGTGATGTTTGTCCATGCAAACTCAAAGGTGTGGAGATGTGGGTAGGGGTCGAACTTTCTGGCTGCGGTGCTTCCATGTCTTTTAGGCTGTGATGCTTACAACTGGTTGTATTGTGGTGTGAAAATTACTTGTGGTGTTGGGTTTCACAAGGAGAATGACCATCATCTCACTTATGGGAAAGCACCTGGGATTAATATCTTTTCTGGCAAGGCAGGTGCTCTGAAACTGTATTACTTCCTAGATCATTGTAATTATTTTTAGGTTTATTTTTAAGGGGTTGGTGTGAGGATTGGGCCACATATGGTTGTACTCAGGGCTTACACTTGCCTATGGGCTCAGGGATCACTCTTGGAGATGTTCAGGGAATCAATCATATGCAGTGCTGGCAGTTGAACTGGAGTCTCTGTTTTCAAGGCAGGTGCCCTACCCACTGTCTTATCTTTCTAGCCCAGCATTGCCTCTTGTTATCTGATGAACAGAAAAATCACTTGTCATTGATGATTCCAAGGAGTAGTTATATATATCCTTTACCCCAAATAATGCCATTCCTGGGGCTGGAGTGGTGGCGCAGTGGTAGGACTTTTACCTTGCAATTTGTCTGACCTAGGACCAACCACGGTTCAATCCCCCAGCATCCCATATGGTCCCCCAAGCCAGGAGTGATTTCTGAGCACATAGCCAGGAGTAACCCTGAGCGTCACTGGGTGTGGCCCCCACCAAAAAAAAAAAGAATAAAAAAGAAAAATGCTATTCCTTCTCACAGAGGGACAAACAGTGACAAAAATGAACTGACATTATTCAATAGAAATAACTTTTTCTATTGATTTTTATCCTACCATAATCTATCATTTAGGTTAAGACTTGTTTTCTTGGATATAAACACCTCATCTAAGTTTTAACATAAACAGGTTGGTTTCACTCTTGCATATGAAAAATTTAGAAGTCAGTAGCAAAGGGCTATCTGTCATCATGGTAGATCTTTTTTCTGTCCACATGCAGGAATACTTTGCTGTTCAGAGTCACTACATGGTCTTGGAGAGCTTCTCAAGCCTTCCACAAGCATTCTAACAGGTAGGATGAAGAAGAAAGAGGAAAGGGGGTACAGTGCAACTCTCACACCTACTCAGTTCTTCAAAGAAAGTCTTCCTGATTTTCCATGTTGTTCCATGTTGTTCTTCCATTTCTGCAACGTGAACCAGGGGCAAAGGTGATCCTGTGACCATCTCAAGTCACAAAGGTGTTCTGTGAAATATAGATTTTCTTGCTGTTGATGTTCTAGCATAGGCAACTTCTTCTTCCTTTCTGAGGGGGAAAAGGGATGTTCTCTTCCTCACTGCAGTCTATGCAAGTATCTGTTCAGTTTTCAAGCCTTTCAGAAAAATGTTTGTTTTGAATCCCCCTGCTGAATCAAATATATAAACTTTAAAATTGCCAAGTATAAATAAACATGCAGATGTCAGATGTCAGGATACAACCAGTGAGGGTTGACTTATCATCCTAAAATGTCAGTGTCTCCACCAGCAGGGAAGGGTCAGAGGGCTCCTGAGCACACACCTTGGACAATTTGGTGAGAACTCTGATGCCAGGAGCTTGTGCATGTCACTTACATGTTGCTCTAATTTGTCCAGATTATTATAGGATATTTCCATATTGATTATTATGGAAATAAATACATAAAATTCATACAGCAGGATTTGATGATATTGACATAAACAAATAAAGTTAATTGTGGAACTGGGATTTAATAAGCATAAAATGTTTAGAGTTTGATTTTCTCTTTGAATGTGTGGTAGAATGGTATGGGGTATTAGGGTGTAGGAGTGGTTGTGGGGTGCTCCAAGCCAGACAACTTTGGGAGCTGCCATAACTTCTTTGGGACACTAGTGCTATATTTAGTGTAATTAAGTTTTGCTAATTCAGTAAAAAAAAAATACACTTTCCCTTGTGGCCTGAGAAAGTGAAATGTAGCTATTCAACAGTGGCTTATTTATAAGTAGGGAAGGACTAAGGGAGTGTCGGGGGTGGGGGTGGGAGATGGGGGTGCGGAAAGAGCCAGATTCCAGGTCCTAAATCACTCCTTGAAGCAGGCGATCCAAACAGCAGGCTGAACCTGAGTAAAACAGCAGAGTTGGGCAGCCTCCAATACACAGCTTGAAACATTCATACTTTTTAGGGATTTGACCCTGGCCTCTCTCTCTTTCTCATTCCTTAGAAGGATACAGAAGTATAAGAAGTATACAGGAAGTATATAAGTAAAAACTTATACAGGAAATATTCCTCCAGGGTCCCTAGAGATAGAACAATGGGTAGGGTGTTTGCCTTACATGTAGCTGACCCAGATTCTATCCCCATCATCACAAATGGTACCCCTGGGCCCTCCAGGAGTGCTTCTTGGAGTGCAAAGCCCACAGTTACCCCTAGGCATCACTGGGCGTGATCCCATCCCCACCCCTCCAGCCCACAAAAAATAACTTTCTTTAAAGGCTCCAGAGTCACAACCACATCCTACACTCCCAAGCCAAATTTTATTCAAGGGGAAGTATGTCTGGTAAAGGCAGAGACACAGTGTGTGATCTCTCTTATAGGCAAGTTCAGGTCACTGACAATTAGTGTCAATCAGGGTAGGCAAGCCTCATTAGAGGGACTGGCGTATGTTTTCCTGGGTGCTTTTGATAGCAGCTTTCTTTCAAGGGTTCTCATCATGGGCACAGAAATTACCTCAGTGGTTTGAAAAAATTTGCATGTAGGGGGTTGGGGATGACTGGGGATGTATCTCCATGTCCAAGTGCCTGCCTTGTAGACTTGAGGCTGTGAGTTGGATCTCAGCACTAACCACATGAGCAAACGTAATCCCCATGACCCTGACGTTTGAGAATCCCTGGCACTATTACAGTGTGTTAGCACCACAAAGGAGAAGTCACTGCATCCAAGACAATGTGTGAGAACCCCAGCTAGGAAGGGTGACATCTGGGGAGCACCATGTGATTTCTGCAGAGCAAGCACTTTGGCTGAAGCATATGATGATATGTATGGTACAACCAGAGTGAGGCCTCAGTGAGCACATGTGTGAATCCTGCAACCTGATATGGAATCCCTCTGACCCCTCCCAACCAACACTAAAGATGCATGAGCACCACAGCCTCAGGCATGCAATAATATCAACAATAATGAAAGGAAGAGAAAGCAGCCAGGGAATTTAAAATAAATTAACACTATTAGACTACAATAGCTGTCTTTTGAAGACTGTGGACTGGTTTTATGTATTGGGTGGTGGGCAGGGGCTGTCTACACTTGAGCCCATACCAGCATTTCTTGGGGGTTATTTTGGCCTGTGTTTAGGAGGGATCTCAGTGGGGTGTGGGTCTGTTGCATTTGAAGAAAGTACCTTAGCCCTGGTACTACTCTCAGGACCCTAATGGAATGACTTTAAATCATGCCCCTTTCTCCTTTATTTGTTGAGATGGATGAATGTCTGTCTTCCTTTGCTGCTCTGAAGTTCTGCTCAGGGCTTAGCACTAGTCAGGACTCCTGGGAAAAGTTGTATAAACAGGCAGTGGTCTGGGCCTAGGGCTCAATAGGTGAGCTCAAGCTTCAGAAAAGCCCTGGGTTTGATCCCTGTGACTAGAGGGGGGATGGAGTGAGAGCTTGAAAGATGAGGCAGGGGGACCCTCCAATTCCCAAGGCCCTCTGCATTGGACCATAGTGTGTCTTTTCTGATTCTAATAACAGACACTTTTCATGGAATAGATTATTCCATTGAGAAGTTTCTAGCTCTTCCTCTTTAAGAACATAGAACAGTGCCTGAGAAAGTAGACCCTCAGACAGGAATGGTTCATTCTCTCTCCACCCTTCCGTTGTCAGCTCAGAATGCTCTAGCACACATTATGCCTGGTCAGGTCATGGGTCTCTTGAGAGACTCCAAGAACAGTAAGAACTGATGGAAGAAGATGCTGCTGTTGGACTGTCCTGTAGTCTTTTGTCTCCTCGGAGTCAGGCTGAACACTCCTGCAGCCCCCTCCCCCAGTCCCTCCACCCTATGTGTTCATGGCAACTTCTGCGAACCTGAGGTCTATTTGGCTCTGAAAGATCCCAAGAGAGATCCATTCTTCACAAGGTTTCACTTGTTTCCACTTAATCTGCCCCCACCTGACAGAGTAAAATCAAGGAAATATTATACTTCCTGGCTCCTGCCTCTGTAAGCCCACAGGAACCTCCCTTTGTCATCCTCCTGATCCTGCCAGCAGGATCTTGTGTCTCTCTACCAGTCTCTACCCCCAGGCACTCAGGCTGCTGAAAATGGAGGCTTTCTTCTCAATGCTCTACCCAACTGCCTGCCAGGCTGCTCTACCCAAAATAAGACTTAGAAGGGGTCACCCACACAAACAGGCACCTCCCTCACCTAAAAATAACCCTCACCCTCTGTGAGAACTATTTGTGCTTATAAACAGACTGAACCTCACCCATTTCAATGTGACATCACTGTTTCCATAGCAAATAATGTTCTTCAAATGTACCCAAGTAGAAATCAAAAACACCACCAAAGGCAGCCCAGAGACAAGCATTTCCTCAAACAATGGTCACAACACTGTTTATGTGACCCAGCGGCAGAGTGAGGAGGTGCCAGTTGACTTTCACAACTCATTCCAGGGTCTCTTCACTGAAGAAGCACAAAGAGGACTCACCACCCCAAAAGCATCAGCCTCCAACTCCCCTCTCTTCTACCAGCCAGAGGATATTTGTACAGAGAGAAATGATTGGCACTTGAAATGCTGAGATGTTTTAGGATGGTCCCGCATCTGGAGCATGTGTTAATCTTCAACATTTCAAAGTAAGTATTTGGACTTGTGTTCTCTACAGAATTTTAAATAGCCCTGAAGTCTTGATCCCATTCACTGCCTGTAGCTTCTGTTCAACAGGCAGGCAAGGCTGGTGTTCATGGCTGCCTACAGCTTCAGGTTGAAATGTAGATCAATTGCTCGGAAGGGCAAAGGGCCTATTTTATGAGACCCTTCACTTCCCAGACTCTAACTCCTAGATTCTAGAATCTTGACACAGAGACAATGTGTTTAAAGGTACTAAAAATAGTGGATAGAGAGACAGGAATCCCCCTGACAGCTTATGTTTCAATCTTGGGGGTCTTTTGCTCCTGGAATTCTAGAAGGATATTCACTCTTCTCCATTGTTCAGCCTCAAAGTGTGGTGTGCATATACTTCAGGATGCTTCCCGACCCCCTACCTCTTAGAAGCAATAGTTGTGCCAGGGGCCAGAATGAGAGTATGAGGGTAAAGACATTTGTCTTGCATGTGACTGATTCTCCTTTCTGCATCCTCAGGACCCTTGCATAGAACTGTAACCCCTAGTGTTTAGAAATTTCTGGAAGGGGCCTCCAGATCCTGATAGGAAGGCTCCAAACTAAAATAAATGATAAAGAAGCACAGCATCTGAGACCTCCTGAGCCACAGTATGAATTTAACAATTTGCATATATTTAAAAGATTATATTACTCATGTAAATTATTGAGAGCAGTATGCAGACAATATTCTGGTGTGTGTGCATGTATGTATGTGTGATAGAGAAAGAGACAGAGAGAGGTACAAGAGGTAAACAAAATAATAACACTTTCTGTTTAGGAGAAAGCAGGAATATATGAAATTTTTATTTCCCTGTATCCTCATCAATGCCCTTCATTATCAACCTTTTGATGATTTTGTGGTCATTTTATAAGGCATGCTAATATTATCTGTTGTATCTTTACCTGTTTTGTTTCCCATCCATCCATAAAGGGTTAGCTTGAGATCTACTTCCTTTATGAAGCCTCCCTGACTCCTCAGTCCATGGGCCTCTCCATCTATGATGCTCAACTGATGTTGCCAGCCTGGCCCTCTCTTAGCCATACCAGCTCAGAATAGTGCACATGGTACCCACAGGATACAGACCTCAGTCTTCAGCTCCTGTTGCAGCCACAGTAAGCTCCTTCTACTAGGACAAAGGGGTGTTATGTGGACATAATCCCTGTCTTCCTCCTATCCCAGTGAGCTGCCCTCCTTGCTCCTTAGCTAGCTACTGCACAGTCATACATAAGTCATGCCTAGAAGGGAGAGTAAGGATTAGTGCTTCCTGCAGCTGAGGAGTGGTCCTGGCCTTATTGTATCTTGCAGGAGACTGCTCTCTATGGCCTTTTCCTGCCCCTATTTCCCTATGGGTGTCAGTTTCCATCCTTGCCCTGTGGTCCTGGCTATTTTTGGGTTAAGCAGTGTTGGAAATCCAGTGGATGGTTAGCCAGAGTTTGAATTCAGGTGCATGTATGTCTGTAAGAAGGATAATTGAGGGCCAGGAATGTAGCTTAGTGATAGAGCATTTGGTTTGCATGTAAGGGGATCTGGATCCAAACCTACTTCCACTGGGTAGTATTGAGGGCCAAAGAGCATCTTTGGAGGATCTGTAGAGTCATGCCTACTGTATTTGATCCCCTGCACCCAATATAGTTCCTTAAGTCTGCCTGGAGTGATCCCCAAGTGTAGAGACAGGAGTAAACCTTGAGCATATCAAGTGTGCCCCCCCCAAAAAAAACAAAACATAATTGATTAGCCTAAATCATATAGATACATATGGTCACAGTAACTCTCTCAAAAGGACCTTGTACCTGGTTTCCTTCCCTTAGTCACTGCTACTACAATGACTGGGCTTTCATGTCTGGTCTTGGTGCCTGCACACTTTCAGGGCTTGCCTCTTTCTGTTGTGCTTATGTTCATTCTGCTTGTAGTGCTTTCCGGGATAGCTGTGGTGCTCATACATTGCTCAATAAAAGACCCATCTTTTAGCTACAGTGCTCATACACAATGGGCTATTCCCCGGCTATCACAATCCTACTCAGAAACCCATAGAAACCAGGCTTATGGGTGGGGAAGTCTGGGGAGTTGATACAGGAATTATGGCATGTGTCTTACATGTCTTAAGGCCATTCATTTGAGTTTTGAGACTGGGATGTCCAAGTTTGTGTCACTAGCAGTTTGGGAATGGAGGTGGGGTGAATGGATTTAAGCCTACCAGGGTATGAGGATAGGTGTGTGCTTGTTTGCGTGTATATGTGTGTGTTCATGTGTGTCCTTGTGGCAATCACTGTGTCCAGGATACTTGATTTTCTTTGTAAGAAGATGTTGGTTATTTATTTATTTTGGCTCTATGTGCATTTTAATTTTTTTTCTCAAAAAGGATGAAGATATGGAGGGAAGAAATGAGGGGAAGATAAGGAGAAGATGGAAGAACTATTGTGACCAACATGCATAACAAAACCATGTAAAAACTTTATTACCACATAACTGTTGACTCCAGAATAAAAAATATTTATAATTATAGTGTGAGTAAAATTATTTATAAGATTACCTATTTATCTTTTATATTGGAGGATATAGGGGCTCAGCAAAATGGCTCATACAGTAATTTCTCACTGAACATGAGGGAAATGTCTCAACATTGACACTGTTAATAGTTTGTTGGAAATTTTGCCTTTAAAACACAATTATGTCTAATGAAGCCAACTCTGAATAGTGTTTGTTCATTCATTCAGTATTTCCAGGTTGCCCCTCCACCTGGTTATAATAATATATATATATATATATATATATATATATATATATATATATATATATAAAGGTAGTATATTAGGGTAGGTGAGGTTTTTCTATGATAATATAAGGGCATTATATATATATATATGTAGTATATTAGGGTAGGTGAGGTTTTTTCTATGATAATAAACAATACCTGATCTCAGTAGTTTACTACAATTATTATTAATTTTATTTTTGGTTTTGGGCTACATCTGCTCAAGGCTTACTCTTTGTTCTTTGGTCAGGAATCACTCCTGATGGAACTTCAGGGCATTATATGAGATGCCAAAGATGAACCTGGTTTAGCTGTGTGCAAAGCAAATGCTGTTCTGTCTCTCTGACCCCAATCACAGCATTATTTTTAATGCATTTGAATTCCACTGTACCCTTAAATGACACTTCCTTGCAGCCAGGTTTAAAGAGAGGCAATTCAGATTTTTTAAATTCCATGGTTCCACCACTAGCACAATGGGTAAGTATAGAGGAGAGTGGAGGAGAGGGATCACCAGAAAGCCATATAGATATTTCTGCTACATTTTTTTTTTCTTTTTTGGGCAATACCTGATGACACTCAGGGGCTACTTCTGGCTATGCACTCAGAAATCGCTCCTGGTTTGAGGGACCATATGGGATGCCGGGGGATCAAACCACAGTACGCCCTAGCTGCAAGGCAAATACCCTACTGCTTGCGCCACTGCTCTGGTCCCCATTTCTGCTACATTTTATTGCCAGAACTAGTCATAGGTTCATGCCCAACCCTAAGAGTTCTCCTAAATGAGAATAGAAACAGGAGTGGTGAACAAGTTCAACACAAGAGCCAAAATTTTAAACTGTGAGAGTCAGAGAGCCACACCCACACAGTGACCTGCCAAAACAGACAAGCACTCACACAAAAGCATCTAATTTTATTTTATTTTATTTTTATTTTTATTTTTTTATTTTTTTTTGGTTTTTGGGCCACACCCTGTGACGCTCAGGGGTTACTCCTGGCTATGTGCTCAGAAGTTGCTCCTGGCTTCTTGGGGGACCATATGGGACGCCAGGGGATCGAACCGCGGTTCGTCCTAGGCTAGCGCAGGCAAGGCAGGCACCTTACCTCCAGCGCCACCGCCCGGCCCTAAAGCATCTAATTTTAACAAGAATCTATTAAACACATATTGCATTTTGCCATTTTGAAGTGAGGGTCAAAATCCTGCAGTGATGGTGAGGGTGTGCTGTGTCCTCCACACTAAGAACTAACGGCAAGATGTGACACAACATGTGACACACGGGATCCCCCCCCCCCCCCCCCCCCCGCTCGATGGCCTGTGCAGTTGTTTCCGAAGGATGGGAGACGAGATGACGCAGCGAAGATCTCTCCTCAGAGGTTCCTCCTCAGAAGCAGCATAACAAAATCCAAACTTGGCACAGTATACAAAATCATGATAAAAGCAAAGAGCCGCATTCATTTTGGCCAGGAGCCGCATGCGGCTCGAGAGCCGAGTGTTCGCCACCCCTGGAATAGAACTAAAGGTACTCCCTTATTCATTTATTTATGATTTTGGGGTCACATCTTGCAATGCTTAGGGATCACTCTCAGAGATGCTCAAGAGGACCATGGGTACCAGGAATAAAACCCCCAATGCCCAGCATGCAAAAACAATTGTTTTATTTTTTTTTTAAGGTTAGATTTGGGATAGCCACTGCCATACCAGCTTACCAGCCAGCTCTATAGACTCTATTTTGTCCTTGAAAAAAACCCAAGCCATGAATAGTTATGGGTATATCAGTCTTACATCTGAAAACTCTGGGGCACTCTGGGGATGGGACAAGCCCCTCCCCCACCAGCTGAAGCCTCTGCAGCTTCATCTACATTCCACAGTGACAACCATGCCAAAGGCCCAGCCTTACCACTTTTCCAATGATCTCTGCAGAGAAACCTAACTGACAAAAAGTTCAGGCACATTGGTTTGGGGACTGAGAACTCTGGAGTCTTCTCAGAGTGTGTGTGGGCAGCCTTTCCCAGACCCTCTGTATTTCCAGCAGTCTGGAAGTCACAGACACAGCCCAAGCAGCTACTGCTATGTCAGCTCATCAGCTCAGCTCCACAGATCCTGGGATTACTGAGATGCAGATGCATATGTGGCCACACAACACCTCCAACTTTTTCAATACTGACACACCAAATTAGATATCAAAATAGCATAGAAGCCACTTAAGGTCAACAAACAAAATGAATAACACTGAATGTTCAATTAGCAAAAACAAACACACAAGCAAACAAACAGCTTAGTAAACCTTCAGACTTAATGATCCTATTGTGAGGACATAACGATTTACACAGATTTTCTTCTACTGATTTTTTTTTTTTGCTAATTCCAATACCATTTAATTGGAAATGGACAATAAAATTAAGTAAATTATTTCATGTCTTCCAAGGGGTCAGCTTTGAGGGGGGGGTGGACAGTGGTGGAAGGAATGCTACAGTGGAGGAGGGATTGGTATTGGAACATAGAATGCTGGAAACAACTGTATTATGAACAACTTTGTAAACCATTCTGTTTGAAGAAAGTAATAAAATTTTAAAAAAATCAAATAAAGTTGATTTTGAGGTCCAAAGACTAGTAACATGACTTTACACATATCCAATCACATTCCATCCCTACCACTGCATATGGGACTCTAAACCTCACCAGACATAATTCCTGAGCACAGAACTAAGGGTTGGCTCTGAAACCACCCACAACACCACAACCACCACCATCACCAAATTAAAAATTTAATTTTGTCTAAACATGGCAAACCATGGAAAACTGCGTATTTTCAATAACTTTTAAAAATGAGTTTAAGGATATTACAATAATTGCTGGGGTCTACTTAGTAAATTATTATGCAGAGAAATTACATGCAGAAGCAGGACACTTCTTCACTTGCTTAAGAAATCAATTTTTTGTCCCAGACAGTGGTAATATGCCCTTCTCACACTCACAGGCCATTGCTATGCCACATTAGCCTATTTTCTAGGTTTCATTCCTGCTGTTGGTTTCCTAAGGAGCAAAATTCATCCAGCTAGCTAAGCACAGCTTCTGGTTTGTGCCGTCTTAGCATTACACATTCCTTTTGGGTTCTGCTGTTCGTTATTCATTTCTGAATGTCCAAGTGTTTAGTAAATTGTTCTGCGCGTGCTTGCAAGGCATGTTGTCCTGAAGTTGCTGACACCTTTTTCCTCTCATTAAGATGCCTTCCCTGCCTTGAGCCTAAGGCACTCCCTGGCCTGCCCAAGCTTAAACATCATTTGGGCTGCAGCATTTGTTTCTGAGAGACCCCGTGGGGTGCTCTTACTGGGGGAAAGCATCCCTGAACTTCCCTACCTCACTGTTTAGGGCCTTTTTTCCCATTCTTCAGACCCTGAGAATTCTGGGGCTGCCCATGGAAACACAGTGGCTCAGTCATGCTCCAGAGAAACCAGGCTTCCCTCTCTGCCCGACTCTCATCCCCTGAAGCCAAGGACTTGGTCTCTTTCCTTGGAAACTGCCCTTCTCTGGCCTGTGTCCAGGTTCTCCCAGCATCTACCATCACGCACCTACCCTGCAGCTGCATTTTGGCCATTCCTCAGCACCAGGAGCCAAGTCCTGACTCAACAAAACAGAACCAAACAAAACAACAGTAACAACAACAATAACAACAAAAACACTTGCCCCCATCTACAGGACAAAGGTCAGAATTGCAGCGGTGCTCCATGTCTCCCCATCCATTTCATTCAAACCCCAGAGTACCAAATTGTCCCTTCACAGACCCTCTGGCCACATCAATCAATCTGTCACAGCCAGAATAGGAGGGAAGAAGAGCAGGAGGGGTTTGGCCTCAAGGCATTTTCACTAAATTTCAGATGTGTCATTAGCAAACTTGCTAATGGAAATCATACAGGCATTTCAGAGGGAGAATAGAGATGTTAACTACTTTATCTTCTTCTTGTGACTGGGCCATATAGCCTGTGTGGAATTAGATTAATATCTTTTTAACAAAGTCTGTTGCTCGCCTGTGCCAGTAGCACACTTATGAAACATTATGTCTTGTATTACTTGAGGATATTTTATTGGGGTGGGGTGTTTTATTGGGGTAGAGGGGCACTCCCAAATAGTTTTCAGGGGATCATGTGGGAGAGGAGATCAAACTCCAGGTTCCCTTATGTGTTCCAGCCCATTGTTTTTTGGTTGTTTGTGTTTTCAGGGTTTACTCCTGTCTCTGTGCTCAGGGATCACTCCTGAAAGGCTCAAGGAACCGCATGGGATGCCAGGGATGAAATACATGTCAGACAAAATCAAGGCAAAGTACTTTATCTTTTGTGCTATCTTTCTGACCAAAGTCCTTGAAACTATCTCCTCAATCCCTTCCTCTCTCGTTCCTTTTCTCCCTCTCTTCCTTCTTTCCTTCCTTCCTTCCTTCCTTCCTTCCTTCCTTCCTTCCTTCCTTCCTTCCTTCCTTCCTTCCTTCCTTCCTTCCTTCCTTCCTCTCTCCCTCCCTTGTTCTCTTTCTCCCTCCCTTCCTTCTTCCCCCTTATTCCCTTTTTCTTTCTTCCTTCCCTCCTTTCCTCCTTCACTCCTTTTCTCTCTCCCTCCTTTCCTCTCTCCCTCTCTTCCTCCCTCCCTCCTGTCCTTCCTTCCTTCCTCCCTCTCTTCCTTCCTTCCTTCCTTCCTTCCTTCCTTCCTTCCTTCCCTTCCTTCCTTCCTTCCTTCCGCCATCACTTCCTTCCTCCTTCTCTTCCTCTTCTTCCTTCCTTCCTTCCTCCTTTCCCTCCCTTTCTTTCTTCCTTCTTTCCTTCCTCCCTTCCTTTCTCCCTCCCTCCCTCCCTCCCTTCCTTCCTTCCTTTTTTCCTCCATCTTTTTCTTTTTTTCTTTATTTGGAGAGTAAGAGATTCATTTTTTGGGGGACGACACACCTGGCTTCTGCGCTTAAGAATTACTCTTGGTGATGCTTGGGGATTATATGGAATGCCAGAAAGCAAACCTGAGCTAGCTGCATGTAAGACAAGTGCCCTTACATGCCTTACAACTGCCCTATCATTTCAGTCTTGATTCATTTATTTTATTAAATATTTTAAATTGTTCTTTTTTTTTAATTTTTGGGCCACACCTGGTGGTAACTCAGGAGTCACTCCTAGCATGTAGGGTAGACCATAATGGATGCCAAGGATCCAACTGTATCAGCACACATACAAGGCAAAATACCCTACCTATTTTATTCTTTATTTTTTCTGTCCCTGACCTCTGGGTTTCAGGCCAGGTTCCCAAATCTGGGCCAGTCACACTTCCTCTAAGAAACTTTATAGATATGGTTTTTCTGGCTCCATATACTGCCTGCTGTAAGAGGAATGACAAACTACTGGGACCAGGCCTGGGGACAGAGTCTTTCTTCAGTCTCTGCTGGGATGATGGATGATTCTGACGATGACAATACCTGGGTCTGGGAGCTGATGTTCAAGGCACATCTTAGTTTCTCAGCTTCACACTCTCCCTCTGGCCTTGCTCCTCCTCATGCTGACTTCTGTAGCAGCTAAATATGTTTGAGGAAATCACCCCTGCCCTCTGAGGGGAATGGTGGGCTGCAAAAATCTCTCAGAACAAAGAATTAAGTATCTCTCTAATTATATCCCAGGCCTATACTTTAGGCCCTAGCTCGTATGCCTCTTGAACTTCCAAATACTACTTATTCTGAGCCTTGTTTTAAACAGGTGTGACAATATGGGGCGAGACTAGATTTATCAGGCAGGAAAGCCGCTCCCACTGCCATCAGAGAGCACACACTGCCCTTTCATTCCTCAGAGGAGGAAAAGTCAGTCATGCTGTCAGGCAGCGAATAAACGCTAGATGTCTGCCCCAAAGCCACTCAGCCCCCAAGCCCATCCTCTGGGCTGCTCCCTGGAAGGGACTTGGGCTAGGGTGGCTGGTACTGACCTCCAATGGCATGGAAAGCCACTGGGGGGGGGGAGGTCGGGGGTGCCAGCAAGGCCTATTTGTCCACAAAATTTTAACAAGCTGCCACTGATGCACACCACACACCACACCCCATCCACATATTCAGATGCATTCCCTGACACTCTTAAATACTCTCATACGTACACACATGTACTCACACATATACATCACACTATCTCACACATACATTTAGATATATACTTTCATACAACAAATTTGCACACGCACACACGCACACACACACAAACTACACACCCATCCTTGGGTGTCAGATTACAACACTGTAACTATGAGAATCATTTCTGTGGGTTCAGTCTCTCAGTGTTCCTTCTCAAGAGGCCTGGGATGTCCACCAGTTTTTCACAGCTAAATGAAAGTTCATGTCAGGAATTTCCCCTCCCCAGATGCCTGGACAAACTGGTTAGGCCACGTCCTGCTCAGAGAGACCCACACACTCCTGTAAGAGATTCACGTGCCCTTCTGAGAGGCCCTTTGAAATAGTCATGTGAACCCCCCATATGGACACACACATGCTGGCATGCATAGTAGCTGAACCGCACGCAGCTCAGGAGACAGGCCAATATTTGAGGACCCTGGCCCACCTGCTCCCATGTGAAACCAGAAACTTCCTGGGCAGCAGTTTTGACTGTGACCTCCTGAAAAGGCAGCAATCCCAGTCCAAAAGATAGTTATCTGGTTACAGCCACAGTTAGGACCTCATAGAGAGGGAAGGGATGGTTTTAGAAACAGGGCTCCCAGATGGTCTCCAAAAAAAGCACATAAAGATGGTGGGAGGAAACTTTCTGAGTAGCTAAAGTTACAAATAACCAAATTTACATCTTCCCTCTTCCTCTATCCACTATGTGTGGCCATGAGGTAGTTACTTCTGTCATGTCTCAGTTTTATTCTCTGTAAAAAAACACATCATAATTCCTACAATCTTAGGATTCTGTCACTAAGGTTTGTCACTACAATCCTATGGTTCTGTAACCTGTATGGCTTCATGTGAGTGGGAAGATGATGACAAATGATAGAGACTAAAAGACAAAAGAGAACTGAACAGGACCTTTTTTTTTTTTTTACCTTTTATTTAAACACCATGATCACAAAGTTGTTCATGATAGTTTCAGTCATAAAATGTACACCACCCATCACTCATGAATGTTTACTCACTACCAATGTTACTGGTTTCCCTCCCACCCTCTCCCATGCCTATCTCTGGACAGGTACATAACTCCTCTCTCTTTCTTTATTTTTCTTTTTAGACACTAGGTTTGCACTATTATTAATGGAGGAGTACCATGCATATCATGTTATCTCCATCCAATACCCAGTTATTGTTCAGTGATCAGTTCTAACTGTCATTGTCATAGTAGAACCTTCTCTGTCCTAACCTGTGGCTGCTCAACTATTTGTGGCAAGCTTCCTACCATGGACTGGTCTTATTGTCTATGGCTATTGTGTCTATTGTCTCTGGGAATTATTATCCACACTATCTTTTCTTTTTCTTATATTCCCATAAATGAGTGAGATTATTCTATGTCTATCCTTCTCCCTAGATTCATTTTATTCAGCATATTACTCTCCATATCCATTCATGTATAATGCAAATTTCATGACTTAATTTTTCCTAGCAGCTGCATAGTATTCCATTGTTGAATAGTATATTTTTATCTTTTCATATTGTACCAGAATGGTTCTCAGCAAATCTAGAAACACATTTCCCCACCTCTCAAATCATAAAACAGTTTAATGTTAGAAAGTATTGATTTTCTGTTGTTACTCGCAATGAGTTGCCAAAAACTTAGTGGAAATGTAAAATTATTATCTATAATTTTGGTCATAAAAAACATCTAAAATGAGGGGCCAGGGTTTTAGCTCACTAGAGGAGTGTAAGTCTGGATTCCATCTCTGGTACCATCTCACATTAAAATAAAAAACAAGGGCAGGACCGATGGCGCAGCATAGGGCGTTTGCCTTGCATGCAGCTGACCCAGAAGGAACCTCGGGTTCTATCTCCTAATGTCCCATATGGTCCCCCGAGCCAGGAGTGATTTCTGAGAGCATAGCCAGGAATACAACCCTGAGCATCACTAGGTGTGTCCCAATAACCAAAATAAATAAATAAATAAAAAATAAAAAAACAGGGGCCGGGTAGGTGGCGCTGGAGGTAAGGTGTCTGCCTTGCAAGCGCTAGCCAAGGAAGGACCTCGGTTCGATCCCCCCCGGTGTCCCATATGGTCCCCCCAAGCCAGGGGCGATTTCTGAGCGCATAGCCAGGAGTAACCCCTGAGCGTCAAACGGGTGTGGCCCAAAAAAAAAAAAAAACCAAAAAAAAATAAAAAAACAAAACATGATCCATTGAACTAAGTAAGATTACAGATGTTGGCAGGGAGGGCATCTTCTGCAGACAATGAGTAGGCGAACTGCTCTCTAGCCTGTGTCACCTTCTGGATTAGTGTTCTTAAAATGAGTAATAGTGATCCCCTAAGAGGCACTGGAAAGGTTGGGGGATGGTAATAACTTATGGTACAATTGAAGGTGCTAAATGACAATTTTTCTAAAGAGAAGACCTTAGGTCAAAGTTAGGGAGCTCTGTTTTAGAAACTTCCAGAATTCTTTGGTTCTTGGCTTCTCTTCCTTCAAAACCCTTAGCATCTCACCTTGAAATCTTTCTCTGGAGCTGCCTCTCCTGCCCCCTTCTTTCCCTTACAAGGACTCTTTGAGTACACACATGATATACACACATTTCCCATACCCATGGTGAGATTCTGTTAGTATATGCCCAGTGCAAGTTCAAAGTTTTTCTTTGGGCTGTTTGGTTTTTGCTTTTGCTTTCCAAACAGTTTTGTAAGCACTCTTAAGGGGGGTAAATGTGGTGCCACGGTGGCCTACAGAGAGCAGGGGAAGTCTGTAAGCACTCTGACAAGTCTGAGGCCCATCTCTGAGAGCTGCCATGCTTAGAACTTTCCAAGCAGACTCCTCCATTGAGACCTTGAGAGGGGGACTGGGATACACAGCTCTCTCTTCTGTTCTTCCATGAAGAACTCAGATCAGAGTTGGGCGGGAAACTGTGACTCCTTGGGAGGTCTGTGAGGGTGGAGAATGCGGGTGCTGCCAGACTTGCAAAACACAAAACAGGTGGTTTTCAGTGGTGCTGACTGGTTGGGGGTGAGGTGGGGCAGGAAGGGATAAATGCAAAGTAGACTGGCGTTTGAAGGGGTATGGACACACTGCGGCAGGGCCACAGGCTTGAGAATGACAGGTGAGGATTTCGACTTACTGTGGTTGAGGCCCAGGGAAATTCTGAAACTACCAGAGAGAATAGGGAGGGAGCTTGGAGAAGTTCTGGAAAGATTTTCCTCAGGTCTGAGAAACATTGGTGGGGCAGTCAGTGGGGTTGGAAGAAAAAAGATTGGAGGGGCAGGAACTATTTGCTCTAAGATAAACCATCTGAAGGCATGAGCCTAAGTGTGTGTCAGGCACAGAGGATCTCCAGGTAAGAAGTCTGTGCTTTGCAAGCAAGCCAGATGTCTGCCTTCTGTGTTCTGAAATCTCATGTGTTCTACTTCATTGTTGATGCTGTTCTCATGAACTGGGACACAGAAAATGTAATGGGGTCCTCATTGTTGGTTTGAGGCCCAGCCAAAGAATCAAGGCAATTAGCTAGAGAAAGGGACCTAGTCTGCCCCCAAGAGGTTGTTGCTATGTGCCATTCCAGGAAGTTTTTCTTTAACCTTGTCCACACATTATGAAAACAAGGGAAACAGACGTTTTAGTAGCAGTTAGAACTGGGATAGAAGAAGCAGACCAGAATCCAGTCCACTTACCCTTGCCGGAGGCTACCTACAGAAGCCCTGGGCTGGCGGACTAGGCTTTTTAAAAGCAGAGGCAAATACGGGCCCGGAGAGATAGCTCAGCGGCATTTGCCTTGCAAGCAGCCGATCAGGACCAAAGGTGGTTGGTTCGAATCCCGGTGTCCATATGGTCCCCCGTGCCTGCCAGGAGCTATTTCTGAGCAGACAGCCAGAAATCACTCCTGAGCAACCTCCGGGTGTGGGCCCAACACCCCTCCCCCCCAAAAAAAAAAGAAAGCAGAGGAGAATGCAGCCTGCCGAGTGCTCACCAAATGGCCCTGGCTGTCTTTCTCCTTCACTCTTCCCAGCCCTCATCCAAACAACTAAATCAATAGAGACTTTTGTGACAGACATGCCTGACAGCAATTAACTCAAACCTCTTCGAGTGTCAATCCTCAAAAAAGTTCTGAGAGGGTTTCTACACCAGGATTTTTCCCTGAACACTATGAATAAGAACACTATTATTTTCTTGGGTCCAGGCCAACTGGGTTCCAGGCTAGCTAACCAGTGTTCCGTGATCCTGGGAGCAGGGAAAAAATGTGTAAATTGTCAGGGTCCTGTACCCTGAAGATTCCAACAGCCATTCCCAGTATCTTCATTTTAGCATATCCCAAATTGGGGTGGGGATGGAGGGCAGGAAGGCTCCAGGTTTGGGAGCAAAGGGTATGACCCAGAGTGCTAACTCCAAACTATCTTCAAGGAATACATTTCAACTGTCCGACTTCATCACGGTAAGGGAGTGTTGGCCTGGCAGAGGGGGAGGGCAGTAATTTATTTAGGAGCTGGGAGCTGAGAAACAGATTTTGTAAGCAAATTTTTCAAAGCGCCCACTAGAGCGCTCCCATAGAGCGCAAACCCTCTACAGCACCCGGGAGTGACTGAAGCGCAGTTGGAATTTCTAGAGCTAGGGAGCTAAAACTTAACAGCTCTGCTTCAGGATCCCATGAATAAGTTTGCCTGACATGGGAGACAGGATCTGCAGAAATCTGGGTGAGTACGAAAAGAGTTTTCCCCATCATCTTTTGTACCCCTGGCCTTAGGGAAGGCCCAGGAGTAGGTGAGGATTGCCTCACAACAGAAGTATCCCCATTTTTCTATTGAGTCCTGAAGGCCAGCAACCAGAAAACCACCACTGCATGGTCTGGCAGCCCGAGGCACTTGTTGTTTGGACTGGCCAAGAGACTGTCACGTACCAACATCCTACCAGGATGTGGAAGTCATTGTTTTCTCCTTTCTGGACTCAGCTAGGGAGTGAAAGGGCTCGTCTTTAGGTATGGGGGCCATCTGCCAGGGCCCTCTGAGATGCTATGCTGTGTTTTCTCAGGGTGGCTGCAGGGAGGCAGGAGAGAAGGACTGAGTACATCGCTGCAAGGCCCAGCAGATACTCCGAGCTTGGGAGACACAAGGTCAATGGGGCACCAGAGTCCTGCCAGTGGCCATTCTGCCCAATGCGGCCTGTGCGAGCACCGAAGTCCTCTCTCTGCTAACCCGGGAAGAGGAAGGTGACTGGTGCTGCAGGGCTCTGTTCCACCCACATCTCAGTCCTTCTTTCTCTCTGTATTCTGCAGATACTGAGGCCTACAGACGGGACAGACCTGTGGATCCCAGGCCTACAGACGACAGACCTGTGGAGCCCTGGGGACAGAGTAGAGAATGTGGATCTTAGCTAATTCTGAGTCACTGTTCATAAAGTTAAACTCATGGGTCAGTTTGAGGCTCCGGAAGTTATATTCAGGAGTCAGTTTGAGTCTTTTAAATTTGTACTCTACTCACCGTGATTTACAAGGCCATTAATAACAGTTTCTTGGCACACAGTTTCTAACTCTGAACCCATCACCAAGTGTCAGCGTCCCTTGAGCAATGACTCAAGGTTCTCCCTCCTTCTCCTCAACACATGTCCCTAGGAAATGCATTAAAAAAAGGGGAGAGGGGAGCCAGAGCAATAGTACAACATGTAGGGCACTTGCCTTACATGTATGTGGCAGACCTATCAGGTTTGGTCCCAGCACCACATGTGGTCCACACTAGGCCCACCAGGAATGATCCTTGAGGAATGATCACTGAGCACAGAGTCCTACGCATCTCTGAGGGTGTTCCCCACAGAATTATTTACTATAGTTTCTTAATCTTTTTCATTGGATCAATTCCAGGCATCTCTGAGTATTGATCACCTCCTCGTATCTCTTCAGCACAGATCTGCACATTTTAGTCAATGCGCCCCTTCACTTCACCTCATCACATTTGCTTCCCCACCCCATGTTTTTCTTCCCTCTTCCAGATTTAGTTTCTGACACATGTAAACCCAAACTCGCTATCCATTCTAATCTAGAGAACACCAATATAAACAGAAATGGTCCTAGTTACCATTTCATGATGAGCAGGGGAGCACATCAAAATCCCAAAATCCAAAGTAGACATTATATTATTGAATAAAAGAGCTTCAATATTTTACACATATTTTTCCTGAAACAACTTATTCTGATTTACTATTTAGATGGCATTTTTTTTTAAATGTCAAGCTACCTTATCGAGTAAAATATTAGTGCTCGGTCTAGATTCTAAAGGAACTTGCTTTACAATTGAAAAAGGTGTGTGTGGGGGGTAGGGGGTGGCTGACACTAAATGGAAGGCAGGTGGAGTTGGCTAGGCCTGTCTTCTTCTTCCTGTCCTCATCCCAGGAGCACAATTTAGGAGGGATGTGTTTGCAGAGCACTAGGGCTGGGTCCTGCCTAGTTTTCACACATTGAGTCCAGGAGGATATTCTGATGCCAGTGAAGGTTCATGCTACCTTACCTGACTGAACACACGGGTCAGACTGGGTCACACTGGGCCCTGCACTGGGATTGTAGGCAGTGCAACATAGAAGAAATTGTTCACTCTGGAAACCTGAGTAAGAAGCCCTGAGGCCTGGGCATGAGATTGGCTCCTTTACGCCAGATCCCTGATGCCTTCCAGGTCCTTGACGTCTGTATTTCTGGCTTGGCTGGGACCCAGACCCTGCTTTATTTCCCCACTCCTGCTTCTGTTAGCTTGTGTGTTTTTTTTTTTTTTTTATTTCTTTCTGGCATCTTGGCTTTTTGGGGGGGGCAGTTTAGCCAATTCATTAATCTCCACCAGATCATTAGTCTTCACCACCAGGAGTGTGGACGGGAAGGACAGGAATGGTGGATTCCAACCAGCACTGCTCTTCCAGGCCAACTTCTAGTGCTGGGCTTGGCGGGAAAAGAGGCACGCTGTGCACTCAAATAAGATTTGGGGGATTATCTGTGGATTTAATCTGGTCTTCTCACATCTACTATTTCCACAAATAATTAGAGATTACAAGATACATTCAGAAGCCCCATTACCCTTAAGGAATTTAGAGAAAATCTAAATAGGTTTAAATACCATCTTGGAGTCCAGAATGCTAAGCTCCAAGCTAAAGGTAATTAACATTTTTAAGATTTCCACCCCCAGCCCCATCCCACTCCCTGGAGCTAAAAAATCACTCCTGGGTAACAATTCACAGAACTCACTTTAAATATTTTTTTGGTAGAAAGGGTGAGCTGACTGGAAAAGCAGTTTATTGCACTATTATGGCTGTAGAACAGGTAGAGTTGGTGATTGGAAACTTCTTAGTGCCCGAGGGACCTTCTGATCCTGGGGTACTGAGAAGAACCAGCAGGTGGAGAATGAGACTGTGAAGCATGAACACATGAGCATCTGAGCCTCTTCTGGAAAATATGGACACTAAGGGTCCCTGGGAGCTGTGGATGAGGCCTGAGGACTTCTTCCAGGGAGCTGGGAGTGAGGCAGAAAGCATGACTTTCTTGTTCCTGGCTGCCTGACTTTTGCACTGACTGACAGGATCATTAGCACACCAGCATTACAGAATGGTTGAAATTATGAAAATAATATAGTATCCATTTCGGCAGGTCTTTTTTTTTTTGGGGGGTGGGAGAACCCAGCAATGTTTAGTGCTTACTTTTGGCTTTATGTTCAGGGGTCATTCCTCATGGTGCTCAGAGAACCAGGATTGCTATGTACAAGGCAAGCACCTTATCTACTATACTTTCTCTCCAGTCCCACTGTGGTAGTTTGTAAGAGCTTTCAAGGCAATTTTATTTGTGCTCTTATTTAATTGTCATATTGATGCTATATAAATTTAAGAACAAGTATTATCATCTCCATTGCTCTCTAAAAAGAAGGTTTAATTGCTGTGTTACTGTAGAAAGAAAATAAAAGATGGCGGCAGGAGCAATAGCACTGTGGGTAGGGCGTAGCCTACCTGGATTCAGTCTCTGGCATCCCATTTGGTCCCCCGAGCCTGACAGGAGTGATTTCTGAGTGCAGAGTCAGGAGTACTCCTGAGCACTGCTGAGTGTGACCCCCCAAAAAATAAATAAACAAACAAATAAGTGAAAGATGACCCAGAGCCTCCAGACACCACTGACTATTTCACATTAAATTCCTTATTTGACTACATTATTTTACGATACCCTTTGTTCCTTACATGGCCACTATGCTCTAGCTTGCTCATTTCACACCAGTTTCATTCTGCAAATTCTGCTCATGTGACATTTTAAAGTGTATTTTTAATAAGACCTTTTCTTTGGAATTTCAGTATTGCAATACCCGTGTCTATTAAATGTTTTTATCCTCACAACCTCTCTAATAAGAAGCCAAGTTTTGATATAGTGGTGTTGAACAATTTTCCAAGTCCCTTAAATTCCCTTGAAAAAATGTTAATTCGATCTCACAAAACTTCTTCCCCAGCTGAGTGCAGAATGAGATTGTCCTCCTGCAAAGAAATGGGTTAACATCACAACTTGCCCAAATGCAAAGCACAAAAACCCTGACACAAATAATTTAGTATATATTATAATGGCAATTTTTGTCTATAGTTATTTTTAGAAAGGTTGATATAAAATTCTCTAACATGCCCCACATGGTAAGGTTCTAACCCATGCACACAAACACAGAGCATTTTAGTATTTTTTCCATCAGCCTATTCATATTTTAGAAAACTGACTTTGCAAGGGCCTCCCCAAAGCATTTCCTTAAGCCTCTGCCAACCTGGGGGGAGAAGAGTGGAGATATTACATAAATATCTGCATCGAGTTATTGGCTAGAGTTGCATGATGACCTTATATGGTGAAAGGTAGGTTTTCCCCTGCGACTATGCTTTTGGAATATGTTAAAATACATATGTGTCCATTTCTGCTTCTCAGAAGCTGGCGTACAGATGTTCAATATTGGGGTGGTAGAAATGCTGCTGTCTACAGTTTACATGAGGTCTAATAGGATTCTAGAATGTGCTTAAAAAGCAGTGTTCAGAATTAAGCCCCTAACCTTCTTTGACGTAATTGTCTTTCTTTGGAATCACATCTTGAAGAAAAGGATGAAGATTTTGAAGGGGGATTAATGTTCTGAACCAGACTTATTAGCTTCCCCCTGTGTGTTACAGGAATCCTTTAAAGTTTAAACCCAAATAACAAAACAAAAACAAAAAACTTGGCTTGTTGTGGATCTCTACCTGCATCATGTTCACGCTGGACTGGTGCGTGTCCTTCTCTCGTTTCTGACCGCCTGTCAGGCCAATTCTGCTGGATTTCACTCATGTGCTGCTGCTTTTTATAATCGGAACATTATTTCTACTCAAATGTTTCCAGCTTGGCAGAAAACTGAAGAATTTGAAAGGGGTTGGGGTGGGGGAAATCTCATAACTATTATTTGGATAATTATCACATGGAGTTATTCTGATTTTTTTGCTACAAAAAGAAAGTCTGAGTAAGAGCATTTGAAAAAAGTTAAACATTTTCTTTTAAAAGCTAAATTTTTTCATTTACATTTTAAAAATAGAGTGTAGGCAGGATCTCGGGTAATTAAAATATGATTTCCTCTCTATTTCTATGCCCAATAAACTTTAACTATTACAACATATTGGGAAATGTAGGACGCCGAGTCGAGGGCATTAAACAAAGAATTAAAAGGCTTTGAGGGGATATTTAAAACTCTCCAGTTTTCTCATATGTATAGTGGGACCTGGAAGAACTTGATGGCATTTAATATGTTTTTTCCTTATATTCTAAATGCAGTAACCTCTAACCACCACTTGATCATTACAGATTTATATTCACTATAATTTATGTCAACTTAAATCTGGGACTTCTTTTTTTTTTTTTTTTTTTTTTAATGTTTGGCAGCCAACTGCTGGTAGAACCTAGAATGTTTCCCATTAGTCAGCAGCTCTCTTAAATTATTTCTATGAAATAATTTACTGTGGATTACAAATTCTTATATGGCATTTAAAGTTAATGATTAGGCAGAGAGATATATCATGAAGATGATTAGTCACATATGTACCTGACTTACATGGTTTTAACTCTTTTGAATGTTGCATAAGAATTGCCTTTTAAAAAGACATTTTAGGACTTTCCTAATTTCCCAGGAAAAGATGGCATGTTAGCAAAGGAAAAGGAGAACCTCGCAGTCTTAGAAACACTCTTCTGATTAAACAGCCATAAAATTATTTGGTTTTTCATGACGGCCATTCACGTGGCATGTGGTTTGAAGGCAGACAGACTTAGAGAAGCCAGGATCTCAGCATAATCTGAAGTCAAGATGTGGGAAATGTGACAAAATAGGACATTTTGTTTTTGTTTTGTTTTTTCTTATGAGCCACACCAGGCATCACTCAGGGCTTACTCCTGGCTGTGTGCTCAGGGCTCACTCCAAGCAGGGCTTGGGAAACAATGCATGATGCTGTGGCTTGAACCCAAGTTAGCTGGTGGTGGAGGCTTTTTTGTTGTACTATGTCTCTGGCTTCAAATAGTATATTTTAAAATGTCTCTTTTCACAGAAAGAAAGAAAGAAAGAAAGAAAGAAAGAAAGAAAGAAAGAAAGAAAGAAAGAAAGAAAGACAGACAGACAGAAAGAAAGAAAGAAAGAAAGAAAGAAAGAAAGAAAGAAAGAGAGAGAGAAAGAGAGAGAAAGAAAGAAAGAAAGAAAGAAAGAAAGAGAGAGAGAAAGAGAGAGAAAGAAAGAAAGAAAGAAAGAAAGAAAGAAGGAAGGAAGGAAGGAAGGAAGGAAGGAAGGAAGGAAGAAGAAAGACAGACAGAAAGAAAGAAAGAAAGAAAGAAAGAAAGAAAGAAAGAAAGAAAGAAAGAAAGAAAGAAAGAAGGAAGGAAGGAAGGAAGGAAGGAAGGAAGGAAGGAAGGAAGGAAGAAGAAAGACAGACAGAAAGAAAGAAAGAAAGAAAGAAAGGAAGGAAGGAAGGAAGAAAGGAAGGAAGGAAGGAAGGAAGGAAGGAAGGAAGGAAGGAAGGAAGAAAGAAAGAAAGAAAAAGGCATTGCAATGATGTAAAAAAATAGTGAAACAAAGGTCAGAGAGAGCTCTTCATTCAAATCTCAGAACGACCTGCTTTGTAATTCATTTCTAGATGTCTTCATGCTTATAGTTAAGGCCTTGAGAGATTTCTTTGTTCAGTTTCATGTCTCATTCAGAAAAGTAAGGTGTAAGAGGACTATGAAAGCTGCCCTGACAATTTTATTTGCATGCAAGGGCCTCCCCATATTCGTCTTTTGTATCTAAGATGGGTAGTTCTTTCTCTTCCCTTCCTATTTAGCAGTAGTTTTCTGAACTCAACTATTTATGATTCGTTTCATGAAAGGTGAGGTTTCCTCTGAGGGTACTAAAAAGTCTTAAAGTGGTTTTAGAGACTAGCAGCCACAAGGAACTATTTTTCTTCGTGTTGTAAAATAAAGTCATTGTCAACAGTCTACAACCTGCAATAAACTATTTTAAAAAAAGGAATTTATGATGGCTGATTACAATCCTCCAGAAATAATGTTGTTACAAGTCTGCCCTTGTCAGTCATTTGCAGGAATCACGGGCTGGAATTCAAACAAAGGGATCCACACAGAGGTTCATGGTAAATCACCCAGGGATGGGCGGGCCAGCTAGTGCCTCGCGCCCTTCATCAACTTTTTCAAAGCAGCAGGATAATAGCCACACGTGTGTTTTACCCTCATGGCACTAAAAGGCACCTGTTTGTGCGAAGGTGTTTGAATTGGGACATAGGAAAATATTTGCATGGTGGGAACAGCAAATGGTGTGGGAGTGCCTCGGTGCTGGAGCACAGCAGGCAGGGCTTTGGAAAGTCTCCTAGACGCATCAGCACACGTTGGAAGTGCACGCCACTGCTTTTTCCTTGCTGTTAGAGTCTAATTAAGTCCCGACAAGTGGCTCCTCTCCCCCTCCTTGTCTTGTGAACACTGTCCTTCGCTAAAAGTGAATCCATCTGGCAAGTCTTTCCATTTCCAGAAGGTGGCGTCATCTCTAGCATGATTTGTGAAGAGAGGAGCTGTGTGGCTAAGTGGGGGAGTGGACACAGAACGTTAGTTCCCAGTGGCTCGGTTTCTCTCAGGCTGATCTGTAGGTGTTTGCAGGATCACCGTAAGTAGAGTTCGTTTTGGAGAGAGAACCCTAAAGAGCTAAAAATAACATGGCTGTGTGCATCTGGGGGAAAATGTAAGCTAGAGTGGGAGAGAGGATGCAGAAGTTTAGGCACTTACATGTATGTAGCTGGTCTGGGTTTGACATGCCTTGTATGTGGTTGATCTTGCTTAAATTTTTTTTTTTACAAAAATTACCATTTCCTGAAGAAAGCATGGAATTTCATTGTTAAAATAATGACTTGCTTTATTCATAAAAACAAGTTTAATGTTGTGTTTCCAAAAGGGAAAGCTTAGAGGGAAAGATCTCTAAGATGTGGGTGAATATTGCTTAATATGAAAGGCTAAGGAAAATAAAAATAATTGTAAAATGAGAACTAAGAAATAAAAAATTAATTCAGAGAGATAGTATGATGGGTTTTCCATCTCTGGGACCACATATGCTATCCTGACCCCCACCAGAAGGGATCCCTGCTTTCAGAGTAGGAGTAATACCTGAGCACTGCCAGGTGTGAGATCTTGTTTCCCAATAAAAGAGGAACTAAGAACCATACCTTCTTGGTTATTAATTTAAATAAGCATACACTAACATACTGGCCCATTCCTTACTGAATTCAGAAAGTTATCAGAAGCATATGTTGAGTATGTTTTGAAAGCTGGCTTGCTTAATTCTGGGAAGCAATGTCTGGAATTAGTGCCTATGGAAAACAGAACAGCACACACACGCCTTTAATCCCATTATTTTGAAAAGTTGAAGAAAATTTGGTACCATCTGAAATGGTGGATTTTCTCATTTTAGGTACTTAGGCACAATAATGGTTTAATTTAGGGAAGAGTTATGTAGATTTAGAAAATTCAAAATAAAAATCTAGAATAAAAATTGACTTACTACAAGTCACTTGTTATGGACTCACTGAAAGTGACATCATTCTCATAGGCTAATCTTGCAGTGTTGAACAAGAGCTTTGCAGACTTTAGTCTAATAAAAAATAAAAAATCCACTCAACTATTGTGACTAGAAATAGAAAATCATACAGTCAGTCTTTAGAAAACATATAATGAAAAAAAAAGAAAACATATAATGAAACAATAAATGCACATCTGTTAAAGCAATGCTTATGTATACAAGCAGCCTATTTATCATGTTTTTATTTCCATAGACAATTTCTCAGTGGGCTAAAGGGGGTCTCCAATGTTACCCACAGGGTTGGGAGAGAACTGTAAGCTGAAGAAGCAAGTGCTCCATCGTCTGTGCTATCTGCCCAGGAGCCTGTTTATTGTGTGGGGTATACATCTGTGTACAAGACTTACTGCTGGCTCTATGCTCAAGAATACCTCCTGGAGAAGCTTAGAGGTTTATATTTGGTGCCAGATCAGCTACATCCAAATCAAGAGCTGTACTGTCTTTTCAGTCCCTACTTAGCTTTTTTTATACAAAAATTTAACATTTATGAGATGGCCTGAACAGCAGACTGCCCATCACTGAATCTCCACTAGTGGTAAACCCTTCTTCAAATTTAGACAGAAGAGTTCAAAATTGAACTATTTTGGGCAATATTTATCTATCAACATATGCATCTAGTATAGAAAGAAAATGCATTTCTTAATTTATGTGCAGGAAAAAAATCACAAAAATAATGTTCAGTTAATTGTCTATAAATAACCAGAGCAAAGGAAATGCACATCAGTTCTTTTCAAGTCAAAAGGTAGAGACTCTGGGGCTGGAGCAATATCAAATGGTTGGGTACTTGCTTTGCATTTCCCTGAGTGCAGAGCTAAGAGTAAGCCCTGAGCACCACTATATGTATACCCTTAAAAATGTAGATGGAAATTCTAATATGTTTAGTCATTGAAAATGTATTGGAACTGTACTAGGAAAGTAAAATCCAATAGAAAAATATAGTCTTTTATCATTCATGACTCTGTGGTCCTGCAAAAAACAAGTAAGTAACAAGGCAAGTCCTTCATTTCTTCCCAATTTCAAACTACCTAACATAGCTCCTAAATAAAACCAGGTTCCTGGTATTCTAGGGATCAAGAGTGGTGAAGAACAAAGCTGCAAAAATTGCAGGAAGGGATCTTAAAAGTGGCAGAGGCTGGGGAGGGCAAAGTAAAAGGAATGCTATCGAATGCTCCCTTGTCTGTAGCCATCCACTCTTCATCCAGACCCTCTCAGCATTCTTAACTAAGGCCATTTTGGATAAGTATAACTGCTAACCTGTGTTTATTATAATGAGAAACACTGAACCAACTGTCATCAATGTTATCAACACCTCTGAGCTCTGAAACGGTGGTTTTAAATCATAAATCTTTGTGGGTGGATCAGAGGGGTCCCTGGGACATTGATAGAGGAAAGCAGGCACTCTGGAGTGGTAGTAATGGAACGAAGGATACGTAAAACTATCATCATGAAGAGTATTGTAAATCATGGCACCTCAATCAAAGTGGGACATGTGATCTTTTAATATTTATATAATTAATATAGTTTAGATTCTATAATTTACACACATGTATATTTCTATACCTTTGGATTTATAAATCCAGTTTTGTAGTAATGTCTCTTTTTGGCTTCTGGTGCCTTAGTGAAGTGAAGGGCAACTGAGGGCAGTGAAGTTGGCATGCTAGAACAGTGTCTTATTAGTAAAACTTCAAATCCAGTGTTTCAATCAAAATCAATGGCCAGACAATAGAGCTGGAAGGAACATTAAAAGTAGTCTCTTTAGCTACAATTACCAACAAATAAGGTACTTAGGTGGAAATAGAATAATTCCAGATTCTCATTCAACTGCTATCGAATATATAAAAATTAGAAATTGGCTTAATTGAAGAATTATAGATAGGTTCGACATATTTGTTAGAAGTATATCTAAAAGTCATGGTTTCCTATATAATAAATTTGAATCCAGATCCATAATTTAATGTGGAACACTTTCACTGCATTAAGTGCCCTCTCTTTTGAGACACAGAGACCAGACATGTCTAATAGAATTTTAATAAAAGCTACATGCTAAAAACCAAAAGATTAAAATTAGATTGACCTCTAAAATAATTAAAAATCTTCTAGTAGAGACATTAGTTTTGGAGGGAGTTCACACCCAGCAGTGTTTAGGGCTTCTACCTTGTTCTGTCCCAGAACTCCTAGTGATGTTCCTTGGAGATTAATTTTAATAGTACTGTATTTGCTATTGATTGCTGTGTAACAAAAGGCCCCCAAACTTAGCTTAAGATGAGTGTTTGTATTTCACAGCTGCTGTGGATTTGCAAGGAAAGTTGACTCATGAATTCTCCAGTATTTCCCCTAGAGATATTGGCTGGGCTCCCTCATCTCTATCTCTGACTGTGGCATGCAGTAATAGGGGCTGTTTCCAAAGGGTATCACTCTCAAGAGAGCAAAAGGTCCCTTTCACCATCTTCTTGTCTCCTTTTGACAACTTCAGCATGAGGAAAAGGCTGTTCTTGCTTTTGGCTGGGATCTGAGATAGAGACAGAGTAAGGAGGCAGCTAAAGAAGGACAGAGGGCCAATGCTACAAGGTTTTGGAATCTAATCATGGAAGTTACTCTCTTTATTAGAACTGGGACATAAAATTAAGTTACATCTACTATATAAGAGGGGGAGTAGATCCCAGGAGGCTGTGTGTTCATTGGCCGTCAGCTTAGGCATAGCCTGCAACAGATGTATTTTTATCACGTTAGTCTATTCTATACACTAACATATATTTTAATTTTTGTTAAAATAAATTTAATTTTAACTGTATTTGTATATTACATATATTTTATTACAATTAATAAATATTATTTAAGATATAATCAATATAAAAGTATGAATTCGTTTATTACTTTTCATACTGTCCTCAATATCTAGTATATATATTCTATATATACATACTAGTCCCATTCTAAGTACCAGAGATTACTGGTGTAGCCCACCCCACACTTAGGTACTCTAAAATCACATAAAGACCTCAACTCCTAATTAGGGGATTGTCTTCACTAGGAGAATAAACGGGTTCAGCGATTGATCAAACATCATGTGTCAGGCTTGAAGCAAAGTGTGGAGAACCACATATCAGTCCATCATCATGTCCGACCTAAAGGCATGATAGTTCAGTGCAAGGTGAAAGAAGTTCATTCAGTTCTGAATCTTGCTGGTTCAGAGAGCTCTAATCTCTAAACAGCAGCGTTCAGCCTCCCTGTACCACCTTGAGAAGTGTTTTGGGCTCTGCCAGAACATCCCATAACATATCAGCTACCCCCAGGACCAATCTGAGGCCTCGTCTCCAGTCCTGGGCTGGAGTCCATATGTTAGCCTGAAATCTGATTTGCCTTGGACACGAAGCAAGTTAAATATTTGTTTAACTCAGTACATTGTACTTTCCACTATTCTCCACAAGTAGGGCATGTAGGGGAAGGGTGACACAGGGGATACCTTAACCATTTCAGATTTCTGGAATGCTCTGGAGGAGGGTCTGCAGAAACGTGAGTACATGCCATGGTAACACCAAACTTCAAATAAACATGACTAAATTTATATGAAACATCATTAATTATCATATAAGCCATGAAGGGATTTTGCACCAGGAAGAATAATTTTTAGTTTAGTCTTTGTACTACGTCTGGTAAATACAAATTTTTTGTTTTTGCAGACTACACCTATGTATTTGACTTGCATCCCTTCTCACAATATTCATCTAAGTTGCTTTTGTGTTAAGTTATGCACATTGTGAACCTGTAACCCTCTAGTCAGGGCTGCCAGAGGACTTTTCTGCCTTCTAAGACAGCACTTAGATGCGATTTATTTGTGGTGCTACACCTGCCACTTTTTATTAGCAAGAGAAGGAAGCAGCTTTTTGAGTGGTCTTAGTATTCATTTATAAATAACCATTCAGTTTAAGATGGAAGAGATGTTATGGCAGGTCTCAATGGATAAGAATCTGTGCTGTTCAGATGGAATCTCATACAAGGTGTTCAGTATCTTCCTTCCTTTTCTTTTGTCTTCATAGAAGTATTTCTTCCCCCCAAATGGAACAGCCGTGTGACAGAAGTTTCAAATAAGTGCCTACAAATAAAAAACTATTTTTTCACATATAAAAAAGTCTCAAATTTTGATCATATAGGCACTTCCTAGAAATTCCATCTTTAAAATAAAATGTGGACACAATGCTTTTTTTTTTCTTTCTTTCTTTCTTTTTTTTTTTTTTTTTTTGCTTTTGTTTTTGTTTTTGGGTCACACCCGGCAGTGCTCAGGGTTACTCCTGGCTCTATACTCAGAAATCGCTCCTGGCAGGCTCAGGGGACCATATGGGATGCTGGGACTCGAACCACTGTCCTTCTGCAAGCAAGGCAAATGCCTTACCTCCATGCTATCTCTCCGGCCCCAACACAATGCTTTTTAAACCATACAATGACATAGCTAATTTCTGTGTCTAATCCTATCACATTTTGGTATAGCTGTTTACACACTAGGGCTCAACCATATGACTGAGAAAAAAACATTCAAGGGGCCTGGAACATAGAAAAAAATACCCAAAGCTGTTTGGCTGGAATTTGCAGGGTGAAATTAAAGCTTCTGTTCTGTGTAAATCTGTCCACATTTAGTGTTTTACAGCATCAGGCACTGCTCTAGGAGCCAAGAAATAATTCTGCTTCAAGGACCCTCCAAGAGAGAAATCATTATGTCCTGGAAATCAGGTTACATTGAAGAAAGAAAGAAATTATAAACATTCTTCTGGAGATACAGTTTAGGCAGTCATTTTTTTTTTCCTAATGTTGAGTGGCTTCATTCTAAAAGTTGTTTGAGGGCCTGGGTGGGGACAGGACCCCATTAGTCAAAGAGCTGGAGTGTCTGTTTTGCAGGTTCCCCTGAACACCATTGGGAATGAGCCACAGCAGGGTTGGGGAGTGTTTGTCTCAGAGATCATTAGATCCTGAAACCCAAAAATAAGTAAACAAATAAAATTCCTTCTGCTCTTGTTTTGAGGGTTTGAAAAGAAAATAGCATTGAAGTGGTCATTCAGAAGATTATAAACACTCATGGAAACATATCCAATGGGTTTAGGAGACAGTATTTAGGCAGTTGGACAGTCAATGAACTCATAGTTTATCCTCTAGCCGCAATATATGTATTTGTATCTCTATTTCTACACACGCACAGATGTACATTTGCATATTGGTAGAAAACATCTGTATTTTTAATTGTATTTTTGATTTAAAATTTAATAAAATTTTAAATTGTACTTTTTGGTCATGTAGTCTAACATATGGCCAAAAGGCAACTATTTTATTGTAGTAGTGCAGGCATGTGTGAAGAATGAGGGGACTGTTCCGTGCTGTGGAGAAACGGAGACAGGGAAATGGATAGTCTGTCAGCGTTTCCCATCTAAACTTTGATTAGCTTCATGAAAGCAGAAGAGGACTTCACCACGTAAACCACGAACCTTGAGATTTGCTTTCAAACTCACTCCCCTGCACCGAGGCAGGCTTGGGGCCGAGAGTTCCCAGCGGTTTACAGGCTGGGTGGTAGGAAGCAAGTTTGGGGACTCCAGCCTTGAGAAGGTGGGGATACTGGGGACTAGGACGGGGGACCAGGGTCCCCGGGGGAAGGGGAACGAAGAAAGCAGGAGAAAATACAACCAGGACCTTGCAGTTTGCTTTCAGAGCCCCAGGCTGCACAGCCTTGGAAGTCGGAATGGCCCAGCGCTTCCCGGCTCCCGGCTCCGACACTTGCTACGTCCCGGGGCTCCAGGCCGAAAGCACCTACGATCTAGATCCCCCACTCAGACTAGCGAAGGAAGCCCCTGGAAAAGTTCTGCTAGGACCCTCGTGGAGACCTCATCGCACAAGGTCCTCAGCTCAAACCCTGGCTTCCACGCAAGCGCGCGCCTCTAGAGAAACTACCTGCTTACAGGCGCGCACAGCCTGAAGGTTTGGTGACCAACCTGGTAGGAGCTTGTCCGGAGGAAGAGATGGTCGCTTTAACCCCCACAGCGAAGTTATCCGACAGTGCAATGTCTAAACTCATGCTCCTGTTTCCTTCACTTGCCTTCTCCCTTCTAGAGGGTCAACAGTGAGAACTGTTGACCATGTTTTCATCATTTAATTTGGATTTGGAGTTCACATCCGGCAGTGCTCGGAGCTTACACCTGGCTCTGCACTCCTGGAGGTGTTGGGGGGCATATGGAGTATTGGGGTCAAACACAGGTCAGTTGCTTGCAAGGCAAGTGCCCCATCCCCATCTCTCCAGACCCATGTATGTTCTTGATTTTAAAGTCACCCAACCACCCGCCATGGTCTAATCTCAGCCCCCTCCTCCCTAGGTGGAGGGTCTGGGTGGTCCAATTGCCTCTCAGTCCCACTGGAGGGGGACCCACCAACCTATTGCAATGCCTGTCCTTTGCTTCCCTGAGGGTTTGGGGTGCTGTGTTGCATAACTGAATAATTTTCCCACGCCAAACTGACTTTAGGAGGGATTAGAGGGTGAGGGGAGATTGCACAAATTCAGCGGTATCACATCCTGATCATACCTTTCTGGGATTGATTTTGATCCTACTAAGGGAAAAGCCTCCATTGTACCCCCTCTACCCCCCACATCGCAGTAGCTGAAGCAAAAATTAGTGTTCCAGTTCCTACTTTCCTATAAAGGGAAGGATAGATTTGGTGGAATTTCTCATTTTTCTAAGCATCATTTTTTTAAATAAACACTATTTCATCTCTTGGCTAAGTTTCCGAAATTGAATATTAAATTTTATGACTTTTCTATGCTGTGGTGTGATGAAATGTATGCAGTTTTTAATCTAGAAATTTAAAAAATCCAAACCCTGAACCCAAGCCCTCTCCCTAAGGACAACTGGAGAAAGGAAGGAGAATTTCAGAATCACTAGGAAGTGGCAGGAATGTCTCCCTTGCTATCATGAAATTGTTTCCCATACCTAAAACATTCCCAACACCTAAAATATTAAAGAATGGATTGCCTGGAAACAGAAGGCCAAACTGGAAATCTGATATAGTTTTCAGATTCAGAGAGCAGGCCCATTTCTAGGCAAGGAAACCCGTTTGGAAAAGGCATGCTTTTAAATTTCCTGATTTTATACTCACATTCTGGGGGTGAGTTAGTCATCCTCATAGAACAGAAAAAAAACTAATATCTTTAATCTTCCTAACAATTCTCCGGCCAAGAAAATGATCAGAGAAGCCTGCAACACAAACATGGTGGGAGGGGAAATATTAAACTGCAGTTATAAACTTTATTTTGTATTTAATCTTCCACAGGCAGAAGGCATTTTAATAAACTCTGGCAGTTGGGAGGAAAATGAAAACAAATAGATATTCAGAAAGCAACTTTCTGTGGCAACCATGCTCTTCTTGGCTTTCTCCTGAAACCATCGGAATGGATGAAGGAAAGAAAAATATGGCAAGTGTTCGTTTTGCTTGGAGCTGGACCCTTGGCTCTCAAAATTCGTGTCTCCGTCACGGTCCTATCAGGCGAAGGCGAGCTGGCTTTGCTAGGTTACAAGCCCGGGTTTCAGTTGGTTGAACTCAGAACTTCGGGTGACCCCTGTGGGGCCGATGCTAAGATCTAAGGCCACTCAGGAGCAAGGTGGGGACAGCAAATGCAATGGGTGGAGCAGAGACCATCCTAAAGGGGAAAGGTGACTTATTTAAAGTGCACAAGATTTGGGTTCTACAGGCTTGCAGGCTCCGCGCGTGTCCTCGCCGCCACTTGGGCCAGAGCCCGGCAGCTGGTGGGTCCGTCTGCGCCACAGCTGCTGGGTCGGGAGCTCGCTGCTTTCAGAAAACTCTTTTCTTGTCGGATGTGGTTTCCTTTAATTAATCACTCATGCCCGCGTGTCCGCCGCGCCGCTCCTCTGCTCTTTGCCTAGTCCCGCATATGCTCTGTATTTGGAAGCTTGTGGGGGAGGCGCGGGTGTGGACTCTGGGGCCCCCCACCCCATCCCAACCCACCAGCCGGGTCTGCAGCCTCCCCGGAAAGTCCAGGCGGGTGCATGCTTTGCAAAAATTAACCTTCGGGAAGATCCACTACCCCTCTTCCAGGACTTTCTAGCCCTGTGGACCTTGCAGCCCTGCCTGAAGGCAATACAGTCCCATGCCACCGCCTTGGGTGGTCCAGGTGCTCCGGGTGGTCTCGAAGACCGAATTTTCATCAGGTTTGCTCCCTTCTTCACCTTCCTCCTGCCAGCTGCTTTTCAACTGGCCTTTCACTGCCACCAACTTTTGCCACCTCAAAGAAGTTCTCCACGCCCGCCCCGGCTCGGCTTTCTTGGCCAGCGTGGCTTCCTGAACTCCTATGGGTAAACTAGTCAAACTTCCAGAAAGTTTGCCTCCTTTCCTCTCCCTCCTACTCCCTTTCCCACCCCCCTGACTCTCAGGTTTGTGGGTCCTGATGCTTAGGCCCAATGCAGCAATAGCAGCAGCAGCAGCAGCAGCAGCAGCAGCAGCAGCAGCAGCAGCAGCAGCAGCAGCGGTGGGTGACTATGAAGCCCCGCTCTGCTCCCTAGCTGCATTTCACCCTGCGCTCACTTCCAAGCCACGAAGGGCGGCCTCCCACGCGGGCCCCCCGCTTCAAGTTGCACCGCCGGATGTGGCGGGGACCACCCCGGGACGCGAGTGTGTCCAAATGAGGCGCAGGCCGCCCCACGCCGAGCCAGCCAGCCAGCCGAGGGAGCCGACGAGGCTGCTGGCGGTGCAGTCTTCCCAGACGGCGTGGGGTGCGGGCCTGCGAACTGGGGAGCGAGTCACGCACGACCCGGCTCCACCTGGCCGGGATGCTGGGGAGTCCGCGCTGCACCCGCCCGCTTGGCTTGCAGGCGTCGGCGACACGCGGGCTTCCAAGTGTCCCGCGACCCCGCCACGGACCTCCGGGCTTCCGAGGTGGCGGGGGGACTCCAGCGCCCGTCCCCGAGACCTGGGAGCGGGAGGCGCGCGTGGACTGGGCCGAGCCCCCGACCCCAGGCCGGCCGCGGTGCCAGCAGCCGGGAGCGCTTCCTCCCTCGGTCACGGATCCAGGCCGCTGGTCCAGCTGTCAAAACAGGGGGTGTCTCTTTCATTCGGCCTCACAAAGTCCCCAAGGGGAACAGGGGGCCTTAATGCTGGTGTTTGGACACAAGCAATTATCCCTAATTATTCTTTTTCTTTTGAGCCTGCCCGTCCTGCCGGCGAGCCCGCCGAGGCCCGGGCCCCCGTAATCCTCCCGGGCCGGGGGACCGCGGTGGGCTCCTCGCGGCCCGGGGCTCGGCGCTTTCATGTCACTGCGGGTTTAGAGCTGATTCAAACTCATTGCGATGGGGGAATTAACCCCGGGGCCCCGGCTTTCAGGGGCCTCTGATAAGAGATTATACGTGTTGATGGCAAGCTTTTCTTGGCAAAATGTTTTCAAAGGGCTTGTAGTTGTTAAATCAAAGCGCCATTGAATTGCTCCGGACCGCCCCCTGCCCCCTCCGGCCCATCCCATCCCCCCCTCTCTTGTGTCCTCCAGCCCCCCATCGCCGCCCAGGACGGCCCACCACCAGCGGCCCAGTCTGGCCTGAGTTGCAAGTCTTGAGATTTCTTTCCTAAGATGTACCCTCGTCCGGGGAGGAGTGTGTGTGTGTGTGTGTGTGTGTGTGTGTGTGTGTGTGTGTGTGTGTGTGTGTGTAAAGTTTTACATTAAGGTAACGTTTTTATAATGGTGTTGACATTAGGAACTTGGGGTACATAGTAACCTCATCGCACCGACACAGAAGTGCCCCCAGACCATCTCCTGGGGGGGGGGGGAGGATATTGTTTTTGTAGGTGCTCTCCAGGCCAGGCACGTAGGTGCCGCCTTCCCAGAGCACCCGCCCTCCTCCACACACTTGCTCTGGGAAAGAAAACATTAGATGAAAGACGTTTCTTTCCCTCCCCCCCAAAAAAATAAAAACCCTGAACATGTGTTTTGTAGAAAGCGGAGGTGACAGGGTGGGGTAGGAAGAACAGAGGGAAGGACTGGAACATTTTTTTCTTATCCCACCCCCCCCCCCCAAAAGGTCAGCTCAACTCTAGAGGTTGAAGGTGGGGCAGAGTTCAGATTCTAGTCTGAAAACCCTGCCCAGCTGACCAATTGCCCCCCCACCCCCACAGGAAGAAAGCAGAGCAGGAGGGCTGTGTGGATAGGCAAGGTGGCTCTTTAGAGAAGACAAAGGCTCATGGAGTCTCCCTAGGGTGCAGTAAGGAATGCAAAATTTAGATAAGGCAGAAAAATGTCGCATGGGAAATAGAAAACTCCACGTGGAAATGCATGTGGTATATTTTAAATGGTTGGAAATCGTGGTTTCATATTAAAACCATGTCCCTAATCATTTTTGATTCCTTCTCCCCATCCTATATCTCACATACATATCTTCCCACACTACATCCTGTTGAGAGTGCGCTGCTAGACTCCTTGGCCATGAATGAGTACCTTTACCCGCACCTCCCCACTTCCCCATCCTCTAAACTGGAATTCTGCCCTCAGTCCAACTCGTGGGATTTTCAGTCCCCAGCACCCCAAGATAGGTGGAAGGAGGGGCTATGAGTAAGGGATGAACTGGATGTTGGAAAACCTCACTGCCAGGTTGTCTCCACACCATCTGATTGGCCCTATGGCTGCAGCCCAAGTCCCTCCCCTCTGAGTAGCATCAGGCTACTCATCTATTCTTTATCAGGTCCCTGTATCCCTTTCCTGCTTTCAGTCTTATTCTAGCCTTGTTAAGATCTGTGTGCCCATGTAGAAGCCAGCCCAGGAGTTTGCCCAAATTATTAAAGAACTAGGTACCAAGTTGGCTTCCATTTTGTCTACTCTCTATTTTTTTGTCTAGTACTTCTTGAATGATAAACCAGTTCCTCAATTTGTTTTTATCCTCTTTCCTCCCTCCTCCACTTCTTTCATAGTTAAAGGAGTTATGGGTCCCTTAGGGGGAAAATCTCGAGTTATTACTTTTTGCTTTATATTACTGTGGAATCCTCTGGCCTATTTCTTCCAGCAGCTAATGCAATAGTTGTATCTTTTTCAGATTATATACTCTCTTTGGGATATCTTTTGGTAAACATAATCTAATGTATTGTTAATTATCTATGCACATTACTTATTCTGTATTGGTAACTGAGACTTGCTTATATTGCCTTTCGTAAGCTATATTGTCTGGTTTTGGTACCAGCTGTATTGAACTTATTCCAGTCTAATATACAAATATTTGTTGAGTGTTTTGGGAACTACCAGCAGTAAATAAGTGAAAATAAGGAGCAAAAATCTCTGCCTTCACACTGTTTTTATTGGTGGGGAGAGATAATGAAAAACACTTAATAAACATGCAATATAGGATGTTGGAAATTGGAAAGTACTACTGTGAAAATAAGCAAGTATTAAAAACAGGCAATATGTGGAGGGGATAGAGAGGGATTGAAATTTTCATATTTTAGGTGGAAACATGGAAAACCATCTGGCAAGTACTCAAGTCAAGATGGTGACTCAAATACAGAGTCACCATCTGCAATTCTACACTGAAGAAAAATGAGGACTATTTATCTATAGCAAAAAAAAAAACAACAAAACAAAACATAGAAATGTTTATAGCATTACTATTCGTGAAAGCCAGAAAGTGGAAATAAGTCAAAATAAGTCAAATATCTATCAACTAAGCAATAGATGAAATATGGCATAGTCACATAATGAAATATTATTCAACTATAGAAAGAAATAAAGTATAGACTCATACATCGTGAAGAAGTCTTAAAACTGAATGTTGAGTAAAAGAGCACAAAAAAACACTATGCATTGTCTGACTCCAATTTTTTGAAATGAACAGAAAAGGAAAATTCATAGAGTGGCAGTTGTCTAAGGGTTGGGAAAAAGAAATTTGAGGGAAAATGGGGAATGACTGTCATGATAAAGAAATGTTCTAAAGGTGATTGTAGTGATGGCTGTCCAGCTCTGTGAATACACTAAAACCCACTGAGTTACGTGCTTAAAATTGGTGTATGTAAAATTGGTGTATTTAAATAATACTCATACAAAATGGAGCAGGTCATTGGGAGTGTGGCAGTTGTTGAGGTAACTTGCAATCTTTAGTAGACTAGATATCTGGAAATACCCATGCAGATAAGCAGATACACACGGAGAAAATCATGGGTGGTAGAGGAAACATACAGAGAGAGGTGGGAGGAGTGAGAGAGAGAAGGAGTGAGAGAGAAAGCTCTCTAAGAGAAGAGCCTGGTTGTTGGAGGACCAGCTGGTGTAGCTGGTAGTGTAAGGGGGAGGGAGTTGTAGGAGGAGGTCAGAAACCAAGCTAGGTGACATGAGGGAAGGAGTGTGGGCTGTGGAAACCATTTACATCATGGGTCTGGGGACTTTTATGGGCTGAGACAAAATGACTTTTGTTTTTCTTTTGTTTTTTCTGCACTTCTCGGATTTGTTTGGCTATCATCTTTTCTTAAAAAAAAAATGCTCTCTTAACTTAAATACCACAAATGCATCTGGTTAAAATGTATACTTTGGCATTTTAATATATTCACAATTATGTACCATTATCACCCTTCATCTGCAAATCATTGATTTAATTTTCTCTGAAAACCTTTTGAAACATATGTGGAGTGTTGGGTTTTGAGAGAGCTCAGTCTAGAGCATCCCACTAAAAGTCAGAATTCATTTTGAGGTAGGAAATCAGGCAGAAATCAGACAGATGGATATCAAAAGAATGGTTTTATTGCTAATAAATGTTGGATTCAGGGGATGTGGCTGAGATGTGTGACAACCATAGATCTTTCCAAACTAAACCCTAGAATCAGAATCATCCACACCCTCAGACATGGCCACACTGGGTCACACATGCTTCTCACATGGAGCTTATCCTGTAAGAGGCATGGCCAAGATGTATAGATCAGGAATTAGGTTTTCTGTGGGCAAACTGGCTCCCAGATGTCAGGAGACAGAGGGCTACTCTACCCTAGACTGTCCAATACCAGCAAAAAGTTGATCATATCCAGTGGTATTTACACCCTCTGGAGTTTTCCACATGCAGTGAAAGCTACTAGACTCATTAATAAAACAAATCCAGTTCTGCTATTAGACATGTAAATAAAGAAAACCTATGCACATTTTGAAAATAGACGCAAACCTTTGAGGAACACACAAACTATTTATGCTGACTAAAAAGAACAAGTAGATAAGATCACATATATATACCAAAATATTCTAGTTTTTATAAAGACATTAAATACAATGTTTATAGTGTGATAGCCATTGAGAGAATGTGAACATTTTAGGGTTCTAATAACAAAATTAAAGGAAACAGAAGATAAATATAAAGCCAGTATTTAAAATTATACTGATGGATTTGACATATGCTTTAAAAATCTGAAACTAAGTTTTCTCAATAACGATATCATTTTGAAAATTTTGGATACTGGGAGAAATTAAAATGAGATTAATAAAATATTAAATAATCAGTAAAATATAATTTTTGATAGATGGTTTGATAAGAGAAATTCATTTAAAGAGGAAAATAAACAGAATGTGCCAAATTCTCCTGAAATTAATATGCAGTTTTAACAGAATCCCTGTAAAAAAAAACCACAAATATTTCCCCTGAAATTCTATGATATTTTAGTAAAGTAGATGAGACAGAAATAGGAATATCAAAGACTATTTTTCAGTGGAGACTGTCAGCTCTAAAAATAGATAATAAAAGTATATATAATATAAAACGACAGTAAAAGAAGATAGAAATAATGAATAACATGAAATACGGGTAGTAGCTACATAGAATAGAAAGCTTAGATATAAATCTAATCATATGTGAGAGACTGATATGTGATAAAAATGTCACAACCAAGGAAAAGTAGGCTTTAATAAACCCCTGAAAAGACAGTTGTATTAATGGAGAAATGTGTGTATATATTCCCAACACATCTCTCCCCAGTTTTAATTGTAACAAAAAATTTAAAATAAAAAATTACATAAAATGTATGAGAAAATAGGGATTAGTACTTTTTAGCTCTGTAGAGAGGTGAGCACATTGTACACTTTGAAGAAATAGAAGAAGTCACAGAGAAAATAATTTACAGAGTTAACAAATTTTGGAGGGGGGCATCGTTTTGGGCCATACCTGACTGTGGTAATACACTAAACTTTGCTTTCTGCAATTTTCTCTTTTAAAATTTGAGATTTTCCACATTAAGAAACTGTAAAATGGGCCCGGAGAGATAGCACAGTGGTGTTTGCCTTGCAAGCAGCTGGTCCAGGACCAAAGGTGGTTGGTTCAAATCCCGGTGTCCCATATGGTCCCCCGTGCCTGCCAGGAGCTATTTCTGAGCAGACAGCCAGGAGTAACCCCTGAGCACCACCGGGGTGGCTCAAAAACAAAAAAAAAAAACAAAAAACAAAAAAAAAAAAAAACAAAAAAAAAAAAAGAAAAAGAAACTGTAAAATACAGTCCAATTATTTTAATAAATAAATCAAATTCTCGTATGAATGTGCCCTAGGTTATTTTTTCATTCTGATGAAATACTTTGTGTAATTGCACACTTTAACCCTATTTCTGAGAAGTGTGTATACTGCAATATATTTTCTCATATCTTCTTATTTTATTACTTCTGTTTTCACAGAAGTATAACTTTTTTATAGTGTTAAATCTCTTAACTCTAGAGCTTGCTAATGAGAGTAAGGTGCTTGCCTTGCACACAACCAGCTCAATGTATTTATGTGTGTGTGTATGTGTGTGTGTATGTGTGTGTGTATGTGTGTGTGTTAGGTGAATGTGATAACCACTACACTGTGGAAACCGGCGGTATGCATGTCTATGAAACAAAGGGATTAGCACTAAATGGTTCCCAAACTCTGCATCCTTCTATATCCTTCAGATAAAACTAATTCTCAAATGTCTACCAAATCTTGAGGCTTCCCTCAAAATATTTAGAATAATTCATAATACTGCAAACCAGGCCCAGACTTCTCATGAAGCCCCTCCCACCCACCCACGTGCACACACGTGGGCAGACATACACACATACACATACACCAGTGTTTACTTGTGGTTTTGTTTTTAAGGACTTGTCAGTCAAGACAGAGATGTATTTTGTGAAAGGACATGCCTTCTCTATACTAGGACGACTGCAAAGCCCCAGAGACTGTAGGCAACACTTGCTTTTTTCCACTTATTTTTCTAGAGACTGGTGGGGGGCCTCAATGGAAAAGTGCTATTGAAGCTGTGGGAGACATTTTTATTTTTGTTTTTGTGTTTTCACCAGGGAGTCCTAAATATATAGAATTTCTGGCTTGTCTCAACTCCAAAATCTATTTCTTTCCGATGTCATGCTTCTTTGAGGTTCTCCATCACCACACTACTCCAAGGTGGTTCCAAAGGAAAATAGAAAAAAAAAAGGTTCAGTCTTTAGAATCTAAATATTTGAGTTTAGGAGTCAATAGGGACATGTTTGTGCGACAGTTCCCAATTCCTGCCTCTTGGTGATATCAAATGGAAGTAGATTGGAAGTTGGCAGGATGTACTGTAAAGATGGCTAGAAAAGAATGTCATGTGTCTGGAGAGTGAATTTACAAAGACAGTAGTTAGAGGAAAAGAGCACTGAAGCTGAGCCAAAAATCTTAAGTAATTTGTTCAGGAGAACTCTTTCCAGTTTGGGAAATGGATGGAGGCACCATGCCTCGAGTCCATTCTATGAACAGATTGCTGCCACACTGTGCAATATGATTCTGAGCACTTTACATGAATTTACTAATTTTGTCTTTCTGAAATAGCTTGGTGAAGCTCACTGTCACCTTATTTCACAGACACTTAGGCCAGTGAGATTTCATAACCTGATCACTATCAGACAGCCAGAAAGTAACCAAGTATGCTAGTTATAAACTATGTTATTAGTGTTGTTTGGTTTGGGGGTCTTAGGATTCACTCCTTGCTCAGGGATTACTCTTGGGGGACCATATGGAATGCTAAGAATCTAGTGTGGGGCCTATCAAGTGCCTTAACTCTTTTTTTTTTTTTTTTTTTTTTTTTTTTGTGGTTTTTGGGTCACACCCGGCAATGCTCAGGGGTTTTTCCTGGCTCTGTGCTCAGAAATTGCTCCTGGCATGCACGGGGGACCATATGGGACGCCGGGATTCGAACCGATGACCTTCTGCATGAAAGGTAAATGCCTTACCTCCATGCTATCTCTCCGGCCCCACTTAACTCTTGTATTATCTCTCCAGACTTGATGTTAACTAATGTTTATGCTACTGTGCAAAATGCTTGATCAGAAACCAGGAGGGAAGAAAGAAAATGGGTGTGTTGGTGAATTTCTCCCAGGTATTTTTCAGGAGAGATTTGGGCTTCAGCAATAATTGCACTACTCCCTTTGGGCCTGCACTTTCTCTGGGGCAACACAAGAGAGCATGTACCTTGGACCCCAGTACCTTGTCATCAGATAAGATGCAAGGCACCACTGGACTCAGGTGATACTATGAAGTTACGAAACTGTACCAACTTGTCTTAGATTTGCAGATAATTTGAAAAAATAGAACACAATTTAATTTTCAGAGAACAATTTACTCTCATAATACGATTTAATTATGATTTTACAGATAGAAAAACCTAAGGATAATGTGACTTGATCAACGATACATATGGCAAGCAGCAGAACTGGCATCAAAAACTTCTGTCTGACGCCAAAGCATGTTTCCATCATCAGACTGCTCTTCTCTGCTACATTTACCTCCTCTATTCCTTGTGTTTACTCATCAGAACTGCTTCAAGATGGTGAAACCATCATTGGTGGTTTCCAGAAGCTGATTAGCAATGGGAGTGAATAAAGAAGCAGATCCATGAAAATTATTAGGGCTTTGATTGTCTTTACAAAACTGTACACTTATCTAAACACTACACAAAATACTTACAAAAATACAAATATTTCATTATAGATCCAAACATAAAAATAACATACTTCATATAATTTTAAGGCAAGTGAAATATTTCCTGACAAGATTCTATTTGAGTTATCCAAAGAGCTTACAAGATATGTTTCAATACCAATAAGTATTCTATTTTGTTTGTTTGTTTTGGACCACACCCAGATGTGCTCAGGGGTTATTCCTAGCTCTGTGCTCAAAAATCACTCTTGACAAGCTCAGGGCACCATATGGGATGTTGGGGATAGAACCTGCTTCCGTCTGGGTCAGCCATGTACAAGGAAAACACACTACTATTGTGTGACCACTCTGGCCCTCGAAAACATTCTTTTTTTTTGTTTGTTTTGTTTTTTTTTGGTCACACCCTGCAGCCACTCAGAAATCATTCCTGGCAGGCATGGGGACCATATGGGATGCCAGGATTCGAACCAATGATCTTTTGCATGAAAGGCAAATGCCTTACCTTCATGCTATCTCTCCAGCCCCCATAAACATTCTTTTTGTTTGTTTGTTTGTTTGTTTTTGTTTTTTTTTGGGCCACACCCGGCGGTGCTCAGGGGTTACTCCTGGCTGTCTGCTCAGAAATAGCTCCTGGCAGGCACGGGGGACCATATGGGACACTGGGATTCGAACCAACCACCTTTGGTCCTGGATCAGCTGCTTGCAAGGCAAACGCCGCTGTGCTATCTCTCCGGGCCCCCATAAACATTCTTAAGGAAGTTTTAGAAGGTTCAAGTAAGACCTGCTTGAATTGTACAAAATATTACATTATTGGTGCCAGAGCGATAGTGCAGTGGTAGGGCGTTTGCCTTTCACATGGCTGATCCAGAACAGACCTCAATTCGATCCCCTGCTTCCCATATGGGCCCCCACACCAGGAGCAATTTCTGAGAACATAGTCAGGAGTAACCCCTGAGCATCACCGGGTGTGGCCCAAAAACAAAAACAAAAAAAAAGAGAATATTACATTGCTTTAGTCAATTCACTTACTATTTTAAATGAATAATTTTTCAGATTTATTAAACCTTGACAATATTTACAAAACTGTTCTTAATTATAATTCTGTCCATAATCAAAAAGTGTTTGAAAAACTGGTACTTAAATAGATTATCATGATATACCATACCAAATGGAATATAATTACATTATCTCAGTAGATTAACTAGAATTATTGAACTACTAAGTCTTTCTGGGAAATAAAACAAACTTAAGAAGCTTTGTGGGGTCATTAGTGTTGTTTTCTTTAAATAGATTTTCTTTAAATAAGACTATGGAACAGCAAACACAACCAACCATCGACTGAGTGCAGTGAAAAACTGCGATGATCGAAGATCATAGCAATCTGGACATTTGTTGTCCATAAAGGAGGAGTTTGGATTCTGAACAAGTTACTTGTTATGCTTCTTCTTCTTTTTCTCTTGGGAGGGATGTAGAAGATCTCCGGCCAGAGGCATGCTTGTCCTTCCGTGAGACCAGCATCCACAGATGTTTGTAATGCCACCAACACGGCCGCCTTAATTATAGTTTTATTTTCTTCTCAATATGAGTCTTAATGAAAGAATAAATTCAAGACCACTCTGTTTTATTTCATCTACCCCCTCATCACTGTCCCTCAACTTTACACTATTTCCTCCAATTTCAGCCCCAGATGCCTCTTGCACTCACTGATAGAACTTGAGATGACTGAACCAGGGACAGAGATCTGATCCAATAGGGAAGTCAATTAATAGATCAAAGAGCCAATTTTCTCTTAAGTTATTGACATTTTGAGACAGAAATTGAGTTGGCCTGTAAAATGGATGGCGACAGACCACAGTTCATATGGAGTCATAGCTAGAGTCAGTCCATATGGCAATTAAAGTCATGAGGTGGTCAACCACAGGAAGCACTACAAGCCATTCTGTGGGGAGAGGCAAAAGATCAGACTCAATAAAGCACAGAGAGGTCTGGAGCATTGAGTGAAGGGATGTTCCCTCCATTCTTTAGACTCTGATACAATTTCCCATGGTCAGATGATATCGATTTTCTAGTCCTGAATGCCAATAAAATTATAATTGAATAGTTTCATTAAGTTTTTGAGATAAGTTTGTGTCATTTAAACAAAATTTATTTTTAGATTAAGTTAACTCTATATATCAAACATCAAGTTCATGTTGAAAAAACTATATACACCCAGTTTTGGAGAGATAGTTTAGGAGTTAAGATATTTACCTAGCATGTGTCCTGCCCTGCTTTGGTCTCCAGTACCACATATGGTCCCAAGCACTGCCAGGAGTGGTCCCTGAGCAGAGAGCCAAGAGTAAGCCCTGAGCACCACTATGTATGTCCCCAAACCAAACTACACCAAAACATCTTCATACCAAGTCATTCATATTTCTAAGTTCTGTGGAGATGACATGAGGATTTTTAAATATTTATTTAAAATAATATTTAATGACTTGAAATGGGTACATAAAGAGCATTATATATGTTATAGCTTATAAATGCCCATCTTCTAGTTAGACATTTTTTTCTGCTAGCCTTTCCTCTTTTTCAACTTTAAACTCTGTGAGCTAATTAATATGTTTGGCCAAAGTCAGAGCTCAATGCTTTCAACAAAATCTCTTTCAAGTCATGGGCTCCAATAATGGTTTTTATCATTCCAATCAGGTGGTCTTCGCATCTAAAAGATAATGGTGGGATTTTCCAAGGTTTTCTATGACAGAAGTTTATTAATTTAACATACAATCATTGGTTAGTCACTATAGCTGGTCATGGTACTGGGAATATTCAGGGAGCTTTATTGTTAGTTTTTTACCTTTGTGTAATTATACCTTGGAGAAAGAAAGGGATGATGAACATAAGAAAGGAAATAAAATGGAAATTTAGAGAGTAATTTATTGTGTAGCATTGGTTAAGGAACCTACTTGGATTAGTCAGGAAAGGCCTCTTTAAGGATGATAAAGAGCCAGCCATAAAAACTATAGAACTAGAAGAAAAAACATGCACAAAGACCCTACATGGGATAGAGAATGACCAAAGAACAAAACCAGATGAAATTGTAGGGATTAGTAATACCTCTCTGTATGGTAGTCACATGGGAGAAATTTGGATTTTATAGTATAAGTACATTGTCTTATTTTATAAGTGAAAACAATGCACTCTTGTTTATATTTTATTATATTTTCCAAAGGTCTTATTTTTTAATTTTTGTTTATCTACTTATCCAGATATTAGAGGTCTTATAATTTAAATAATGATGTATATTCAATTATAACTTAAAATAATAAAATTCCACCTTTGACATCAAAGAAACATCGTTTTAATTTATATGGTGGATAGAAGGTGGTTTCACTATCCCCTCATTAGAATTTTCATGGGACTTATCATTTTGAGCAACAGAATGTAGTACATGAGGTGCTGTTTAGGTTCTGAGTTGAACTTTAAAAAGTTCTGAAGTTGGTTTGGAGCATGGAGATATGCTATTTAACTAGCCTTCAAAAAACACATGTAAAAGGACTCTCAAACTACTTGAAGGGGAGGCTCAACTGACCCCACCTGTGTCAGCATGTAAATAAAGCCTTCGTGAAGCCACCAGCTCAGCTCGGCTGACAGAAGGTTTTGCCTCAGAAACCCAGGGAGGGTCATACAGAGAAGAGTTGATTGCCAAACCTTGCCGAAATTCTACACAATGTGATATATAATTAAACAATTGTGGAAGCCAATTGTATTTGTCTTAAGTTTGGGGGTAACCAGCCAGTAAAGTTAATACCTACATTCTTCTTTTTTCTCTTTTTAACAGCTGTTATTAATATGAATAAACTGATGCATAATTTACCTTCAACTTTATAAACTGAAATTGAGTAAAGTTCACAGATCTTTCTTACCAGCGGAGATCTGAGCCTGGGAACTATGTTTTCTAGTGCCAATATGTTTCCTTGGTGCCAATATGTCCTGTATAATTTTCCTCTTCTTTAGATGTATTAGTCTTAATTGGACTGTTTGTCCCTGATCTGTTAGTTGGACTTCCACAATCCTCTCCTTTTTGGTCCTGTCTGGCCTCCTGATCATGCACCTGGATGATTGAAATTCCTTTGAGGACAATAACTCTGTTCTGTAATAACTGCTATAGTTTGGCATCTAGTGTCCGATACTAATAGATGCTCAAAATATATTTACTGTGGGGCTGAAGAGATAGCACAGTGATAGGGTGTTTGCCTTGTACGCAGCCAATCCAGGACAGATAGTGGTTCATATCCCGACATCTCATATGATCCCCATGCCTTCCAGGAACGATTTTTGAGCGCAGAGCCAGGAGTAAACCCTGAATACCACTGGGTGATATATATATATATATATATGCTGAATAAATGAGCATAACATCTTCTCCAGTCTTTACTTCATCTTTCATCCCTTATCTTGCATGGACCTGTCAGGATAACTGCATTAAAATGAGACTCAGTTAATTCACAACCAATCCACTTTGATTGCCATTGTCCTGAGAACAAAATGCTCAATGTGGCAGTCACAAACCTTCAGAAATTGATCCAAATTTGAGGCTGTTCTCCAGAACATGAAGCCCAGCTCTCCGAAACACCATCTCTACGCATTCTTCTTTGTTCTCCCACTGGGATTGGCCATCTGTTAGCTTCTCAGTCAACCAAAATAGTCTTTATCCTCCAAAACTCTGCACATGGGCACCCCTCTTTCTTGTCCCTGATTTGACCTTTTTCTGCTTTAGATTCACCATCTTTTTTTTTTTTTTTCTTTTGGATCACACCCGGTGGTGCTCAGGGGTACTCCTGGCTCTGAGCTCAAAAATTGCTCTTGACAGGCTTGGGGGACCATATAGAATGCCAGGAATTGAACCAGGTCCCTCCTGGGTCAGCAGCATGCAAGGCAAATGCCCTACGACTGTGCTACTGCTCCAACCCATAGATTCACTATCCCTTTTAAACTCAACACACTGCTCTAGTGGGGGTGGCTTTCTAGGATTTCTTTTACTTGTCTATGCCTGTTTCTCCAAAGAAATAACCAACTTTCTGAGGGCACATATTATTCATCTTTGGGTTCAATGATAGGCATGTATAGATTGGATAGTGAGTACTAAACTCTGCAGTGTTTGCAACATGTTCAGTATTTGAAACAATAAGTTCTTTAAACCTTAAAACCATGTGAGGAGATAAGCCATATTGTGGTTCCTTTATTAAAATCGAGAATAGGCTTAGAGACATTAAACAAATTGCTTGGCAAATGCTGAATCCAGGCAGGTGCTCAATAAGGCAGATAGGGCATTTGCCTTACATGCAGCCAACAAGGGCTTGATTCATGGCATCTCATATAGTCCCCTCCTCACCTGAAACTTACTAGGTGTGATTCCTGAGCACAGAGCCAGTAGTAAGTCCTGGACACCTCTGTGTATGGCCCCCAAAACAGACAAACAAAAAGAGTTGAACCCTGGTAGTCCCTGCTATAGAGTCACTACTCCAGGAATAACCCTTGATTTTTCAGAATCACTGGATGAACTGGGGAAAACACCGATGTCTGGGAACCATCCATACACCCTGAACTACTAGACCATTGGGCCTTCTGAAGTGCTGAATGTATGCATAGTCAACTTTCAGAAACTTCTCAGATGGTGGACCTTTGAATATCGCATACAGATTTAGGGGAAGACTGATTACTCCAACACTAGAAAAGACCTGGCTCGAGGCCTTCTCATCTTCTTTTGGGGCCTGCTACATTGCATGTGACAAGACACATACACATGTACATACATGCACACACATAAAGCAGGTAATAGAATAAGACACTTCTTATCCCCTGGATTTCCTTAGATGCAAACTTGCTGTATCTGAGAGAATACAGTTATTTTGCCTGTTCCTGCCTTCCAACAAGCTCTCTTTGAGCTTTCTGTCTTATCAATGACTCTCTGGAGCCTCATTCAGAACTGTTTCTGAACTTTTTCACAATGAACATTTTTGAGCAACTCCCTTTTATGCATTCTGCATGCACTGACCTTTCCAAAGACTCACGAGGAAATGCCTCATCTTTCACAGGCCATGCACTCAGTTTAACTTCTGAAACCAAGAAACATCTTTCTTCTGCTCTTTTCTTCTCTTTCCCTTTTCTTCTAAGGAAAAAGAAAAAAAAAACCCTTAATCTATTTGTGAACAGTGTTCCAGTCTAGAACTTCTCCTGCCAGAATCATCTTCCTAATGGGACATCTAATGGGGCCTCCCACTGACAGAAGAGACCACCCCATCTGCAGCTAGGGAAGAGAGACACTCCCAGCCCAGATGGGGAGAGATGTAACAGCTCAGGCTGCATGTATATTCATTGCTTATTTAATATTTGAGCATCTTTCTCTAAAGATATTTCTATTGAACTCACTTGTGGTGTCGCCATCTGGAAAATATCAAACCTCACCCCACTGAGGTAAACCCCTATTGCGTATTTTCCCCCTTTTATGTGAGCCCAGTGGGCATGAAGCGTGTATCTCTATGTTTAGCTCCATTCCTCTCCAAGGCAGTTCTCAAACACATGACACTCTCTAAATAAATCAGTGCTGTATAGACCCATTAACAATCCCTCCTAATTGCTGCTAACAGCAAGTTTAAGTGGAAGCTCTAAGAAGCCTCCATGCGTTCTCCATGTGAGGTCTTTGGCACATTTTAAAGGGGTGGATAAGAGCTTTAGGAGAGAGTAAGATATAAAAAAAAGACTTAGTGCAGTATAATCAGTTTTTTCTTTGGCCACACCCAGTGACACTCAGGGGTTACTCCTGGATATGTGCTCAGAAATTGCTCCTGGCTTTGGGGGGCCATATAGGACCCCGGGGATCAAACCAAGATCCTTCCTGAATCAGCTGCATGCAAGGCAAATGCCCTATCACTGCGCTATCTCTCAGTCCCCAGTATAATCAGTTTTTTAAATGGGACCAAATCTTTATTAAGGTCCAGAATCAGCTTCTGTCTAAACTTACAGAATTCAATTAACACCCAAGCATATAGGCCAATATGACAGACAGTGGAATTGCCCATTCATTTGCTTATACACTCACTTTCCTCAACCCTTATATGTATTTCTTGAAGGAATTCCAAAATGTGATTCAAGGGGGGAAAAGGACAAAAATAAGATTGAGTTCAAAAGGGAGAAAGGAGATCGTTTTTATTCTACACTGGACTTAAGTTATCACAGAGAGAAAATTAAAAAGCCTTTTTGCATTCTCAGTATGATCTTCTCCTGTCCTTATCCTCCACTAGCATGGCCTGGAATTTCCAAGGTAAGCTCTCAAGTGAGTACAACAGATGGGTCTGCCTCTGGTCAGCCCCTGCCAGGACAGAGGTCAGCACTCCCACCCACTCTCACTCGTTTTGTACCATTTGTTTCCACAGATTCCAAGGATTTACCTTCCCTGTATTCTTTGTGGGTCTCCTTCCACATCATCACATGCTCACTATTTCTGCTATATGCATCAGCACATGGCTGTTCTTCAGGCCATTTGGCACCTCATCTGGTATGGCACTTGGCAACAACTAACCATACAGCATGAAATCATACCCCAAACATTTTTGTTGACATAGGACTGAGACCACCTTAGGACACAGATGTAATATTATTATGTCATCTATTTATCATATATAAATTTAGGGGGTCACATTCTGGTGACTCCTTTGCTGCCCTTAAGAAAATTAGATAAATCAAACTGAAAAGTATTGTCTTACTGTGGTTGGTCCTAATAGATTTTGGACATTTCTGAAAACTGGAGTAAAATAATGTTCTTATAATGGAAGGAATTCAAGTGGGAATGATGTTTCTCCTTTCATTTAGCAAAGGGAGCGTTTGTTGAAAAACATCAGGCAAAATAAAATTTTCACCAGCAGGCATTTTGGAGAAGGAAGCCATTCTCTCTCGTGAGCGCTAACCCTGAGTGAACAATTTAAGGATTGTCTACACCAGGATGGTGCTGAGTATTTGAGCAGAGCAGCTGGGCCACTCTTATTCCTGTAAACCAGGACCTGGCAGACTAGGGGAGGTGTGTTATGAGTCAGCAAGTCATGACCTCACATTGTGGGAAATGTTTTCTTGACTTTATTATTTTTCTCTTTTAGAGTTCATAAATAATAACTTATGGATCCTTTAGTGGTTTCTTCTTGTTTGAAGCTTAAATCATTCTTTTTCTAGTATCTTAAGCTAGATATACTGGTCTGGATCTTATTAGAAGTTGACACCAACATAGAATTAAATAGCATTCAAGAAAGTATCTGTGATAGAAAATAGGGAAGGAGCTGAGAAGTCTGGAAGAGGTTTTGGACTACTAGAGGGACAAGACAAACCTCTAGTGAAGAGACGGAAGGAAGGCTGGGTTCAATCTAAGGAAGTTTTGATAAGGATGCCAAAGAGTCTTCAAGACAAAGCTTACTGTTGGAATCTTCTGTGTCTTTCAGAAAACAATTTGCTTAAAAATTCTTCTGGAGTTAGGCTGTCCTCTGAGGAATCCCCGGGTCATGCAGCCACAACACGGCCTTCACCTGTCCTATGCCATGAGTGTGGCTGGCATGGTCAATGCCATTAGCCGGGCCTGTCGTGAAGGGGAGCTCTCCACCTGTGGCTGTAGCCGGGCCCCGTGGCCCCAGGACCTTCCCTGGGACTGGCTGTAGGGACAATGTGGAGTACAGCTACCAATTTGCCAAGGAGTTTGTGGACGCCCAGGAGGGGGAGAAGAACTTTGCCAAAGGCTCAGAGGAGCAGAGCAGAGTGCTCATGAACCTGCAGAACAAGGAGGAAGGGCGAAGGGCCATGTACAAGATGGCAGATGTTGCCTGCAAGTGCCACTGCTTCTCAGGCACTTGCAGTCTCAAGACCTGTTGGCTCCAGCTGGCCGAGTTCCGCAAGGTGGGGGACCAGCTGAAGGAGAAATATGATAGTGCCGTGGCTATGCATGCCACCTGCAAGGGCAAGCTGGAGCTGGTCAACAGCCGCTTCAACCAGCCCACCCAGGAGAACCTGGTCTATGTAGACTCCAGCCCCGACTACTGCCTGTGCAATGAGACCACAGGCTCTCTGGGCATCCAGGGCCGCTTGTGCAACAAGACCTCGGAGGGCATGGATGGCTGCGAGCACATGTGCTGCGGCCGAGGCTTTGATCAGTTGAAGAGCGTGCAGGTGGAGCGCTGTCACTGCAAGTTCTACTGGTGCTGCTACGTCAAGTGCAAGAAATGCACCGAGATTGTCGACCAGTATATCTGCAAGTAGACTGTGTCCACACCACGGCACAAAGTTTATATTATATAAAGATCTATAAATCTATTTCAGATTTGTATAAATAAATGGATGGAGGAAAACTAAAAGGAGAAAAATAAGTTCTTGTGGACTCTATGAAGAGTTAGAATTAGAAAGTATGAACCTTAGAATAAATGTAACAATGGATGCTGGAGCCCTTTGAATTGGTTACTGCCTGTTTTCTTAGGAATAAGCATTCAGAGTCTTTCTAGAAAAATGACTTCAAGTGTCCCCTAGATAGAAAATGTCACCCCATTGTTGAGATCCTAGGCAATGACTTGCTACAGATCCCCAAGGAGAGTAGATATTAGTGTCTTCCTTCACATTAAAAACCACATTTTCATGGGACTCTGTTGGGACTCCAAGCACCCGTGTTGCAGGTCAGCCCCTGAAGAGGTTGACTGATGATGGGATGGAGAATGAGGCCCTTTTCTTCCAGCTCGGAGCACGCGTCTGCCACCCTGTCTAGCCCACGGTTCTGAGGTGAAACGGCGGGTAAACAGCTCGCAGACAATCAGGCTCGTGGAAATATTTGCTTTATTCGGATGGACAAAACTGAAGTCCAAAGACTCCGATTCAGTTCCAGCCAGCAAAAAGCCCTCGCCTTCCACAGACCCTTGCTCTTATACTCCAGAGTCAGGTCCCACCCAATGGTGGGATCAGATACTAACCAATGGTGGAAGCAGAATCAGGTCCTACCCTAGGGTGGGGGCAGAATGCCAGGTCACACCCTAGGGTAGGGCACAGATTAGGGTGAGCAACATAGTAATCCCCCAAAATATTTACATACACAACACACCCGTAGCCCTGAACTCCTACTTCAAGACTATAGGAATTCCTCTGGCAAGGACATAAATATTTTGGTATCTCCTTTAAATATTCATGCATGGTAGATGAGTATCTATGAAAGGTGTTTGTGTATTGTCATTAATATACAGTGTGTGTCAACACAGCAGAACCTACTAACATATCCCAATGAGGAAGGCTGTGTCTGGTTACATTCCTACAGACGATCTTCATCATCACAAACACACAGACTTCCAAAGAGCAGTGGGACCCAAAGTCTCACATTGTGAGGTATACTATGATCAGCATCTAGGGAGGGGTTATTCCAGCTATGAAGGGGTGTGCAGCAAGCTTCTGAGAAGGACATACACTAAAGTTCCATGTAGATCATCCTTTCCCCTCGAATGTTTCTCATATCCCCACTTTACACAGTACCTGGTTTGGAGGCAAATCAACATGAAACCTCCAGCTTCTCTGGTTTAAATTTAGCTCAACCTCCCCTTAGGGGATTTTGGGAGCTGGAGTAAGTGGGGAAGATGAGGCAGAGAAGGAAAGGCAGGAAAGAAGCTCTGGTGTTGGGGAGCCCTCTTTGCCCTGCCTGGAAGCCTGCACCTTCCCTTCACAGTCTTATTCAGTTGGATCAGGCTGGAGGACAGAGTCCAGTAGAATATGCTACCTGCAGCAAGTCACTCAATAAGTTCCATGCCTGGGACCAGCACCAGTCTCCTGCCAAGCCTAGGCATTGCTGGACAATGCCAGCCCACTGGGCCTGGCCTCTGGTGTCCTCTGGTAACAAGCATGGCCCCGATCGCTGGGCTGAGGTCCCTCAAGGGGTCTCGATGCAGATGTCCCTCTATTGAAAAGGAAGTCTGGGGGGCTGGAGAGATAGTATGGAGGTAAGGCGTCTGCCTTCCATGCAGAAGGTCATTTGTTCAAATTCCGACATCCCATATGGTCCCCTGTGCCTGCCAGGAGTGATTTCTAAGCATGGAGCCAGGAGTAACTCCTGAGCACTGCCAGGTATGACCCAAACCCCCCCCCAAAAAAAAGAAAAAAAAGATAAAAAAGAAAAGGGAGTCTGGGGGTTGGAGGAAGGGTGCAAGAGAAAAGGAGGGGAGTAAGGGGGGAAAGTGATGCTGAGCCAACACGCCCCTCCCTGGTAGCCTGTACCCTCCCTTCAAGGCCTTTAGATTGACCCAGCTGGAGGCTGAGTCTAGTGACCTGTGCTACCTCCAGTAAATCATTCAGCAGATTTTGGTCCTGAGGTGTTTCAAGTGGTGAAACGATCAGAGACTCAAAAAATGCCCATGATCTGTGCCGGCACCAGTCTGCTGCCAGGCCTGGACAGTGCTGGAGAACGCCTGGCAGGGCACAAGAGGCTCTGGATTCCCTGACCCTCCCCAAGCCTCGGGTCCATGACGTCACAGTACCCCCCCCCAACTGTCCCAGTGCTACCGCACCATCCCCCTGGCTCCCAGGCCTTGTCCAGGGTCGGCACTCCTGCCCCCGCCCTGAACTGATGGAGGAATGTTGTGTATGTAAATATTTTGGGGGATTACTATGTTGCTCACCCTAAACTGATTAGGTGATTGTGCCCTACCCTAGGGTGTGACCTGGCATTCTGCCCCCATCCTAGGGTAGGACCTGATTCTGCTTTCACCATTGGTTGGTATCTGATCCCACCATTGGGTGGGACCTGATTATGGAGTATAAAAACAGGAGTCTGTGGAAGGCCGGCATCTTTTGGCTGGCTGGAACTGAATCTGAGTCTTTGGACTTCAGTTTTGTCCATCCGAATAAAGCAAATATTTCCACGAGCCTGATTGTCTGCGAGCTGTTTACCCGCCGTTTCACCTCAGAACCGTGGGCTAGACAGGGTGGCAGACGCGTGCTCCGAGCTGGAAGAAAAGGGCCTCATTCTCCATCCCACCATCAGTCAACCTCTTCAGGGGCTGACTTGCTACAGAGGAAGACAAATCACCTGAAGATGACAGATATCAGAAAAGGCACTACCTCCCCTTCTTCAAAGAACCAGAACCTGGCTGCTGCAGGGAGAATGGGTGCACGTCAGGGGCGGCAGCAGAACTCTGGTCAGGGGTCCAGGGTGACCTCGGACTGCTCTGCCTTGAGGCCCCCGGATCTGCCCAACCTAAAAAAATTACTCACATTGGCGCCTGCTTCTGGGCAAAAACCTGTCGCACCATTTAGGGGTCTCAGACTACCTGGGAGCCCCAAGGGGACCTGTCATCCAAACACTCAGGGAATAAGACCAAGTCCAGAGACACAAGTGCTCTGCACCCCTCACCCCATGCCCTCCTGGGGGCACCAGCCAATGCCCTTCAGGAATGCCCAAAGATGGGGAGTGGGACTCCCCAAAGCCCCTCAGGTCCTGCCTGACTTCTCATCAGTTGTTCCTCCCTGGGCCCCGGGTTCTCTGAGGGAAGGTGTCTACACTGGCATCCTCAGAGTTCATGGCCTGAGACTTGAGGACAGGGAGAGCTGGGAAAGATGGCTCCTTACCTCTAACTAAGGGGGCTTTCCTCCTGGCTGCTCTCCTTTGTTGAGAAGAAATGAGAGTGAGGTAGAGACTCTGGGCAGCTCAGAGAAGCCCCTTCTGAACAGCACAGGAAGACTTGAATGAGTACATGGTAAGCTTTCTCCCTGAATTATGGACACAGATGCTACAATAGGCCCACATGCATGGTTCCAGATAGTCCTACCAGGAAACTCCTAGAATAAGGCCCCGATCCTTGGACTGGCTCGGGGAGGACCCTAATCCCCTCTGCTGAGAGGCTCTCAGAAACTTGCCTCCACTGTCCTGAGCAACCTTACAAGGGAATCCCTGTCTGAGTGGCCTCCCACATGGATCTGTGACTTGTGTTCTGCAGAGCTGAGACTCCAGTTCTCCAGCAGCCCTACATGTGGGACTTGATCTCAGCCACAGAACCAAAATAGTTTCTGAACTTGAGATTGTAGGCTCCCCTGAACCTCTACTCTTGGCTCTTTGGTCTGTTCTATCCTGGCTTCAGACTCCCCAATATCAGTGTCCTCTGAATTGTCTCCTTCTGAAACACTGTCCTGCCATAAATTCCTCAGAAACTCATCCTGCCTCCTTTTTGGTACCAAAGATGGATTTTTCTTATGCCATTCACTAGGATGTAAGAGAGCAAAGCAGTGCAGCAAAGGACGGTGTATCCAATGTCAAAATAGAGACCCCCAACCTTGGGTCTGTCATGGGTCATGGGAATAAGGGGCATAGAAATATTCAAAATCCATATGCGAATTTGCCAGCTACGCTTCCAGCAAATCAGACTGGAACACACAGGTACTGTTTATATAGACATCAGTGACATCACAGGCCACTGAAGTCACAATAGGTTTACAGAATAGGGAGGGAATTCCTTGGTTATGGAGGGCATATAAGTTTATAACTTTAAACTTTATTCCTTTATCATTTAAGCCACATTTATTCATTTTTTAGTTAAGTCTGCTTGAAATAATTAAGTCTATTTTTGTTTTTCACCTGCTTTGTTTACAGGTTATTGTCTATGTATATGTGACCTAGTCATGTTTATCAGCTTACTCCTTGTTTTGTGTTCAGTTCTTATTCAGTTTTTGTTCTTTTTAGCTATTGTTCAGTGTTTGGGAAACAATATTGAATGTCGATGATTGGACTGATGATGGGGCCATGTGGGTCCCTGCTTTAGCATTACATTCAAATTTCATATATTTTGATGGAAGATAATGTCAAATATAATTCTATTTATTTTGATGGAAGATAATGGTTAAGTGGTAAAATTGAGGAATGAGCAAATTCTCTGTAAATGACCATTTTGCTATGCTCGTTTTTTACCAATTTTCCAAAACTAGAGAAGCTGTGCATGCTTTCTGATCTAATCAAGTGTACATTAGTAAGCTTATTTTTAGGAGGGATGGGAATGGCCACTAAAACTATGTTTTAGAGTGGTTTAACAGGCTCTGTAGTCTAAGGAAGCTAAAGATGCTCATGTTTTATCTTGACTTCATGTGTCAGTATCTATTGCATCAACCTTTGATCTTGATCTTCAGTTAACTTTGACAAGGACTTATGTCTGTGCTGAGAAGAGCTCTCAGTTACTCTAGGATTTTATGTGCAAAAGTATAAAGGTTGTATCAGATAGTATTAATTTTTCCAGTTAAGTTGTTAATGGACAACTTATATATAAATATAAGTATATAAAATGTATGACATGATTTTATTACAATTGCATCTGGAAACTGTACCGAACAAGTTAAAATAGTCATCACTCACATGCTTGTTACCTATGTATTTGTGTGTGGTGGAAACAAAGCCATCTTTACAAATTGTAGGTTTTAGGGTCACATCTGTGGTGTTCAGAGGTCTCTGAACTCCCAGAGGTACAAGGAGACTCCAGGCCTCATGCAAGAACAACCTGCATTCAGTACGCAGACAGCTAAGTTGTCTCTCTGGCTGAACTTTCAAACCTTTGGTTCGATATTCATAGGCCCCTACCATATGTTTATTTGTACCCTATCACCATTTCCAGTCAAGTTAGATATTCTGAGGGTGATTTATATCCACATTACCGTTCTACTATCTTATGATTGTTCTTATATTTCTCTCAAGTATTTCATGATTTATAAAATCCCTTTAAAATTAATTTAATATTTTGTTTGTTTATTTGTACCTTTTTTATTTTTTTTTTTTTTGCCAGACACAGCAGTGCTTAGGGAACAATGTAGTCTGGGCTTAATCCTCAAACTTCCTCATGCAAAGCATTAGATTTATTAGCTCCTTTGTGAAAAATATTCAAAGATTTCTAAAATATCACCAAGCCAAATATTTGGCCATATTTTTATTTACTACACATACTATAAACATATTCAATACATGCTACATATAAAAGAACATTTTTTAAAATTTAACTGTTAAGAAAGTATATAGTGTATAATGCAATAGTATATAATCATATTTTATTTCAAGCTGTTTTGCATATCAACCATTTCAAACCATTAATAGTGAAATGTTACTTAAGAATAGTTAAAAATTATCTATCTACATTATTAACAATAAACAATTTCAAAATTAATATAATTATCTATGTCAAATATTAGTATCTAAAATGGGTGTTTTTTTGCAGAAAGAATTATATAAAATATAGCAGCCAATTTCAATTTACTTTGCGCTGTGACAATGCACTTAAATAGGCTTCTAGCGTTTGCTTTTGAAAGATAATTATAAGAAATCCTTTAATTTCTTAAGGTTCGACAACTGCCATATTCAGCCAAATTAAACTCAACAATTCATATAATGTAATGTCTTCAGACAACTGATCACTGAGACATTCTTATGATTTAGGTAAAGTTGCATGTCAGAATAATATTAACATATGAAAAGAGACATTACAAAATCAAAGGCAAAATAAAATACAAACATTAAAATCAATTGTGACAGGTTTTTCTATAAGTACTTTAGATGTCATACTCTGAGGAGAATAAGATTCAGTGTGTATTGGATTTATAGTGTCTATGTTCAAATTGAAAATATAACACAGTAGTCAGTTGGAATTAGTCATAGTATTGCAATCTGTTCATTCAACATTATGGAGCACCTGATATGTACATAGAGATTAGTGCCATGTCCAGTATCATTGGTTTATAGATGCAGAAGCTGGTGTGATTGAAGGAAGGTAATAAAGAAGCTCATTCTGTAGTGCAGAAAAGCCAGCTGGCACAGAATTACATACATTATGACAACAAACTAACGAATTGATACTAATTTATATATTTTTACCTCATATTAAGGTAATGCTGGTAAAGACATTAATATTCTACTTCTAAAATGTTATCACAGTGCTATGCACATATCAGGTGCTCCATAGCCATTCTTACATGTATTTGTGATGGTATTTATTTTCCCTGACAAGTATTTTTTATATCCTTAAAAACCAAGTGGAGAAAAGTATTTTGTGCAGATGTCTATTCTATATTTTCTTAACTTGAGATGTTTATTTTGAAGTTGTGTTTCAAAAGATTTTCAAATGCTTATTATTCAACCCTAACCAGATATGTCATCTGATACCATATTTTTCCCTTGATTGTTTTTTTAATAATTTTTATAATTGTAAAGTTTGTAGATGGTTCATACTATTTATTTTTTTATTACACTTCCTTGAGATTAACTTGTTTCACTTAGAAAAAAACTCTATCTCTGGGTTTGGTCATTTGTTGAAGATGTCAGACTGTCTACATTGAGATTGTGCCCTCATCTTGTTTTTGTCACTAATACAACAGTGAACACTAAAGTGAAGCTCTCAAAGATATTGATTTTGAAACTTGAGAAATATAGCCAGATATGGAATTACTGAATCACATAGTAATTCTTTTTTTTGTTTGTTTGTTTGTTTGTTTGTTTCTGGGTCATACCCAGTGGTGCTCAGGGTTTACTTCTGGCTCTGTGCTCAGAAATCGCTCCTGGCAGCCACAGGGGACCATATGGGATGCTGGGATTCGAACCACTATGCATCCTGGATTGGCTGCTTGCAAGGCAAATGCCTTACCAATGTGCTATCTCTCCGGCCCAAATTCTGTTTTCTTATATTTTGAAATATAGACATGATCCTTTTCACCAAGTTATACTACTACCTGTAGTGTATAGGGACAGATTACACCACAGGACCTGATTAAAATGTCTGATGTTTTGCCTGAGGCAATTTTGTTAGGTAAAAATTCAGACCAGAATTACTTTCTGTTTTTAGACTCTTCATGCAGGACAACATGTCATCCTTCTTTTATTTTCTAAATGTTTGTAATGATGTATATATAGTAAAGAAGGTAAAATTACTAAATTACTAAATGAAATTTCACTAGAGTTCTACTCTTTCAGGGTTTATGGAGAAATGAATACAATTAATCCCAATTCTATGAACTTTCCCCTTATGTATATTGAAGTGAGAGCAGGTCACTTACAATAATTAATGAGAAGCTTTCTCAAATAATCTGAAAATGGTAATTATAGTATGAGCAAACCCTCCATGGTCAGGATATGTATGAGCCATTAAATTTGGGTAACAGACCATAGGCAATTCAATTCTCAGCAGAAGAGACAATTGCATTCTTGTGGACTGTTGCTGCTAGCCCAAAATATTGAAGTGACAGGAGGGCTAGTGAAAAGAAACTAGAGTTAAATTTAGGATTTTATTGTTCATTGTTGTGTAGAGTATGATGATCATATTTATATATTTATTTATTGGGTTGGGACCACAACTGGCCAGGCTCCAGGAAACATATGCAGTGTTGGAAATCAATTTCAGTTCAGATGTATACAGTTCTGGGGATCCTGTTGGGTAAGTGTTTGTAAGGCAAGTGTCAGGCCCACATGACACTCTCTCTTATTTCCAAGTGTTTTTTATCTCTTATAATAATTCTTTGGCCCCAAGGACAGATTACAGGATTTCCTAACATTTTATTAATTAAAAAATCAAAAATGTGCAAGTCTATGTTCTAAGTCAAATGCCAAGATCTATGTGACCTTTAAGCTAAATCTGTGAAAATTCCCCCCAAAGCATATTCATATAGATCATAAGAGCTCAGTTTGTTGTTAATATATTTCTAGAAGTTTCAAATAAGTTGTGCCAAGTTTTAGTTAAATTGTAAGTCAGAGGTTTTATCTACTTTGCAGATGAAAAAAATGTATTAGCCAAAATGAAATTTACCTCTCATGGGCAGTGTAGTTCTTTTTTTTGTTTGTTTGTTTTGGTTTTGGTTTTTGGGTCACACTCGGCAGTGTTCAGGGGTTACTTTTGGCTCTATGCCCAGAAATCACTCCTGGCAGGCTTAGGGAACCATATGGGATGCAGGGATTCGAACCAATGACCTTCTGCATGAAAGGCAAATGCCTTACCTCCATGCTATCTCTCCGGCCCCGACAGTGTAATTCTTAAAGAAATATAATTATTTTTGCTTACAAAAATTTAGAATGTTTGATTAATATACATACTTGGGTATATTTAACTTGTGAGTTATACATTCTCTTTCAAGCATACAGAGATAAAAGAAAGAATTTTATTTCTCTTTCTGTATATGTGTTGGAAAATTAGTGTATTATTTTTATGATATTCATTCCCTACCACATTTTATTTTTGAGAATTTACTGACAGCAAGATTTTTTTTGGAGTAGTAAAGAGAAAGATAAGGAGTAAACTCAGGGGAAAAAACCCACAGCTAAATTCTTACTATGATATATATAAAATTGCTACAAATGGTAATAGTGTTGGTTATGCTTCTTATGAACATAAAACACCATCTAAAGCTACTAAAATCTCAGAGCATAGTATCTGGAATTTGAAAGGGACCATAGGAACACAATCTAGGTGCCTTCCCTTGCATGATCATAAACTACACAGGGCTTTAATGAGCAGTTGCAGGTACCTTGAATTGTTCTAGAGCCCCAGGAAAAAGTATCACCCACTTTGGGATACACTGAAGTCATATTTCAATTCAAAATCGCTCCTGGCTTGGGGGGCCATATGGAATGCTGGGGAATCAAACCATGGTCCATCCTAGGTCAGCCACATGCAAGGCAAACACCCTACTGCTGTGCCACTGCTCTGACCTCTATCAAAGAATATTCTTGAAATCAATTATTTAAAGCTTTATTATATAAAAAAAATTATCCATATGTTTAACTGTTCTGCATCAAATCAAAGGATAATGAAAGCTAGCAGATTATTTTGATACAAGTAAATTTGCTTTATTTTGAAGCATTATATAAAATCATATCAGAAGTGTAAGAGATCAAAGACAGGTTAATGCCAGCAAGAACATTGAATGTTTCATTGTCTTTGACTTTTTCTCCTGGAACTTTTCTAATATACATAATGAAAAATCTATTCATCCTTCTAACCTACTGATCTACCAACATGTTCTGTGGTTTATCATTCTGTAAGCTTTTAGTTTACATTATACACTGATGGGATAATGGTGTGTAAGATACATGTGATTCTGTTTTCTAGGAGAGGAAATTATATGAATCCTATAATGTAAAATTCCATAATAGAAAAATGTGTTCTTTTTAAAAATTTCTTCTAGAAGAGGCAGCAAAGGAAGGCCTAGAAATAAATCCCAAGCTGATGCCAAGTATCCTGTTGCCATTGAGCATTCTTTTAAGAAATAAGGGGAGGCAACTTTTGTGACATTCTTCTGTTCATTATGTACAGATAAATATATTTTTGTTGTTTTTATTATTTTTTAGAGAGAGAATGAGCAAGCACATTGATTATATTATTAGCTTCATTACAGACTTTATTTGGAGAATGAACTTTGTGCAGTTAAATTCTAAAAACAATAATAAGAAGCAAAAAGAAAAAGTAACACCAACACCCCTAAAATATAAAGAATCATTAAATTTTCCTAAAAAAATGTCATAATGTATCTGTGGTCATGTCTATATTTTATCTTTATCAGTGCATTTTTGAGCACATGAAAAATATCTGTTTGTTTTGGGTGGGCTACAGTTGCTACTGTTTACAACCTTCATCTAGCTCCTTGCTCAGAGCACCAATGTGAGTCTGTGATCAATACAGAATTGGACCTATGCTGAAGGCTAGTCAATGAGATTTTTCAAATGCTCGATGGTACTGTTATTCAAAAGTCAGGATCACTCCAATATAAACTTCAGGTAGAGGACAGTTATTAAATAGATGTAATGGACCCTGAGACCACATGATGAAGGCCCAGGGAATCTCCTCTTGCAATTTGAACTTATAGATGAGAGGAAATCAGGGGCATCACTCTGGCCAAGGAGCTAAACATTGGGGTATGAGAGAGGTTGTAGCACACTCTATATTGGTTTTGTGTTCTTTCCTGCATTTAAGGGGATTTGTGGGCAGAAAAAGACAACAGTGTAAAAGATTTGAATTTTAGTCTCTCCGGAAGTGTTATGCTGGAGATAGAACATTGGCTCCTCCATATATACAAGATGGGTCCTTCCTTGGTTATGTACTCCCCTCTTTCCCTTCCTTTTGACATTATTGTAATGATTGAGGAGGGAGGTCATACATATGCTTAGTCAATGGGGCTCACCACGAGCTGCACACTTTTGTTGAGTGCTTGCATACACTTGGCTATGTATCCCAAAATCACAGAGACTGAAGTTATGTAGCTGGAAGTTGAGGAAGAGTAATGATGTCTGACAAACTGAAGGTAAGATAACAGTATGATACAGATTCCTTTCTGAGCACTTCATACCCTTATTCCAGATTTCTAACCTCTGACATTATGAGAAAGAATTCATTTATTGGTCTTAAGTTACCTTTGCTTGTGGTATTTTTGTTATGTTATGGCAGTCCCAGGAATTAATACATAAAATTGTAAAGCTATTATTTTTTTTTTTTTTTTTTTTTTTTTTTTTTTTTTTTTTTGTGGTTTTTGGGTCACACCCGGCAGTGCTCAGGGGTTATTCCTGGCTCCAGGCTCAGAAATTGCTCCTGGCAGGCACGGGAGGACCATATATGGGACGCCGGGATTCGAACCGATGACCTCCTGCATGAGAGGCAAACGCCTTACCTCCATGCTATCTCTCCGGCCCGTAAAGCTATTATTTTACTACAAGCCTGTCAGGTGATTTTTTTCCCTTACAAGCAGACAGGAGGTGAATCTGGGAACAAAGATAGGGTAGGTAGTGGGAGACAATATTACAAGCTATTGACTTTTTTTTTTTGTGAAATTAGGGAGAAAGATCATCTGAAGGAAGCTACACCCTTAATTTGTTAATTATTATCTATTACTGCCTGACAACTCTAAAGCTTAGTGGTGTAAAATAGCACATACTATTGCCTAACACAATAGTTTCTTTGTGAGAGTCAGGAATTTGATAATGATGAAACTGGGGGATTCTGATCTCTCATGAGGTTGCAGCCAAGAATATCAACTGGGGTGTCAATCTTCTGAGGCTTTGAGTGGTGCTGGATTAGCTGCTTTAATGACAGTTCATTCACAGAGAGACTAAGGCATTAAAAATACATTCTTCATATGTATCCTAAGCTCCATGGTTATACACTTTGACTTCTCTTTTCAATTGAACGTACAGACAAATTCTGATACCACTTAGGAGGAACTACACAATGGAATGAATACTAGAAAGCATCTTGGAAGTTGCTTCTATATTACCATGCAAGAGCTTCCCAAACCTTGGTCAAAGTCCTGATATCTACTTTTGAACTTTGGGTATATACAATCAATGTGTCTTCTGGTCATTTTTTCTTGGATATTTCATGATTTTACACATCAAAGGCAACACATGTAAAATCCTTTATTCTTCTTCACACCATATTCTCGTCTCTAATTCTCTTTATCAATGAGAAGAAGCTTCACCAATAATACAAAACCATAGTTAGAAACTTGATCAACTATAACTATTCTCCTTCACCAATTCCATTCCAAACCATAACACATCCTATTTTATTTTCAGAATATTAGAGAGTCAATTATTTCTTACACATTTGTCTTCATAATCCTAGTCAGTGGATATATCTCTCACATGAATTACTCCACCAGTTTTCAGACAATTGTCTGCTAAGAACCAATAAAGTAGAGGATTTTACAATACTTTCAAATCAAAATTTTAACTTGGGTTCTAGCCATTTTATGGGAATTGACAGAATCTATACAAGATTCCTAAATCCCAAGTTTGCCTTGGTTCCTTGCTTCCCAAGTTTTACAATCTGAATAATCCAGGTGTGGGCTACACATGCACTGGGTGATGTTCACAATTAGAACCCCATGCTAAGGGAATTTGTAGCTATAGTACAGGGCAGAACAACTGCCTTATCAACCCAAGTTCCATCCTCAGAGCCACATATGGTCCCATTGCACTCCAGGAATTATTTCTAAGCCAGTAATAAGCCCTGAGCACCAATGGGTGTGGTCCAAAAACAAAACAAAATTTAAAAAATTTTAAGAAACCTGAATATTTAATAATGGGCTGTAATCTGTGCTGTCTGTATGAACTCCAAATAGAGCCATGATCTTGACCTTCCAAGGATGTTTGCTGTACAAACACCCTTGAAAGAATAATCCAGAATAAAGGGCAGTTATTAACGCACTCATAAAACATGCAGAAAGGTGAAACGTTTCAAGAAATTTCCCAGCTACAGAATAAAATCAAGTTTCTTAATAGATATTATTCATCTCTGCCAACTTCATCCCTCACATTCCCTGACTCATAGGAGTCAGAAAGGTCTTGTAATTCCTCAAACAGGGCTTCCAGTAGCAGACACATGTAGTTCTTCCAAAGGCCATGTCTTAGCCCAGAACTAAAAAGCTCATGTTACAAAAACAGAGTAGTTTGGGGTTAAGACATCATTGAAAAATGCACCGAGGAAACAATGAATACAGTCTACTCTAGAAGTTAACTCTGGTGGTCATGAGAAGCAATGCCTGAGTGAAGTTAGGAGTAAGACCTGAATACTGCTGAGTGCATGAACCTGCCCCCATCCACCAAATACTCAGGAGACTTATTCCTGGCTTTACACTCAGGAATTACTCTGCCAATGCTTAGAGATTATATGGGATGCCCAGCATTGAATTCAAGTCAACAGCATTCCAGATGAGTGCCCTACCTGTTGTACTATTTCTCTAGCCCCATTTTTCACCTGAAAGTTTACACCTTTTGCCCTTCTTTACCAATTTGGCTGGGACCCCAACCTCTCTGCCTCTGGTAATTCCTCTTCTTCTGGGCTCACAAGCATGTTCTAATAATAATAATATAAAGTCCCTGGTACAACACAGTGGGGACAAGAAGAGGTTAAATAATAAAATGCCAATTTCCAAAGAGAGATGTGATAACATATGCAGAAAAAATGAAAGAGCAGGGCCACAAGTGGGAAAATTTATTTTTCTCTCACCACAAAGTAGAAGTAAATAAACAGTGGCTCTCATCACTCTAGTTCCATGGAGACAGTGATGGAGCATATTTGGAGCAGAGTGCCTGACAAGCATCTGCAATGCTGCCCAGAGATCACTATCCTCATAAGTCATCAGTGACAGGCACTTGGCCAAGGACATCATGGCCTGAGGGACCCATGTGAGGTTCTGAGCAGCAGGACTTAACTTACAGAAAGAGAGAGACCTGCTTAGGTGTGGGATTTTACCTCTGAATTTGAGCATTTTTTTTGATGCCTTATAATTTTGCATAGTTCAAAGGAAGCACATACAGAACAGAACCTAGACCCAGGCATCTCCCCTAGACAGATGGGGCTTAGCCTTCCACTCAGAAGGTTAGTGAGCTTCTGTAGTAGTGGTTGGTTTTGCTAAGCTGTGCTGTAGTGTCAAGGACAGGCACCCTGTCTGCTGCGGGTCTGGGCCCAGGATCAGAGGCAGAGATAAGACAGGGGTGGAACCACTGTAAGTTTTTTGTTTGTTAGGTACCCACACCAGGCAGGACTTGTGAACTCTGTGCTCAGAATCTTTTCTAGAGATGAACTGGAGATCAGGTGGTGCCTGGATGAGCACTGTATTCTTTGGAGCCATTTTGGTGGCTCTCCAAGTTCCTCTTCATGGTGCCACCCACATTTCACTCAGTTCATTGGTTGGCATGAGTCATACTACCACGTCAGCTGTAGATCAGAGTTTTCATCTCCCATAGATGACACATTAAAATGTGTGGGTGAGTCAGGAGTTGTGCACAATGGCTTGAATCTCTGCAACATTGCAGGATGATTTCCAGAAGCACATGCTCTTGGTGGTCATTTATTCTGTGCAGTGATTCTGGTGTCCACTGCTAAGTAAACAGTTTACAGTGTCTCCATAATGTGGGCTTCATCACTGTTTATTACTCTTTTTCTAGCTACCCTCCTCCAAAACAGCTATCAATTCCCTCTGGCATGAGAGAGAGAGAGAGAGAGGAAGAGAGAGAGGAAGAGAGAGAGGAAGAGAGAGAGGAAGAGAGAGGAAGAGAGAGATGGAACTAACTGGCAACTTCAGAAGGGTTTTGCAAATGGAAAATGACTTCAATAAGATCCCCCTGGTAAGTCCTTCCTACTACAGAATAACCTGGAATTTTTTTTCTTTTTTGGGGGTATATGCATCAGGTAGTGCTCAGGGGCCCCTTCTGACTCTGTGACTGGATCTTGCTCCCAGAGGTCCTCAAAGGCCCATGAAATCAGTGCTAGGGGTTGATTTGGGGCCTGCCACATGACAAGGCAAGCACCTTACCCCTGTACTATCTCTCCATTTCAGAATGTGCTTTTACATTGCAGATTTCTGGGTTTAAACAATAAAGACTTCATCTGTTTTTTTTTTTTTTTTTCCCTAGAGGTATCCCCAGCAATCAGTATTTAACTAGGATTCTCTGGGATTCTGATTCTTGAGAATTGCTTTCTTATTGGGTGATTTCTTGGGAGAAAGCAGTGGACAGAGGAAATACCCACTCTGACCCGGTGGGGGAGGGCATTTTAAGGCATGGTTTCTCATTCCGGCTCCTTCTCTACCTTCAAGTACATTATTTTTCTCATAAATCAACATCTGTGACTCATTTTGTGACTTGCCTATTTTTAGAAATGAAATGTGACTACGTTGAACAATGGTTCCCATAACAAAAAAAAATCTTCCTCTAATAGTAACAATTGTTCTAAACCTTACAATTTTAACTGCTTTGCTTTTAAAATGTTTGTTTGGAAACCAATCTGCAAAGATTGGAAAGCAATCAGTTTAACTGTAAGCTTCCAAACCTGATTTTTTTATGAGGTTTACATATTATTCAGTATTTGAGTTATTAATTCCTAAAATGAAAAATGAAATGTAAAAGTTATGTGCTGGCTGGATTTTGCCTACGACTTTCCAGGCCACATTAAAGACTAAGCCCACAGCTTTCCAGATAAACTAGTTTTGTTTCTGGGCTGAGGCAAGACCTCCAATGAGGCTGGACCATTGGCGGGACCATTCAATGCAACATGCTTCTGCTCCCAGAGAAAACTTTCCTGGTTTCCTTAATCCTTGACTAGGTTGTGCTATCATCATGGGGACAAGTTGCCCAGAAGTTGCCAGTTCATTTGGGGACAGTTTAGTCAGCCAGGAATTTGGTTGGGTTGTTCTCCATAGACTCAAATGCCATCAAGTTTACATTGCAATGTACTGATAGAGGGATCCTTTAGATATGCCTTCACCAAAGTCTATGTTGCTATTTGCACCACACACCACTTGGAATTTCTTTCCAATCTGGCAGAACAAGAAAAGTGTGGCTGTAAGAGTTTGAATGAGTGGTTCCCTTTGAGGTTGTGTGTGTAATCAAGAATGAGAAAGAGACAATTGGCTATAAAATTTGCCCTGCCTTTTAAAATGAAGGACAGGAGAATGGGAGGAAAGAGGGAAAGGAGGAGAAAGAGGAAAAGAGAAGGGGAAAGAGGAAGAGGGAGGAAGTGGAGAAGGGGGTGGGAGAAGAGAGGGCAGAAAATGAAGATGGGGGAGAGGAAGAACAAAAAGAAATAAGAAGAGGAGGAAGAGGAAAGAAGGGCAGAGGAGGAAGCAAAAGAGGGGAGATAGGAAGAAGAAAAGAAGGAAAGGGAGAAGGAGAAAATGTTCTTCAAAGCACGGACCTCTCAGCTGATTGCCAACACACATTTCTGTTCCTCTCCAGTGGTTGTTCTCTTCCACACTCCTAAATTCTGCAAGTTGAGTATGGCCAGTTACATGCCAGATGATGAAAAGCATCAAGTTCAAGGAACTTTTGGATCTCCAGGACGTTGGCACAAAAAGGACCCGGGGCGGCAAGCAGTCTATACCCAGGCCTGGTTGTCATGAAGCTGCCAGTGGCGCCCCCGCGGGGAAGGATGTGCTCCTTTTTGTACTGACCACAGAGCGACAGCTCGTTAGCGTGGCATCAGGCGAACCATGCGAGCCACCCTGTGCCAGCGCAAGGCACTGTTTTATATTCAGCTAATGTAGACTTAATTTAGTTTCTCCGGATTAGAATGATTGAATATTGCCTTATAAAAATATTCCATTCTGGTTCTTGGGCAGAGCATCAATTCAGAAAAGCTGCGAAGTTTTAGCTGCCAGTTCCTCTTGCATTCCTGTTTTTGTCTGTAATTTCTAAAGACTAGTAAGTAGACATGGCACTTTACAAATACACAAAGACAAGGGCCTGGCCTTCGGTCAGAAAAACACAACCCAAATGAAAATAATCCAAGCAGAAGCAGTAACAGACAGTTGGGGTGTGGGGTGGAGAGTGGGGGAGGCTCTTGGCTCTGGAGAGCGAAGTTTCAAGTCTCTCTGTTTTTATTTTTGTTTTGAAATTGGAGTGATTTGAAAGACGGGTGGCCACGTTCTTGAGGTTTGCTCTGTATTTAATGGACACAGGCTCCTGGCCTCAGGTCACTCAATTCAAAAGCAAAGTTGTTCAAACTGATGTCCCAGCCTCACCCCAAAGAAAATACTTTCTATGGCAGGAGGCTCTTTTTTCTAATGGCTTAGTGGTTGACCTCAGGCCCCCAGACAAGTGTAGGCTTAAAGATGATCACTTTTGGAGGTTCTATGCCTCCTTTTGCAGAAAATCCCTTCAACACAGAGCAGCTCTATCAGGGCATAAGAAGACCACACCTGGAGTCACATCCCTAATTGGTTACTTTCTTTGCCTTCCTCAGAAATCTCTACTGATGCATCAAGCAAAGTCAGACGTTTAACTTCCTAGAAACAAACCATTTACCCAGCACTGTGGCAGAGGCAGCTAATCCAACACACATTTTTATGCAAACCTCAAGTTATAACCCACATATGGTGGCAGATCATTATCCTAAGACTCTAAATTGAACCAGTTATATAGTTGGAGGTGGATCTATCATAATCTGGAAAACTTTTCTTTTACTGGTCTATTTTAACAAGTGTAGGGAGGAAATAAAACTCAAAAAGCATAAACTGTTTTACATTTTAAACTGAACTTTGATAAAAATGGAAACACTCCAAAGTAAAGCAATTCTGGCAAGGAAGAGGGAAAGATGCGGACAGAAATAAAGAAGAAAATGTGGCAATAGAAAGGTTCAGTTATGGCCTTTACATTTCCTGATTTAGTTAAGAGGAAAAAAGACAGGATGAACAATTAGAGAGATATAATCCCTAATGAAGAGAGACTAATATGAACAGAAATGAGACAACCAGAGAGGGAGAAATGTAAAGACAAGTAGAGGCAAACAACTAAATGGAAAAAGACCAAAATAGACTCCAATGATTATCCCTGGAAATTGAGATTATAGGTAACTTTGTCTTCGAATTTTCCTCAAACCCTTCCCTTCATTTTGTTGTGACTATGTCCTGGGATCCCACACTGGGTCGTTCACTGGGTTACAATGTTTGCACATATACTTAGAGGCACTGAAGATCACACTTTTATTGTGTCCACCTCTCATCCTAACATAGTGGTGCTTCTGTGCTCAATTTATGAAGCAGCTCTAAGAAGAACAGAACTTGTGGCCCCATGACATGACCACTCCACTGTATGGAGCTCCAGATGCTTAATTCTGAGAGTCTGGGTCATAAACTGATAGAGTCTGATGGTCAGTAAGGTCATAAGTTGATAGAGCTGATGAGCATTAAGGTATAATCCCTGTGTGTGCCAGCTTACCCCCATGCCAAGGGATTGGGAAACAGTACAAACACAAACTTCCATACATTTTGTACACAGCTTACAGGTGTAAAAACTTTTGTGGCCCTAACCTTCTTTGATAGTCTCCTGCTGATGTTAACATTTGACAAAATGTGCTGAGCTCTTGCAAATGATTTCCATCATCATCACCAGTAGACACAATTCCAATGGCCAGAGATGCATTGCTTTCTACCGTGTGGGCATTTTATAAAGCCAGTTCATGCAATACAAGGCAAGTTCCATCTTGGCAGTTGCCATTCATGGCATTGGTTGTTTCAGGAGCCTTGATTCCTCCTTCAGTGGTTTACACCAGTCAGATCACAGGTGTAATAAGGTAGAAAATACTCTTTTTTAGAGGGTTCTGGATTATTCTAGTGCCTGGAACTGTTGGAGTTAGGAGAGCACACAGTTTACCCTGGGATTTTTGTTCCAGCCACATCATGAAACATCACTCGGTCTTTCTGCTCTACACTTCTTTCTTGGCACATTCCCTGAATCACTTTGTAGACAGAGGTTACCCTGGAAGCAGAATCCAGAGAGTTATCCTGGATTATGCCTCAGATTTCTTACCCTGTTTGTTCCTCTGCTAGAAAAACTTTGAATTAGAGGTTTATTACATGAACAAGAGAATTATGGTCATTTGGACCTGAGTATAAATGATTCCAGAATGGCTTCATGCCTCCCTGTCACATCACACCATCTAGAGCAAGATTATTTTGGGACCAGAGCAATAGTACACAAGAAGGGCACTTATCTTATATGCAGTCTAATAGGGTTCGATCTCCAGCCCCATATTGTGCCTTGAGCCCACAGGGTGTGAGTCCCTAAATGTAGAGCCATAAATAAACCCTGAGCACTATTGGGTGTAGTTCCCCTTGCCCCCAAATGAGGTGATCTTTACTAAGTTCTCTTGGGAAAAATGGAAAGACATGACTTGATAATTAAGCACCTTGACCCTGTGGGCCATGGAAAGAGGCAGCAAAGGGCTTTGAGGAGCAGTAGCCTTCACCTCTCCAAATGACTGCTCGGCACTCCTCTCTTCCCCCTTTCCCTCCGTACTCCTCCCTTCTCCATGTATATTGAAGTACTTCTCTTCCTGGACTCAGTCCTACCTCTTGCTCAGCACCCTTCCCTCAGACCACCCCCTCAATTCCCTACATCTGTGACCTCTCTCTGTTTCAGAATGAAAAAGTCACTTCCTTTTTATTTTTATTAAGCTATAACCAACATGCAATACTGTGTAAGTTTAATGTGTACAAGATGTGGGTTTGCCACATCACCATCTGACAGTTAACTACCTCCTCTGTCACGCCAAAGTACTACCATTTCTTCTTAGGTTTGACCTGTTCTTCTTGGCATCTTCAGCTTCTTGGTCACTTGTAGACAAACAAAATATCTTTCCTCAAGCCCAGTTCCATAAGCTCTTCCTTCTCCCTCAACCAGACTTCTAGAAGGAGTTATTTACACTTCTTACTTTCCACCTCACCGTCCAACTTGCCCCCTACCTTCTTTTTGCCTCTTCAAGAGAAAATTGCTCTTGCCCCCTTCCCCAGTGACACTGGGCAAATGCAACACATGCTTCCAGTCTTAGCATCTATGAGCATCTCCAAAAGCTTTGACCAAAGCCTTGACTCCTTCCCTGAATCTTGGCTGCTAGTCTCTATGGGTCCCTCTTTCCTTCCCTGTAGCCCCACATCCAAAATACACAGGGAAACTCACCTCTCCGAGACACACCAATCTGCATCCCAGAATGGGACCATCGCTTTTTACCGCTTCCCCACCTGCCTGGTGACCCAGGTTCCTGCAGATCCCCCCACTTGGAGAACATTTTCCAGGGACCCTTCAATCCTATAAACTATGTAACTGAGACTTGATATTTCAGGTTAGATGTTGCCATTTTTCTTGGTAGTCCAAATCAAAGTCAGGTGTGTTGTGACTTCAGAAATTTTCAGTTAAGGGGCCGGAACAATAGCACAACATTAGGGCATTTGCCTTGCATGCAGCCAACCTGGGATGGACCTGGGTTTGATTCCCAGCATTCCATATTGTCTATCCCCTGAGACTGCCAAGAGTGATTTCTGAGTGCAGAACTAGGAGTAACCCCTGAGTGCTGCTGGGTGTGGCCCAAAAATCAAAAATAAAAAGAAGTTTTCACTTGAATATTTTTAATTGAATATCTATCCTTCCCACTAATATATTTATCCCTAAGGGCAAAAGCTTTCCCTTTCATTCATCATGTCCCTTGGCACACAGTATGTGGTCTGGCACAAAGATAATTTTTTTAAAAAAGGTGGGGGGGCATGTTTATTTGAAAGAAAGAACGAAAGGAAGAACGAAAGAAAGAAAAAGAAAGAAAGAAAGAAAGAAAGAAAGAAAGAAAGAAAGAAAGAAAGAAAGAAAGAAAGAAAGAAAGAAAGAAGGAAGGAAGGAAGGAAGGAAGGAAGGAAGGAAGGAAGGAAGAAAGAAAGAAAGAAAGAAAGAAAGAAAGAAAGAAAGAAAGAAAGAAAGAAAGAAAGAAAGAAAGAAAGAAAGAAAGAAAGAAAGAAAGAAAGAAAGAAAGAAAGAAAGAAAGAAAGAAGAAAGAAAGAAAGAAAGAAAGAAAGAAAGAAGAAAGAAAGAAAGAAAGAAAGAAAGAAAGAAAGAAAGAAAGAAAGAAAGAAAGAAAGAAAGAAAGAAAGAAAGAAAGAAAGAAAGAAAGAAAGAAAGAAAGAAGAAAGAAAGAAAGAAAGAAAGAAAGAAAGAAAGAAAGAAAGAAAGAAAGAAAGAAAGAAAAAGAAAGAAGAAAGAAAGAAAGAAAGAAGAAAGAAAGAAAGAAAGAAAGAAAGAAAGAAAGAAAGAAAGAAGAAAAAGAAAGAAAGAAAGAAAAGAAAAAGAAAGAAAGAGAGAGAAAGAGAGAAAGAAAGAAAGAAAGAAAAAGAAAAAAGAAAGAAAGAAAGAAAGAAAAAGAAAGGAAGAGAGAAAGAAAGAGAAAGAAGAAAGAAAAAGAAAAGAAAAAAGGAAGGAAAAAAGAAAAGGGAAAAGAAAAGAAACAACTAATTTCCAAGACTCAGAAAGACAGAGGGTGGGGTGAAGGATCTTTTCCTGCCCACAGCCCTAGTTTATAAGATCCAAGTCCAGTACCAAGCAGGCACCTTCTGTTTCACTCTGCAAATTATTCCACATGCTGTGTCACACTGTATGTCTATTTGGGTTCTCTTTTTGCCTCAGGAATGAGTGGATCATTCAGTGTACGGCTTTGCACTATTGTTCTTTTTTGTTTTGATTTTTTTTGTTTTGGGGCCAAACCTGATGAATGCACAGGGTCTAATCCTGGCCCTTCACTCAAGGAGTTACTGGTGGTGCAGAGAGGACAACATGGGGTGTGGGGATCCAACACAGGTCAGCTACAAGCAAGGCAGCTACCCTACTTTCTGTATTATTGCTCTTATCTCCTGTTCACATTGTTATTCTTTTTTTGTTTGTTTGTTTGGTTTTGGTTTTGGTTTTTGGGTCACACCCGGCAGAGCTCAGGGGTTACTCCTGGCTCTATGCTCAGAAATCACTCCTGGCAGGCTCGGGGGACCATATGGGATGTCGGGGTTTGAACCACCATCCTTCTGCTTGCAAGGCAAATGCCATACCTCCATGCTATCTCTCCGGCCCCCACACTGTTATTCTTAACACTGACTTTAAAGTAGCTTATGTGATTTATTTATGTATTTATGTATTTATTTATTTATTTTTGTTTGGGGGTGACACCTGGAAGTGCTCAGGGGTTACTCCTGACTCTATGGTCAGAAATCGACCCTGGCAGGCACAGGGGACCATATGGGATGCCGGGATTAGAACCACCGACCTACTGCATGAAAGGCAAATGCCTTACCTCCATGTTATCTCTCTGGCCCCTATGTGATTTACTTTTAATTGAAGACTCTACCACATGTCAATATGAATCAATCAACATAAATACAAACTAGGTTAGTTCTTCTAAGTGAAATAAATAACCTAGCCACAAGATAATTCTAGAACGTAATTTGGTTTGTGTTTGAGTTTTTATAGTCCTTCTTTTGGAAAGAACCTAACTTTGAGAAAGTAAAAAGCTCATTCCAATTCCAATTTCACAAATGTATTTTTAAAGTTCCAAGTATTCAATCACTTTTCATTTTGCTTGGACCAGTGATGGTGCGACCCAAACACACATTACTTGAGGCTTTAACTGATACTTGTGGGTAAATTATAAATAAAAGAATATTTTAATAAGTTTACATAAGTGAGTGCCAGGGCATGCCTAAGCTTTTAGGGGGGCTCAGCCCACCAGATGTATCCTCAGATTTTCCTGGTGGGTAGAATTAATTTAACCCCGATGGGGTTCCTCAAAAGGCCCGCTGTGGACACCTTTTTCCCCTGAGTGGATGGTTGAGGAATTTCCAGAGATGCCTGGCATTACATTTTCAGCCAGTATTTGACTATCTCTCCTTTGTATATATCAGGCAAAATAATAGCCTCTATCAAATAATTTGGCTCAGAAATTCCAGCACCAAAGTTTATTTGAGAACCCCTTTTTCTGGATATAGTCAGCCCTAAAAGCAAAGACAATTTTTCTCTCCTTTTCAAATATGTCCTTTGCAGCTGCAGTTTCTGGTAATCAAGGGCGTAAACAGAATACAGATTTTGACTTTTGACCCTCCTTTAGAAATAGGGAAGATCATTCTTGGGATTTGGTACCTCCCTTCATTTAACCTCTAAAACAACAGTCCAGCCTAGAAAGACCAAGTTTCTAGATATTTCCTATTTTCTTCTAATCCTGATTTTGCATTTAAAGCAAGCTTGCTAAGAATTACCTTGAGCTGTGACCTTCTCTCTTGTAACTTAGATTTTTTTTTATAGTCACACCCATAGCTTAGGTATTGTTATTTTTGTACTAGGCTTTGTGATTACAATTATTCTTCACATGTGGCTAAGTTTACCCCTATAAATACCCCTGCTCAAAAATTAAACTTGTCGCACTCCTGCCAGAAACGTGTTGACCCCACATACTGTGTGTGGTATCATTACTTCATATTTTATATTTGTCCGCTTGTGTTACCCGTTTTCCTCCCGTGAAAGGACTATGACCCACGAGAATTGCTGAGACGCAAGACGTCTACAACAAGTGAGTCATATAATTACTCTAATTGTAGCCTTAACATACAATAGTCCATCCTGTAGGACATCTGTTTGTCTCTTTCAAAAGGTTCAGTGCAGATTTTTTAATGACAAATTTAAAAATAACAACAACAATAAAAAATAATAAAGCCCCACTCATGACTATGTTGGCCTAAGACTTGTCTTGGACCCTGTCTTCCTTGGCCTCTACTAACGGACAATAGCTACTGAAGTGGACAGTGACACATCTTTTGGGTTTTTAGGACCACATCTGGCAGTGGTTAGAGACAAAAGAGAGAAGGGCTGGAAGTTCCAGCTCACCTCATAAAACTCATCACACAGAGTGATGAGCTTAGTTAGAGAAATAACTACATTGAGAACTATCCTAACAATGAGAATGTATGAGGGAAATGGAAAAGCCTGTGTAGAGTACAGCCAGGGGTGGGGTGGGGAAGAGGGAGAATTGGGACATTGGTGATGGGAATGATGCACTGGTGATGGGGGGTGTTCTTTACATGACAGAAACCCAACCACAATCATGTTTGTAATCAAGGTGTTTAAATAAAATATTATTTAAAAATTATTGGGTTTTGTTTGCAACCACTGGGCAAGATTTTTTTCTTGACATCACAATGAACCCTCAGTTCTCCAACAGAAATTCTTTAAAAAGTGCCTGATCACAATGCTCATATACCTACCATCTCCAGGCCTAACCTTGAGAGTGTAGGACAATCATTCATTCTTGACTTTTCTTTCCACTTTTGTGCTTATTTTAAAAGGTTTTTGTTCATAGTTTTATTGAGCTCTTTATCTTTAACTTGTCCCTGAAGTGGACTAGTGTGTGTCAGAGATGGGGCACAAGACCACTAGTCCCACTGTCCTATTTACCCAGGTCCCTGGAATTTTTCTCCTTTGTCCATTCAATGGATACTGGTTGCAAGTTTCTTTTTGGCCCCTATCATCTCTACTGAAGATGGGGCCTGCCTCCAGGTGCTTTTCTTCCTAGCCCCTGCAGTGTGCTAAGAATACTCTTGAAAGTACCAAGGGCCCTTAAGAGGTTTTTCTTTGGTTTTGGTTTTTGGGCCACACCTGGTGACACTCAGGGGTTACTCCTGACTATTCACTCAGAAATTGCTCCTGGCTTGGGGGACCATATGGGACACTGGGGATAGAACCTAGGTCCATCCTGGGTCAGCTGCATGTAAGGCAAGCACCCTATTCATTGCACTACTGCTCCCTCCATCCCACCTTAATAGTTTTTCTGTCAGTACTACTCAGTGTTATTTGGAGATCAGCAAACCACATCACATCAGAACTTGTGAGAAGTGGATATTCTCAGACTTTGTACTAAACATCCAGTATCAGGAGTTATAAGATATATGTTATAAGTTATATAGGATCTGCTTATAAGTCCTTTGGAATTCCCCCAGAGTAAGAGAAACCTTACCTCAGCTGGTAACTGTTAGAAACAAGGAGGCAAAGATGGCAGACAAAACCAGCTCCTTTCAGCTCCAGGTCAATGGATCAGACATTCTGGCAAACAGGTGATAAGCCTTTTCATTCCAGATAGAAACTCTGAGGGCTTACTCTGGGCTCAGGGGTCACTCCTGGTAGTGCTCAGGGGACCATATGTGATGCCAGGGAATGAACCCAGGTTGGTTCATGTGCAAGACAAGTAAGTGAGTAATCTGTATTATTATTGCTCCAGCTCAAGTTTTGGTTCTTTCTCCCCCTGCTTTTCCTGCCCTGTCAGCCACTTTTGCAGCACTTCTTAGAACTGGTCAAGGCCACCTCCTTGTCTTTTCCCATGTTCATTTATAGCTTCCTAGATCTCTAGTAATCCAAATTTTCCAACACACACGTCAAAGACTTGGCTCTAACAATAAACAAATATTGGGCATTGAAGATTCCAAGGTTTTTCCAAATGACCCTTCCCATCCCAACCCCCCCTTGTGCCCTCTGTAATCTGTTGTCCTGCAGGATCCCTGTTTTGACAAGCCTGGCTAAAAGCAGGACACATAGTCACAGAATCCCAGACAGCTGAGGATCTTTTGTCTCTGCACTAGGAAGGTCCAAATAATTTATTGAAATCTTATTAGAAGACATACGCAGAAAATGAGACCCAATTATATTTTATTAGTAGGAACACACTTGGAAGTAAGATCAAGTTCAGTTGTAGGTTTTGTAATGAGAATAACAAGGCTGTTTTGTCCAGGTTAAAGTACAATGGATTAGAATGGTCAGATCTGATTCTGCACCCCATTTCTTCCTGGAATGGCTGGTTATACAACATTGAGGTGGAAGAAAAATCTTTATCCAATTATGAGTTGCATGTGGTAATAGGTTTTCTGGTTTAGTTTTGTCTTGTAGATAATTCTCCTTGCAAACCATTGGTACAGTTCCATCAGCAAGCTGGCAGGCCAGCCAAATACAGTTTCCAAAGGCATTAGAGCCAGCACATTGGTATCTTCAGGTGCATTAAAATTTGGCTAGTGTCATATTTTAAATACATTTTTTATAATACTTTTTAAATGAAACCTGAATTTTTTTATAATGAAACCTGAATAAAATGTCACTGGAAATGCTAAAAACCCTCTATAACCTCAGCGTTCATACCAGTCACAACAGGTCACTTTACAGATGAGCACTGTGTGAAGCCAATTGCATCACAATGTGTGGCCGCTGGTGTCAAGGCCCAGCTGGGACTTAATCACCTGACTCGTTTCTCCCTGCAGTTTTGACTTGGACATGCTGATCCCACCTCCTGACCCACTTTCTGTACACCCAGACTCACTCATTGCAATTCTTTAGAGGGCCCAGGGGTCCTGAAACTTTTTAAACAGGGGGCCAGTTCACTGTCCCTCGGACCATTGGAGGGTCTGACTATAGTAAAAACAAAACTTATGAACGAATTCTTATGCACACTGCATATATCTTATTTTGCAATGAAGAAACAAAACAGATACAAATACAATATGTGGCCCGCGGGCCATAGTTTGAGGACCACTGCTAGACCTTTTGCTCAGTGGCACCTGAATATTCCAGAGCAGGCACTATATTTATCCTTCATGGATGAATTAGGAAATAGAATTTTTTCCAGAGCCACTGCTCCTCTTTAGTAGAGAGTGCAGGCTGGGAAACCAGGTGGCTGCTGCTCTGCTAAAGACCCTGCCCCTTCCCGGGGTCTGCCCAGCGGCTGGCATACACGGGTCTCTTAAAATAATATATGTTTCCTTTCAGCAGCCAGGGCTTGGCAAACTTAACTGCACTCTGCTCTGCCTTTCTTTCATCAAGCCTCAACCAGAAAGCACTTGCTCATTTAGATGGACTGCATCTGGCATGAGCTCATGTTCAGCAAAGCAAGATATTATTATTATTATTATTATTATTATTATTATTATTATTATTATTATTATTATTATTATTATTCTGGCCATGGGGCGGTAGGGGCTAATGTGGGGTGCTGGGAGACAGGGCTAGAGAAGGGGTGGGGGATTGGGAGGAAAGCAAATCTTTGCTGGCATCTGCAGAGGCCTTAGATAGGGCAGGCAGGCAGCCTCGCCCAGAGCCTTCAGCTTACATTTGGAGACAAACACTTAGGGACAAGCCTTCATTGGCCTAGCCGGCTTGTTCAGGGTTCCAGGAGAAACCAGAACCTTCAGTAGGACCCCTGCTTAATGAAGAAACATAGGCCTTTCTCACCCCTGCTGTCTAGTCTATTCTCTCTCTGTTTCTCTGTTTCTCTGCCTGCCTGCCTGCCTGCCTGCCTGCCTGCCTGCCTGCCTGTCTGTCTATTTCTGCCTGCCTGTTTGCCTGCCTGTCTCTCTCTATCTTTCTCTTGGCCACACTCTGTACTCAGGGATTACTCCTGGCTCTGCCCTTGGGAATTCCTACTGGCAGTGCTCACGGGCATTATGGGATGTCAGCGGTTAAAGCCAAGTCAACCACGAGCAAGGCAAGCACCCTACATATTGTACAATCTTCTCTTTTTATCTGGGAGAAGGGTAGAGAACCACAGCTTGACAATGGGCTCACCCATTCAGCCAATTAGCCAGGAACCGCGTCCCTTTACACCCCTTCAGACAGAGTCCCAGCCTGTCTGTCATCCAGCGGGAGAAATTTACTCGTGCAGGTCCCAAACAGCTCCTTCCCGTAAAACCCCTTCTGGTCTCCTAGCACTTGGCTGTGCTGGGATTTTTCCAGCTACTTTTGCCAAGCTGAATTTAATCATTATGTATATAAAGGCTCTGTCTGTAAAGCTGAAAGACTGAGACAGAGGTTTACTAACACTGATCCTTTAACTAACACTGAAACTCCCGAGGTTCCAGGAAGAAATGGGCACCAGACGAATGGTGACGTATTTTCTGCTACCTGCTAAAAATTTGAATCAAATGGCTTGTTTTGGTATTTTTAATCTCTCACAAATAAAAATAATAAATATAAGCAGGGTTTGTGCCACCAGGTTCAGACCTTGCCTTACTCCTGTAATCACCTCCATGCATAATGCTGCCAGCTGCACACCTAGGATTATGCCTCCTCCTCAGAGGATATGATTTGCCTGATCCCCATGGTTTCTATCTAGAACTGGAGATGATCTTGTCTGCTGGCAGCAGGAAGCATGTCCACAGTATGCTGCTAAGAGGAAGACCACAGCTTGAGGTAAGATGAAATATCTGAGGCTCTTTTAGAAATTGGAGGAAGTAAATAATATATAGAAATATATACAAAGATACAATCACCAAGGAGGCTCCAGAAACATGATGGATATGTGATGATTTAGGGTTCAAAATTTAGGGTCCAGGAGAGTGCTTCAGATTTTAGAGCATATGTCAAGTGAGAGACCTGGGTCTGTTCCCCAACACTACATGGTCCCCTGAGCTTAAGCCAGAGGTATCCCTGACATATCCCCCAAACAAGTAAAAACAAAATTTAAATTCATAATTAAAATAAAAATTTCACCCCTTTACCTGTAAACAGAACTAAAGAATATTCCTTTATTATTTTTTAAACTTTTATATGACATAATACTGTTAATGATAATATTTCATGCACATCATACCCCAACACGCACACCTACCACAGTACCTACTTCCTTTCATTACTCCCTGCCCTCCACCTGAGTAAGCTCAGTTCTGGAGACCAGTTCTCAGATTTTTGTTGTCCATGATTGTTTATTGCTCCACTCCCATTTCTTTATATCCCACAGATGAGAGAAATTATTCTATATCTGTTACTTTCCTGACTAACCTCACCCAACACAATCCTCTTCAGTTATAACCATGTAGTGGCAAATGAAATGATTCCATCTTTCTTATAGTCAAGCAGTAATCTACTGTGTATCTATATGTATATAATATTATATATAGTAATTCCACATTCTTGTTTTGTTTTTGAATCACATACTGGCCACATCTGGTGCTCAGGGCTTATTCTTGGCTCTGCAAACAGCGATAACTTCTGGCAGTGCTCAAGGGGCCACATGGGGTGCTGGGGATTGAACCAAGGATAGCACATTCAAAGCAAATACTTTACCCATGTACAAAGCAAGCACCTTACCTGTTGTACTATCTCTCTGTCATATCATAGTTTTAAAGCCAGTCATTTATTCTTGGTCACTCAGATTATTCCTAGATTTTGGGCTATTGTGAGTTTAATTAACATAGGAACACAAATATCTTTTTTAAATAATGCTTTTGGGTTCATAGGGCAAATACCAGGAATTGTATTTACCCTAGTTCTAGTTATTGGAGCAAATACCTAGAATTGCTAGATTCCATGAAGCTCAATCAGAAGAATTTTCAAATGTATTTTTAAATTACACTCCCAGTTTATTCTCTGCAGGTACTTTCTCCTCCTAAGCTAGGGCCTATTTATTTATGCACTTAGTGAGTTTTTAGATATGGTTTCTCTGTATACATGGTGAGAACTATAGACACAACGTCACTAAAACTGTATACTCAGGGGCTCTCATTTGAAACAAATGGGGTAGATCTATTTCATTTAGAGACAGGTCTCCTTATCCTGAATACTGAAATGCATACTGAAAGATTTTCCAATAGATCTCAGTGCATTTTGTTCTCAGCAGCACTACCTGTCCTGCCTGGCCCCTGGACATTACACCTAGGCATGGTCACTAGAGACAGTCCTGGACTGGGCTTATGAGACCTGGAACCTGAGAACTTGTCTTCTCTGGCCAGGAGATATCCATATGCCTTTTCTCAGCTTCTTAGATAAATAATTCTAAATATTCAAAAGAGGAGAGTTTAGGGATCCACCACCACACATGTAAGGAATGTGTATACACAAAGCATTTCCCACCCCTGACACCTCTGATTTGACACCTCCACCTGTCTCCCTGTTCTCTCCCTCACTGTCCTGCTTTCTAATTGCATTTGCAGAGGGAATCCATTGAGGTAAGGTGACTCACTTCCACAAAAGTCAGCGGCTCACAGGTCCACCAAGAGGAATCTCTGAGTGCAGAGCCAAGAGTAAGTCCCAAGTACCACCAGGTATTGCGACTCTCCCCCTACCCCAAAATGGGCTTAGAAATTGTCAGGATTATTTCTGTCTGTTTTTGTCAGGGCTGAAGTGCTAGGTATCACCTGAAGGCAAGAGCTCTACCACTGAGCTACACCCCTGGCTTCAGGTGACACAGCTTTAGAAGAATCTAAAATGACCCAAATTTCCCAGGGTCCAGTTTCAAGTCTCTTTGAATATTAGATTTTCTGCAAAGCACCAATATCCCTCCTCCAGCTGCATTAGTAGGTCCCCCCCACAGTCAACTTGCCCAGGATTTCAACTTTAGGTCACCAGAGACCAAAGGGACTTTATTGGGGGGGGGGGGGGTAACTCAGTAGTGCTCAGGACTTATTCCTGATTCTGTATTCAGGAATCATTTCTTGTGGGCTCAGGACCATATGGCATGTCAGGAATCAAACCTGGATCAGCTACATGCAAGGCAAGCACCCTACCTGCTCTGTTATGCTCTGTCCCCTCCATGGGAACTTTCAGTGAATTTCATTACTGAGGTTGTCAGAAAACACAAAGGTTTTCAAGGGCTAGTACTTAATCAAGCCCCAATTCCCCCCATTCCTACAGACTTTCTCCCTACCCTGACTGCCACAGATCTGCTAGGCTTCACTCCTCTTCCAGCCATCAGAAGATCCAACCTCAGAGCTCCAGAAAATACTGCTTGGGTGAATCTTCTCTGCTAGGTCTGGGGAAAAAGTTGGCTTTGAAAAGCACAAGCGAGGCCTGAGAGAAGCAGCCTGCCAAGGTCAGAGACACAGCTAAGATAGTCTTGTTGATCACTGTCTCAGGCTAGTGAGAATTTCACAAATACAGTGCATGTGCACTCGAACAATCTTTGTCCCTTTCCTCTGAGCTGAATGTGGGATTGTGACTTTGACTTTTAGGAGTGTGTGTGCAAAAGCTTATTATTCTTCCTTTTGTTTGGGGGCCATATCAGCTATGCACAGGGTTTACTCCTGGTTCTGCACTCAGGGATCACTTCTTGTGGGCCTTAATGGATAATTTAGGTGGTCAGGGATCAAACAGGGATCAGTTCTTACAAGGCAAACACTTAACTCCTGTACTGTACTTTTGGCCAAGTGTACATAAACATTAGAGTGTGTTTTCCCAGTTGATTGGACACACAGTGCTGTATAGTCACATGCCCTGTTTCACCTTCCCTGTACCAGCTCTGTGAGATGCAGTGGGGAAGAGTGCTTGACATGGTTTCTCTACCTTTCCCTCCCTCCCTCCCTCTCTCTCTCCCTCCCTCCCTCCCTCCCTCCCTCCCTCCCTCCCTCCCTCCCTCCCTTTCTGTCTATCTATCTATCTATCTATCTATCTATCTGTCTGTCTGTCTGTCTGTCTGTCTTTCCTCTGGATTGCTGTCCTGAGGACCATCCTGCCCCCCCCCCCTGAGTTCTCCTTTCTTGGTCAAACCACCGTACTACAATTTCATTCTAACTCCAGCCTGTGGGACTGACTTCTCTAAGTTTTAATAGTCAGAAACCCTGTCAATTTGAGCATTCCTTAGAGTGCCTAATTCCCAGATGAAATTTTTCTGGAGCAAAAGGGGAAAAAGAAAAAAAAAGAAAGAATCCGACTCCTTTTACTACATAAATAGATGTGACATTCAAACCCAGAGCTAAAAGGAATTTCTTAGACATTTGTAGGCATGTGCAATGACCTATGAAGTCAAAGTCACTAAAGTTTTCTGATTAATTACTTGCATGCAGAAACATTAATGCTTCAAAAAAAGAAAGAAAGAAATGAAATACTTGCAGTCCTTGAGACCTCCTGAGACTTACTCAGATTCTGGGAAGGATCCTTTTCTCCCCTAATTCTGAGCTCCCTCTTTGGGAAGTGCTGCTGTCAAGAGAGGGTTTTGCAAACATTCAGAAGGGAGGAAACCATTTAGGGTCAGCAGAATGCTGAACCAAACACAGTACTGGCTGCTGAGCCAGCCTGTAAAGGGGGGCAGCATTGATCCCAGCTCCAACCAGAGGGCCATGGGATTCCCAGATCACAAAGAATTAAGTCAAGTGCTCCTTCAGAGATTCAGTGAGAAGCCATACAGTCTAGGAGGACATGACAAAAATGTGATAGAATGCAAGTATAGCAGCGTATAGGATGTGTTGAAGAGGTTTGGGGGCAGAATCATGTCCAAATCAGTCCTACTACCTTGGATGATAAATAGGTTTGCTATGTACTTTGGTTATCTAAGTTGGGAAAAAAGAGAACAGTAATCTTTGTTTAGAGTCAGAGAGATAGTACGGTGGGTAGAGCACTTGGCTTCCATGCTGCTGACTCAGGTTAGATCCCAAGGGTGCCATAGAGTCCCCTGAACCCCAGAGAACAAAATCAAGAATAAGCCCTCAACATGGCTGGATGTGACCCAAACAAATAAACAAAAATAAACTTGAAGATTTTTTTGGTTTTGTTTGTTTGAGGGTTACAGTCAATGATGTTCAGAGGTTACTCCTGGCTCTGTACTCAAGATAACTCGTGGTGGGCTTTGGAGACCATTACGGATGCCAGGAATGGAATCTGGGTTGGTATACATACAAGGCAAATACTCTATTTACTATATACTCTGTGTACATTCTACATAGTGCTCTTCATAGAAATCTGAGTTTTTATGACTGTCTGAGGGGCCAGAGAGATGGTTCAAAAGGCTTTTTTTTTTATTTGCATGCATGCAAAAGGTCAATACCTGGCCCTGCATGGTTCACCAAGTGAACCCTGAACATACAGCTAAGAGTAGCTCCTGAGCACTTGTGTGACCCCTCAAACACCAATAATATAATAAAATATAATAAAAAGGGCGTCTGAAGGTCAGGGAGATAGTTCAAAGAACTTGAGCACATGCTTTGTATATAGGAGGCCTGGATTTGGTCCCAGATACCTCATGGTTCCTTGAGTCACTGCCAGAAGCAAACCCCTAGCTCTGAGCCTATTGTAGTGCCTGAGCACCACCAGATGTGACCCCAAAACTGAAAGGGGGTGTTTCTAAATTAGATATAGTCCAGGAGCTGGGATTGAGGTAGGTTTCTGGGAACAAAAACTGTCCAGTAGCCACAGGGTGGGTGGAACTAAACAGACCAGTTGGTCCATGACATGGTTCTTCTTTCCTTGGGCCTCACCAAGGGGACCCCATCCTCAGGAGCCTAGCAAATCCCCTGTGATCTGAGTGATCTCAAGATGTAGGGGATGGCGTGGGCTGGTGAGAAATGACTGGCTTCATGTTCCCCCCAGTATGATTTCCTGTGCATCCAGCAGGGCCCAGCCCATTCCCCTGCAGAGCCTGGGAGCTGAGCAGCGAAGGAAAAGACAAGGCTGATTCATGTTTGTGATTAACTTTTCGACTAAGACTGTAATCCCATCCCTACAGTGGGCCCAGCTGTCAGGGCTGGGCTGGGAGCCAATGCTGCACCCACCTGATCTTGCTGCACCCTGCTCCAACCGCCCTCTGCAGGCTGTATTGCAGATGGCTCCTGCTCTGGGGCACCTTTGTCTGACTCTTGTGTCTCATCCTACCCTCTTGGCCCCCCTCTGGCATTTGATTTCACCTCCTTAACAGCCTTTTACTTTCTGTTACTTATTTATAATTGAGCTCCAGGAGGGTGACCAAGGAGATTGACCATTTTCCTCCTTCTGGAAACTGCTCAGGTACTGGCTCCATGCCAGGCACAGATTGGGGTGGGGGGTGGGGTAAATTACAATGCCAGGACCTGAGCAGGACAGGGTGGCCTTCCCTGAAAGACAGCACTGGGCAGAAGAAAAACGCTGCAAAACAAACTCCCAGCCCTTGTGTGACTCAGCTGGCTGGGCAAGGCAGTGCAGTGTGACCTCCCTCTGCTTTTCTCAACAGTCATCCCAGCCCCTTGTTATGATAAACTACTTGCTCCTTGCTCGGCAGTACATTCAGGAACTGGACCACTGCCAAGGAAAACTCAGGAGCCATGGTAAGACCATTGAAATAAATGAATGGCCTGTGATGGATACAGGGAAAACAATGACGGGTAATAAGCTTACCCACCAGCCAAATCAGAAGTCACTTGAGAGATGACGCTTTTAACAGAAATGTGTGGGATTTTAAGTAGTAAGTCTGATAGAAAGCAATTATAACAATAAGTTGTTCACAACTGAGTTAGCCATATTCATATAGGCTGAATGTTGATACTAGGGCTGGAGAGACAGTATAGCAGATAGGGCATTTGCCTTGTACATGTCCGACTTGGGTTCAGACCCTGACATCTCATATAGTCCCTTGAGTACTGCAGGATTAATTCTTTTTTTGTTTTGTTTTTGTTTGTTTTTTTTTTGGGGGGGGGTCACACCCAGCAGTGCTCAGGGGTTACTCCTGACTACGCTCAGAAATCGCTCCCGGCAGGCTCATATGAGATGAGGGACCATATGAGATGCTGGGATTCGAACCACAGTCCTTCTGCATGCAAGGCAAACACCCTACCTCCATGCTATCTCTCTGGGCCCAGGAGTAATTCTTGAGTGTAGGGCCAGAAGTAAACTTTAAACACCACCAGGTTTGCCACCCACCACCCCCCAAAGAAAAGAAAATTGATATTGATGCCTTAGGAAGTGTTGGCTACTGAAGACAGCTCAATTATTCTTTGTGGAGGTCTTGGGGGCAAGTCCAGGAGAGGCATTAGATATATTCCTTGATGACCATATTTCTGGAGTTTCATCTCCCAAATGGGATAAGCCATGTCTGGCCTGGTTCACCAGACTTGGTCTGGATTTATTTTGGACAATTTCCAAAAATTAAATTCACATTCAGAAAGGAAGGAAGGGAAAAGAAAAGAAAGTAAAAAAGAAAAGAAGAAAGTTTTGCTATTCATTCAGGCAGGCAAAAGAAAACGTGGTCCATTCTAGAGTTCGAAAGGCAGAGACCTAAACCATTCTGAGCTAGAAGACCACACTCTGACCACTTAGGCAAGCAGGTATGGATATAAGTTCTGGTTTCTTTATGTAAGAACTGTCCTGGTCAGACTCACTTGTTCAGCGCTGGCTCTTTAAACAAAGGTGCTGACCTGAATCAAGGAATGTACATTTGGTCAGTGAGGACATTTGAATCTATGGGGGGGCCAGTGTACATAAACATGAGAATAGAAGGTGCCCTCATGGTGCTTCCCAGCTGTGCCTAGGCAACACATGAGTGGGATAAGGAAAGGTAGACCCTTTCTATGAAAGCTGACTCCATTTCCAAGGTGCTGGAGGTGAGGTGAGGGCATGCAGTAGAGGCTCAGCCTGACCAGGCACCCAGCTAGAAACCAGTATGTCATGTACGGAAAAACATAGATGGTCTAGGACAAGAGCAAAAAGAAGTTGCCCACAGCTTACTCTTTTATACTCTTCAAATTTGGAATCATGTGAAAGTATAACGTCTGCAAAACATTTCATAGAAGATAATTGTCTTGAGTCTTAGTACAGTGGGTAGGACATTTGCCTTGTGGGCAGCCAACTTGGGTTAAATTCCCTGCACCCCAGATGAGCCCCAAGCACCGTCAGAGGTGATGCCTGAGGGTAGAGCCAAGAGTAAGCGGGAGTACTACTAGGTGTGGCCCAAAAACCGAATAAAGAAAAGATATTTGCCTTAAAAATAAAAGAGCATCTGGGGCCGGAGAGATAGCATGGAGGTAAGGCATTTGCCTTTCATGCAGGAGGTCATCAGTTCAAATCCCGGTGTCCCATATGGTCCCCCGTGCCTGCCAGGAGCAATTTCTGAGCCTGGAGCCAGGAATAACCCCTGAGCACTGCTGGGTGTGACCCAAAAACCACACACACACAAAAAAATAAATAAATAAATAAATAAATAAAAGAGCATCTGTCTCTCAATGGGTGAATGGAGAAACAAAATGTGGCATTCACACAAAATGAAATATTTATGATTCAGCCTTTAAGAGAAAGGAAATTTGGACACATACCACAATGTGGAGGAGCGAAAAGGGCAGTCTGCAAAGTGAGTGTCAGAAAAAGAGATACATGCCACGGGTTTCTCCTTATCTGGAGCCAAAAATCACAAGAGAATGGTGCTGAAGGTTGTGGGAGGACAACAGGGAGTGGCTTCATGGGCCCAGAACTTCATCTTAACAAGAGCAAAAACTTTGCACTCAATATGGGACAACACTGTGAATGCACTTCACGTGTGCAACTGTACACAGTAACTTTTGTGGGAGATGTGTGTGCCCAGTCCTGTGAGGAGGAAGTCTCCTTCCTCCAAAGCCTACAGGCCCACAGTTGAGTGCCACACTGTGCTGGTTTGCCCTGCTTTGCCTGGTCTAGCAGCCAGATGGCCTGACAGTACTCTGCTTTCACAGTTTAATTTCCAAAGTAGGCACACTTTCCCAAACCTGATGCCTTCATAGGATTATTATTTGCTTACTTTTTTCACTTAGATTCCAAAACTTTGTGTGTGTGTGTGTGTGTGTGTGTGTGTGTGTGAGAGAGAGACCTTCCTCCTACCTTCCCCCAAGACTTCAAAGGAAGCCATCAAATTAGCATCTAGAAAATGCTTTAAATTCTGCTAAGTTCTTTCATTTGGAGTAGAACTGATTGTTTTCTTAGCACTGTTTGTGATGGTTCTTCATACACAAAGCGGAGAGCTTAAGGCATGGTCACAGAATTTCTCTAGGCAAACTGTGAAGTTGGTCCTAAAGTTTAGAAGGAGTCAATATCTTGAGCCCCATTGCCACCAGCAGCAATGTGTAAGAGGTGGCAGAGATGTGAGAAACATGCACAAAAGACTGCTTGCTCTTTCACTACTGACCATCCTCCACCTCAAAATGATCTCATGATGTTCTGCCCTGAGCAGGCAGACCAAATAACACATACCATCCTGCTGAGCTAAAGCTTACAGGGTACATTACAGCCTGAAGTTAATAGCAATTACCAAACTGTGTTTTTGGTTTTGGTTTTGGTCCTGCCACTCTGTGCTCAGGGACCATTCACAGAAGGGTTTAGAGGGCCATATGTGGTGCTGGAATTGAAACTGAGTTGAGGGCCCGGAGAGATAGCACAGCGGCGTTTGCCTCGCAAGCAGCCGATCCAGGACCAAAGGTGGTTGGTTCGAATCCCAGTGTCCCATATGGTCCCCCGTGCCAGCCAGGAGCTATTTCTGAGCAGACAGCCAGGAGTAACCCCTGAGCAACGCGGGTATGGCGAAAGAAAAAAGAAAGAAAGACAAGAAAGAAAGAAAGAAAAGAAAGAAAGAAAGAAGAAAGAAAGAAAGAAAGAAAGAAAGAAGAAAGAAAGAAAAAAGAAAGAAAGAAAGAAAGAAGAAAGAAAGAAAGAAAGAAAGAAAGAAAGAAAGAAAAAGAAAGAAAGAAAGAAAAGAAAGAAAGAAGAAAGAAAGAAAGAAAGAAAGAAAGAAAAGAAAGAAAGAAAGAAAAAGAAAGAAAGAAAGACAGACAGACAGAAAGAAAGACAGACAGACAGAAAGAGAGAGAAAGAAAGAAAGAAAGAAAGAAAGAAAGAAGAGAGAGAAAGAAAAAGAGAGAAGAGAGAGAAAGAGAGAAGAGAAAGAAAGAAAGACAGAAAGAGAGAGAAAGAAAGAAGAAAGAGAAGAGAGGGGCCGGGAGGTGGCGCAAGAGGTAAGGTGCCTGCCTTGCCTGCGCTAGCCTTGGACGGACCGAGGTTCGATCCCCCGGTGTCCCATATGGTCCCCAAGCCAGGAGCGACTTCTGAGCGCATAGCCAGGAGTAACCCCTGAGCGTTACCGGGTGTGGCCCAAAAAAAAAAAAAAAGAAAGAGAAGAGAAAGAAGAAAGAAAGAAAAGAAAGAAAGAAAAGAAAGAAAGAAAGAAAAAGAAAGAAAGAAAGAAAGAAAGAAGAAAGAAAGAAAGAAAGAAAGAAAGAAAGAAAGAAAGAAAGAAAGAAAGAAAGAAAGAAAAAGAAAGAGAAAGAAAGAAAGAAAGAAGAAAAGAAAGAGAGAAGAGAGAGAAAGAGAGAAGAGAAAGAAAGAGAAAGAGAGAAAGAGAGAAGAGAAAGAAAGAGAAAGAAAGAAAGAGAAGGGCCTGGAGAGATAGCACAGCGGCGTTTGCCTTGCAAGCAGCCAATCCAGGACCAAAGGTGGTTGGTTCAAATCCCGGTGTCCCATATGGTCCCCCGTGCCTGCCAGGAGCTATTTCTGAGCAGACAACCAGGAGTAATCCCTGAACACCGCTGGGTGTGACCCAAAAACCAAAAACCAAAAAAAAAAAAAGAAAGAAAGAGAAAGAGAGAAGAGAAAGAAAGACAGAAAGAGAGAAGAGAAAGAAAGAAAGAAAGAAAGAAAGAAAGAAGAGAAAAGAAAGAAAGAAGAAGAAAGAAAGAAAGAAAGAAAGAAAGAAAGAAAGAAAGAAGAAAAGAAAGAAAGAAAGAAAGAAAGAAAGAAAGAAAGAAAAGAAAGAAAGAAAGAAAAAGAAACTGAGTTGAAGGGAAAGCACATAACCCCTTCATTGTCTCTTCAGCCCAAAATACATAGTTGTGAAGTACTTTCTACAACTCAGCTAACTTTCTGACGAACTGTGGGAAGTTATCAAGCATCTCCGGAATCTATCCAAATTAAGAAGCCCACTCCACTAGCCTTCCTTCTACAAGAAAAGGACGACACCATCAGTCTTCCCTCTGCAAGACAAGATGCAGCATGGAGGAGGAGAGCATACTGCTCCCTGTGCCTGACCTCAAGGTGTCTGGGTGAAGTATTTAAGGCTGGTTTGTATTCTGACTTTACAAGCCAACTCTAAATTCCATTTCCAACCTTGATCTGTCTACTGGAGCTGGACTCAGTTCAGCTAATTTCTCTCTCCCTCCTGCCTTGTCTCATAGTCCTGAGAGGCCATCTAAACCCTCCCCTATACCTACCTCCTCTCCTGAAAAATTAGGCATTCGTCCCACCCTTCAATACCCCCAACCCACCTTTTCCTTCTCAGGATTCCTGTGGTACTTATCGTTCACATGCTACAATTTACTGAACCACTTAATTATACATTCTGAGATACTGGTGAATGATTATTTCTTTTAGTCTGGCCTCCTAAGAAGATATTGAACCTTAGTGAGAAAGAAATCTTTTTTTATGAATTTTATTGGGGGCTCCTAGATAGATCTCAGAAAGCCCCAGGTGTCCCTCCATGCAATTCTCTATATTCCTATATTCTGCTCTTCCTGCTGTTCACCACCCATGTTGAATGTTTCTACCATACATTATTCTCTTCTCTAATGAATTTCAATGAGAGAACATTTTTTTCAGGAATATTCCTCTTCCAGAGCTACTTATGGTTGGCATAGTCTCCATGTCACCTCTTCAGAGGTGACCATATAGGCAGACAACTGTCTCCTAACTCTTCCGTGTTCCCTCAGTGTCATGCAGCATATTCTTCATAGTTTACTTGTTTGCAGATTCTGTCTCTTCTATTACAGTGCAGGTTCATGCTCTGCATAACAAGGCCCACAGAGCTGCATCCTAGAGCAGGGATGAAGAGTCATTTTTATGCCAAAGGCCTTTTGAATACTTACGAACTCACTCCTAGGCTATATAATAAAGGATTATTGAGTAATTATGTAATTACCAATAAATTAAGTAACTAATTATTGAGTAATTAAGTAATTATTAAGTAAGATGCATGAGTGATGATCCTATCATGCACCAGGGACAGGCCATGGGATTTTGTGGGTCTTCTGCAGCCTATGGACAGATTGTACCCCCACCCCATTGGTGCAAACAGGGAGCTCAGAGGCCAGGATCAGCTCATGGTGGAAAATGTTTGCCTGACACTCAGGGAAGAAAGTTGGCTTAAGGATGTGAGGCTGGAGGGTGACCCAGGAAGCCAAAAGCAGGCACAAACTCTCTTTTTATGACCAATTTCGGATAATGAGATCAAGCCAGTGTAAGAAAATGCTTTCCCCAAAGCTTTTTCTTTTTTTCCTCATAGATCAAAGTGAGGAGAAACAGCTAAGTGATCCATTTTCCTTTCCTTGAGGAAGGTTGGCACAGCTTCTATTGCTCCCAGTAAGATTGTACACACATGTAAAGCTGGAAAAACATTAATGAAGGGAAAACAAAAATGAAGTGAGGGTTTGCTCAAGTATCTTGAATCCTCTGCCTTGTCCAAGCTGCCTGATCAATGCCTTTCCCAACACAAAGCATCAGTTTTTGTGGCAGCTTGTATACTTAGATAGAGCAGCTTCCGGATATAGCAAGGTTAGAAAAGTAGTTAAAAAAAATTTCAAAAGACAAAACTAAAAGAATAGACTTGCAGTCAGATAAGGAGTACAGTGGGGAAGGTGCTTGCCTTGCATACTGCTGACCCAAACTTGTGGCCCAGCACCACATATGAGCCCCTAAGCTCTACTAAGATTAGCCCTTGAGCACAGAGTCAGGAATAAGCACTGGGCACAGTTAGATGTGGTCAAAAGACCAAAGATAGTTAGGTAGGTAGGTAGGTAGGTAGGTAGGTAGGTAGGTAGGTAGGTAGGTAGATAGGTATGTAGGTAGGTAGATAGGTAGATATATAGATGATAGATAGATAGAAAGATAGATGGTTGGGTACATGAATGAATAGATGGATGGATGGATGAATGGATGGATGGAGAATAATACTTAATTACAGAGCCAGCAGTAAGTTTTGAGCACATCTGGGTGCAAGCCCCAAGCAAAATATAAAGAACAGACTTAAATTTGCATGAAAATAAGCATTTTAGACTAAATTAATGAAAATGCTGAACACTGAGACAGCTAATATAGGAAATAAGTTAGGATAGCAACATAGGAATAGAACTCTGAGCACACACTTTCTTTTTTTAAATTAATATCTTTATTTAAACACCTTGATTACAAACATGATTGTGGTTGGGTTTCAGTCATGTAAAGAACACCCCCCTTCACCAGTGAGCACACACTTTCAATGTAACTTGGAGTCTTAAATCCTTTGATTGTGTTAACTATGATAAAAAAAATATAATTTACAAAATAATTCTTGCTGTGGCTGTGACTCAGAGATTGAGTTGATGCCTTGAGTCTAGAGAGGTCTTATGTTTGCTCCCCACCACTGTGAAAAATAAAACAAATACATCTTGCCATGACTGATAATCATATGGGCTCATAGGTTGTTGATTACCTTGCTAAGTTTCAACACATGTACTACTGAAAATAAAGTGTTTCAGTAGTAAGAATTAATAGCTGGAGATATAGTACAGCATGTAGAGTGCTTTCTTTGCTTGTAGTTGATACATATTCCATCCCCTCTGGGTTCACCCCAGGTGGTCATCAAAGCCTGGTGTGGCCCAAAACCAAAAAAATAAGAAAAAGAATGGGAGAGAAATTATGGCTCTTGAATTTGAGTTTGAAGTGATGTTTTCAAATCTGAAAGTCTATTCTCAACTTTTGGTTTCTTCTATATTATCATGAAAACCACCATATTAAATAGAGCTAAAGGGAAAGAACCTTTCCTTACATGAACAACACAGGACAAGTGAAAAACAACAATACAACACATATTTGAGGCAGGCCTGTACCCTCATGCATGCAGGAAAGTACCATTAACCTCAGCCTCCAAATGAGCCATCTTTTTGTTAGTCTCTAACAGGGGTCCTCAAACTTTTTAAACAGGGGGCCAATTCACTGTCCCTCAGACCATTGGAGGGTCTGACTATAGTAAAAACAAAACTTATGAACGAATTCTTATGCACACTGCATATATCTTATTTTGCAATGAAGAAACAAAACAGATACAAATACAATATGTGGCCCGCTGGCCATAGTTTGTGGACCACTGCAATATAAACTGGAAACAAGGAAAATCCCCATCCATAGAGACTGGTTTGTGTCCTGGGACATGAAGACCCAGAACCCTTCCTCCACTCAGGCCTGGCACTGAGAAATTATAATGCAGGGCAATAGAGGGATGGGAAAACAAAGGGGGAAAGCTCCAATATCACTCCGATTACTGGCTTCATATGAATGTCCCATCCCAGTATCATCCCATGTAATCCAGGTGGTCCCCACTACCACTAAGCTACCAAGTCCACACTGAAAGTCAGACACCTACTACGTAACTATCCTTAAGAATGGCCCAGACCTTCAGAGTACAGCTGGGCACAGCTCCTATCAAACATAAAGTTCACCTGACAGTATTTATCAAAGCTGAGCCTCCCTTTAGCCCAAATCCCAACAATCCCACTCTTTGTTTATCTACTCACAGGAATGTGTATGTCTAGTCATAAAAAGCATGCATAAGAATGCTCCCAGCAGCCCTGTTCACAATAGACACAAACAAGAACATCCAAATGACTCCCCTGCCATATCAACAGTCAACTGGATACATAAGGCATGGTGACAGTCATCAGAGAGTATGTCACACCTTGTGCATGGCAGATTCACCCAAACTATCGTGAATGAGGAAACAAAACTCTCATAATATGAGATTCTGTTATGTCAAGTTCAAAAGCAGGTCAAGCAAATTCCCAAAGTAGATGACAAGACAGTGGTTATCTTGAAAAATAGTAGTACATGGTAGGGCTAAGACACACTTCAGAAATGCTGGAAATGCTGGGTTTTTTGAGCTAGCAACTGCTTGCCTGGGTGTCCTCTGTGCAGCTGAATAGTGTTCTACATGTCTGATTTGTGAAGTTTTCTACATGCCTGTTCCTCACACATAGGGAAATGGTACAGATCAACACTCACTGGCCTGGAATGTAGAAAGCTGTCCAGACGCTGTCCCAGAGAGCTCCTGTGAGATAGTTGCTACCCAGCGAAGTGCTTGCTAAGCTCTGAGTTCCTTAAACATAGACAGTTACTCCAGGAAATGGTTCTCATATGCATCAATCATTCATGTTGATGTTGACCATGCTTGTTAATATCTCACAAATGTTAACCTCTGGGCAGTGGGGAGGTGGAAAGATGGCTCAAGTGCTAGTGTATGTGCCTAATATGCTCAAGGCCCAGAGTTCGGTCAATGGCCTCCTGGCATGGCCCACACCACCCCCAGCATCACTAGGTTTAGCCTCAGTGACCCCTGAACCCTGCGCAATGGTATAAATAATGATAACAATAATATGCTTTCCTTTGGTGAGATGTCTTGGGTTTTTGTTTTTATTCTATTTTGTATTTGCCTTTCCACATAACATATGGATCATTTTATACAAGGAAATGGTTTGGGGTGTGTTTGTTTTCCTTTTCACTTCTTGATGAAAAAGAAAAGACTATTTTCTAAGTTCCTTCAAAGCCAACAGGTAAATACCAAAGCCTGGTCACCAGTGCCTTCCGTAGTTGGCCCACTGTGAGGAGGTGTCCAAAGCAAGTTCTTTGGTTCAGGACAGTCATTGTGCTGGTGTCAGTGAAAAGGCAGGGCAGTGATAAAACCTGAGGATGTTAGAAAGAGATAGGGGAGAGTGTGAGAGAGCTCAAGGGAAATGCTGCTGGCATTGTCAGCATTCTTGCTGCCCTTTAAAGCAGGGCACAGAGGGGCCGGGCGGTGGCGCTGGAGGTAAGGTGCCTGCCTTGCCTGCGCTAGCCTAGGACGGACCGCGGTTCGATCCCCCGGCGTCCCATATGGTCCCCCAAGAAGCCAGGAGCAACTTCTGAGCGCATAGCCAGGAGTAACCCCTGAGCATCACAGGGTGTGGCCCAAAAACCAAAAAAAAAACCAAAAAAAAAAAAAAAAAACAAAAACAAAAAAAAAACAAAGCAGGGCACAGAGAGGCCCAAACACTGAGGTCCAACTATGTCCCGACCCTTTCTCTCTCCCCAGCCTCCAGTCTACATGCTTTCTGCTGCTCCACCTTCTGCTCTGGCCACAGGGCTCCTACCAAAATTCTCTATTCTTGGCCTCTTCTTCTCATCAGAGTTTCCTAATTTCCCCTTAACTCCCCTTCCTCCACAAGCTCACATACTCCACATTCTTTTCATGGGGATAAATGACTTTCTTCTCCAATCAGAGCTCGACCTTACCATGTAAATAACCCTGGGGGGAGCTCACACATGGCCTTAATATTCACATGAAGGTGCCAATGTCTCAGGTCATTTCTAAGGAGTAAGATTTGGTTGGGAGCTGGGTGGGGAAGAGGTAAAAGAGACCCTAATCAAATAGGTTGGCTAGGTGATGCTGAGGGTACCTGATTTCCCGGCACCACCACCCAGACAGGGAGAGAAGCACTTCCAGTCTTTCACAAAGCAGAGGGAGGTCTTTATGACTGAACAGACCTCTGTCTATGCCAGGTTTAGAAAGATGATAATTTGGGTGAGGGTCAACATTGACAGAACCCCAGATGGCAGAAGAGCTGCTTTAGTTTAGGCCTCTTCTCCCCCAGGGCAAAAAAAGGTTTAAGACAATGAAGGATGAGGCTTTCCAGGCCCGGACACAACCTTGATCCAAAGCCTAGCCATGGTTTTAATTTCTGCAAATCAAATCCTCCAGCTTTTCTTCACTCTCTCAGTTGAAGATATGTTTCCCAGGTTGCACAGGGGTGGGCAGGTACCACACTGGAGATTGTATGACATGGGGGTATGCAGGCATACTAAACCCCACTGTACTAGAGTTCTAAATCTCTCTTAAGATTTCCCCCTCCTCTCTACTTTCAAGCATTGTCTTCACAAGCTCATCCCATCCTTGGAAAACATTTGTCTAATTATCATCACACACAATGGGCCTATTGCCAGCTGCTTTTTATTTTAACTTCAGATTCTTTCCAGGGTGTTTGTCATATCCCCCCCTTTGGGGGTGGGGAACTGGGAGAGGAGTGTATGTCTGTTTTTGCTATTACACAGAACTGATCAGATTTCCTTTTATAATCACAATTAAACTTCCAGGATTGAACCTACAAATTCTTCACATTTAGAGGATGTGAAAGCCCATCAACTTGATCAAACTCACCTTCCAATCTGGGGGGTGAGAACTTCATCTATGAGACTGTGAAAAGCATTCTGGGAATTGTGGAGGGCCCACTGCCTCCCACTGCCAAGCTCCATCCCTCACAACCCCCTGCAGAGAGGAGCAATGGAAGACTTGCTAGGAGAAAGGGACCCCTACAAAAACAGGGCTTAGGTCAGTCTTCACCAGAGCGTCCCAGATTCTTTGGTGTTTCTCAGGAATAAAGTGTCCTTTGCCACACATGCTACAGAGGTAGAGACTGAGCATGGACCTAGTTCAGAGTCTCAATGAAAAGCAGGACTAAAGGGCTGCAGTGAGAGCTCATCAATCCTGCATGCATGCATACAATGGTCTTACATGCATGCATTCAAATTTAAGCCCTAATACTACATGTCTCCCCTGAGCACAGAATAGCGGATAAGCCCTAGCATTTCTAGATGTATTCCCCTCCCAAACAAAATAAAACAAAAATCAAGACACAAAGTAGGACTGCCTTAAACATTAAAACTGGGTCAGATTAGCAATTGGAGTAATTACATAGCAGGTAGGGCATTTGCCTTGCACAGACCCAGGTTCAATCCTCAACATCCATTGGGTCCCCTGAGCCTTCCAGGAGCAATTTCTGAGCACTGTTGGGTGTAAGGTATCCCTCCCCCAATGCCCTAAACTTTCTGTAGAAATGTCAATCACACCTGGATTATAGGGCCACCCCATCCCCCATCCTGGTGAATGGGAATCTAGAGGATAAAGAAAAGGGTCTGGCTGGGTGTGTGTTGGGGGGGGGGGAGGAGAAAAAGAGGCAGAGAGCCAGAGAAGAAGCAGCAGAGAAGAAACTGCTTGGAATAAGTTTAGCATAGAAGTCATGTGTGGAAAAGCATATGGCAGATTGGGCTGTGGAATAAAGCTGGCTGACTCCGGTGAAACTTTAACTGACTGCTCACGAATTATTTCTCCACCACCACTACTCTATGTCTTCAGACCCATCCACTGAAGGGGTTAAAGATGCCTGGCCGTGAACATTAGATATTATATTTTATATTAACTCAACAGTTGGGTGTGGCCCCAAAACAAAACAAACCAACAAACAAAAAACCAAAAAACTTGTCAGATGAGGGAGTCTAAAAAAAGGTTCAATAAAGTAGAGCATATGCTTTGCATGAAGGAGGCCCAGGTTTTATCCCTGGAATTATTTCAAGGCGTGACCCTAGAGTACCTACTGGGCCTATCTCTGCAGATGTGGCCCCAGAAAAAAGAAAAAAATGTGGCCAGACCACTGGTCCCTCTACAAGGGCTGATGGTCAAGCAGAATGGCAGGGAAAACAGTGTTGGGTTTCAGAAAGCATAGATGAGGGTTGCTGTTGGAGTTTATGCAGAAGGGAGAAGGAAGCTCCACACTTCTTCACTTCCTAGCACCCTGAAGGCTCAGACCAGACTGCAGACAGAGGTGTGAAGTTGTGCAACAGAAATTTGGGGTCAAGTGATCATAACGATATAGAATTTGGGCCAGAGGGAGCACTCAATTGGCTGAGCACCCAGTGGTTTCCAGCCCAAGCATCAGGTGGCCCCCTCCCTCTGTCTCCTCCTTAGGCCTATGGAGGCCTGACTCCTGAGAGCACCAGGGAAGTCTTCTCCCAGACTCCTACATGTTTTTTTGGTTTGTTTTCAAGTGATATCCAATGGTTCTCTAGAAATCCTCCTGATTCAGCGCTCAGGGGTTACTCTTGGCAGACAGAGGGAGGGGGCCACCTGGAGATCAACCTGAGATCATCTTACCCCCTAACTTCACTTTTAGACTTACAGGCGCTTTACATAATTATAAAGTGAATGCATGTCTCTCCCCTCTGTGAACAGTGTTACTGTGATGATGGGAAATGTGCGAATATCTAGTTGTGGGGCTCTCCCGGGGTTGTGTCCTATATTGCAATGCTCAAACACATGTAGCCACATGACCAGAAATCACTTATAGTAGTAGGTGAGGATCACGGGGTAAGGATAGCAGAAGGTGGAGTTGCCAGGTTCCAGAGGATGCATGTAAGCCACACAGGGGGCTGAATTCATGCCTCATGACTTCAAAGCAGACAATTGAGCCACTGAGCAATCTTCCAGAATTTCTGAACTGAAGTTATCTATTTTGGGGCTACCCAAAAAGTGCTCAGGAAGTATAGGGGGAGGGCTGCCAGCAGTTCAATGCCAGGGCCCAAGGATACAATTCTGCTTAGGCTCTGCAGTACTGGGGTTACTAGTGCCATCTTATCAGTGCCCAGAGCCTCCCAGGATGCACCTGGAGATGCTCAAGGGATATGTGGTGCTGGGAATTAAGCCTAGGTCAGAGCATGTTAGGCATGTACCCAACCACTGTACCTGATGCCTTAAAGCAATGGTCCTCAAACTACGGCCCACGGGCCACATATTGTATTTATTCCTATTTTGTTTCTTCACTTCTAAATAAGATACATGCAGTGTGCATAGAAATTTGTTCATAATTTTTGTTTTTACTATAATCTGGCCCTCCAAAAGTCTGAAGGACAGAGAACTGGCCCCCTGTTTAAAAAGTTTGAGGACCCCTGAAGTAAACAATTATACTTATATATTTAAAGCCTTTCAGAAGTATAAAGCTTATCACAAAGAGTGGTAAGTGCAGTTAGAGAAATAACTACACTAACAACTATCATAATAATGATAGTAAGTGAGAGAAGTAGTATACCTGTCTCGAATACAGGCAAGAGGCGGAGGAGGAGAGGGATGGGGGCCATTGGTGGTGGGAAGGTTGCACTGGTGAAGGGGTTGTTCTTTTTAAATAACTGAAACCCAACTACAAACATGTTTGTAATGATGGTGCTTAAATTAAGTTATTATTTTTAAAAAGTGGTGCTAAAAGCAGGAAAGTATTTCTAGTAGCTAGTAACTAATCCTTCTACCTATTACCTTAGTCTCCCTGCCTTAGGAAGAGGAACTGGGGTCTACTTTCTCAAAGAGAGAAATCCTACAAAATAGTCATCCTCAGTGAGACTAACTTCAACAAGCTAGTTTAATAGCTAATAATAAGCTGCCTTTAAGAGATTAAAAGTCACTTTAATGTTAATTGACATTTCTATTGTGCATGAGGAGAAAAGTGAGGATAGAGTTATTAGCTTAAAAATTGCTTTTTTTATATATATGCTAGGATTGAGTCATCTATAACCTAAAAGGGAAAATACGAATAATACCCAAATGACCATTAATCACCTCTACGTAAGTGGTATCATAATAAACATTTGGGGAAAATGGGGGGACCAGGGTTTTACATGTCTATCGAGGCTTTCTGAGTAATATTTAGACTAATTTTGATGAGCAGAGGTCAACTTTGGTGGTAGGTGCCAGTACCTAAGAGCAAGTATTGCATATACTTAGGTGCAGATATCACACATACATTTGGAAGCTGAAGAGCTGAAGCACTGGGCTCAGAGAAGAGGGTGTGGGTAGGTGTGCAGGAAGTGACCCATTCTGGTGTCAGCCCTAGGAAATTTGGCCACTCATGGTAGAACCCATAGATCGCATGGCTCTTTGCTCTAGTAGTAGTTTGCAGGCTGGTCACTTGCTTTGGTGCAAATCCACAAGGGTTTCCAGCCAGCCAGAGATATTCAAGCCAGCAGAGGCTTAGGAAGGAAAAAAGGGAAGATGGCAGAAAAGGGGATGAAGAGTAAGGCTGGTGGCAAGCAGTTCTGACAGGTGAGGATAAATAAAGAAAAGAAGGGGAAGAAAATATGAGTATTGTGCTCTAGTAACGGAAGTTCAGTGCAGACTTGGAGGACAAAGAAGAGAATCACTGGGCAGAGATATCCCTTATGTGAAAGGGAGAGAGCAAGCCTCCAAATAATTGTGTGTGTAACAGGTTCTCAGCAGCCAGGCAACCTGCTAGATATTTTATTTTCTTGTTTGTTTTGGGGGTTACATCCAGCAGGACTCAAGAACAATACACTCAGGCTCTGCTTTCAAAGATCATGACTGGCAGAGCTCAGAGGACCATATTTGTACCTGGAATCAAATCTCAGTCTGCCAAATGCATGGCGAGTGTCTCACCCATGGTACTATCTTTCCAGCCCTAAGCTCTGTAGAAAGGGACTGGTCAGCTGCAGTCTGAAAGCCCAGTCAGTAGCCTCCTCTGGATTCTGAAAGCCAAGGTGGCAAACACATGAAGGTGGATGTGGAGCAAACCCTGGGCAATAGCAGAGAAAGCCAGTTTTTCTTGTTTTCCAGAACAGAAAATTCAAGATCCACTGCTAATGGAACCAATGGAAGGAGAATAACAGGGAGGAAGAGAAAGAGAGACATCTTGGGATATCCTTTGGTATATCTCTGGTAAATTTTACTTTGGGGATGCTGGGGGAACAAGTGGTTCTAGAGACCTGGGGATCTAAGCTGAGGCAGCTGCACCCCAAAACAAGCACCTTAACCTTCTTATTCTCTGGAATTTTTGAACTTTTGGTTCTCACTTTCTAATATAATCTTTGGATTCCAGGGCCCTGGAGGGACAAGTTTTAGTAACAAACAAACAAACAAAACCTGCCCTCATATTCTCTACACACACACACACACACACACACACACACACACGCGCGCGCGCGCGCACACACACACACACACACACACACACACATACACACATCCTGTGAAAGAACCCTCCTGAAACAAAACCTGCCCCCACATTCTCTACACACACACACACACACACACACACACACACACACACACACACACACACACCCTGTGAACAAACCCTCCTGGGGTGGGAGTTAGGGTAAATGGCCCTTGGCTTTTCATTTCCTCCCACCCTCAAGCTAGTGTGATATTTATTCTATTTGGGGATGTTCACTTCTTTTTCCTCCACCAAAAAAAAAAAAAAAAAAAGAATCAGGTTCCTCTTCTGAGGAACCTGGGAATCAAGTATGTTTTAAACAAGCTCCTTAGCTGTGCTGGAATCTAGCGGCCCAAAATGAGGGGTTAGGGGTTAGAAGGAGGTGGGAAGCAGTGCCTTTGATTTTGGGCTATCCTGCCCTAGGAGGCCAGATGATGATAAGGAGTGTGATGTGAAAGAGTCCCTTTCAAGGGCAGGTCAAATCTCTCAGGGTGCACTTCGGCTTTTCTCTCGACCTTGGAATGTCGAGTCCAGGTGAGATGGGGTGCATCCTGTCCAAAATGGAATGACTCCTCAGCTCCCTGCCCACTCGGACAGTGGCCCATCCTCCCCAATCTTTTCCACTACAAGTCCTGTCCCTGACTTTCTTTCCCACCTGGGGAGCCGTGACGCCAAACTCAGCCGGTGAATGAAAACCTGAAGGAGCCACAGAATTGCTGTGAAGGGACGCAGACCATCTTTGGGCCCCGCGTCTTCGTTCACCCCCAGCTGCACGCGGGGTCAGTGGTTCTGGGTGGCTGAGAAGGCTGCAATTCCAGCCTTCGCTTCCAGCAAGCCAGCAGGGTGCTGGCTAAACACCCCCTCCCTGAGACTCCCTGCTGCCTCCCACCCGGCCCGGAGCCCTCCCTCCCTCCCTCCCTCCCTCGACTGCAGCGAAAAATGCGCCCCGTATTCCCAGCGCACTCTTGGTTCGCGCTATGGGAGTTGCAACCCTTAGGGTTCGCGAGCGGCTTCCGCCCACTGGGTACGAACCTGCACCGTCCTACATTCATTCATTCATTCACCCACTCCCTCCCCCTTCTAGTCTGTTAAATTGACTAATAAACTCAACACAGCGTTCTCTGTGCGGCTTCAAAAAACTCGGTAATTTCGTTAGAAAACGTTGAAATTCAACCCCAAAGTATTCAGCCCAAATGTTTAGTTAAAGTAACCCCGTGGGTTAATAAACTAAACAAAGGCAACCCATGCAAAACTGGAGCAATGAAAACCAGGCTAAATAAACGAAGGGAAGTTTATAAGAACCCTTTCGGAGTTTTAAAAAAAAATGGGGGGAGAGAGAGAAAGAGAAAAGGCACCGGGCACGGAGCTTTAATGTGAAGCATGTGAGCGGGGCTCAGTTTACAGGTATCCGCGGGCCCATGGCGAAGAGCGCTATCAAGCGGCCTCGTGGATTTTGGGGTTGGTTTGCACCGCGGGGGAAACCCTCCCCGGGCCGGCGCCTCGAGCAGCGACGGGGTGCGGGAGCTGCAAAGGACGAGTTGCCGGCCCCGATGCAAGCGCCCCCGGCGGGCCGAGCTTGGAGGCGCGAGCAAAGCCCTGGGCGACCGCTGTACCCCGGGGCTGGCCGTTTCGTTTGGGGACGGACGCTCGGCCCTCCTCTTCGCCGAGGGCACCGTTAGCTCGCTTTCCAACCGTGCATGCAGAGGAAGCACTTTGCAGTTTGGAAATGCAGAACTCGAGGGTCCTGCGCCCACCGAGGGAGGGCTGGCCCCTCTCCCGCCTCCAAGCATCAGCCCCCATCGCGGGTGCTGGCTAGAGAATTACAAAGAGGTGGAGGTGCGGTGGACCCCGAAAGATGAAAAGGAGGAGGGCCGGGTCAGGGGGGATACGAGTAGCGACAATTATTATTATTATTATTATTAGTTTTGGGGCCACACCCGGTGACGCTCAGGAGTTACTCCTGGCTATGCGCTCAGAAATTGCTCCTGACTTGGGGGACCAAATGGGACTCCGGGGGATCGAACTCAGGTCCGTCCTAGGCTAGTGCGGGCAAGGCAGGCGCCTTACCGCTTGCGCCACCGCTCGGACCCATATTTTTTTATTTTTCTTTCTTTTTCCTTTTTTTTTTTTTTTTTTTTTTTTTGCCTTTCCATGCATGGTTCCTGAAAAGAGGTCCGGGATAGAGAAGGGGGCTCTTCCCTCCCTTGCAAAAGCCAAGTGAGAAAGGCTGTAAAAGCAGTTCGGCCTCGGAGCCACCTCCTGGCCCCTAACACAAGCCTGAGCACGAACGGAGAAGAAGAAGAAGAAAACAAAAAAGATTCATTTCTTAGACTGCTCCGAGTTCCTTTTCGCGGGCTCCTTCCACCCCCAGCCCCCTCTGCTGATGTCTAGGAGGGGCGTCGGGCGAGCCGGGGCTGGGCGCGGGGCTCGGAGATCAGAGGCGGATACAGATGGAGGCTAAAAGAAGCATCAACCGCGGGACAAAGGCGCGGACCCCACACCGGGGCCCCCGCGCTCCGCCCCAGCCGCGCTCGGCTCCCGCCGCTTCTTTATTCCACGCGGAGAATCCTCCCGGTCCCCTACCGGGGAGAAGCGGGGCGCGCGGGAGGCAGTTTGAAAAGGACGTGTGGGTTTTAATTTTTAAAGAGCATAATTGGGCTGAGTGGGGTTATTTTCTCCTCCACCCCCCCCCACACACACACCCTGAGCGAAGGGGTGTGTGTGGTGGGGGGAGTGGGGAACGGGAGGAAAGAAGGGAAAAGTCAGGAGAAATACAACACATTTATCTATCCAGCGCTAGATAATACAAAGAGGTTTTAACAACAGTTTGAAAAGAGCGGCCTGTGAATGGTTACTATTCAATTTGTATTTTATTCCCCGCTGGTCATGGAATTGAGATCAGAAGAAAAAGTGAAAACACATGGCTGAGGTCAGGGGATCAGAGAACCACCACATACAGCAAAGGGAAGGGAAAGCAATGGGAACTCGTGTGAAGAAATGGATTATATAAACAGAGCTTACCATCGCCTGCGCCCCATTATCCTATAATTTACCCTGCATGGGAGCATAGAAATATATTAAACTAGTGATAGGTTTTTACCATTTCTTTACAACCCAGCCTCGTGCCAATCAAACCTCCTATATACTTTGAGACATGTTTAGAATTCTTGAACTAATGTGTTTATTTTAAATATCACAGGGAAATTATTACATCACCCGAAAATAATGCCGGAGCGGGGGTCTGCCGCCCTTTTGAAGTCTTGCTGCAACAAACATGATTTTAATTACATAATCACTTTGAAACTATAATTATACAATAAACGATGAGGATTAAGCGGGAAGTATAGAGTACATTAAAAATTGCTTAGGTCTTGAGAAAACAAACCGAACATGCAGGGGGAAAAAAGAAAGAGATGAAATCTGAGGTCCGAGAGAGGGGGTTGATAAATTCTGAGAGCGCTTCTCTCTGAGCAGTGGCAGAGTTCTCTCAGATCAGCCTAGTCCTACCAAGGCAGGGAGGTGGCCCTGGAAGGTGCAGTGGGGGAATAAGTCAGTACATTTAAAACCGAATTAAAGAGGTGTTTCAAAGAAGGCTTTCGGTGCATTTGCTAAGCTTTCTATACACAAAGAAACGGACAGAACCAACCCTCCTGTGGGTATTAAGGCAAGACACAGATATTGAAAATCCTCAGTGCAAGGTCTGGGAGATTGCTCAAAGATTGGAGTACCAGGGGAGACATAGGTTCGATCCCCTAGCTCCACCGCAGTGTGCTTTTGCCCAATGTTCCCCCTACCCCAATAAGGTATGAAGGAAAGCAAACCCTCTTTCATTGGGATAGCACAGGGAGGCTAAATTTTGCCCAAGAATGGTGTGCCTGCCCTTTATGGCAGCAGGAAAGGAATCCAGCAGCATTGCCCTCAACTTACAAATCTGCAGCAGGTTTATAAATGCAGCTTGAACACCTTGGAATATGCCTGATTACTGGCCTCTCCAGTTCCCAACCCCCCCTACATACACATACACACACACGCACACACAACACACACACACACACACACACACACACGCTCTTTGGAGGGAAGTGTGTCGATTTCCTAAATTTGGTCCTGCTGGTTGCATCATTTTGCTTCTGTGTTTGAAACTTGGTGATCTGAGCCTATCCTCATTCCCCACCTTTGCCACCCCCCCCCCAAACATACACACCATCCTTCCTTGAGATCTAAACTGATTACCAGACAGTGAGTGACCAAAAGCATTTGCAGGCCACCCTCCATGAATTGCTCTCCCCTACCCTATCTACTTTTCTAAATCAGTGGAAGAAGGTGGAGTGAAATCCCTGATCTGATCTGTCTGCTACTGGTTAGGGGCCACACCCAGCAGTGCTCAGGGATTACTCCTAGCTCTGTGCTCAGGAATTAATGCTGGTAGGGCTCAGGGCATATTTGGTACCCAGGATTGAATCAGGATCATCCCTACAAGGCAGTTGATTTTCCTGCTGTTTTATCTGGACTGTAGTAATCTCAGCTATTACCAACATCTTGGTCCTCCTGTGTAGCCTTTTAAGTTTTCACAGCAGGTATTCTGGCTGTGTGCAGGTGAAAATGCAGGAGAGGCCTGGGTATTTCCTACATGAAAAGTTGCAAGCTCCCAACCATGACAGAAAGGGGGCAGCCTGCCACCGGAGGCCTTGACTGTGGTTTTGCTCAAGCGGAAAATGATGATCATGGAAGCAGCAATGGCGTTTCAGTTTATTCGCAATCTGGAAGATGTTTCCTGAGGAACTCAGACACAAGAGATTGGTGAGTAAGGAATGCGGCAACAATAAGAATCCCTTGCCCTCACTTGGGCCTCACAATGTCTCCCAAGCTTGCCCTGCAGCTCCTGACTGCATGGGGAGAAAGTTGGTTTTCGCTGGAAGCATTAATACTAAGACATCAGCGTCACATTAGTCTGCAGTGGACCATCAACGGCCAAGAACAAATACAAAAGAGAAATGAAAGAGTTCATCCGAAGAGTCCTACTGTGAATGTGTTTATTTCTTGCTTTGCTAAACCCAGGGTAAATTTACTCACTACCCTCTTGGAAATGAAAGCGTGGCACTAGACTAGGCACATCAAGTGCCCCTTTTCGAAAGCCCCCACGGAAATTACAACTGGACACGAATAAGTTCCCATTTGCAGTTCTCAACATGTAGAGGAGACCAGACTCTTCTCCAGCCAGGTGCTGGGATAGAACCCAGGGCCTCACACATGTCCAACAAGCATTTGAGCTAAATACATGGCTCTAAGATTTTAATTTTTTTTAAGTAAGAAGGAATCAGACTTCTAGGTTGTAACAGTACTTCTATTTGCCTATATTTCATTTAATATGACAAGACTGCAGAGTGAATCTTTTAAAAGCCTACTTCAGGGGTTGGAGAGATAGTACAGAGGTTCAGGACATTTGCATCCAGCTGACACGGGTTCGAACTCCTCCCAGAGCACTACCAGGAGTGATTCCTGAGTGCTGAGCCTGGAATAACCTCTGAGCACCGCTGGGTGTGGCTTTCAAACAAAAAAGCCAACTTCATTAGTAATTGGATATACATAAATCATTTATTAACTGCCTAAGAACTTAATAGTTGGCGTTCATCACGTCCTCAAGACACACACACACACACACACACACACACACACACACACACACACACACCTCAGTAGGAACCCATTTCCCAGAGGAGTAATAGAGGCACGCAGGGATCTAGTTGCTCCAGGCTGAATGGCTGTAAAGGTCAAGGAAGGGGATTCCTGAAAACACAAGCAACCACCTAAAGACTGGGATATGTAGGCTTAGCCAAGGGTTCAGCCAAGACGCCAAGGAATGAAACTGCAACTCAAGCCTTGGTGAGCATGGCCCCATGCACAGATCACCGACGTACTGCCCAGGGCAACAAAGCACCCTCGGGCCCCCATCCCCCACCCACGAAGTCCAGGAAAAAACTCATGTGTGCGCCTTGAGCTCCTCCTAGGAGACAGGGCCTAGGGGATCGGAGAGTGGAGGAGGCCACAGGGCATCTAGTTCTTCCCAGCGGCCCGAGATCTTGGGAGTCCAAGGCAGTCGTTAAGTTTTTGCGCAGACCCAGCGGACGACATTCAGAACAGGGGCCGCGTGCTTACTCTCCTGGCGCTAGGCGTCGCTGATGGGCGGTGGGACTAGCGGAACCCCGCGGCAGCGCTGGAGTCTCGCTGGGGCCCAACTAGAAGGGGCTCTGGGTTTCCTTGGCTTATCCGGCGGCTTCCACTGACTACTGGAGTCTCCCGAGAGGCTCTCCACGTAACGTTCCGGTACGCATTACTCCTTCTTAGAATTCGAACTCGAATTGGAACTATCCTCAAATGGGCGGTGTGGCCTGGAGGGGGCGAGTTAAGGATTGTGAGTTGGTTAAAAAATAAAAAATAAATAAAAAAAGGAGGGGCCGGAAAAATAGCATGGAGGCAGGGTGTTTGCCTTGCATGCACTGGTTCGAATCCCGGTAACCCATATGGTCCCCGGAGCCTGCCAGGAGCGATTTGTGAGCATAGAGCCAGGAGTAATCTCTGAGCGCTGCCCGGTGCGACCCAAAACCCAAAAATACATAATAAAAACTAATAAACAATAATAACAACAACAACAACAACAACAACAATAATGATGATGATGATTGGAATCGGGGCCGGAGCGATGGCGCAGCCGTAGGACGTTTGCCTTGCATGCTGCTGACCCAGGATGGACTATGGTTCGATCCCCGGCGTCCCATATGGTCCCCCAAGCCAGGAGCAATTTCTGAGCACATAGCCAAGAGTAATTCCTGAGCATCTCTTGGTGTGGCTCCCAAAAAATCCAAAAATAAAAATCCCCCCAAAAAAACAAAAACGAAAGCCGACAATGGATTCAAGAATCCCCTTCACCTTCCTTCACCCCAACCTACTGGATAGTGGCAGCAGATCTGCCCTAGGCAGCCATGGCCTAAGACCATTTGTGAATTGAATAATTGATCGATTGTGCTACCCTGCCCGTCTTTGTTCGGCCTGTCCCGAACCTTTGAACACAAATTTGGTTTCATCTCCTTCGCACAGTGAATCATTTTCAAGGCAAAAGTTTATACAGAACTTAGAGCGACCCCTAAGCTCCAAGCTCCCCAGAGGGGCGGGAGCATAGGCCTTTGCAATTCCTTTCCTCTTTGGAGGGGATGGGTTCAGTGTTCAGGGACTATTCCTGGTTCTGTGCTCAAGAATGACCCCTGACAGCGCTCGGGAAAGCATATGCTCCGAGTTGAACCAAGGTCAGCTTCTCTGCACGGTCTGCAACTCAGTTCCATCCTTCATGGAAGAGGAAGGTGCTGTCTGCAAGGCATGTCAAGAACTGACCCATCCTGCAGCAGCATTGGCTGAGAGTGACAGCTCCTGAGTTTAGTTTGGAAGCGCCTACCCCAACCCAATATATTTATATTTCAAGAAACTTATAAGGAAAGGAAATGAATTTCCTCCAAACTTTTATATAGCACTGCTTAAGCAGGAAAAATAAAAAAAGAGGTAAGCATATTTAAAATACTGAAAGAAAATGTGAGCAAAGACTTTCTCTATTAAGAATATCAAGAATCACGTGCTTAGGCAAGATCTCAGGGAATACTCTGCGGTGAGTCTTTTCTCTAGAATATTCTAGAATTTAAACTTCTGACAAGAAAAATAAAAAGGATGGAGCCAGAGGATAACACAGTGGTAGGGCATTTGCCTTGCATGCAGCCAACCTGGGCTTGATCCCCCGTATTCCTCATGATCACTGAGCCTGCCAGGAGAGATTTCTGAAGGTAGAGCTAGGAGTAACCCCTGAGAGATGCCGGGTATGGCCCAAAAATCAAGCAAAAAAAAAAAAATAGAGAAGGAAAAAGACTTTAGAAACACGTTTAGTCATAATTTAACTACATCCAAAAAGAGGTCTGGTCTTTCCTCGGCTTCTGGGAAGTCATTTTTTAACTTATAGGATATCAAACCCAAAACAAGTGTGTGTTTTTATTAATGTGTGTGTTTTTAGTGAGTTACACTAAGCATAATAACATGCATCTGAATATGACCGTTCCTTAGGCTGGGATCTGGACACAGAGAACACCAGTGTGACTGAAGTGGGTGCTTTCCGTCTTACATAATGATTAAACGCAGAGATTAATCACATGTGCAAGTGATTAATCATACCAATGTGGTGGCACCCAAAAAGAATTGAGGCCCCTGGAGATGGCTGAGAGGATGGCCTCCAGCACTGCTGAATCAAATATTGCATTTCAGGCCTAGAACACTCCTAGTGTGGCCAGGGTTGATCTGTGAGCCCCCAACTATGTACCATAATATGTCTTTCTTGAAGCATGGGAGATCCTTCCTGGGCAATAAAGCTCCAAAAATACTGTCACACACTGGATCTAAATAACTCATTTCATGGAGAAACATTAATGGAGCTCTGTCTTAGTTTTTTCAGTTTTCCCCATCCCTTCTGTCACCACAGACTGCTTAGCTGGCCTGATTTTAATCTGAATCCCTAAAAAAAAAATATAAAACACAACTAATCAGCCAAAAACAAATAATAATCATGGAGTGAGAGGAAGGCACCTCCAGGTTAAGTAAATACCAGTAGACACAGGTCCAGGAGTGCCTAGAGAAATGACACTCCTTTAGGCAGTCCCCTGATTCGGGTCACTTTTTACTTTCCCCACTAGCCAGAGTTGGAAGTCAGTTCAGGATGGGCTTTCTACACAGAATGGAATGTGAGTGTATGTGTGTATGAGGCGTGGGATGTTACATATGGAAGGAAGAGAAGCAGATACTTTCTGAAGAAGGCCCAGAAGCAGACTATAAAGTTCTGGTGAGTAGGAAGCTTTGTACCATCATCATTATTGCCCTCCAATGAGATGTTGATTATCTGGGGGCTATCCACTTTCCCAGTAATATCCTGAGATCATTGTGTCTGCAGATTTGGAGAAATTTCCAAGAGAATCACTTGGAGGACCTTTTTTTTTTTTATTCTTTTTACAAACATAGTGATTAAATAGTATTAAAGATTAAATAGATTATCTAGAAGTAGAATCTAGTCCTGAATGAGTATGTTTAGTTCTAGCTCCCCATGAAGTTCCAATGTGCAGTCATGTCTAAGAACAGCTACTTTAGCAAAACTCTTTCACTTCATTCCCAAACTCATCCTGTAGGGGAAATGCCATTATAGGACCCATTCCCATATGTAAGAAAGCTGGGCATGAAGAGAATCTGGTCCAAGGCCAGCCCTCAATCAAATCTGAGTTTTTTGGGTACCAGAAAGAACCAATTCTGTCTAAGCCAAATCCCTTCTAGTTTTAACCACCTCATGGTCCCTGAAACTGTCTCCACTGGGGAAACCCCATAAAACCAGAGCCCACATGGGCAAGAAGACCATCAACATTGCCAGGTCTCAAGTAGAGAACCTCAGATCACTTACATTGAGTAGAGAGGAAGCAGGATGAGAAAATGGGGACAAAATAACTGTCTGCCAAATAACCCTGAACCCCGCATGCTCTTCATTTTGGAAGGGTGATAGGTGAAGAGTCAAACCCAGGCATGTGAGTATGGTTTGGACCCCAAGGGAAGTTGAAGAGAACTACATGCTAATCCAGGAAGACAACACAAGAAAATGAGTTAGAAACGTTTGACATGCAGCATAAAAATCAAGAGGTATCATGTCCTGGCAGCCTTGGGAGATGGAATATTCTAGTTGAGAGAAGTCCTTCATGCCCCTGCATCCATGATGCCACTTGAATCTTAGGAATTATTCAGATTTAGTCTTCACGTGACATGGTTTCTAAGAAATCCTGATTAGTATTAGCAAGAGTAAAGCTAGGGCAATTAAACTTGAATGAGTTGAATATATGGAAATAAGGAATTCCTTTACCCACATTAAGGGTGCAGTTGACTGTCCTCTAAAACTGAAAACACCTCTTACCTTATGCCACTGAAAATAGAAAAAGAGCCTGACTGATATTTGGGGGCAGGAGGATTGTGGGTCATGCCTGACAGTACTTAGGGATCACTCTTGGTGGTGCTCAGGGGATCTAGAAGTTCTAGGAATCAAACCAGGGCTGGTAGCATGAAGGGCAAGTGGCCTAACACTTGTATTATCTCTCAGCCCTCTTGACAATTATTTTTGTAGCTTAAATTGAAGTGGATTCTCCTTCAAGCATACCCAGTCAAGGATCAAGAGTTTGACTTTAGGCCAGTGGTCTTTAACCACCAGTCCCCAGGCCAGCGTTGTCCATGGGTTGTAGGAAGGGTGAAAAACATTTGTCTTCTAACTTGATTATAACTGCTCATCTGTGGACTAGTATGTAGGACAGCTAGCAGGTATTAAAAGTTTGAGGCACTCTTTTAGAACTCAGGGAAGGTCAAGTCCAAACTCAGGACAGGAACACTCAATCAAACCAAACTTAGAACTGGAACAACCCTATCTTGGAACAGAAAACACACTGAAAACAATATTGGAGTCTTCTTGCAAAGGAGAACATCCAATCCTGGCAGCCAGGTGGTGACTGAAGCAAAATTAGCCAGAACCATAGGACACAGAATTCAGCATGGCACAGCAAAACTGTGGTGGTCTAACTTTGCAGCTTGACAAGAGTCCTGTGGACCAAACTGCTTATCCTCCTTTCTCAAATGGTTGATTAGAGAGCTACAATGATAGAAAATCCACAAAAACATCTCAAAAGAAATAAAGGAAATTCTATATGAACAGCCTAAAGTTGTTGGGAAGGCAGGCATGAGTTAAGTGAGGAGAATGACCTTTCACCACCTGCAGAAGGCCAGAACTCAACTCTGTAGCTGGGCAGAGGGAATCTTGGCCTGGAGTTACTCTCTACTTCCAGGGGGCTCTGTCTCTCCCCTCCCTGGGGGATTCTGTCCCATTCAGAGACTGCTGAGCTAACCAAGATTCAGCAGACCACCAGACTGCACCAGGCGGCAGCAGCCAAGTTTTAGTGAAAATCTAGACAAAAGCCACCACACATCTCCTCTTCAGTTGCCACTGGCCTTCAGGTGAAAGTCCAGGCCAGATCAGAAAAGCAGCTCACCTCTGGACAGTGGAACCAGGTAAGTGGCACCAGGTAATGGGATGCATGAGGAGACGCTTTCTTGATCTAGGTACAGATTGCTATTCAGAGTTATGAGCTCACTGAGCTTTCTGATTTGTGCACTTTTGTATATAGTATTTCAATAGAAGTTGGCAATTGCATGCACACACATGCATATAGATTGGTGCATTTACTTTGAGCATGTTAAAAAGCAATGAACATGTCCAAGAATTCACTATTTCCAGGTCCCAAAATACTATACACAGCTATTTCTCTCTCTCTCTCTCTCTCTCTCTCTCTCTCTCTCTCTCTCTCTCTCTCTCTCTCTCTCTCAAATGGTCTGCACAATAGCCTGCAATTTTCCTCTTGCCTTTCAGCCACCACTATGCAATTTGCACCTTACAAATTTTCTGGCTAAATCCTAACTTGGTCTTGTCATTCCCCCTCCCCTAACTAATGCAATGACTGGTGTCTGCCTTGCTCAGCATAAAGGCTGCATCTGATTGTCTGCCTGGACCAGAAAAAGTCCTTTTTAGAAATTCAGCTTTAAAGAATTTCCTAAAGAAATCCAGTTTTAACGAAATTCATCAAAGACGTGGATGCAATAGGAAACAAATGGTGCAGCAGTCTTGCATGCTGCTTACATGGGTTTCATCTCTGACAACCAATATGTCCCCAGAGCACTGCCGGGAGTAATTACTGAGTTCAGAGTCAGATGCAAGTCCTAAGCAATGTCTGGTGTGGCCCCTACAAACAAATAAACAAACAAAAAAAAAATCACTGTTTTGTTGTTTCATCTAAACACTTGCTACGTATGGAACCCAAGTGGTCTTTGGAGTTGTTCCAAGCCAGCAAAATATTGCATTTCATTTAGGTTTGAGGGGGTGTCTCTTGGCAGGACCCAGTGAGTAATACTCTTCTGCCTCAATTTTCTGCTCACCGAAGCGTTAAAGCTTCAAGTTTGATGTCAGGAGAGAAAAGTCAACAGTACAGAACTCTTCATTCCAATCTACAAACCAAACACTTTTATTAGACCTTCTTTTCTTCCTATTTTGCTCATATATCCAGCGTCCATCACCTGGGCTCACCAGAAAACAACTACAGCAGTTTGGAACTTTTTTTTGTAGGTGGCAATTAGGTAGAATTTTTCTCCATAATAAAGGGTTAGGCAAACTATATATAAGCAATGGGGGGAAAAAATCACCTCAATGAGTTTGTACTTCCTGATTCTTAAGCAGCGCCATCTCGGGTCAGGTGTCAGATGAGCTAAGTACTCCTTTTTTGGATAAGGTAAATAGGGTTGGAGCCACACCCAGTGGTGCTCAGAGGCTACTCCCTCTGTGTTTAGAGGCCCAAGCTCAGGGTTTGGAGGCCCATGCTATGATGGCCTAATGCAAGGCAAGTGTTTTAATCCCTGTATTATCTCTCCAGTTCCCAAAGAGCTAAATTCTGAGTCAGATTAGCATGTAACCTCAAATAACTTATTTAGACTCTCTGACTAGGTAGGACTAGCTAATATCACAGGCTCTAGTTTTCTAATGATTTCTCAAACCTTAATATCATTGCTTTGCTCAATATGCACCATAATTAAATATTCCATTATTTGTAAGGAAAAAATATGTCCACTGGGAGATGTACATTTATTAAGAAAATATTTACTCAACATTCTATGCTGGCATACAACTAGACTCTGTGAAAGATATAAAGTGGAAAGAACAAAGTTTTTGTTCTCAAGCATCCATTACTATTCAAATAGTGTGAGTGGCATGTATCTCTTTGAAAAGACATTACTAACAATGAATTTATAAACTCTCTCTGATCTGAGCATGAACAAGATAGTAAATCCATTCCAAGTGACCAATTCTTACCAGGGTTTATTAGTAAACTACCTTTGTAAAGTCTTCAAAGTCTAAATGTCTCACCAAATTAATTAATTTGGAAAATATGTTCCATGCATGCAAGTTGACATGCGACTCAATGTTGATCTTAAACTGCACAAGGTCCCCACTCCTACTATGCCTTTCCCTTTACTCCCTTTTTAGGGAATCTGAGTTTTATTATCTATATTCACTAATATGCTTGAGGGGCACATCTGGCTGTGCTTAGGGCATACTCTTGACCTGCACTCAGGGATCACTCCATGTGGGTTCAAGGGGCTATATCAGGTACTGAGGATCAAATCCAGGTAAGCTGGTAAGCTGCATTCAAGGCACATACCTAACCTATTGTTCTATCACTCCAATTCCCTACTAATTTTTTTGACTCTTCACCAAGTTATATCCTTTCATTGTACATACAAGTAAAATATTCAATATTCTTTTTCTTTTCCTTTACCTTGCTTCCAATAATTTCTTAAGCACCTTTCATTTTATTCCAAATGATAAAATTTTAGCTTATATTTTATTTGGTAATTGAATACTATTCTATTGCATAAAGGAAGATTGTATTTATCTAATCATCTGCTGACAAATACTCTGGTTACTTTTATATGTTAGCTATTGTCAATGACATTGCAACAGATATTAGAATGGATATAACTGTGTTGACGTTTTCATATTCTTTACTGCATAGATAACCACAAGTAGGATTGTTGAATCATATGGTAGGTCCTTCTTTTTTTATTTGTCTATTTGTGTTTGGGTGCCACACCAGACAGTGCTCATTCAGGGCATCACACAGTTGCAGGGACTGAACCCAAGCCTCCAGCATGAGAAACATGCACTCAGCCCAGTAAGCTATCTCCATGTCTCCACCATCCTGCCCTTATCTTTCATTTGTTAATAAGCTCCAAGCATTTCCCAAAATAATCACACCAATTTTCATTCCCACCAACAGTCACCAGTTTCTTCCTCTCCTTTTCTTAATAATTGTCATTTTTGCTTACTATGTAAGCTATTCTCACAGGTCTGGAGTGGCCTTTTATTATGGAATGTTTTGCATTTCTCTATTGATCAATAATGATGAGCACTTTTTCATATGTCTATCCACCTCTGTGTGTTCTCTTTTGAGAAGTACTTATTCAAATTTTCTTCCCAAACCCAGGCTTCAAGCCTAGCCCAAACACTTTTAGTTTACACATACATAGTCACACCTAGATTAACAAATCCTCTGGGAACATAGCCTGTTTATTTTGAATGCTACATTTTTAAAAATGTTCTACTTTTGGAATAGCTAACAGTTTCCTCTCTCAGTTAAAAATGAAAAAGGATGATCAAGTGATAAACCTTCCAGCCTGATCCCTCACTTCCAGCCCCATCTTTGGGGGCCTTTATTCTCTAGAGCTGCACCTTCCCCCACCCCAAAATGCAAGCTCTTCCACCTGCATTCTGCCATCTTTGTTCACAGGGATGGACAGTGCTGAAATGTTTAGTGTAAGCTGGTTTCAACTGTAGAACAGGATGACTTCCTAGCTTGAGGGTGACCTTGGAGATCCCCAGATAACAGACCCTCAAATAGGATAGCAGGTTGGAAAGAAGAAACAGGTAAAAATGTACCTTATTTAAAGACTGGATGTTTTTATACAGACAAATAAGACAAGAGAATGGAATGTATCAAATGTTGGAAAAGTCTTGGTTCTGGATTTATAGAAGTTAGAGTGCCCAGGAAGAGAGATGCTGGGGGATTGACACTAACATAGGACATGGTTAAGGATCTTGGATATTTCAGTGATGGAAGGTTACATAACTAGAACTTTAGCACTATAATGGTCAACACTAGTGTAAAAAATGGGACCCAGAATATTATAAAATTTTATTAATGACTTTGTTAAGGATGACAGATGCAAAGAGGGAAGGACCATTGGAAGGATGCTGATGCTGATGGTGGGCTCAGAGTTGAACACTGCCTGTGCAGCTCTGTTACTAACATCTCCATAAATCTCAGTGCCTAAATAAAATAACTCAATTGATAGCTAAAATCCTATCCAGTGGCCAAATGACTCCCACCTTAAATATGATGATTTGGTCATGTGCTGCAACTCAGCATCACGAGAAATGGGTAAATGACATGATGACAATGATAGTTGGAAATAATCACTCTGGATATGAACTGAGTGCTGAAAGGAGATTAAGTGATATGCATGATACCCTTCAGTAAGAACATTGCAAACCACAAAATTTAAAAGGAAGAGAGAGAGAGAACAAGAACAAAAATATCTTTCCCAGAAGCAGGCAAGGTGAAGGGCAGGAGGGAAACTGGAGACACTGGTGGCCAGAAATGTGCACTAGTAAAGAGTGTTGCACATTGTATGACTGAAACTCAATCACAAAAAACTTTGTAACTGTGAAAAAAATAAACCAAGTGTATTACAAACAACCTTGTAACCACAATGTTTAAATAAAGTAATTAAAGAATAAAACAAGGAAAGGGTAAATGAAAATTGTATTATAACAGTTATCATAACAGAAGAATAAAGAATGAAAGCTCCCTCTTGGGACCCTAGTGTCCATCCCTAGAGAAGTCAGATTATTTAAGGCCAACAGGTGCAGAATGCAAGCCCTGCCCTTGAACTGATATCAGCCCCCAAAGACGGTAGGGCCAGATTCCTGCAGTCTATTCCAGACTTTTCCCACCTCCACCACTTATCTCACTGGTCTTATTTCTTGTTAACTTTCAAATTGGTGGTGGGAATGTTACACTGGTGAAGGGGGTGTTCTTTTTTTTTTTTTTATAACTGAAATCCAACTACAAACATGTTTGTAATCATAGTGCTTAAATAAAGATATTAATTTAAAAATCTTTATCTTAAAAATCTTAAATCTTGGGGCCGGGCGGTGGCGCTAGAGGTAAGGTGCCTGTCTTGCCTGCGCTAGCCTTGGACGGACCGAGGTCCGATCCCCCGGCTTCCCATATGGTCCCCCAAGCCAGAAGTGACTTCTGAGCGCATAGCCAGGAGTAACCCCTGAGCGTCACTGGGTGTGGCCCAAAAACCAAAAAAAAAAAAAACACCTTAAATCTTAAATCTTAAAAATCTTCATCCCTTCATTGAACAAAGATGGCAGAAAGCAGCTGGAAGAGCTTGCATTTTGGGGTGGGGGAAGGTGCAGCTCTAGAGAATAAAGGCCCCCAAAGATGGGGCTGGACGTGATGGGGCCGGAGAGAGCACAGCGGCGTTTGCCTTGCAAGCAGCCGATCCAGAACCTAAGGTGGTTGGTTCGAATCCCGGTGTCCCATATGGTCCCCCATGCCTGCCAGGAGCTATTTCTGAGCAGATAGCCAGGAGTAACCCATGAGCACCTCTGGGTGTGGCACAAAAAAAACAAGAAAAAAAAATCTTTATCTTGTTGCATAGCAAGCTGCATGCTTGCCTTGCATATGGCCAACCTGGGTACTTCTCCAGTACTCTATAGGGTCCCCTGAACCCCACCAAAAATGTCCCTGATATAGAGTCAAGAGAAAGCCCTGAGTATCTCTCAATATGGCTCCCCCACAATTCTTGTAGGTCTTCTTCTGTTGTTGCGAAAAGGCCACACTGACTGAGCGTTCAGGAGTGACCTCTTGTGGTGCTCAGGGACCAGGTGAGGAGCCCTGGTGATCAAACTTGGGCTACATCCAAGGCAAATGCCTCAACCCTGTACTAGCTTTCTGGCCCCTTTATTTTGGAACTCTTTACCCTTTGAGTGTAAATTTATGAAGTAAGTGGGTCTTCGTTGTTGTCAGGCCCCAATGCAGCTGACTGTGTTCTGGCCAGTGTATATTATATAGTTTTTCAACAGGACTCATACTGGCTATGCTTAGGAGAATTAGCAATCCTGGACCTGGGGCTGGGGTCTCATACATGTAAGAGTCCTGTACTCTATCACTTGAGCCATGTCTCCAGCCCCTAGTGGAAAAAAATTTGGGGGGGGGCACACCTAGTGATGCTCAGGGGTTACTCCTGGCTATGAACTCAGAAATCGTTCCTGACTTGGGGGACCATATGAGACGCCAGGGGATTGAACCACTGTTCATCCTAGGCTAGTGCGGGCAAGGCAGACATCTTACTGCTTGCGCCACCACTCCAACTCCTAGTGGAAAATTTGAAGCCCAACTACATCTCCGGAAATCTGGGAGCACCCTTACCAGCCTCAATTTCAGTCGCACCAGGAGCATTACCCTTTTCTCACCTGCTCCATTCTGGAATCTTGAACCTTTCAATTTATTTTTACTTTTCTAATTTTTATTATAATACCATGATTTATCAAGTTGTTCATGATACAGTTGTTTCAGGCATCAGATGTTCAAACAACAATTTCACCACTTGTGTGATCCTCACTCTACCAGTGTCCCCAGTTTTTCACCCACCACCCTAGCCTGCCTCTAGGCAGGCACAAACAAATTTACTTCAGATTGCTGTTACAACACAAAGGCAAATGGCATTCTCAAAACTTAGATTAACAAGGGTCAATTTGTAATGATTGTTCTATCTCTCTACCCTGTTACTAAAGTCAGTGTCAAAGGATTTACTGGGCTGAAGTTGGTGTTTGTTAGCCTTTTGTGATACTGTTAGATTCACTGAGCTTGATAGATAACTATGCAACTTTCCCATCAGATTTCCTGGGATAGTACTGGATTGACACTACCGTGAAATATTGAGGTCTCGGGCCCGGAGAGATAGCACAGCGGCGTTTGCCTTGCAAGCAGCCGATCCAGAACCTAAGGTGGTTGGTTCTAATCCCGGTGTCCCATATGGTCCCCCGTGCCTGCCAGGAGCTATTTCTGAGCAGATAGCCAGGAGTAACCCCTGAGCACCGCCGGGTGTGGCCCAAAAACCAAAAAAAAAAAAAAAAAAAAGAAATATTGAGGTCTCCCTGTTTCTTCTTTTGTTTCTGCTCCTAAGGATAGCCAACCTTCCAGATACATCATTCCCTCTTTCATGGAAGCTCCATTCGAGTTTCACATTTTTCTATGTTCGTAACCTCCCTTCCCATCCCCCGGCGTCCAGCTGCAGGGCTTGGGAGTGGGGTCTGCCCCAGGAATGTGCTGTCTGGGGGACTGCAGTGTCAGCCGCAGAGTGCAGAGCCTGCGCCTGCTCACGCCAAGGCTAGGACAATGGGACTTTTCTTTCTGACCCAGCTCAGCTGGCAGTCTCCTCTCTCCCACTCGCCTCGGCTGGGCTTTGGTTTAAAGTTACCCTTTCAGGATTAAGTTCGTGTTTTCTTTCCCATGCCACCGGGGAAGTTTCTGTTTCCGAAGTGGACTGTACACAGACAGGTCAGTTAGTCCGAGGCCTCGAAGGGACCACAAGCGTCGCTGTTCAAAGGCCTCTGTCTCTGGCTAGGCACACAGCAGAGCAGGCGAACCTTGACATTATTGTTTTCAATTGGGCACAGGTTATTGTATACAAGCCTGACCCACCTCAGGCTCTCACAGAAAACCCTGCAAGACGAAACCTCGTCAGTGAAAGGAATTGGGGGGGGGGGGCTCTGTTTTAGGAATCTGGTCTCTCTGTTCCTCCTTCGGCCTTGGTCATCACAAGGTATGGTCCTCCGGGAAACCCAATGACAGAATAAATGACACTGGTCATTTGTTAACTTGGTTGAGCTAGGCCAGCGGTTTTGAAGAGATTCATAAAACTGAGTGGGAGTGAGGCAGAGGCTGCGGGGGTCTCCGAGAGAGCTCAGAATCCTTAGGAAGCACTTTATCCACAGCCGCTCTTAGTCTCAGTCCGTGAGCTGACTTCTTCTCACAGCCATCCTGCCTAGAGGCTGCCTCCATGTGCTGTTCTGCTAGGGGAAATTTTGCCCCTTAAACACACCCCAGCCCAGAGTGTGAGACTGCAGCCTCTCACAGCTGGGTTGTCTTATAGAGGAAACTTAGCTTCAGGAAAGCCTGTGGTTGACTGTAAATCCAACTACATAATAATCTCATGTGTAGCTGGACACATAACATAAGGCCAGGCACACCAAATGGGTGTGTCTTTTCCTAGCCCCATTACCTTACCTTTCCATTAGAATTTAACCCTTCTCCTCCTTTGCTTCCTTCTCCTTCTGCTTCTCTGGCAACCCTCTTCAAACTTTAATATTTTCTTCTTTCTCTTCCCCTGCTCTTCCCCCATCCTCCTTCCCAGCTATGCTGTGGCCTGGGTCATTCCTGGTGATTGTTGGTCTGGCTAGTCATGTAGTACTTCTTGATGCAGCAATGCTGGAAGTCACTGAGGTTACATCCATCAGTGCTTGGATGGGCGGGGCCATATGATACTGGGGAACCAAATTTAGGACCTCAAGACTTGAAGGCATTCAGCCCATCCTTTGACCTACCCCCTCTCCTCTTCTTAGGACAAAGGTACTAGCCACTTACAAAGGCACCGCAGAAACAAACACCTTTTCGCTTCTCTTCCCTAAGCTCTAGTCCCTAAGCACAACTAATATTTGGTAGACACCTCTTCCAGTCATAGATATTTTTTGTGGGCCAGAAAGACCTTTTTTGGGATCCTAATTATTGATGTTTTTAACTTTTGTTTCGAAACCAATTTTACTGAGATATGTTTATATACAGTAAAATGCCACCTGTATATGTATATAGTTTGTTGCATACATACAAGCATACAAGATAGATTCTCATAACTACCCCCACAGTCATGATACAGAACATGTCCATCACCACCACCTTCCCTAATAACCCTGGAGCCTTGTAGACTCCAGTCTTCATCTAGGTCTCAGGTACCCACTGCTCTGTCTTCAGCCATTACAGATGTTCTAGAATCTCATATAAACACACAGCTTATATTATTTAGCATAATTTTTCTTCCTATGTAGGGTTTTTGAGATCCTTTCAAGTTCGCTGTTTACTTCACAGTAGGCCCATTCCTTTCTGAATGAACATAATTAGTTCTTCTGCTCCTCAGTTGTAAGATATTTAAGATTCTTACAGTTAAATTTTTACAGTTTAAGTTCTTACAGCTTTTGTAAATAACCCCAATAAACATTGACAAAGCTGTCAGATTCTTGCTGTTAATCTATAAAGAAAGAGAAAGAGTTGGAGTGAGAGACAGAGAGTGTGAATCCAAGTTAGCCCAGGCTTACTATATTTCAGAACTTAGCAGGCATATTTTCAATGAGATCAACAAATTAACCCTTTAAGATGATAGTTATTAACTTTAAATCTCTCCTGATCACTTTCAAACTTTGATAATCTATTTTAGAGGTGATGTCTGGCAGTGTGTTGGCATTATTAGAATTCTCTAATGCTAGGAGTTTAATTCTTTATGAATTTCCAATATATTTACCCTATCAACAATAAGAAACTTTCTTTCACAATAGTTTTATACCATTGAATCCTTTTACTAAGACATTTTGAATTCTCAAAATTTTCTATTATGATTGAAAGTTGTGAAACAGCAAACTCAGACATTGACCTATATCCTGCTTTTGCTTATTAACACAACTCACTCTTTGCTTTCAAGTTTGAAATATTCACAAATATAGCTCCTTTCTTTTCTTTTTTTTTTTTTCCTTTTAGTTTTTGGGTCATACCTAACAATGCTCAGGGGTTACTCCTGGCTCTGCATTTGGAATTTATTTCTGGTGGTGCTTGGGAGAACATGTGGAATGCTGGGGATTGACCCAAATCAGGACTTGTGCAAGGCCTTACTCACCATACTTTTGCTCCAGCCCCCAAATACTGCTCCTTTCTTGATTGTGCTTATGTAATTCTTTAAAAAACTTAGAAGTAAAATCCTGAGGGCTCATATTGAAAAGAACAGTCAGCAATAGCATAACTCAGAGGCCTGTCGGCATGCCCCACCTTGTAGCAGCTATGCACTGGGCTTTGTTCACATTGCAATCTCTATTATCATAAAAGGAATAGAGAAGGGGCCTGGAGAGTTATACATGGAGGTAAGGCGTTGCCTTTCATGCAGAAGGTCATCGGTTCGAATCCCAGTGTCCCATGTGGGTCCCCCGAGCTTGCCAGGAGGTGATTTCTGAGCATGAAGCCAGAAGTAACCCCTGAGCGCTGCCGGGTGTGGCCCAAAAACCAAAAAAAAAAAAAATAATAAAAGGAATAGAGAAACCCCATAATTAAAACAGGTTTTAATGATGTCTCAATCAATGTAAAGCTTATTAATATTACCCTTAACATCAACCTTGATTGACTCCTAGGAAAAACACAAAATCTTCATTCAATAAAGGAGGAAATATGAGTAATTAGAGTGTATCAAAACTTTTTGTCTTGTCTCATTCTTGTGATAAGCAGAGAGCAATGAGAGAGAAAGAGAAAGAGGGAGGGAGAGAGAGGATATGCACACATATTAAATGTTTTGTAAAGAATAGTGCTACTACTCTTTGCTGACCAAAGACTTGGTAGCCCAGTTGTATTATCTAATTTTTTGATTTCTATGCATATTGCCTACTGAACCCCAAGATGGTCACCAACATTTATAAGCATATCCTGTAAATAATATTCTGCTGGTCCTATGACCCAAATATATCTGCCGATGACTCTGTTCTGATATCTAGACCAGGCCCTCCTTATTGACTCTTTTGTCACTCAGATGGGACCCAGTATATGAAGAAACTTTCTGAAGGGCCTTCCTTCACTTCTTATCACTATCTGCTCCAGGTTCCACAAAGGGGAACAAGGCTGGATCTGTCAATGCTTAGAATACCAGTAATACTATTCATAGTTTTGTCCAGAAAAACATTGACCTCTGTGCCTGCCTTCACACATCATTGATTCCTGATTTTGTTCAAGTATTTAGGAAATTGAATAAGATCTATATCCAGGGCTCTGTCAAAAACAGGTCTGTACGCTAAATAGACATCCATTCATCTAAAGAACCCATTAACAAGAACCTAGAAAAAAATATGTATATAAAGTAGATAGCACCAAAACATGGTTTGACTTACTTTGCTGACTCCATGAGGTAATTTGTATGATGGAAGATCATGCAGCCCTAAAAGCAAAATCATCTAGTAAAGTGCTAGAATAAACCTATACACTCAAGCCATGACTTCCACCGCTTCTAAGCCAGGAATGTGATCTTTTCCCTCTTTGGAGTTATTCATTTCCTTTTAATAGGTCACGTCTCATTACCTTGATTTAGCATCAGACCAAGTACAGTATATATTTGGTGTGGGGGATGGAGGAGAAGGGGAAAGAACAAGAGAGAACTTTATGTAAAAATACAGCAACTCAGTCCTTATTAAGTCCAAATCCATGTCAACCGGGAATTGTACTACCTTTGATTCCCTTTATATTGTGGGAAGAGTAGAGCGATTCCTAATATTTATACATGTTAAAGAGTAATGAAAAGTGTGCTCAAAAATACATTTGATGAATAAACACTTTTGCACATGTCAGTCTGAGGAAAGTATCGTAATGCACATTTCACCACAAGGCCAAGGAGAATATTTAAAAAGAAAACTTCACTGTAATGTGAAACTGGGACCAATCCCTACTTCTGTCTATAGGACGAATAAATCACTAAACAAATATTTTAATGGTCTTAAAATACAATCAAAAGAGCAATTCCCTGAGGTGGTTTGCTTGAGTCCTCATTAGGAGGTTTATTTTCTTTCAGAGTCTAGATTATAATATATCTACTATTGCAATTATGATAAATTTTCATGGAAAAGATCATAGGACCATAGCATGTTAAATGGGCCTCTACACAGGAGGTAAAATAGAAATGGAGTACTGAGATGAAGAACAGTTTCTGCAATAACCAAGTTTCATGAAGGAAATGCTGTCTGAGGTTCTATTTCTTATTTTTGTTTTGTTTTGTTTTTGTTTTTGGGTCACACCTGGTGATGCTCAGGGGTTACTACTGGCTCTATGCTCAGAAATTGCTCCTGGCAGGCTCAGGGGACCATATGGGATGCCAGGATTTGAGCCACCATCCTTCTGCATGGAAGGCAAATGCCCTACCTCCATGCCATCTCTCCGGCCCCTGAGGTTCTATTTCTAAGGAGGGAGGTGATTAAGGCTACATCTGGTGATGCTCAGGCACTTTTCCTGGCTCCGTACTCAGGAGTGACTCCTAGCAGTGCTCAGATCACCATATGTGGTGTTGGGGAAACACATGTAGGTCAGAGCTGACCTGCAAAGTAAGTGCCTTATCTCTTATACTATCTCTTCAGCCCCCAAGTTTCTATTTAGGACAGCAATTCTATATGACTGATATCTTCCCACCATCTGCCACATTTCTTATTGCACTAATAATTCCATAGGTTCACTCATTAAATAGCCTTTGAATGAAATAAAACATGAGCCACAATGTAGTTCTTAATGTCCTACTAGTAGTCTTTAGTATTCTAATTTTAACTAATTACTAATTTTTAACTAATTACCACTGACCTGAAAGCTAGAGCTCATTTGATATGTATTTATCATCTACCTCCTAAAAACTGAAGCTTTGGAAACACACATTTTTGTTACTTGCTGAAACATCTGCTAGGGATCCTTTTATTTAGATGTTTTACATTCAATTCTAAAGTGTAATAAAACCAAATATTTATTTGATAATAGGGTTGTTATTCTCATACATTTCTGGTGTAACCCCATTGAAACAAATAGATGTGTTTATCTTTTAATTTAGACTAAATTACATTTGGCCTCCTGTATTTTATTCAGGGTTCATTGACTTGCAATACAGCATAGCTGTGGTTCTTTAATATCTAGGGAGTGATTTGTAAGCCCTCCCCCACCGCTAAATTATGCCACCAACCACAAGAAAACACCTTTCTCTGTAGGAAACAAATATGTCTTTTTAGTACAGAAACAGCCATCCTAAAAGAGATGGTATTTTGGAATGGGAACTTCAAAGCATTATTAAAAAAATAGAAAAAAATCTTCTGGATTGTTTTTCCCCCACATGTTACATGGCAAGGATAGTCCAGAAACTTACAGATTGTACTTACAGTACAGTACACAAGATACAGAAACTAGACAAATCCCCAGATACAGATGAATGGATGAAGAAATTTTGTAATATATACGCAATGGAATATTGCACAGCTCTAAGAAGAAGCAATATGTCTCGATATGGAAGGATTGCAGAATATTATGCTAAGCGAAGTCAGTTAGAATGAAAGGGATAGATACAGAATGATCTCTCTCATATGTGGGACTTAAAGATACACAGCAAGATAGCAAGATATCAATGAGGGACCAAAAATCAATGATCTACAAAAAAGAAAAATGGAGGCTGCAAGGGGAGCCTTGGAGGAGGGAGGTGGGCACACTGGTGGTGGGTGTGGTATTGCAACAATGTACACGGAAACTATCATTAATAGTGTTGTAAGGCACAGTATCTCAGTGTTGACATTGACCTGCACCTATTTCCATCCTAGATGGCCAGCACCCCACAAGCAAGTTTGAGTTTTCTCAAACCTCAGGCTCCCTCTTTCCCTCTGAAGTTGGATTGCAAACCCTGTGAAAAAGATGATATAATCATCTCTCCCTCCCACACTTTGATCAACTGTGAGAAAAGCTTCAGTTCTTCCCTCAGTCCCTCTAGGAGGCTGATTGTGTCTTCTGGGAAGACTCCTAAGTCTCCCGCTTAGGAGCCCTGGTGTCAATCCTCCTACGGCACTCCACAGAGGTCCCATGGAGGGTCAGCATGGCTGGTTGGCTCATGGCATTCAGAATTGCCTGCTGACCTCAGCCTGGCTCACTGCAGACTATACACATTTATACAGTGCCGTATGGGTACCTCGTTCCAATACTGAGTTTCAAGCAAGAGAATTTTGAGCCCTGGAAATACACATGGACTGTCTGCAGTACAAAGACATTTGGTGGGGTTGAAAATGTGGAGATGAACCAAGATAATATCCCAGACAGGATGGGGACAGATAGCTGGGCTGAGGTCAGAGAGCAGCCTTGAGGAGGAGAGGGCTCTGTATTGGGAAGGGGCACCTTTCCACAGGCCTGCTAAAGGGGTTACATAGCAGGCTCTGATCCCACCCATTTCTATAAGACCCCATTTTACATTATAGGACCCATTCTATAGGTCCCAAACTGATTTGGACCATCCCTCTCCCTTCAGAAAAGAAATTAGAGCTCCACCTGCAAATTTTCCCTCTTTAAGCAAATAAAGGTTGAAATCACCCACTTTGGAAAACACTGGTTTAGACAGTGAAGCAGGCCAGCAAGACCACCTCTTCAGCATATGGGCCTCTTTGGGGGATTATTATTCAGACTATCATACTTGCTTAAGCAACTGCTTTGGGGTCTTGGTACTAGTTACTTATTGAAATTCCTTACGATGTTACCTCCATACCCATCTGAAATTCTAGAACTGGATGCTAAGAGCAGTACATACAATCTTTAGTTCACAGCAAGACAGAGCAGGTAGGTTCTTCTTTCATGGGTTTTCCACATTCTCTGGATCACTTTACTAAGTCAGGGACTGGTACAATAAAGCTCTGATTTATCTCCCCCAAAACTTCATGCCTAAAGGTGCATTTCCAGGAACATGGTAGGTTCTTCATAATTATTTACCTGAATTAATGCATTTATTTTACTTGCTTCATGCCAGTTGTCTATTCCCACTCATTCTTAAATTTGAAGATCTGCTCACCATAGAAAAACTGTCCTCTCAATATGGAGATCCCTCAAAAAATGGGACGTTGAGCTCCCATTCGATCCAACTATGCCACTCCTATAGATATGCCTTATGAACAAAAAAGCACAATACAAAAATCCCTTCCTCACACATATATTTATTGCAGCACTATTTACAACAGCCAGACTCTGGAAACAACCAATATGACCTTCAACAGATAAATGGCTAAAGAAACTGTAGTACATGTACACAATGGAATATTATGCAACGGTCAGGAGAGATGAAGTCATGACATTTTCCTATACATGGATGTACATGGAATTATTATGTTGATTGAAATAAGTCAGAGAGAGAGAGATAGACACAGAATAGTCTCACTCATCTATGGGTTTTAAGAAAAATGAAAGACATTTTTGCAAAAATCCTCAGAGGCAAAGAGAGGAGGGCTGGAACTTCCAGCTCACTTTATGAAGCTCACTACAAAGAGTGGTGAGTGCAGTTAGAGAAATAACTACACTGACAACTCTGGTGACAATGTTAATGAGTGAGAGAAGTAGGATGACTGTCTCCTATACAGATGGGGGAGGAAGATTGGGGACATTGGTGATGGGAATGTTGCACTGGTGAAGGGGTGTGGTTTTTGTTGTTTTTTTTTTTGACAGAAACCCAATTACAATCGTGTTTGTAATCAAGGTGCTTGAATAAAGATATTAAAAAAAATAGAAAAGCTGTTTTCTTTAAACTACATTTTCTTTTCTGCCTTGAGTCTCAAAACGAGATGCCTGGTGGTACCTTTATGACAATAGGAACATGGATGAAGAAGTAGGTTTTTGAAAGAAAATATTATTCTTTTTGTATATGCTAACTTTACAGTATTTGCTGATTAATCAACCAGGTTGAGCTGCCAAGCAGGTAATAGAAATGTGATAGAATAAAAAGGCCCAAATTAGCAATCCTGATTTAAGTGTTAACCATGTAGATGTTGATAAAGGCAAAGATTGAAGAAGAATCCAAAGGCAATGATGTGGAAAAAAAAGAAAAAGAGGGCCCGGAGATAGCACAGCGGTGTTTGCCTTGCAAGCAGCCAATCCAGGACCAAAGGTGGTTGGTTCGAATCCCGGTGTCCCATATGGTCCCCCGTGCCTGCCAGGAGCTATTTCTGAGCAGACAGCCAGGAGTAACCCCTGAGCACTGCCAGGTGTGGCCCAAAACCAAAAAGAAAGAAAGAAAGAAAGAAAGAAAGAAAGAAAGAAAGAAAGAAAGAAAGAAAGAAAGAAAGAAAGAAAGAAAGGAAGGAAGGAAAGAAAGGAAAGGAAGGAAGGAAGGAAGGAAGGAAGGAAGGAAGGAAGGAAGGAAGGAAGGAAGGAAGGAAGGAAGGAAGGAAGGAAGGAAGGAAGGAAGAGAAGGAAGGAAGGAAGGAAGGAAGGAAGGAAGGAAGGAAGGAAGGAAGAAGAAAGAAAGAAAGAAGAAAGAAAGAAAGAAGAAAGAAAGAGAGAGAGAAAGAAAGAGAGAAAGAGAAAAAGAAAAGAATTAATTTGGTTAACTCTCCAGGATCCAGCATTGGTGTTAATTTCTAGTAACATTTGAGTTCATATCCATGCATTTTAATAATGACAAGCACTGAGACATATATTTTTAGATTTAAAGTATTTGCAGAAATATCTTCTTTAAATATGACATTTCATTTCCTGTCCCCAAGCTCCTCTGCAAGGACATTATTTCTCTGTTTCATCAACTACTACATTTTAATTCTCTTCTGTTCCCTGGTTCAATTCCCAGCACCATAAAATATCCCTGTTAACTCGAGGAGTGACCCTGATTGAAATCAAGATTAGCTCTTCCCCTGAGCACTGCTATGTATGTCCCAACCTCCCCAATCCCAAAATAAAACAAATGTCTCCTGTAATAACCAAATTGCAATCTCATCTGTGAGTATAAAGGGACAGGGGGTTTGAGTAGATGTTCAGTTGTTTCACCAGGTGCCCCCTATGCCTCTTCCTGGTTCTGAACTCCATGAATCACCCAGACAGTTGAGATTTCTAGGTGTGACTAGAAGCAAAGGGTCTTTCCAGTGAAGACAAAATGAATTGGTTGATACTAGCCTCATGAGGATGAAGGTAATATGTATACTGAAGTTGGAATATAGCAAACAATCATAGAGAAGACCTTACCTGTGCTTAATTCTCTCCTCTTCCTAAAAAGACCATGAAAACCTACAACCAGAGTGGTAAACAGTTTCTAAGATGGCTTCCTAGGTTCTTCCTCTTCATACCCTGTAGCCTTTCCTTTCACATTATAAAAGTGTGTGTCTCCATGAGCAATGGAACATGACGAAGCAACGGATGGCCTCATTCATCCCAATTATGTTATAAAAGGCACACATCAAACTGTGTTATTCTAGGCAGGCTGTCAGTCACTAGAAAGGATACTCTGTGGAGAAACCATATGGTGAGGAACTGAGGATTGCAGACAGTAGCCACAGAGTGAACCACCTGGGAAGAATTTCCTGCAGTCTCAGTCAATTCTTGGACTGCATCCTCATAAAAATTTCCAAGACAGATACACCAGCAGAATGTCTTCTAAATGTCTGACCTATAGACACTCTGAGATAATAATTATGGCTACAAGACATTAAGTTGAGGGCAGTTATTTCACAACAACAGGTAATTAATATAACTGGGAATGAGGAACACCTCCAGTTTATTCTGCCTCTGGATGTCCCAGCTAACATTTCTCTCTCATTCTCCTTATCTGGCGGCAGGACAGTCTTCACTGAGGAAACTCATAATCATCCTTGGCTTGTGCACTGTGGACTGTAATAAGAGATAAACCCACTTACTCATAAAGAATGCATTATTTAACTGGTAATCCAATAAGACTAAATTAATAAAAGGGGAAATTCTAATTTTTCACCTTATGAAAATAGTAAGATTTTCAAAGTAATCATGTTGAATGGTGAAAAGGTGGCCCAATATTTCTGAAATGTATTGAGAATGTTCAAAATGTTCCTACTCAATGCAGAGTTGACACTTCTAGGAATGGGTCCAATGAAAGCAATCAGAAACTCCCTTAGAAATGGACAGGAGAAATGCTTCTCTTCAGCAGTAAGAGCAGCAAAATACAGAACAGACCTTTGCCCCAGTGATAGAGGATTTGGGTGGGTTTGGTTGTTTTCATTCCAGTCCAGAGTCTAGGGGTTGCTGTGTAGTTTCAAGTGCCTTCTGGCATTCTCCAGGTGGTGAGTTCAATCACTGAAGCTGCCTGCACCATGGAGGCACTTCTTACAGCTCTGTTATTTGAGCCTCTGGTGAGAAAAGGCCAGGAAGGTGGGTCTGTTGCTTAGGAAGCACCCAGGACAAGCACAAGGCCCTAAACTTCATTCTCAGTGTAGCACAATAGTAGAGGCAATCCTGACTGTCACACACATGAGAGAAAAATCAATATTATGGTTACCCATATCAATATCAATAAACAGTTTATGTAAACTGTGTTAACATTAAAACTAGGGCTACCTAGTCTTTATTACATATAAGCAAGCCTTAGGTCAAATGTGAGCTACAAATTATCAGTATTATTACCCAGCCTCCCTCAAGAAATATGTACATAAATACTGTAGAGATGTGCTAAAATATTAGAATCACTATCTGCATACAACTATTTTCTTCTTTATTCTTTTACATCCAGGCCAGAGTGATAGAATACCAGGTAAGGTGCTTGCTTTGCATGAGGCCAAGCTGATTCTATCCTAGGTATCCCATAACACCAGGAGTTATTCCTAAGCATAGAGTCAGGGGTCATCCTTGAGCACCACTGAATGTGGCCTCTCCTCAAAACATTTTTAAATCCATAGGTAATACTTTTATAACCAGAAAACATGTTAAAAATTTACAAATGTGGGAACTGGAGCAGTGGTGCAGTGGTAGGGCATTTGCCTTGCAAGCGGCTGACCTAGGATGGACTGCAGTTCAATTCCCCTGGTGTCCCATATGGCCCCCCAAAAGAGGAGCTATTTCTGAGCACAGAGCCAGGAGTAACTCCTGAACGTCACCAGGTATGCCCCCCCCCCCCAAAATTACAAATGTGGGCTGAATGATCATTAACCACTGTCCTTATTCCACAAGTCACAATGTTCAGGATTATTTATGAGTGTCCCTAGCATCTTTCCTCTCAGTCAAGGGGCCTAATGGATATTCTGCAAAAGAGCTGGGGGTAAAGTGCACAGAAGTGAGGATCCAGGAGGACTCGGGGACAAGAGGTGCCCATGGTTTGTCTAGTGGCCACGATACACACCACAGGCTCTGGAAAAAAGCCAGAACACAGGACATCAGTTTCCTATGCTTAGGAAGAAGTGGGAAGACAGAACATAGTTACAAAGATTTGGTCACTCACTCTGGAAAAGTCTCGAATTACTGACAGCTTAAAGTAATCAACGCTCTGAAAGCCATAATTATCCCAATACTGTAAAGGTTTGGGGTTAAACAAAAAAAAATTTTTCTTCCAATCTGTGTCTTTCTGTCTGGATCTCTCTGGTTACATAACCAGCAAAGGGCCCGCTCAGGAATGAATCACAGATGGCTCTGCTCAGTGTTCGCTTTGAAGTCCCTTCAACTCGATTTATCTGGTCCGCGGTTGAGGATGGAGTGGAAGGATCCAACCACACACTAGTGCCCGCTCCCAATTTAGGGCCAGAGCATCTGATTCCTGCCTTGAGGGGCTGGCAGCTGCCTCACTCAACCCAGCCTGTGCAGCCTGACTCTGAACAGGAATGAGGTGAGGCCCACAGGATCTTTTCCAACCAGGGAACTGACAGAGCAGCATTAGCTGGGACAAGTCAAATGGGCCATTGTAGGTGTCGGGATGTGATCCTGATGCCCTGTTCATTTCCTCTCAGGTACATGGCTGAATTACATCGTGAATCTAATAACTGACTTAAGAAGCAGAATGAGGGAAGGAGTGGAGTGATAGAGTCCAGCAGGTAAGGTGCTTGCCTTGCAAGTGGAAGACCTGGGTTTGATCCTTAGTATTCCATATGATCTCTTGAACACAGCCAAGAGTGATTCCTGAGTGCAGAGCCAAGAGGACTGCTGGTATGGCCATTCCCAAACGAAAACAAAAAACAAAACAACTTAAACAAAAAACATTGAGATATATTTGTGGAGGCTGGAGGGAAGGGGTCATGGGAGGCCACAGAACATGGTGGTGTCATTGAGACCCATGTAAGAGCCAAGGAGGAAGGCAATAGATGCCATCTAGCCAGGGGATGCATACTCCCAGGCTTACAGGGACAGAGCAGGTCACCCAGGCCTGAGAACTTGACAGACATATCCAACAAGAGGGTTCTGGGCTAGAGAAGACTCACCATTCGTAACAGCAAGAAAACTTAGCAGCAGCATTAACAGACCAAAGAATGCCCCTAGGATTAGCATTTTTCAGGTGTCTTGTCTCCCAAGCAGTACTCAGTGGGGTTGGGGACACTTTTGGCATTTCCAACAGACTCTAGCATGCTAGGGTCTGATGATGAGACACTGGATGTGCAGCAGGTTCAGCGGCACCACACCTAGCAGTGGTAGGAGTAGATTGTGTATATGATTTTAGGGATCCAACTCAGGACTTAGCACATGCCCTAGAAATTGCTCCTGTCCCTCACTTGGGAGATTCTGCTGAGCCACCCATGAGCATAATAGTTGCATTCCTCAAGCACTTGTTCCCTGCCAGGAGAGCTTAATACTTCTCATTCTCCTCCCATTGAAACCTTGAAAATGCTAGGAGGTGGCCTTACCCTCTAAGTGCCCATTATGAAATCTTGGTCCAGGAAGCATCAGCAGCTTCCCAGGCTCACACAAGGGCTGAACTCACATGGAACCCAGGCATCGGCATTTTCCCTAGCACCTCAGCATCTCTCCCCCCCCCATCACTTATTCCACCCTTATAGAACACTGCCATCTCCCAAACCTAAGTGGACTGAGTGCCAGCTGAGAGAGCAGCACCCATGCAAGTCATATTGGCTCATAGTTAGGTTTGGGGCAAGAAAGATGAAGGCACAGGAAGTTGGTTAGTGGCCTACTAGTAAGGGAGGGAGAAATTCTTGATGGAAAGATGAAGTGGGGCCAGGATCATGTCCTGGCTTAGAAGGGATCTATACAAATAGTATTACAAGAGGAGGAGAGCCTGAATCCCCCCCTACACACTGACGTGCTCCCCACATACACACACAGACCTCCTGAAGTGGCTGAATCAGGATAGAACCTTCCAGAACAGCCCTTGAAGCTGCACCTTCAGGGCATCTAGGAAGCCGCCTCCTTCCCACAGAGGAGACTGACAGCTGAGGGGTGCCCCCGAGGCTCTGCAGTACATCAGGGGAGATGCAGCCCCCCAACAGCTGTTCCTGGGATTCTCGACATCTGGGACCGCAGCTACATGGACCAGATTTATTTTGATTTAGAAAAATAAATGTGTCATTTCTTATAATTTGCGTATTATGAAGTAATTCAGAGCGTACATTTATCCTGGCCCCTTTCCCAAAATTCCCATCTTGTTCAAGCTGTGGGATCCCCAAAATGGGCAGAATAGATTAGTCAAGAGTGTCCCTAAGGCATCCCAAATTCCCACCAACCACCCAAGTGACTCCAGCAGGTCAGCTGAGGGCAGTCAGCTGCCTCCTTAGCAAGGAGTTCATTTTTTTTCCCTTCCAACGAGGCATGCGGCTCCTCCTAATGGAACTAGATATTTTCCCTGTTTTCTCTCATCCATCTTATCCTCTTAGCTGTCCTGAGAACATCCCACCTAGAAAACATCCGACATAGGAAGAGAAGCCCATGAAAGAGACCACAGCGCAACTTATGCTGGGTTGCCATAGATCTGCCTGCCACTGAGAGGACTTTCCAGCCCCAGGTGGACATTGTCCAGCGCCTCTCCTCAGGCATCCTGAGCAGAGTCTGGAATGGTCTTTGTTGCCATGCCATTCACTCTTTCTCTCTTCTTTCTTTTTCTTTTCTTTTCTTTTCTTTTTCTTTCTTTATTTCTTCCTTCTTTCCTTTCTTAGGATTTTTAATATTTTTTTGTTTTTGTTTTTGTTTTTTTGGGGTCACACCCAGCGTTGCTCAGGGGTTACTCCTGGCTTCTGCTCAGAAATAGCTCCTGGCAGGCACGGGGGACCATATGGGACACCGGGATTCGAACCAACCACCTTTGGTCCTGGATCGCCTGCTTGCAAGGCAAATGCCGCTGTGCTATCTCTCCAGGCCCAAGATTTTTAATATTTTTTAAGAAAGAAAAAAAACAGGTTTTATTTGAAGGTACTAAAGAAGGGGGAGGAGAAGATAAGATAGAGATTAGTGAGTCACTCAGAAGCAAGTGCAGGCTTCTCCAAAGGCTTACACAACAAATCAGCATGAAAGTAGAAATAGACACATCTCAAGAGGGAAGATCTGAGCTACATATGCATTTGCACCATGTACCCAGTTAATATATATGCTTTAATAATTTTTATTGAATAACCATGAGATACAGTTACAAAGTTTTTCATAATTGAGCTTCCGTCATATAATGTCCAACACCATCCCTTCACCAGTGCATATTTCCTGCCACCAATGTCCCCAGTTTTCCTCCTCTCTTCCCTGCACTCCCCACCGCCTACTTTTATGGCAGACATTTTTCTTCTCTCTCTCTCTCTCTTTCTCTCTCTCCCCTTTTTAGGCACTGTAGGTTGTAATACTGTCACTGAAATGGTATCATGCATATCACTTTATGTCCTTTCAGCACCCAGTTCTTGTCCAGTGTGATCATTCCCAACTATCATTGTCATAGTTTTGCTGCCTTTTGACCTTTGGAGGCAATGAGAGAAAAGAGGGCTGATTTATTATATTGAACCTCACTCTCTTTCTTTTTCTTCCCTCTCTTGGTAGTAGTGTTCTTATGATGGAATCATACACACTTGGTTGGGATACATGCACATTTATGCTGGGTGCCTGCAGGGGGCAGTATTACTGACTGCATACCGTATTTTCCGGCGAATAAGATGACCCCCTAATTTTGCAGTTAAAACATAGGTTTAGGCCTGTATTCACTGTATCAGACAGAACGTTCCTGTGCTGCAACTGTATGTACCACATTGAGCCAATCACAACAAGCAAAGGTTCAAAGGTTATACTGTCATAGACTTCCTCTCTGACTCTGGCCAACCTGAGCAGGTTTTTGACAGTGTAGATTCGGGTCCAGAACATTGTCTAATTTGCCTGCATAAAAAGCCTGCTTGAATTGGCTGAGTTAGAGAGACAGTCCGAGCAGCCTGGCAGTGATTGGTGCAGGATGGAGTTGGAAAATTCGTTTTGTGGCAATATTCAGACAATTTTCGTTTAGCGGCATATTGAAACATTTTTCAGGATATACTCGGTGTATAAGACGATCCCTGATTCATTTGACTTTTTTTTTGTTGCTGTTTCAAAAGTTGTCTTATACGGGGCTGGAGAGATACCATGGAGGTAAGGCGTTTGCCTTTCATGTAGGAGGTCATCGGTTCGAATCCCGGCGTCCTATATGGTCCCCCGTGCCTGCCAGGAGCAATTTCTGAGCATGGAGCCAGGAGTAATCCCTGAGCACTGCCGGGTGTGACCCAAAACCACACACACACACACACACACACACACACACACACACACACACACACACACACACACGTTGTCTTATACGCCAGAAAATACGGTAATCACACATCTTTTTTTTTTTATTTGGGGGGGGGTCACACCCGGCAACGCTCAGGGGTTACTCCTGGCTCTATGCTCAGAAATCGCTCCTGGCAGGCTCAGGGGACCATATGGGATGTCAGGATTCGAACCACCGACCTTCTGAATGCAAGGCAAATGCCTTACCACCATGCTATCTCTCCAGCCCCAATTGCACATCTTTTTATTTGTGGGGCAGCCTGACATTGTTAGTGGCGCCGAGTTTTCTGACAAGAACAAACAAGCACAGACAACATTTTGGTCCTGGAAAGTGAATGTACCACCTGATGCCGTAAACAGGGGCTCTAGTCACTGGGTCATGTCAGCCCAGAAAAGCATTGCTTTGGAGTCCAGACACCTGCATTTTGAATTATGTAGGTGTGGGTAAAAAGCTTGGACAAATGATTCAAGTAAATACCCTTTCTTAACTTAATATTTTGCTCTTTAACATGGGAAAAAGCATTCACGTTGAACAATTTCTAAGAGGATTCAATGGTATAACTTAGGAGACTCTAGAATAGAGAATGGGTCACCCTATGTCACTCTATCCACCCCAGTCTCTTCCATCCTTTCCTCAGGGCTAAATCCAGCATGTTAGCCCTGAAATAGACAAATATTTAGAAGATGTGCAGCACATTTGGGAACCATGAGGCATGTCCCTTTGGACCTGCCTTAAGAGTCTTGGACCCTGCTTGCCTTCCACTGAATGACAACTAGAAGAGGCACTTTAACACAGCATGTGAAGAGCTTGATATTCACTAATTCTATGACTGGGCTCTCTGATTCTTCCTTTGCAAAGTGGGCCAGTAATTGTCTAAGTGCAGGGTTTTTTCAGAAGAGCTGGAATGAGCACTTGGAAGTCTATGGTATTTAGAAGAGAAAACATAGGAGGGGAAAGAGACTAAAGCAGGGAAGAGAAGGAAGCTGATGAACATATATAGAGGGCACACATACTAGTTCTTAGGGGATGAAGGACACTCCTGGAAGAGCTAGACCTCATTGGGGGTTCAAGGGTTCAGGAACCACCAGGGCTAGAGATGGCTGAGTGTGTGTGTGTGGGGGGGGAGAGGTGTTGGGTCATGCAATGCTAGAGCTCACATCTAAAGCATCAATATTCTAGGCATGTTCTCTACCATTTTAGCTCTCTCTTTGGCCCAGTGCACTCTTTTCTCATGAATAAAATGAGAAAAAAGATATAAAGAAATAAAAAGAAACAAAGGATAGTTTGTAATTTCCAGTACCAAGTGAAAACAGTGTTGACTCTGGGTTTTCCTTCTCTCTCCTGGGTAGCAGCTCACTCTGGAGATGCCAACTGCCAGATGTCAGGGACAGGTTAAAGAAGCCTCACTACTAGACCCTGAAATTTTTCACCAAGCAGCTCCTAAGGAATGATGCAGTCATGTAATTTGCAGCAACATGAATGGAACTAGAAAATATTATGTCAAATGCAGTAAGTCAGAGAAGAAGGATAAATATAGAATGATATCACTTATATGTGGTATTTTGAATAACGTCATGAAGAAACACAATGGTCTAAATAAAAATTGTCTCAAACATGCTTGGCCCCAGAGTATAGTGAGGAGAAGGAATTAAAACTGAGTAGAAAAGAAGAAACACAGAAATGAAAAGATGTGGGCCAGGGGCTAAGCATCATACCAGGTGCATTAGCAGTGTTAAAAAAAAAAAGGACAGAACTAAACATACAAACCAAAGGCAGCAACCATGGAATCAAGATACCCAAACTTTAACAATCTAACTTTAACAATCTAAACTTAAAATGGACCTTTATAATGGCAGGTAGGGGTGGTATAGGATGCACTTGGGGAACATTGGTGGAGGGAGGTTGACACGGGTGGTGGGACTGGCCCTGATTCATTGTAAGTCTGAAACCCAAGTATGAAGAACTTTGTAAATCACAATGATTTCAATGAAATCAAATAAAATTAAAAGTCGAGAGTTCAGAAAGGGGAGCAGCAGATAGATTTCCCCCTTCTTCAAGAACTACAACAGCCCAGCACCACATCCTACACACTCTGCCAGAAACAACCCAGCTCTGTGACTTAGCCTTATCAAACTTTCAAGATATCACATCTGTTTCAATAGTGTCACAGGAAATCTGATGGGAAAGTTACATATAAATCTAACAAGTTTGGGGAATCCAGACAGTAACACAGAAGACTCAACTAGCACCAACCACAGCTCAATAAATCCATAAGACACTGATTTTATTAACAACAAGAAGCAATATAACTATCATTTCAAATTGACCCTTGATGATCTAAGTTTTGAGAATTTCATATGCCTTTATGTTGTAGCAAACAATATAAAGTAAATTTCTTTGTGCCTGCATGAAGGCAGGCTAGGTTGGTGAGTGGAAAACTGGAGACATTTGTGGAGAAAAGGTCACAGATGTGGAGGAACTGATGTTTGAACATTTAATGCTTAAAATTACTTTATTATGAACAAGTTGATAAATTGTGGTATTATAATTAAAAATTAGGAAAATAGTTGAATCTTTTTAATATTTTTGTAGTGTTTAATGATGAAGCCATACTGAATTTTCTCAAATGCTTCTACAAAGACAAGTGAGATAACAGTTTGGTGCTTGGCCTTTATTTTATTGTTATATAGATTACATTGACTGATTTTCAATTATTAAACTAGCCTGGCATCCTTAAAATAATCTCCACATAGAAATGGTTTATAATTATTTATTACTGAATTCTACTTGCTAACATTTTATTAAGGGTTTCTATACCTATATTCATGAGAAACTGTAGTGTTTTTTTCTTTTTTATTTTCTATTATCAAGTTTTGGGTATGAGGATAACATGGGATTCATAAAAAAATTACGAAGTGTTCTCTCCTCTTCTAGGTTTGAAAGTAGCTATGTAAAATTGGTGTTTATTATTTAAGAAATTAGTGCATCTTTTCTAGTGGAAATCAAATAATCTAGATTTTTATTCATTTGTAAGCAATTTAACTATGACATGTATTAGTGTGGATTTGGAGATGAGAATTTACCTAATTTAGAATCTAATTAACTTCTCAAGTCTATCTTTTTTGTTTCTTGCCTTTTTATTTTTCTCTTTTCCTGATAAGCATCTGATATGATGACTGTAAGATACTTTGTTATGTGGCACCCGTGGTCTCTGTAGACTATTTTTCGTCTATTTTCTCTCTTGTTCAGAATAAGCAGTTTCTATACTTCTATCTTCCAGTTCACTGGTTCTTTCCTGTACCTTCCATTCTGTTGACAAGTCCATACACTGAGCTTTCAGTTTGGTTACTGTGTTGTTCAATTCTAAAGTTTCCATTTGATTCTTTTTTTTTTTTATAGTTTCCATTTCTTTGTTAAGACTCTATTTGCATCTTTTTGTTTTCTATTTTACCTTTGTTTCAAGCATGCTTATAAATAGTTCTTGAAGCAGTTTTATCACAACAGCTATAAAGTTATTGTTAGGCAATTATTCATGGTCAGTGTTAGCGTCTATTAGCTGGTCATTTCATTTTAGATCTTCCTAGTTTGTGTACGACAAGTAATTTCAACAGTGGTCTGGACCTTTTGTGTCACATTATCCAATTTAGGTCCAATTTCAATTTCAGTTTTCTATTCTAGTTTTTGCTCTCTTTCCTTCTCTCTCTCTCTCTGTCTCTCCCCAAGTAAAGAAGGTGGATGTTAGCTACAGATGATGTCCCAGCTGGGTGATCTTTATAATTGTTGTGTCTAAGTATTACTTCTGGATTTCCATTGATGCTGGTGTGGAAGTGGCTTCTTGGCCACTGATGACTATGTGGGTCCTAACTTTCTATGAAGTCTCCTTGGACACCACCTAGTGGGGAAGAGGAAGGGAGCCTCCTTCTTGCTGGGAGAGAAGGAAAATCCAGCTCCTAGATGGTCACCAATTCCACAGCGGTGGGCTGAGCCTCATTGCCAACTGGTTGGGAGAAAAGTTCTGGACCTCTGCTTTCCTTCTCTGACTCCATTGTGGCAAGATCTGGAGCGACACATAACGATTTTGTGAGGTGCCCAGGACTTTTCTGCCATGGGTAAGTATGACAACATTTTATTTTGTTTTGGTGGTTTGTTTGGTTGGATGGGGCATGATTATCATCAAAGTTTTCTGTTCTTTTAGTGTATAGCTTTCCTGGTTATAAGGGCATTGATGTCTATACTGGCATTTCTTTTTTTTTGGGGGGGGGAAATAAGTTTATTTAAGTAGCCTCAGAAATTCCAAAGGTTATTAATTAATCAAATATATTCTAAAAACATATAGTTTTTTAGGGGCCAGAGAAATAGGACAGTATTTTTTTAGAACTTTTTATATATTTTATTTCAACACCTTGATTACATACATGATTGTGTTTGGGTTTCAGTCATGTAAAGAACACCACCCATCACCAGTGCAACATTCCCATCACAAATGTCCCAAATCTCCCTCCTCCCCATCCGACCCCCACCTGTACTCTAGACAGGCTTTCCATTTCCCTCATACATTCTCATTATTAGGACAGTTCAAAATGTAGTTATTTCTCTAACTAAACTCATCACTCTTTGTGGTGAGCTTCCTGAGGTGAGCTGGAACTTCCAGCTCTTTTCTCTTTTGTGTCTGAAAATTATTATTACAAGAATGTCTTTCATTTTTCTTAAAATCCATAGATGAGTGAGACCATTCTGCATTTTTCTCTCTCTCTGACTTATTTCACTCAGCATAATAGATTCCATGTACATCCATGTATAGGAAAATTTCATGACTTCATCTCTCCTGACAGCTGCATAATATTCCATTGTGTATATGTACCACAGTTTCTTTAGCCATTCATCTGTTGAAGGGCATCTTGGTTGTTTCTAGAGTCTTGCTATGGTAAATAGTGCTGCAATGAATATAGGTGTAAGGAAGGGGTTTTTGCATTGTATTTTTGTGTTTCTAGGGTATATTCCTAGGAGTGGTATAGCTAGATCGTATGGGAGCTCGATTTCCAGTTTTGGGCGGAATCTCCATATCGCTTTCCATAAAGGTTGAACTAGACGGCATTCCCACCAGCAGTGGATAAGAGTTCCTTTCTCTCCACATCCCCGCCAACACTGTTTATTCTCATTCTTTGTGATGTGTGCCATTCTCTGTGGTGTGAGGTGGTACCTCATAGTTGTTTTGATTTGCATCTCCCTGATGATTAGTGATGTGGAGCATTTTTTCATGTGTCTTTTGGCCATTTGTATTCCTTCTTTGTCAAAGTGTCTGTCCATTTTCTCTCCCCATTTTTTGATGGGATTAGATGTTTTTTTTTCCTTGTAAATTTTTGTCATACTGGCATTTTGTATACTGGCATTTCTTAAGTGACAATTTCTTTAACACCAACCGTAGGATGTAGGAGGCCACAAAAAACTTAGGGACATTGGATCAAGAGAAATAGTATAAGGATGTGTACTTTACACGGAGTTGACTCTCGTTTAATCCCTAAAAGTGCATATCACCCCTCAATTTCTGCCAGGGGTGATCCCTGAGCATAGGACCAGGAGTAAGCTCTAAGCACCATCAGATATGGCACAAAAATAAAAACAAAGCAAAATTGAGAGCTAAGAGACTCAGCATCATGTTTTTAGCCGATCTAATCTTTTCTCACCACTTTTCAGAATCTTCATATGCTTGCAGAGAAATGTCTAGGATTTGTAGCTGTATTTAGTAGTAGGAATAGAAAACTACATTTATTCCATCTTTCCTAACATTGAAGGAAATACTTTTTCATTTTAAAGTAACTAGTATAACAAGTTTTAAAATAGCAAGTAATAACTAAGAATTTCATTTCAGCACTTGGAAAATCCTAGTGCTAAGAAATAGTCATGATTTTATGGGAACCCATAAAATTTGATGTTTGGGGGCCAAAACTAACTTTTAAAAGAGAGACTTTATGTAAGTGTTCACTTGATGTTATTGTTTTGTGGGGTGGGACTTTTGACCTATGATATATAGGACATATCATAAAAATAATATTCAACATGTCAGTTTATAAGTGATTGGATATGCACAAAGAAGGCTTTGTCTTATTAGCACTTTAAAGATTTAGGGGAATTCTACTGACTGGTTGCTTTGAGTCAAAAACAAATTTATTTCTTCTCAGCCCAGTGCTCTATTGAAGTGTTCTGTCTAGTTTTCTTGATCAAGTACATCATTAATATATGTGCATGTCAGGAGTACACACTGCAAGTCTTAGAAGGTAAAATTGGGTATGTTTAATTTTTCAGATGGCATCCACATGGAATCACTTTATGTTTGGTCAATTTATAAATGAACAGGCCAACTCTATTACTCCATGAGTCCCCAAAATTAGTCTCCCAAACTCCAGAAAGTAAAGGTGATGACCCAGCAACATTCTGGGACTTCAAAATATAGTTCAGAAAGGATTGTATTACTTTATGTCAGTTGTAAAATAAAGCCTTTTTGGGATAGGATTGCCCCCTTGTCATTTTTTAAGGCACTCTGGACTGTAGGGGAAAGACTCAGGCTTGGGTGATGAAGAAAAGGAGGTCTCTCAGGAGCAGCCCATATTCTGCTGATGTTGAAATGTCCTGCTGCTATTGTTTTAGTCCCAACACACCTCTTACATGAACAGTAGGCATGTGAGTCTTGGGCCAAAGCAGGAAAAAAGAATGACACAGCAACCCAAAGGGTCCTCCACTTGAGTTGAAAGCAACTCGCCTTGACAGACATCAATTATCTTTCACAAACAGATCTGGCAGAGCCTTTTAGTATCCACTAGATATTCCCAGAGAGTGCCTAAAATCTTTCAGAGATCTTTGTTTTCTTATGTCAATATTGATATCACCAGCAAAGATCTCTTTCTTTAGGAATAAAAAAGTTAAATAGCATTCAGCCTCAAAACCATTGACTATGATTTTGCTTCATAAGAGTCTGTTTCCAAATCATAGGTAATGTGACATCTTGGAAAGGCATGAAACCTAAGGATCTGGTTGCCAGAATCCACTGACATCTATACAGTGGCATCAGCAATGGACTTAGAGGTGGGTAAACTAAGCATACTCTTGGTAAGACAACATTAAGCTCTGACAATAAGCTCCCGAGCCAGCACCATGCTGTCAAAACCAATGAGATCATGAGCATTGCAAGAATAAAAGATCAGTTCCTGCCATTGCTCTTTCAACCTCATTGAGCAGGTGTGTAGAAATAGAACAGGACCCCTAGGGCCGGAGAGATAGCACAACAGTGTTTGCCTTGCAAGCAGCCGATTCAGTACCTAAGGTGGTTGGTTTAAATCCCGGTGTCCCATATGGTCCCCTGTGCCTGTCAGGAGCTATTTCTGAGCAGACAGCCAGGAGTAACCCCTGAGCACGGCCGGGTGTGGCCCAAAAACCAAAAAAAAAAAAAAAAACAAAAAACAGGACCCCTATTTTTTTCCAGAAATAGAAAGACAACATTGGCAAAGTCTGACTTTATTTTCAACTTCAGCTTTATCAACAGGAGCCTAGTGTCTTTCACATTTCTGAAGAGATGTAAAGAAGGTGCAGAACTTCAAGTAAACTTTTCACTCTTAAGAAGTTCAACCTCCCTCCCACAAGGCAAGTGATGATGGATGGAAGAAGTATTCAGTAAGACTTGCAGGAAGGTGCCAGTCATTTGTCAACCAATAGCATATACTTTCATAGCAAAGTGCTAGGAATGCTAGAAAGAGACAGGCTTGAGACCCTGGTCGTCTGGGCACAGTAAACCAGAGTTTTACAATCGCTACACCATGATGATTGAGCATTCCTTTTGTGGACCAAAACATAACATTGCTTACTGAAGGGCATGGGTTGGAGTAGGAGCCAACAGAGCCCTTTATAACACCATCTAGGTCTAGGACCCCAATCCCATGGCATGCTATGTGACTTAATATGGGTTACCTAATCTTTCAGAACTTCTACTTCCTTTTTTATTAAATTTGTATTCTTTCCTTCATTTTGCATTGATTTAATATGTTTTATGTAACAAGTATAGCACTGTGTTATGTATCCAGCAATGAGTTCTGGGAATTCTTATCTGAATGGAATAAAATATGTAAAGTGTCTAGCAGTGTGATTAGTGACTATTATTTTCTTACTCTTTTTTTTAAATCTCTTGCAAGATGCAAATGTAGTTGAACCTAGAATAACCATTTCTTCATTAAGTGATAATTTATATCCTCTCTACCTTTCCTCAAGACTGTTTGATTCATGGGCCCCCTTGAGAAAATCGCAAAGGTGAGAAGATTTTGCTAGTACTTGTTATGTAAGGGGCGGAGAGAATGCTACATGTTTCCTTCAGCCATTTTTTCCAACCTCAAACCAGTTTGACGCGCACTGTGATGTGAAATGGAGGATCAGGTGCAGAAGCAAAGGAATACTAAGGCATGTCTTAAACCATGAAAGTCAGGCATCAGGATTCACTCATTTGTGTTCCTCCTACAGAGATTACTAATGTGTACCACGTTGGCACTCCAAACACAATTGTTGAATGTGAAACTGAAATCATCCTTCCTTTTCCACACTGTAGAGTTTTCATAAAGTTCAAATAAGGTCACTTCTAAAAAAATCTCTTTGTAAAATATACTATGTAGATGTGAGAAATTAATATCCATATGCTCTGGGTGGGAAAGAAGGATGAAAAGAAAAAATGGAAAGGATAAAAGAGAATTGAAAGTCCTCAAAGGAGGGCTCAGGGGCTAAAAGCACCTGCCTGAATAAGGAAGGCTATGAGCTCAATACCCAGTGTTATCACACGCATTGGACACAATCCTGGCAGCTCTGCTGTCTAGGACACCTGTCACTACAGTAATGTGTGGTGCGTGTGTTTGTGTATGTGTGTGTTGGGTTCAGACAGATATGTATGAGCATCACAATTACAGTGTGTAACCACGAGGCAAGCACCACAACCAAATCTGTGTGTGTGACATCCCCAGTCACCACAGGAGCATAACAGGAAGGGGATAAAAAGAGAAAAAAAGAAAACTGGTGAAGGATTGAACTTGAAAGTACTGTGGAGGCTGAACAGATAGAACAGGAGTTAAATCACTTACACTACATATAGCCAATTTACAGCATTAAATATGGTCCCCCAAGCCTATCTAAGAGTGATTCCTGAGTTTAGATTCAGAACTAAGCCCTAAGCATCACCAGGTATGGCTATCCTCCAAACTTTTTAAGTAATCTCTAGGCACACTGAGAGAGAGAAAAGCAATTTCTAGTGCTAAAAAAATCCCGTGGATCCTCTACACTATCTGGTTGTAGTTTTTCTGGGACCTTTATGAACAGACACAGATGGAAGGGTGGAAATGTGACTATGGTGTAATATGAGGGATGACAAATAAGCAGGCTATGCTTTACAAAGACTATTAATGACATGAGGAGATGCTTACAAACATTACAAACATGATTCATTTCAAAATGAAGTATTCAGATCTTAACTTTGTTCATAAGAGCATGTAGAAGCAGAGAAAGAAGAGTGTGAAGAGATTCATCAGAAAACACAGAGCTACCAGATGATAAGAATTAAAAGCAACTTTGTTTTCCTGACCATAATTGTCTATATTCCATATACCCTCAATGACTATGTATTGATTTTATAATTAGAAATATAACTGTGTGTAAAGAGACTTTCTCTTTTATTTTATAGGCTCCTGCCTCCAAGATTCAAACTACTTAACCAAGGAACCAAATTAGATTTCATCCAAACCCCAAGTAGCAAAAATCACTGATGTCATTTGGCTTTTCTATTTTGTTCTCTGGAAGAGTAAATTTATTCTCTTTCCCCAAGAAGCTGAATGCCTGGATTCCAGCACCAGATCTCCCAACTGTGTGCCCTGCCCCTCTCTGGGCTGACATCTCCTCTTGAAGACCAAGGCACTGGGTTCTGAGGGGCTGGGACCACCAGGGCAGCTTGACACCACCCAGAACCTTCAGCATCTGTACCATTTACCACTTCTTCTGACAATTCCTCCACAGGAATAAAGGAAAGGCCAAAAGAGCCCTTTTGAGTTTTTGTTGACATGGCTAATTGCAGTTTGGAAGACCTGATTTTGAGGGCAGGGGTGGAGAATGGTTCTGCTTGTTGTGGGGAGTCAACAATCTGGTCAGGACTGTTTTCCTCCCTTCCCCTAATCAGTGTCCTGGCTACTCAACTTGGGGCTGGCACCAGAACAGCAGCCAACTGATACGGGCATAATTTTTGATTCCAGGGAGGCAGGGAAGCACATACAAGGCCTCTTTTCTCCAAGGGAGCTTGAGGATCTACTCAGAGTTTGGGTCTGTCTGTGCTGGATGGAGCCGGTCTTGGGAAAGGCCTGACATTTGTGACCAAAGGGTCAGTCTCCATCTCTCCATAGATGAAAGCAGCTCAAATTGTTCTGATTGAGTAGCAATAACATGCCACGACCCCCAGATTCCCTGACAACCCAAGGAGGGGTGTTCCCAGTCCTCCCCACCTCCATCCAACAGCCGTGGCCGCTCAGCCCTGAGACCCCCATGCTCCCATCACCCCAGCTCAGTCTCCTTTCAAAGGCTCTTTATTAAACCACCAACTATTTGCTGTCGAGACATGTAGGATGAAATCATTGTGTTAAACAAATAAACGCAGCTCCGTCCAGATTTCTGCTCTGGGAGCGGAGTAAGAAAATAATTTCTGTCTGCTCGCCACAAAAGCAGCTGGAAAGGCCCAAAGAAAAATATTATTTTTACTCCATTGTGTGAAATATTGTCCTGGAGGATCTGACGCACTGAGCGTTTGAAGAGTTTGTACTGGCAGGTTTTGGGGGTCCCCAGGGTCGGCCCCCTGGGGTTGTTTTCTGCATTAATAAACTTAGCATGATGTGTGTTAAAAGGCACATTCTGTTTGCTTTGTAAATAAGGGATGTCAAACAAGCCGCAGAAGCCTTGCAGGCACGAGGTGATGGGCGCAGAGCAGGGATAGGGAGGCTGACAAGGACGCCGGACTGAGGCACCCTGGAAAAATGGGCATGACTGGAGCTCCCTGAACTCAACAGAGCAGTGGAGGCCTCCTTGGGAAAACAGATCCGTCTGTTTGAGCCCAGACCAAGCTGTTTCCTCACTGAGCCTGGTGGGAAAGCTGCACACTTTGCCCTGAAGCAGCAGGATACAGGCTTGGGAAGGAAAGTTCTCAAGTGTCTGTCAGATGGCCTGGGGGGGAGAGAGAGGATGGCGCCTGGAAGAACGGCATCCCCCCCACCCTCCCTTTTAGTGAAGTTTCTGGGCTTGTCATTCTCCCCCCCCCCCACACACACACCGGAGCTGGTGGCTGGAGGGGGGCAGTGACCACTGCCCTATTTTGGAAGCCCTATGTTGAAAGTATGAGCTGACCCTCCCACCCACCACACACACACACACACACACACACACACACACACACACACACACACAAGCATTGGAGCCTTTCTCCCCACAGCTCCTGTCTCATTGTCTCATTCCCCCATCAAATTCCTACTGGGCCCTTGGGGACTCTGACATCGTGGGAGACACATCACCCGGGCTCCATGAGCCCGGCCTCTGTGGGGAACCTGAAGGCGCCCAAGCAGGATGTGGCCCGACTCTGGCTCAAGTATTTGCTATTTTCACAGGTGCCTGCCCCTGGCCCCACGGCCCCCTCCATGGTCTGACCCGGTGTTATTGAAGGCTCCCCAGACCTCCCAGGCATTTTCTTTTCTACTGCTGCCCTGCTGGCCTCTTGCCTTTCTCCAAACTAAAACTCTGCTGCCTTGGAGGATGCTGCTTCCATTTGTGCTCTAGAAAGTTCTAGATCTGTGCACTTAAAATGTCACAATGTTTCCTGAGTCATTAGATAGTGCAAAGGCCGGGAACCACTAGGTTCTGTCCAGCAAGGATGACAGACTCAGAACCTGGAAGGTATAGGCAAGGAACACAGGGTCTCTGCCCTGAGGATTCTCTCAGAATCACTTCGAGTTCATACAATGACCATTTTCCGAGCCCACAATCCAAAGCATCCATATCCATTTCTCATGGGTGAGGCCCAAACCTCCAAATGTTCTAAAGCATTGCATGTTCCTGGGGAGGGGGAGATTTCAGGGCAACAATCACCACAAGCAGTGGTGTCCTAAATCACCACAAGTTGCTAACATGGATTCCCTCACAGTTCTGAGGCTGGAAGCCCCAAATCATCATGTTGGCAGAGCTATGCTTCCTCAGGAGGCTAGAGGATCCCAAACTCATTTGGTCAACTGATACTATTGCAGAAAAAAAAAATCACTCACCATTTCCCTGGAAACCTTGAAAATAGATTTCCCCGGAAGCCTATTTTAAATGAACAAACACTCCCCCTGCTTTGCACAAGTCCCCTGGATTACCCAGTGTCTCCCAGGAGGAGATGTCTCTCAGAATGGCCCACTTTAGAAACTCTAGGCCTCCTGGTTTCTTCCAACTTCTGGTGGGTTCCCATGATTTGTAGTTGTATCCTTGACCGCCTTCTCTGTGAGTCTGAATCCCTCCCCTTCAGTCAGAACTATCTTCCATTATCTTTTCCTTTTGGGTAGAAGAATTGGGTTACTCCTGGCAGTGCCGAGTAGCTATTCCTAGCTGTATGCTCAGCACTTGATGGTGCTCAGGGGACCATATGTAGTACCTTGGATTAGAACCAGGGTCAGCCACATGCAAGTGGTTATTTTAATGGCATGTAGGTCCCATCCATATAAACCTGGCAAAGCTCTTCCTCTCAAAAGCAGTCATCATTTCCATGTCTCCATTGCAATGTACCGTATTTTCTGGTGTATAAGACGACCAGGCGTATAAGATGACCCCCTAATTTTACAGTTAAAACATAGGTTTAGGCCTATATTTGCTGTATAAGACAGAATGTTCCTGTGCTGCAACTGTATTTTCCACAGTGAGCCAACCACAACAAGCAAAGGTCCAAAGGTTATACTGTAATAGACGTCCTCTCTGACTCTGGCCAATCTGAGCAGGCTTTTGACAGTGTAGATTCGGGTCCAGAACATTGTCTAATTTGCATGAATAAAAAGCCTGCTTGGATTGGCTGAGTTAGAGAGGCGGTCCGAGCAGCCTGGCAGTGATTGGTGCAGGATGGAGTTGGAAAATTCCTTTTGTGGCAATATTCAGACAATTTTCGTTTAGCGGCATATTGAAACATTTTTCAGGATATACTCGGCTTATAAGACGACCCCCGATTTTCAGTTGACTTTTTTTGTTTCAAAAGTCGTCTTATACGCCGAAAAATACGGTATTTATTTTTCTACCACGTTAAGTCCATTAGGGATTAGGAATGGCTACAGTTTTCCCTTTGTTGGGTGGGTGAGGGGATAATATTCAGTCCAGTATAGTACCTGTATCAGTCAGTGGCAGTCAAGACTAGACTTCTGCCATGGCCTCCTTTTGAGCCACTAATAGTATTATTGTTTTGGTGACAGTGAAATATTTTATCAATAAAATTTTGAAGAGGGATAAATACTTCCAAATTATGTATTTCATAAGGAAGTATATTTTTAATATATAGAGAAATTTTAAAAACCAACAATGAAACCAGAGAGATAGTACAAAGGTTAAGGTATTTGCCAAGCATGCAGCTGTGGCCACAACCTTTATTTGAATTCCCAAACCAATATAGTCCTCTGAGCACCACTAGGTATGGCCCAAAAAATAATCAAAGAACAAAATAAAACACTCAACAACAAAAACAAAACTGCATGATTAAAAAAATAGACAAAGGACTTGAAAAAACATTTCTCCAAAGAAGTAGACAAATGACCTTCAAGCACATAAAAAAGATATGCAGAAGTTTTTGTCAAAAGGAAAATACAAAATGAAAAAGAAAGTGATGTGCTGAGGAGGTAGTACAATGGATATGGTGTTTGCCTTGCATTCAGCCAACCCGATTTGGATCTCTAGAACTCCATAGAGTCTCCCAGCACCTCCAGGAGAAATCCCTAAGTGCAGATCCAAGAGTAAATTTTGAGCACTGTCAGATTGGCCTCAAAGTAAAAAAAGGGACATCACACAGCCATCACCATGTAAACAGCAGTTATAGCTCCACAGCTTCACAACTAATCTAGGAAGAGATGCAAGCTAAGCCATTAAAACTAATGTGTATACCAGTCTTCAGGCTGATAATGCTGTGACCTATTCAGGAGAGGAAAGGTCTGAGAATAGTCCCAGTTCTACAGATCCTGGAGCATCTGGGACATATGGCCACTCAACACCTCCAAATTCCACAATACTGCATAGCAAATTAAATGGGAAAGTAGCATAGAATCCAACTAAGCTCAAAAGCAAAAACAATAACACAGAAGGCTCAGCGAGCAACAAACAGCTCAGTAATCCCTCAGACAATAATTTTAATGACCCCATTGTAAGATATAACAATTTTCAAAATTTTCCTTTTACTAACTATTTTTCAGTAACTCATTAGTCATTGTGTTATAGCAAGCAATATAAAATAAATTATTCTTTGCCTTCTAATGGGGCATCCTTGGGGCATGTGTGGGAAACTGGGGACAATGGTGGAGAGAAGGTCACACTGGTGGTTAGATTGATGTTGCAACATTGAGTCCTTGAAACAACTGTATTATGGACAACTTCATAAACCACAGTATTTAAATAAAATGTTACTGGTCAGCTATATGCATAAAGGCAAACTCAGACCTCTACTTAACACCATGCACAAAGATCAAATCAAAATGGATTAAAGACCTTGATATAAGACCTGTAAAAATAAGGTACATAGAGAAAAATGAGGCAAACATTTCATGACATCAAAACTAAAGGCATCTTCAAGGAAGAAACACCACTGACTAAGCAAGTGGCAGTAAATATAAACAAATGGGACTGCCTTTAACTGAGAAGCTTCTGCACCTCAGAAGAAATGGTGACTAGGATACAAAGACTACCTACTGAATGGGAAAAATTGTTCACCAAATGCTCATCTGATAAGACATTGATATCTAAGATATACAAGGCACTGGTAGAACTTGGCAACAAAAAGACAAAAACTTCTATATTTATCACAGCACTATTCACTGCAATCAGAATCTGGAAACAATACAGGTGACTGAGAACAGATGAGTGGTTAATGAAACTGTGGTATATCTACACAATGGATATCTACACAATGCCTAGTATATCTAGTAGGCAGCTGTTAGGAAAAATGAAGACATGAAATTTGCTTATACGTAGATGGATATGAAGGCTTTTATTCTGAATGAAATGAGTCAGAGGGAGAGGAAAACACACAAAATAATCTCACTCATTTATGAGATATGAGAAAAATAAAGATAGTATGGTTATAATATCCAGAGACAACAAAAATGAGGGCCAGGAGGACCAGTAGATGGTAGAAAGCTTGCCACAAATAGTGGAGCAGAGAAGTTAGAACAGAGAAGGGACCACTTAGACAATAATAGATGGAATTGATGACTCTGAATAATAACTGAGTGTTGAATGGAGATAAAGTGGTATGCACAGTACCTCTTCATTAGCAATAGTGCAATCCATGGTGTTGAAAGAGGGAAAACGGGATGAGAGAGAAGTTAAATGTCTGCCCCAGAGGCTGGCAGGGGAGGGTTGGGGTGGGGTGGCAGGGATACTGGAGACATTAGTGGCAGAAATTTGCACAGGTAAAGAATGGTGTACACTTTAAGACTGAAACCCAATCATGAACAACTTTGTAATAATGGTGGCTACATAAAAATAAAAAAAGAAAATAGTGATTATATTTTTAACAAAGTAAAATATACACACCTAAATCTAATAATAGAGTTTTTAATAAAAGGGATAAATGCAAATTAAAACTACAATGAGACACATCTGATACCTATTATAAAGACTGCTATCAAATCAAAAGAAAATAATAAGTAGTGGTGAGGATGTGGAGGAATCGGAAGCCCATGAAATGGTTAAAAGAATCAAAACGATACCACCATAACAGAAAACAATCTGGTAGTAGCTTGCTCCCAAATTAAATATAAAATTACCATAGAATCAAACAATTTCACTTCTGGGTATATAGCCAAAAGAATTGAAAACAGAGTCTCAAAGGGATTGTCTTTCCATGGTCATTGAAGCATTATGTTAAGTAACTAAAATACAAAAGAAATACAATTATTCATCAGCAAATAAACAGATAACCAAGAGGTATACCATGCATGCAATGGAATATTATTCAGCCTAATAAAGGAAGCAATTCAGACAAATAACATGAATGACCCTCAAAGACATTATACTAAATAAAATAAGCTAGTCACTAAAAAATAAACACTGTACAATTCTACTTACATGAGGTTTCTAAAATGCTCAAAGTTATAGGAATAAAGTAGAATCAGGCCAGGAGAAAAGAACAGGAGTTATTGTATAAAAGGCAATATTTCTGCTCAGCAAGATGAGTATTGTTCTGCAGAGAGCTGGTGTTGGTAGTTGTAAAATATATAAACAGACAAAACTCAAATATGCAAGCAGAATAATGCCAATGTAATGTTAGCAGTTTGGGAGGAGAATCAGAGAGTAAAGGTATGGGAAAGCCCCTTGAGGAAATGGGGATAGTGGGCTATGGGTGAGAGGAAGAGATCTTGCAGCAGACACAGACTGAGCATAACATGATTCTGGGAGCTGTGCTCCTCTCCCTCACCAACCCCATGGAATAGGGCTGGAGCCTGCATGATATCCTGGCGACCCACAGCAGGAGCCACCCAGCCTGCATTTCTCCACCGCTAGTCTGTTTTAAGATGAGTAAGATAAGGCAAAGACAGAAAGACAGAGTAGCTTTTAAAGGTACCTTGAGACTGAAGAAAAATAAATAAATAATAACAGCATTACTAAGGTTAGATATGTGATTCAAAAGCAGGGTTTGTGCTTCATGAAATCTCTCTCCTCCCTCTTTCCTCTAACGTTTCTCCTCTCTCCCTCCTCTCCCCACTCCTCAGAAGCCAGTATTAAAGGGATACTTGCTCAGAGATCATTTCAGAGCAAATCCGCAGTCTCCTGGAGTAAACCTTCCTTATCATCCTGCCATTTTTATCCGGTAGCACAGTCCTACTACAAAATCAGCTCTAAAGATGTCACACTCAGGACTGTGTCCTCTTGTACAGTCCCACATCCAAAAGCACATACTGCTAGGGGCCTCCTGTGCAAACTTGAGTTACTCATTTGAAAGGAGCTGCAGCCTATAGCTACAGTTCTGACTATATCCTTTCTTGGGCTCACTCAAAAGAACTAACAGGCCTCAGAACCCCTGATCCAAATTCAGCTGTTTGAGTCACAGATACAAATAGGCTCCTCAAAGGCTCATCTCCAGAAGTAACTTCCTTCCCTAGCAACCAACCCTTTCTGGATTTTTGTTTTGATTTTCAGATTTTGGGTAATACGCAGTAGTGCTCAGGGCTTACTCCTGACTCTTCACGCAGGATCACTCCTGGTAGGCATAGGGAACCATGTATGATATAAATGATCATATCATATGTGATATAAATGTGCAAGGCAGACAGATCAGACCTTTGCAAGTCAAACACCCCATCTGCTGTACTACAGGTGTTCATAACACAGTCATTTCAGGCATTAAATTTTCAAACACCAATCCCACCATCTATGTGACCTTTCCTTCACCATTGTCCCCAGTTTCCCTAACCTGCCCCACTTGCAGACACAAACAAATTACTTCAAATTATTTGTTATGCACTGAGAAATCGCTCCTGGCTTGGGGGACCATATGAAACACTGGGGGATCAAACCACGGTCCATCCTGGCTAACACAAAGACAAATGGAATTTTCCAAACTTAGGTCAATTTGAAATAATTATTGTATCTCTCCATATTGCTACTGAAGTCAGTTTCTAAGTATTTACGAGGCTGTGGTTAGTGCAAGTTGAGCCTTTTGTGTTATTGTTCAGATTCACTGAGCATGGTGGTCTTCTATGAAACTTTCCCATCAGATTTGCTGTAATCCTACTGGGCTGATATTCTGGCAGAATAAACCAAGCCAGGAAAAGGAAGCAGATTTAGATAACACAGGAGTCTTCAGCAGCTTCGCCATTCCCATTGCCACCAACAGGTTTGCTCTCCTGAATCGTGCACTACAAAGAACAGTGGTAGTTTCCTAGGCACCTTAATCAGATCTGAGCAGAGCAGCCAGGGCAATGCAGGAAAACTACCTACTTTCAAGCACCCTGGAGCGTGGGATTTCATAGCACAATATTTTTTATTTTTAATTGTAAAGGTGACACACTCAAGAGTTCAAAAATGTCCTTTTCAAAGCCACAATTCTGACTGATTCATGAAGCAAAAGGTGGTTGTGGTGGCAACACTGATAGCCCAGTTGGTACCAGAACATTCCCACACTGGTAGCCCAGGACAGTAGTAGGAAAATGATGGGGAACAAGGAAATATGTTCAATTTAGAGGCTTCTTCACATTTCACTTTAGTCATTACACTTTCTTCAAATGTCTCTGCAATGTGCTATTCTATTTTTCTTTCTTCAAAAGATTTCTGCCTCTGTCCTTTTTTAGGTGATCTGAGAGAACTTTTCTCTCTTGGGAGATGAGTGCCAAGAAGAGAGACAAGTGTTCCATCTTCCCAGGTCACATTTGGGGCATGTGCTAACAGTGGGTCACTTAGAACATGGTCTCTGGAGGAAAATTTGGAAAGGATGGATATGGGTGAAACCTGAGAGTTGCCATCACTTGATCTCCCGCTGCAGATGAGGCCCAAGCTGGCCTCCACATCTTCCCAAAGCTCTCCATGTCTGGCAGCCCATCAGAAGCCAGTCCTGGCTAAAGCATGTCCCGTGCACAGTGTAGGCCTCAAAGAGCAATCCGCTCTGGCTCTTCCAGAAGAAGAGTCAGAAGAGTCAGATTCTCTCTGCTATGTAGTGCCACTTGTTTTCTATTTTCTGACCTCCAGCTAGCTATCTTTTCAGATAAATTCCAAAATGACATCAGTCAGAGAAAGGACTCTGTAAGATACTGTAGACACAAATAAAAGAGGAAAATGAAGATTCACTCCTTGGTTTCTGGGCTACATCCTATCAATCTTCAAGTGGCCACTTTTAATGGTGCCTCTAGCTTATTTTTCTTACACTGTGGTCTCTGCTAACTTAAGTGTGATCACCAAGGGAGGAACAATAGGTGAAAGAGACAAAAGAGAGGAGGGCTGGAAGTTCCAGCTCACCTCATGAAGCTCACCACAAAGAGTGATGAGTTTCGTTAGAGAAATAACTACATTGTGAACTATCCTAACAATGAGAATGTATGAGGGAAATAGAAAGCCTGTCTAGAGTACAGGCAGGGGTGGGGTGGGGAGGAGGGAGATTTAGGACACTGGTGATGGGAATGTTGCACTGGTGATGGGTGGTGTTCTTTACATGACTGAAACCCAAACACAATCATGTTTTTAATCAAGGTGTTTAAATAAGATATTTAAAATTAAAAAAAGAAAGTAGATCTAAAAATGAATAGAATCTAAATCATGATGTGGTGATGGTGCATCCTTTGCAATTTAAAACAATGCTAGCCTGGATTAAAGATATGGCACAGAAGTTAAGGTGCTTGCTTTGCACATGGCTGTTCTGGGTTGAATCCCTAGCACTGCATATGGTCCATCAATCTCTGCTAGAAGTGATCCCTGAACACAGAACCAAGAGTGAACCCTGAGCACACTCACTAGCTGTGGCCAAAAAGAATAATAACAACGAAATAAGGATTCCACTGGGGAAAAAAACTCCTAGAAACTGTAGCCAATACTGCAAAGTTGAGGGGGTTATTGTGATTTTTTTTGCCTTTTTACTTTTAATAAAACTTTATTTGATGAAATCACTTATGTTTATCTTTTCACCAAAGGACATTCTTTTTTATGTTTTCCTTATACATTGACAATGGTCATAGTAATACTATTATTAATAATAGCAAAAATGGAGCAACTCATATATTCATCAACACATGAATGGATTTTTTAAATGTGATATAATTCGTACAATGAAATATTGTTCTGTCATGGAAAGGAATAAAGTCCAGTTCCATGCTACTACATGGATATACCAGTAAAAACATTATACAAAGTCAAAAAGACAGACTAATATCATATATAGCATAAATTCAGAACAGGCAAATCCACAATATAAATAAATTAATGTTTGCCAGGGACTGTAGGTGTGAGGAATAGAAAGTGACTTAACAGATTTCATTTTGAGGTGATAAAATAGTTCAGAAATTATTTATATAAGGATGATAGCAAACTTGGTGCTTATATTAAAAACCACTAAATTATACCATTCAAAAAATAAACATTACAAGTAAATTTTACACCAATGAAGTTGTTAGAAGGACAATAAGTAGATTGCAAATATGTGACTTGGGGAAAACTTTGCAGAGAAGAAGGTGTAATAAGACATGATTCAAATTTCAGAATGAAAGATACAACCTTACATTTTATTTCTCTCTGACAGCAAAAATTCCGTTTCATTCCTTTGAATTAGGAAGTTTTTTTTTAATAGAGAAAAAGGATACCCCTCCAAATGTTTTTGTATGGGTCTGGTAACACAGTACTTGTAAAAGCATTTGACAATATAGAAACTGATACCTATATGTTAAGTAAAACCCTAAGGTAATAGTAATAGTAATTCTCTGCCTAAGATCTGGGCAGTCAGATGAGCCAAGAGTCTTTTTTTATAGACTCTGCTCCTCATCTCAGTGCTCTCCAGTAATTGGTAGGTAGATATCAGGACCATGCAGAGGCATTCAACAATTGACTCACCATGCCATGCTGGGGCTAGAAACATAAACAGGGGTCAGGGATTCCATTATGTTGGTAATGTAGGAGAGTGGCGTAGCTCTAAATACAAAGCACAGACCCAACAGCACTGAAAATATAAAATCTAAGCTATACCCACCAAACTTTGTAATGTACTAGTCAAGGTGGCTGGTAGGTGATGGGGGTGGAGAGTCAGGGGTGAGGTTGATGGAGTATGGGAGTACTAATGATGGGAGTTGATGATGGTGGTGGGACTGGTATTGAAACACAATTGGTGACTAAAACACAGCTATCAATAACATTGTAAATCACAGTTCTTTAAGTTAAAAAAATTTTAAGAAACATAAGGTAGAAATAAGTCTCAGGAAGGTCAGCTGGAAGAGAGGGAGTCTAAATTTATAGGTACAATTGTCCTTTAAATCGCCCTTAAGTTTGAAGTACTAAGTCTCCTAACACAAGTCTGTTCTTTGTTCCAAGATGCAGTCAAATGTAGTCATCTGTATGAATGAGGAGACTGAGGATATAAAGTGCTGACTGAAAGGAACTTGAGTATCTGGATTTGGGTTCCTCAGAGGTCCTCAAAGCAATCCCACTTGAATACTAAGAAATCGCTGTTATTATATTTGTGGAGATTCAAACATTTTACTAAGATTTTTCACTTAGTGGGAGTGAAGGTTCTGTTCAAGGTAGATTGAAGGGACAGTTAAACAGGAAATGGAAACACATTCCTTTTTGAAGTGCATCTACTAAGAATAAAATATGAGTAATAGGTCAACTAGAAGGATGGAGGGAAGTATGTTTCCCATTATTGGATCCTACATACTTCCAATAGAAAGCAAGGGTTAAAAATATGTACACATAGGTTCATTGTAACACTATTCACAATAGCCAAGATCAGCAGACAACCCAAATGACAATAAACGAGTGAATAAAGATGTTGTGATATCCAACTAATGTGGGCAACTTCAGAGATATGGCAACACATGCAATTTCAGAAAACTAGTATGTATGTGCAACCTCAGAGAGCCAGCACAAATGTACCGCTTTGTCTATCCTAGCAACAACCCCCATTACAAAAGGGATCATTAATGCTAGAATAATTTCCGTTTTAATGTGTGCTGTAAAACAAACACTATAAAGTTAACAATTTTGTGCCTGCTAAGAGGGTAGGCCTGGGTGGGGTGAGAAACTGGTGGAGGGAAAATTACGTTCGAGGTGCAATGACATTGGAACAATGAATGCCTGAAATGACTGTACTCTGAACAACTTTGTAAATCATGGTTTTAAATTGTTTTCCAAAAACAAATTGTGGAATATGTACACCATGAAATATTATTCAGCCATGAGGAAAGAAAAAATTTTTTTTGGTTTTTGGGTCACATCCAGCAGTGCTCAGGGGTTACTCCTGGCTCTATGCTCAGAAATTGCCCTGGCAGGCATGGGGGACCATATGGGATGCCGGGATTCAAACCACCGTCCTTCTGCATGCAAGGCAAACGCCCTACCGCTGTGTTATCTCTCTGGCCCCGGAAAGAAAAATTTTGTGGCTTGCTGCAACTTGGATAGAACTAGAGGGTGATATGTTAAATCAAGTCAAAAAATAAAAGGTAAACACCACAAGAGTTCACTTTGATGCCAGTGTAAAGAAATAAAGAAATCAAACAATTATCAAAACAAACTCTGAGACCCTATCCATAGAACTAAGAACTCTGGCCCTATAGGAGACGTGAAAGGGGAAGGGTCAGTGGGTAAACATGGATTTAAACCACTGGTGGTGGGATTGGAGTAGCAGCTCTTTGACTATAAAAAAAATGACTTCAATAGTCTTGTAACTTGGATACAGCAATACAAAATTTCAAAATAATTAAGGAAGGCAGGGTTGAATAGAATAATTTCTAAAGATTTATCATGTTGTCTACTTAAAAAAAAAAAAACCTCACTAAGGGAGCCGGGGCAATAATACAGTGGTAGGGCATTTGCCTTGCAAGCAGCTGATCTAGGACAGAGCAGAGTTCGATTCCTGGCATCCCATATGGTCCCCCAAGCCTGCCAGGAACGATTTCTGAGTGCATAGCCCAGAGTAACCACTAAATGTCACTGGGTATGACCCAAACCCCCCCCAAAAAAAACATTAATAAAAACAACATGTAATTCCCTCCAATATTATGTCCAAGACAAAGTTCTATGTAGTGGATGAGTGTGTGTCTTTTCCCAGTTATTTCTAAGACTCAAGTCCTATTGGGAGGTGATAGATGAACCCATTTCTACTACATCATATGTTGTTCATAACAGGTTCATAGAAACCCAGCTGTACCTTCTAGGACCCCAGATGTCAAGACCAAAAGTATACATTTCTGAACCTTTCCACCTCTAAAGTCCTACTCAAAGGAGGCTTGCTATATAGTCTTCCATTCTTAATATTGAAATATGCCCATTCATGATTATTTGTCATAGCAAGGTTCAAAACATGGGTGTTTGGAATAGCTGGCTGATGTTTTCTTAAATCATATCCTCTGTGGGTCCATAAAATCCCGAAGCTATTACAAATAAATAAAAGAGAGTCTCTCTTCATGATGCAAACCAGTTTTCCGTGAAGTCACTGACAGGAAGTTTGGTTTGGATGGAGGCAGTCACCTTTCCACTCCCTGGGGACTGCAGCAGAAGGCAGCGGCTGCTCTCAGGCAAGCAGAGGGTTCAGGGCAGACCAAGACTTTTTTTCCTTGCTGAACTTCCTGTAGGAAACAACCATATTTTCCCAAATTCCTTTTTTCCCTAAGTCCTCAGCATGGGCTGCTCATAATCTGTGTCCTCAGCACTGGTGTAGAAAGATGTGCCTGCATATTCATTATTACCCCACCCCAGATACACACACATCCCAAAGAGGACTAGTTTGGGGGAGTTCTGGTGCTATCCTTCAGCTCAGAGACAGTTCCACTTGGAAGTTACATAGAGGCAGCCTCCCTTGGCCCACTGGGAAAAGGATGGTGGGCTGTAAAGGAAGCTTCCAAAAGGCACAGAGAACTCTGTGGTTTTGTGATGGTTCTACTCCGGGGACACTCAGCCTGGAAGGGAGTCACTCTTGTGGACTCACCACATAAAAAGTATAGAAGATGCAGCTTCCATATCTGGCCCTTCACTATGGCAGGGTGGACTCCTACAATGTGGACAGAATTACCACTCACATAGGCAGCATGGAGTGTCGGGGCCCTGGCCCTCAACCCTTCCCTCAACAGAAAGCAAGTCTCCTTTGAAAAGGTCCTCTCTTTCCTATCTCTCTGTTTCACAAAAATAATTCTGGATTCAGAGCAGTGTAGAAATACTAGTACAGACATATTCATAATAGCATAGACAGTTTCATGTCTGATGTGAATGGGTGAATGCCTTCATTCTTTTCCATACTGATGTGGTAGTTTTTGTAGAAATGTTAAACTGGTGGGGATGGAGCAATAGCATAGCAGTAGGGTGTTTGCCTTGCATGTGGCCAACTCAGAACGAACCCAAGTTCAATTCCCAGCATCCCGTATGGTCCCCTGAGCCTGCCAGAAGTGATTTCTGAGTGCAGAGCAAGGAATAACCCCCAAGTGCTGCCAGGTATGGCCCCCAAACAAACAAAAATGTTAAACTACTCCTGATCTTAGGGTCCCCCCAATTTTTTATTTAGGGCCCACACCCAGTGGTGCTTGGGTCCTATTCTCTTTCAGTGCTCCTAAATACCAAGAGATACTCTGAAGACCTCCATGAAGGACTGGAATCAAACCAGATAGATATCCCCAGGCATTGTATGCAGCCAGTTATTCAAAATGGGTGCTGGAATAATCCAGCAGTAGTTATAGGTTCCCGTAAAATTAGGAGTACTTTCTGTTTGTTTGCTTTAAGAAGGTAGATTTCCAGAGGGTGAGGTGTGGAGTTACTTTTTTTTTGAAAAGGGGAAAGAAAAATCAACTATGTTTGAAAATCTCTGGCTAGTCCTTTTAGTGGTCTCCCAGACATCTTAGGCCCTGCTTTTAAAAGATTGTCCTTAGACTGCATCTCTAGCTAAGAAAATGACATCTAGTCAAAAGTTTAAAGCTGCCTGTGTCTAAAAGACAGAATTTAAGTGAGATGTTTGCTATGGTGCTAGTGTGGACTAAATTAGAGCAGAGAGAACTAAAGGTCTCAAATTCATTTTTACGTTCCCTATATAAATAACTGTACCTGCAGATGGAAGCAATGCAGCAAATTGGTTAAGATTCTGAGTTCTGGGCCCAGAGAGATAGCACAGTGGCGTTTGCCTTGCAAGCAGCCGATCCAGGACCAAAGGTGGTTGGTTCGAATCCCGGTGTCCCATATGGTCCCCCGTGCCTGCCAGGAGCTATTTCTGAGCAGACAGCCAGGAGTAACCCCTGAGCACCGCCAGGTGTGGCCCAAAAACCAAAAAAGAAAAAAAGATTCTGAGTTCTGAGGCCAGAAAAAAGTATACTCAAATCTCTACAGATCTTTACTGTAATGTGACTATCTTGGGAAACACACCACTTTGGGCCTCACTTTGATTATCTCTAATATAAAGATTGCTATTTTCTATCAAACACTAGTGAATAACGATAAACAACATTTTTTAAAAGGTTTTGTTGTTCCCTTTCCTTTTGCAAGGGATACTGTTGTTTCAGGGGTATATAGGGGTCACATGCTTTTGGTTGCAATGCTTGCACACTTGGTCATGGTATTTGCACATATGCTCACTGGGGGTTATACACTTCAGTGGTTGTGCTCAAATACAGCTGGCAACCATGTGCCAGAGGTCCCAGAGTTTGATGTCATGCCGGAAATCACAAACCAGTGCAGTCAGCATCACACTTGACATATATGGGGTGACGCTCAGTCAGGTGCTTTGCCACTGAACCAGCATGAACCCTTAGTAGCACGTTTCCATCACTAGCACATGATAGGACCTCAGTAATTGTCTCTAAGCTCACTTCCCTTGGGTTCAGTTTTTGCCACTATCTTGATAGCCTGATCGTCTGTAATAATATATATTGCTTTCCCTCTTCTAGATTATGAGGCAGTTTTATTCCTTTGATGTATAGTCATTTTCTCAATGCTTAGACAGAGTAGGTTTCTAATCTATGAACACAATCAAAAAATTCACTTAATCCCCCTGAAACAAATATTCATCAAATATCTACCTTGTTAAAGGTCATGCACAAAACTCAAGATGTTAGGTCTCCCTAAGGTCAAAGAGATAGAAATTAGGGGTTAAAGCATTTGCTTTTCATGCAGCCAACCCTAGCTCAATCACCAGCACTGCATATGGTTTCCTGAGCTCTGCCAGGGGTCATACCTGAGCACAGAAATAAGAGTATCATTTGAGCACCAGTAAGGTGTGATTCAAACACCCCACCAAAAGTTAGGTAGGTCTCTGGAGGAACTAGAAAATATTATGTGTCTAGATAAAGCAATTGTTGTGTATGTAAATATTTTAGGGGATTACTATGTTACTCACCCTAACCTGATTGGTGATTGTGCCCTACCCTAGGGTGTGACCTGGCATTCTGCCCCCACCCTAGGGTAGTACCTGATTCTGCTTCCACCATTGGTTGGTATCTGATCCCACCATTGAATGGTACCTGATTCTAGGGGATAAAAACAAGGATCTGTGGAAGGCCGGGGCTTTTTTGCTGGAACTGAGGCTGAGTCTTTGGACTTCAGTCTTGTCCACCGAATAAAGCTAATATTTCCACAAGCCTGACTGCCTGCGAGCTGTTTACCCGCCGTTTCACCTCAGAACCGTCGGCTAGACAGGGTGGCAGACGCGTGCTCCGAGCTGGAAGAGAAAGGCCTCATCCTCCATCCCTCTATCAGTCAACCTCTTCAGGGACTGACTTGGAACAGCAATAACAATTGCTTTTAGGGGATGCAAAAAATAATATAAGGTGAAGGGGGGGTGCAATACACATAGCATCATGCAACAGGACATTTGCAGATGAGTGTCTAGGGAAGGCTTTGCACAGAAGTAAGGAGCTAGATGGGCCACTGGGTCACTCACAGGGCTCCCCAAAGAAGAACCTGGACACTGCCTCTTACATTTTCAATGGAATATTGGAATATTTCAACGGAATATTCTTAGTAATATTTTTGAAATATTTTGAAAATTTCCTTAAAAAGTCACTAACTGTTCTATTTTGTTTGTTTGGTGGTCATACCTGGTGACAGTCAGGAGGTCACTCCTGGTTCTTCGCTCAGAAATCGCCCCTGGCAGATTCCAGGGACCATATGGGATGCCGGGAATCAAACCACTGCTGGTCTTGAGTTGGCTGAGTGCAAGGCAAATGCCCTACTGCTATACTATCTCTCCAGCCTTTAACTGTTCTATTTTTAATTCTAACAGCCAATTAAAAAAAAGTTTTATTAAATCAGGCATGCAAATTATAAGCTCACAAAAAAGAAGACTCAAGATTTCTACGTCTGGAGATAAGGCACTTGCACAAGGCTGACTCCAGTTGGATTTTTTGATACTGCATCTGGTCCCCTGAGTACTACCAGAGCTCTGAGCTCAGCTGGGTGTTGTCTAAAAGCAGAAAAAGATTTCTATACCTGGAAAGTCTATAGAATAACTGAAAATACAGAAAAAAAGTAAAGGGTCTGGAACTTCCTGACCATGAGATCCCTTGGTAAGTTCTTTGGCATTTTTGCAACCCTGAAGTTCCCTCTCTCCTTCTCCTGGCCTCCCTTCTCCCAAAAGTCATCTGCACATCTCATCTGTTTGAGAGATAGCAAAGAGAACCTTGTGACACCCACATCTGTATTTACTTCCTGTGGGAAGAGATGGGCATTTTATCACGCTAAGCAGCCCAAGATTCCAAACCAACCCTCTCAGTTAGATTCACCCCACAGAGCTTGCTTCATTCCTGAAGCTGACTGACTCCCCACCTTCCCAAATCCTGGATGCTTAGAGTCACAAAATCCCTTAGCTGCGCTGTTTAATCCCCGTGCCTATCTTCAGCAGCTGGATCCCCTGGGAAGCTGATCTCCTCTAGGGTTACTGCCAGTCCAACAGTCTTTGCTCCCCACCTCCCTTTTCAGACCTGTCTCTTCTTTCAGACATCTATCCAGGTCATCTTTGAGCCTCCAGGTTTTCCCCGAATATTTGAACCTCAGATTTATGACTTCTCTCTATACCACTCTTATTGTCATCAGTCACTGCCCTGGCCTCTTTGTCGTGCCATCCTCTTCCAATTATATTTTTCTCTATCTGGCTCTAGGATGACTCCTCCAGAACCTCCATTCCAGTCTTCCCCTTTCCAATCACCAGCTCCAAGATTTTCAGTTCACTCCATTCTCTGATGACAACTCTTGGAATCCTCTGGCATCTGACACATACCTTTCTCATTACCACATAATTCCTCCTCCCTTCTGAATTCTACATGAATTCCATGAGCTGCCTATTTACTGGCCTTTTCACATACAGCCTAACCCCCTTAACCCCACTTTGCTCAGGTAAAAACCCAGCCTCATTCAGTCCAATTCTCTATCTGTGGAGCATCTTTCTTCAAGCAACTAACACATGTTAGATTGTCTTTGGTTTTTATCTTTCTATTTAAAATATCTCTAAGACAAAGATTTCAAATTAGCTTGGGGAAAGAAGATTCTAAGAAATCTGAGAAGAGACATGAAATGAAGCAAAGGGGAAATGAAAACCTAAAAAGGTTAGTGACTAAACACTTAATTTCTGTGAATAACTAGGGAATTCCATTGGGGAATGAGGCAAAATGTCTGGACTACATTTCAGAATGATGGTGACTGAAGGCTAAGGGAGCTGAAAAGTTTAGCCACCATATCAGCTCAGGCTGCTGTAACAAAGACCCATGGTCTAGATAATTTGAACAAAGAATTAATTTGAATTTTTCCACAATTCACACTGGAAGCTAGAAATCCAAGGTGAGGCCTTCATTCCTGACTTCACCACTGAATCTGCATGTGAAGGAGTGAAAGAACACGCCCTCCAGTATTGAGGGTCTAAGCCCCTTTGTGACCTAATTCTCTCCCAAAGGTCCCATCTCCATATAACATGAGTTATATATAACATGGTTATATATAACATGAGTTATATAACATGGGTTTCAGGAAACACCCTCCAGGGGGATACAAACATTCAGTCCATGATACCCACCATGGCTCTGTCCACTGTTGGCTGAGAGTGGCTTCAGGGCACTGTGGCTTCTTTGGCACTCCTGGGTACCCTATGTTCAGGTAATTTGTGTTCCCAGCACCACAACAAAGGCCTCAGGATGAATGGCTGAAGGGCTTCCTAGGGCTGAGGAGAGTGCTGGGAGATGTGGGCCTGTCTTGACCCACCAGCAGCAGCAGCAGCAGCATCTACTGTGTCTCCGCATCACACAGGTCTTTAGGGTTGCCTGAAAGTCTGCTGCCTTTCTCAAGCCCTGTATGTCTCTCTTTTACATGCCTCTAGATGATCTCTAGATCATTTCCTCTCATCTTCACCCTTCATGCCTCCTTTATGCTCCATCTTAAGCCTTTTACCTTCCTTCACAGAAAACAACTGAAGCCCTAAGGAAACACATTGCCTCCTCCACCAGTATACCCAGCCCTCAAACTGCACCAGTGCCCAATCTTACAGTGTAGTTTACAGACTAAGGTTGCACTCAGAGCCATTGACTCCAAAGCACAAGAGGCCCAACTCAAGGAGAGCATCAATGCACTTACTCTGCCCTGCCCACCTCCCCTGTACTCCACATGAGCATACTGCAACTTTTCCAGTCTCAGAAACATTAAAACTAGATACCTGTCTGAGTACTTTATTCTTCTTGTTCTTGTTTATTCTTGTTATTTTGTTTATTTTTGGTGGTGTTGAGAAGGTAGGTAAATGGGTAATGGGATTACTCCAGGCTCTATGCACAGGGCTCATGTTTAGTGGTGCTCAGGGACCATGAGGTATCTCCTACATGCTTTGTATATATATTTGGCCCACTGAACACCACTCCCTCTTTGGCCCCAATTTCTTTTTTCTCCTTTATAGCAAAATTCCTCAAAAACTTGCTTACTCCTGCTGATTCATTTCCTTACTTTCATTCACTTCCTTAAATTTTTGAAAACTGCTAATAATGAAAATTTCAATGCTAAAAAAAGGATATTTTAAAGACACACCATAATCACATCAACCAGATTTAAAATTTTTTACTTTTTTTTTTTTGGTGGTGGTTTTTGGGTCACACCCGGCAGTGCTCAGGGGTTACTCCTGGCTCCATGCTCAGAAATTGCTCCTGGCAGGCACGGGGGACCATAATTTTTTACTTTTTTATTTTTAAACCACTTCCGGCAGCACTCAGGGGTTACTCTTGGCTCTGCGCTGAAAAGTCACTCCTGGCAAGCTCAGGGGACCAAATGGGATGCCAGGGATCAAACCCAGGACAGCCACGTGTAAGGCAAATGTCCTACGAGCTATGCTTAGATTTAATAAGTATTATTTATAATTGTTTATTTATTTATAGTTGTTTTATTTCTTGCTTCCTTGCCAATGTATTTTAAAGCAATTCTCAAATAACATGACAGTTCAATCTTAGGCCTTCAGTATGCATCTATTTAAAAATAAAGAATGTCCTTTACACAACTTAAATATTATGTAAAAATGATAATGTGATAACATTTTAGTAGATTATATAGCAATAATGTCACTAATTTTAACAATTAATCCACTTGGCTCAGGGTCTTTGGACACACTAATCCACACAAACTCTTCTTTCCCTAAATCTCAAGACCAATGAACTAACTGGCCATGTCCCATTAGCAGGGAGATCAGTTATCACAGCTGGCATGGGACTAAAAGTTTATTACAATCCTGAACTTTGAGGGCTAAAAAAACAAAAACAAAACAAACAAACAAAAAAAAACAGTCCTGGACAGATCAAGACAGTCTGTGACTCTATACCTTAAATTTTTGTCTCAGCTTTTGTCTTTGTTTCTTTGGTGTTTTGTTTGTTTGTTTGTTTGTTTGTTTGTTTGTTTTTGTAGGGGCTCACTTGGTGGTGCTTAGGAATTTTCTGGAGTTACTCAGGGACCATATAGGATGCTAGGTATTGAATTCCAGTTACCGCATGAAAGACAAGCGTCCTATCTGCTGTGCTATGGGCTCCGCCCTTTCTAAGCTTTTGAGGAACAATCATCAGAGATGATGGCTCTTTTCTTCTCTTATTTTCTGGGACAGAGCTTTCTTGGTTCTCCCTCTTCCTTATTGGCCCTAGCACCACTGCTTGACTTCTGCATCTTGGTATACATCTCCCCCATATCTCAACCTCACTTCATCTTTCCTCCCATTCAAGATTGTTAATAGCAAGGTGCACAAAGGACATACCGATCTCTATTTCCAGCCCATCTCTCTCATCCCCATACAGCTTATTATATTCCAACAACTTCCTGGCTTCTAACCTTGCAAGTATGTTTAAGGCATCTCCAACATGAAAATCCCAATCCAAAGCAATCTAAAGTCTTAATTCACCCCTCCTCTGTTCTGTTTACAGCCTCTTTAGGACTGGAAATAGCAACTTCACTTCTAAATGCTCAGAGTAAAAAGTTCTAGGGCCTCTTTGACTTCCCACTTAAACTAACCAGCAAATCCTATGGATACCTCTGTGAAAAGACCCTTATAGCCATACTTCTTCTCCTTAGTTCCACCAGCATCATTTCTTCCCCAAACTATTTCAATAACCTCTTAACTGGTTATGGTTCCTTCCACCATGCTAAAATGTGATTTTACATTTTTATGTTAAAGCTTGAGAAATGATAAGAATCATGTTAACAGAGAAATGAAACTTTCCCTATGAATCTACCACAGAGGAATATATTAGGTCATAGTGATAATATTGACTTTATCTTAATGTTTGATATCACACAGGGTCTATTCCAGGCTGTCTAGAGTCTAAAAAGAAAAGTCAATTGTCCAGACCTATCAAAGACTATTTTCACTATCTCCAATTTTTAAGAGAAGCTAAATTATACAAGAAAGAAATAATCTGCACTTGTATTTTGTATACTTGAACATTGCACAACTCATATTAAGAAGTCCAAAATATTAGAGAACTGTTTTTATTTTTGAATTAAATTTGATGTACCCATTTCTTCCTTTCTTTTTTTTTATATTTGGGCCACACCCAGTGATGCTCAGGGGGTTACTCCTGGCTATGCGCTCAGAAATTGTTCCTGGCTTGGGGGACCATATGGGATGCCCGGAGATCCAACTGACGTTTGTCCTGGGTCAGCTGCGTGCAAGGCAAATGTCTGACCGCTGCACCATCACTCCGGCTCCCAATGTACCCATTTCTTGAGGACACATTTTCTGGAGGTGGGACTATTCATAGTCATATTTCATCGTCATAATTTTAGCTCTTCATGACTAATAGGACTTCTCCTATATTGGTTTCTAGGTTGTCCAAGCACATCTTTAGCATTTCATCATGTTTTTTTTAAACTCTTTGTTTCATATTATTATTGCCTCTTCTCTTCCCTCCATTACTATTGCTGCAATAATTACTATTGCACACTGTCTTGACTGTGTTTGTGCACTTTGGCATGCTGCTCACATGTATTTGGCTATAATTCTTGCTGTAGGATCACACTCCTAAGCATGGGGCTCACTCATATTTTCAGTTGTGGTGCTTCCCAGGGTTGTTAAGCTTTGTAAACTGTGATGCTCACACCTGACTGAGTGTGGGACTTGCACCCATCATCTGACAGTGAGACTCATTAATAGCAGAGTTTCCAGAATTGCAATTGGCGTGAGGGTGGGAGGAAGCACAGGGATCAAACCCAGGGCCTCACACTTGCAAGGCCAGTGGTTTAGTCACTGAGCCACCTCCTGTCTCCTAACCTTTATTTTCAGAAGGTTTTCTTTAAAAAGGAATAGTACTGATTCCTTTAAAAACTTTAACTCAAGCTTTAACTCCTGGGAGAGTAATGATAACACAATGGGTAGGGCATTTTCTTTGCACATGGCTGACCAGGCTTGATTCCCATCATTCCATATATCCCCTGAGCCTCTCAGGAGTAATTTCTGAGTGTAACCCCTAAGTGCTACCAGGTATGACCCTAAACATAACCCAAAAAACAAAAGAACTTTTTGGAGACCAACATGACAACTGTCCTGTCATCATGACCACTAAGCTTCCATACAGTGGGGACCCTACCCTTCTCCTTCCACACACCTTTGAGACCCGTGGAAGTCAGCTCCAGAGCAATGAATTCATCACCCAATCTAAAGCCAGGTCTGTGCCACCAACATCCTTTGTGGACAAAACAAAAGCTATTGTTATAATGGCAGTTTTTTGGATATTTTTTATTTGGCCTTGAATATTTGGTCTTGAATATTTGAACCTTTATTCACCTCTCAAAAAATTAAATTCACAGGGAGATGGAGTGAGGAGATCATTCAGGGAACCTAGTTTGATCTCTTATATACCCTGCATGATCTTCCCAGCACTGTTGGATGTTGAAGACCCCTGAGCAGTGCTGGGTGACTCTTGTAGTCTCTGACACCACAAGACCCAGGAAGGGCAGCACCATTTTCCCAGACCCATGCACTGAATTGCTGGCCTGTCTACTAGGTATTCCCAGGAGTGGCCCCTGGCTCCCTAAGTACCACTTGGAAATCACCACTTGTAAGCAAATACATATAGAAATAAAGCTAAAGCCTTCATTTTATTAACTGATTAATTATTTTGCTCCAGCTAAGTGAGCCCTACTTTAGTGGCACCATCTGAGCTCGGTCTACAAAGCCCATATCTGGCAATGTTTCCCTATCCACAGCAGAGCTAGGATGATAAAAAAAAAACTTTCCTTTTCCCAAGCCCTTCAGAGTCACCTATGGGAACAGAAATACTCATCTGACATTAGCATGAAAAGACAGCAAGGGCTGGAAATGACTGGATTAGGCCCCAGAGACCTCCAAGGAAGGAAGGAAGAAGTTATCTATCTACCTGTGGCAGAGCAAGAAGTTGTACATGTGTGAATGTATGTGCATATGAGATTGTGTGATTATGTGTATGTCTGAGTATGTGTTCAGACATGCATGTGCACACATGTGATTGTGTCTGATTTTATGTAGGGGGCAGTGAGGGACTAATGCCTACAGCTCAGGGAAATCAGCGAGTAGCCATGGTGGTTGACACAGATTGGTCCCTTATTGGTTCTGGAAGAGCATCAGGAGTGATCCTTGAGCTCAGAGTCAGAAATAAATCCTGAGATCTCCCAAGTGTGTTTTTCCCCACACATACAGAAGTGCTTGAGAAGGTCTTGGGAAGAGAATGGAGGTAACTTATACATTGTGACCCTCTCAGCAATACTCACAGGCCACTGGGGACCTATTTGGAGGCAGGTGAGAGGAATGCAGTGCTGGGGTCTAACCTAAGGTTTCATAAATGCCAGGCTTGCATTCTCCCCATTTCTCCTGGTTTTTGTTTGGGGTCCACACTCAGTGATATCAAGGAGACTACTCCTTATACAGTAGCCAGGGTTTGTTCCTATGGTTACCAGAGAACTATGCAGTATTGAGAGGAAAACCCAATTTCCTATAAGTAAAACAAATGCCCCCAGCCTTTTGTGCTCTCTCCCCAGGCCTCTGTTGTTACTGTTTGTTGAAACTGAAGTTAAAATTGAGTTTATATAAAAGAAGGGACAATCCTCCTAAGAGCCAGCATTCAGGTGACTCTCTGGGGGAGAGGCTGTGGCCAGCACAGAGTGAGCATCATAATGCAGTGGGTAAGGGCTCCTATAGGTTGTTCACAAGACATATTAACCACCATCTTCCATGCCTAACTAGGTGGGGCTGCTCTGCAGAGATGAGAGGAATCAGAAACAAGTAAGACACTGCTCTTGCATCCAAAAGTTTCTGATAGTATAGAAATAGATGAGGAGAGCGCTGCCTGTAGGATGGGTAAGTTATATGGTCTTTGTATTGCCTGGAGGGTTTGCAGCCACCAGCAAAATCAAAGGTGACATGACAAGCAGTACAAGAAAGCATATTTGGGCACAGCCCTGAAGGCCAACCATTTCAAAGATGTTTCCCATGCAAAGGATTGTGCTGAAGAAACTTGGCGTTAAGGTCAAACAATCAAATTCTGCTATTAGGAAGTTTGTCTGAATTCAGCTGATTAAGAATGGCAATAATAGGGCCCGGAGAGATAGCACAGCGGTGTTTGCCTTGCAAGCAGCCGATCCAGGACCAAAGGTGGTTGGTTCAAATCCCGGTGTCCCATATGGTCCCCCGTGCCTGCCAGGAGCTATTTCTGAGCAGATAGCCAGGAGTAACCCCTGAGCACTGCCGGGTGTGGCCCAAAAACCAAAAAAAAAAAAAAAAAAAAAAAAGAATGGCAATAATAATAATAATATAATAATAATAATAATAATAACAACCTTTGTACCAATGGATGCTTAAATTTTATTGAGTTCTTCTGATTATTGAGTTTGGTCAAAAAGGTCTGCTGCTGGTGACATTCCTAGAGTCCCCTTTAAAGTTGTCAAAGTCGCCAATGTCTCTCTTTTGGCAAGAAGAAAAGACCAAGATCACAAGTTTTGATGATGAAAATACAGTAGTAATAAATGTTCATTTACCCAGAAAAAAAAGAAAAAGACAAGAAATAGATGAGGAGATGTGTTGTGCTGAAACCCTAACAGTTGCAAGATGGAGATTCTGCACAGGCAGTTTCCAGGGATCTGAGACCTGGAAGCCAACAAACTTCAGCAAGGTCGGTCCTTCTGCAAGTTGGAGCTCATTGAGAGATGGCAGAGGGTTAGTGACTCTGGATTCAATGTGGGGTTCCAGCCTTTCCCTGTGACCTTAAAGTCAGCAAAGCACCTCATGCTGGAATTTCATGCTGAAAGCAATAGATGGATGGGGCTTCTGCACCAGAACAATGATTTCATCTGACTTCTTGCAGAACTGTGAGTATTTGGGAATCACTGCAGTCCATGGTAGGTACAGGCCCCTAATCCTCAGAATATTGATGACCCGGATACAATAGTAAATAATTGAACCAAAGGAGTATTGAGGATAGGCAGCTTTAAGCTGCTAGTCTTCTTCTAGCTGCTCCCCCAAAGAGTACAGCAGGAAGTGCACAGGGCTGCCAGGAGAGGCCTCCAGAGTCCTCTGTCACCAGGCACAGGTGCCAGTGGCACATTCTGATCCTTGCTGAGGGCTCTGGCAAATTTCTATCGCAAACGGAGCTGAGTCTGGAGCACTGAGGTGGCTGTGGGTTGGGGACCTCGTAATGACAGCTATCATGGAAAGGCCACTATGGGGAGAATGTGTCACTTCACTCATGGGCACATAAGCTCTAAGTGTTCTCTCCTGCCAGAACATTCTTCCAAAACCACCTGGTAGGCGGAGGTTTCCATGCTACCATCACAGTGAGGAGTGCAGCCTTGGAGGGTCTGAAGGGAGACTTACAAGAGTGAGGGAATCTGGGCGGCCTAACTGGAAAGTCGTCCCTGCTCCCCACACCTCAGATGCCCCCTTGCTTCTTCCCCTCAGCAGGCAGCAAAGGCCCAGGCAGCCCCCACAGGCGGCTTCATGCTTCAACTACTCCCCAGCCTTTCCCCCAAATGTGTTTCTGGTTAGTTTAAAGATGGATAAACAAGATTTAATAGCTGGCAATGAATCACGGGTTTTTTTTCCCCTCCCTAAATGCTATTTGGATCCACTCAAACGCCTGTCATTCTACTTTTGTACAAATAAATAAATCTCCTTTTCTTTTGTGCATTTTTCTCTGTCCTGCATTTCCTAAACTACAATTTGTTTGACGGATGAGTTCAGTGGTTCTGAGGTTTGTGTTTGGCTCTGTAGGCAACTGAGTTGTTTTCTCACCATAATTCAGTGGGACAAGGTTATCACCCCACAAACACTAACACCTCATTTGGAAACAGACACACCCCACCCCCATTAGAGAAAGCTATGGCTGATATTCTCAATAGAGGTTTCAATGTGGTGCATATGAAGCTCTGGTGTTCATATTCCTGTCCATCTCTCCTCTGCTGGTTTAGCTTTGAGAGAAGCCACTGACTGTACTCACACATTCTATGGACAGAAAGAAAAGAGAGGAGACAGGCATGAAACCTCCATCTGCTTCAGCACGAAGTTCCAGAACCAAGAACCTGACAGGGGGGCAGATGTCCAATGGCAATAGAAATAAAAAATATGAGAACTGATCTTCAAAAGGAAGCTTGCCAGTAGGGGAGATGTATGGGGCATAAGAAAAGGAAGAAGACACTAAAGTTATAAACAAGATACCCTTTTGATAACAGTACTATAAGCTACAGAGTCTAAGAGAAAAGAGAAAACATGCCTGCTACAAAGAGGAAAATTGGGACATTAGTGAAAGGAAGTGGACACTGGATATGGGATTAGTGTTGGAACATTAAAAGCCTTAAATTCAATAGTGTATAATTTTGTAGTTCACTCAACGAATTATTTACAAAAACTTAACAAAAGGGCAGGAGCAATGGCAGCAAGTTGGACATTTTCCTTGTGCATGGAATACTCAAGTTTGATCCCCAGTATCTCATAGGGTCCCCTGAGCACCACCAAAGATAACTCAATATACAACACTTTGGAAAGCCATGTCCTGGAAACGCATGGTTATCAACAAAGAACCTGACTTTGAGTAGGTATCTCCCATGGGAAATCCTAGGTTGAACTGCCTAGTGGAAAAATACAGATGCTAATTCAAGGGAACAAGTTCTTAGGAGTCAGAAACATGGAAAATGGCTAGAGAGTCATCTGTGGCCAGGGATGTTTTCTGAAGGAGTACCCGATTTTCTTGGCATTTTGCTGTGCTAAGACAGAAGGCCCAATGCCTGTTTCAGAGCTGGATAGACGTCTCCACTCCACATGCTGCTACCACCGAGCTCACTTCCTGGGGATCATGCTCTCATCTTGTCTGGCTGCTGGCAGCCCCGATCCCACATTCATCAACCTGACATCTGGAACCCACCTGAGAAGCCCCATCTGACTGCCCTGGATGTGTTCCCTTTCCACTGTCAGCAGAAAGACATTCAGTTTAGGATGCCAGGTCTGATCCTGCACGATCTGCCTGGCAGACGGATTGGTGTGTTCAAAAATAAGCAGAATAATCTGGGAGTGTGGGTGAGACAAAAATTTCCCTCCATCATCTGTCAGCTCAAACCTCAATTAAGAAAGCATTCTGCCTGCTGCAGCAAAATGACTGTGGTTGAGTAGACCTGGCTGGATTAAATTCTACACGTTCTGAGCCTGTGTACTTCGCTCGTTTTTTTGCAACTGTCCTCATCCTTGCGCTAACTGCATAGCAACCTTGGCAATTGCTTTCCAAGCCCAGTCAGCACCCACAGGTTAGCTACAGCCAGCAGCTTGCAGAGCTCTGGGAACTTGAACTCTCCTATATGGACTCCCCAGCTGCAGGGGCCCTGCCTGGTGAACAGCCATTGATTCACGTCATCATCGCCATGGACAGGGCTTGTGGGCACAATGTCAAGGACATTCCTTTTCACGTGAAGCATTTCATGTATTCTCAGTTGCAAAATGAGATCCAGGACCTTACCCAGAAGCACTGCCTGGTACAAATGGCTCTGGGATGTGTTAAGATGAAGCAGGCAGTAATGGATCAACTTCATCGCATCAAAGAAAATAAAATCTGTAGATCACATTGTAAATTAGCTGGGAGACAAATGTCTGCTTGGATTGTCACCCACCATTCCATGGCACTGATTGATTCCTCAAAGCCTGAAACCAGAAAGAAGCCAAAGCACAGCCGAAGGGCATCCTGGCCGCCCATGGTCTCTGATTTAATTTTCTCCTCCGAACACACACAGCTCCGTAATTAGAACATTTACCCACCATAAATGCAATTTAAACTCTGTGTATGTGCGCCTACATGTGTGGAGAAGCTTAAGCTCAGATACGGTTTCAATCAAAACAGGCCTTCTGCACTGATTAGAATGTGTAAAGAGGAAATCTGTTTATACCACAATCTACTCAAAACTTGTGTTGGCAGCCACACTCTTGGCTAATAAATGTCAATAGCCAGGCTGCACAGAGCATATGGATTAACTACTCACAATCTGGGGGTTTGGGGCTCAGTCTAAAACAGCATGTTCACCTCCACATGCCTATCAGAAAGGAATGCTAAAGCCTTTGTCTTGAGCCTTGGACTCTTCACTAAAGAGCCCTAACGATGTTGGTTCTCCTGTGGAATGTACTCCAAAGGGAAATAGCTTCAGAAGGTATATGCAGAGCCTTATCATGCTCAGGGAAGACAGAAATACCCTTTCTCTATCTTAAAATAACAATGGTATCATTCTGGAACTACAGTAACATGAAGAATGATATTAGTAAGCTCATTTAAGAAACACCAGGAGAAGACTGGAGGAGAAGTACCAGGGGTTAATAGCATGCCTTGCATATGGTCCATTCTGGCTTGATTCCTGCTACTGCAGCATCCACCCAGCATCCCCACATGCAGTTCTGCAGTACCCCTGCACCACTGGAGTCACTTGTATAATCCCCAGCACTGCAGAAATGCAAGAAGCCTGAGGATCTTGGGATTCCCATGTACAGTTTAGAAGATCTTTCCGCGAAAATTCAGGGCATTTCATGAGCATATGAGCCTCTTTTTAATCTCTATTTTTTTCATTTCCTACTGATATTATTTAAAAATCAAAAAATAAATAAAAATGCTATGCCTATGCAAAATAAAAACTCACCTGCTATACATACCCCTTTATTTTATTTTATGCTTTTATTATCTTTTTTATATAAAATCTTTATTTAAGCATCATGATTACAAACATGATTGTAGTTGGGTTTCAGTCATAAACAGAACTCCCCCCTTCACCAGTGCTCCCCCTCCTTCCTTCCCAACCCCTGCCTGTATTTGAGACAGGTGTTTTACTTCTCTCACTCATTAAGTTAGTCATGATAGTTGTTAATGTAGTAGGGGCTCCCAACTTTTTCATAAAAGCTTGGTACATGAATTACTTTGTTTTACCACATATTTCTGCATTTTTTTTTTTGGTTTTTGATTTTTGGTTTTTGGGTCACACCCGGCAGCTCTCAGGAGTTACTCCTGGCTCTATGCTCAGGAATCGCTCCTGGCAGGCTGGGGACCATATAGGTGCTGGGAATCAAATGAGGTTGCTCCTGGGTCAGACACATGCAAGGCAAATGCTCTACTGCTGTGCTATCTCTCCAGCCCTTCTGCATTTTTCTATAAAACTAAGAAGAAAGGAAAAATGGCAGGACAGGGGTAAAGGGTGGCAATATAGGATGCATTCGGGACCCATTGGTAGAGGGAGGTTGACACTGGTGGTGGGAATGACTCTGACTCACAATATATCTGAAATTCAACTGTGAAACGCACTATAGATCACAATGGTTTTAATAAAATAAAATAAAGACAAAAGCAGAAAACTGTGCTGCCTCTTGAATATATAGCCCATTCCCTTCGCCATCCAGACCAATAGTAATCCTTGCTGGAATCATGCAAGATGTCTTGGGGGCCTCAGAGGCCTACAGAAGACTCTTAATCACATTCAAAAATCAAAGGAAAAAGGGATAACAGAAGGGCTGAGGTGATGAGAATTCACAAAGTTACGATCCAAAAATAGGGAGTGGGCAGGCTATTGCAGTGACACAGTGGGTAAGATGCTTACTTTGCACAAAGTTGACTCTGCTCAGATCCCTGGAATCTGAGCCTACCAGGAGTAATTCTGAGCACAGAGCCAGAAGTAAGTCCTGCCCATTGTCAGGTGTGTTACAAAAACAAAAAACAAGGGCAGAGCAAGATAATGGGGTAGGGAACCTGGGGCAAGCATAAGCTAGTCTTTTCCATAATGACTGTTAACGTGAGGTTAGGGTACAGAACGCATGCCCAGTGGTACTAGTGAGAATTACAATCTCCACTATAGAAGTATGGAGGAATGTCGAAGGGAGGAGACTGTGAGAAGGGACCCTGAGATTGAGGTACATGGACACCATGGTTATGGGTATGGTGTAGCAGCACTATGTCCCTAAAACATTAATTATACTATTAATAATTTACACTATTGTAAATCGTTTCTCCAAAATAAATTTTTTTATTTTAATAAAAAGGGGACCAGAAAGATAGCACAGGGGCTAAGGTATTTAGCTGCATGAGGAAGACTTGGATTCAATTCCCGGTGACACATATGGCCCCCTAAGCACCACCAGAAGTGATCCATAAGTGTAAAACTTACACCAGGTCCAAAAAGAAATCCTCAATAATATCAGCAACTATGTGTGCCTTCCAGAGACTGTTCTAAGCACTGACACATATTAACTTTTGAATCATAACAACAATCCAGGCCACACTTAGAAGACAGATGTGTCATTATCAGATCTATTTTACAGATGAATAAACAGAGGCACAGAGGTGTGGATACACCAAGATCATCTCAGTTAAGTACTACCATTAGGCTCAGGTCACTCAAAATCATGCACAGAAGCTTGTTTTTATTGACTTCTCATAGCCCCTCTGAGAACCTGCCACTGATGTGTGTTTTGAGCAGGAAAAGTACTTAAGATTTAAGAGAAACATTTCAACTCACCCAGAACCACACTCTAGCAAAAGTTTTTCAGCTAGGACTCAGAAGCTACATCTAAATGGTGATGTTGCCACAAAAAAAAACACTAGTCTTTCTTTCGACCCTATACAAGTAAGTTTGGGGATTGGGAACAGGAGAGAGCTCAGGAGCTAAAGCATCTGCCCTGGAAACCTGTATGAACCTGAGTGTTGGAGCACAGGTGCTGCCAGTCTGTGTAGAGCAGGATGCTGACAGCTCTTCGCTCTGGGATCCAGTTTCTGCCCACATTACACCCAGGCATATGCAAGGCCCACAGCGAGAAGTGCATGACCTCTGATGAGCACCACAACTAAATGTGCAAACACTGCCACTGAGCGTGTGTGCAACTGCTGTCTTTGCAACCACAATATCAACAGTAGAAAGGGAAGTGGGGAACAAAACAAGAATTAAAAATAACTCTTCTGCCCTCCACTCTTGGAAGCAGAGTGGTTATGAGCACAAACAGAACAGGGTTCCACCTTTTCTTTAAGTGCCCTCGATACCAACGCTGTTTCACATTTCTGGACTGGTAGAATGAGAGGGTCCTCCAGAAGTGGTCTCATCCTAAAAAACACCGTTCTTCTATTCCTCAGAGCCCTTGCAGGCTGATCTTCAGGCACAGTGAAAGGTTTGTCTCTTTGGTCTGTTCTCCCCAGAGGGTTGGAGGAATGTGGTCTGGGCTTGTGTTCAGTACGTTTTTTGTTGAGGGCTTGATGTTTTGTTAGAGTGTGTTGCCATACTTTGGGAATTTTCAAAACCATTGCCCATGCACCCAGTGGTAACTATGAGGTTGTCCAAAAAAATAATGTGGACATTTTTATAAATCATGAAAATAAGGGGCCCGGAGAGATAGCACAGCGGTGTTTGCCGTGCAAGCAGCCAATCCAGGACCAAAGGTGGTTGGTTCGAATCCCGGTGTCCCATATGGTCCCCCAAGCCTGCCAGGAGCTATTTCTGAGCAGACAGCCAGGAGTAACCCCTGAGCACCGCCGGGTGTGACCCAAAAACCAAAAAAAAAAAAATCATGAAAATAAATAAAGGTATAAAAAGCGCAGATCATAAAATGAGCAAAGTTGACTCAAATGAAAACAGTTTTCAAACTCTCAAAGTAAATTTCATGCCTAAAGAAACAAATCAGCGACATGGACAACACAATGAATAACACGAGCTATTTATAGCCCAGAGTTATAGTATAGATGCTTGCCTGACAAGTGGTTGGACCCACTTTGAGCCCCAGCACCACATATGGTTCCTTGAGAACTGTCAAGGGTCACTCCTGAGCACAAAGTAAATACCCCCTGAATATCACCAGCTGTGTCCCACAAACCAAAATAATAATAGAATTATAAACAAAGAATAAAATATTTAAGTTATTTATTCCCTCTTATTCTATCTCATCCAACAAATATGATCTGTCCCATATCTGAAGCTTGAGGCTTATTCAGCCTCAAAACACCAGAATTTTACATTTCTGGGTCATCTTCCTACCTTCTCTTTCACTCTCTTCCCATCCACTACCACACTTTAGTGAGAACTTTGCCTCTAAAGGTGGGTGCTTGGGCAGGAGAGATAGCACAGCGGTAAGGCGTTTTCCTTGCATGCAGAAGGATGGTGGTTCGAATCCCAGCATCCCACATGGGCTCCCGAGCCTGCTGGGAGCAATTTCTGAGCATAGAGCCAGGAGTAACCCCTGAGCACTGCCGGGTGTGACCCAAAAACAACACAAAACAAAACAAAAATAAAATTTAAAAAAAGGTGGGTGCTTCACACAGCATATAAACTCAACCCCAGTCTCTATGGTCATCTCTGATAAGCACATAGGAAATTTTCCAAAAGATAAGAAATTGCCAAATGCCCTGTGCAGGACAAGATCTCAGTGAACTAAGAAAGACAGACATGGAGGAAAAAAAAAAAAAAAAAAAAAAAACGTGCTCAGTCATTTCGTGAACAGGCAAAAAATGCATAGTTTGGCCAAAGTTTTCAGTATGCATTTTCTTCCAGTTATTTGGGGCAGATGGGACTGTGGTCCTCCAAAGAGGGAGACAGAGAGGTGATGTGGAAGGACACATCTTCCCACATCCTCACTGTGATCACTGTTATCTCACAGCAGAGTTGATCCTGGGTTAGGCCTCAGTCTACAACACAGGGGCTGAACAGATTAAGTAACATAGAAGCATTATGGGTGATTATAGTTAATGCCCTTGACAGACTTAGGAAGAAAGTAGGTTTCGGACCAATTGAACTTAACCTAACTGTGTTTATAATAACAAAGCAGATAGGCTGTGAGTGTTGTCTGGACACAGCTCACATACATTATTAGTAAAGGGAGGGCCTGTACTCACTGTGTATTGCTATGAGCAAGCAGGTGGTCAAAGATCAAGTCTTCTGCTAGCTATAGCATCGATAAGACTCTGATCTCTGAGGGAACATTCAGTTCTCTGTGTGTGTGGTCTGGGAAATCAAACCAAACAGCGTGTGTTTGGGGGGAAGCTGGGTTAGAATCCAAACAGCAACCATATCAAATTTGTTTTTAAACTTTGCCAAATGTATATAACAATCATTTTTCTCAAACAGAAACAATGATTTTGCTTTCAGACACCAACCATTTTTTTAAGTTAAAAAAGGGGGGGTCTCCAAAATTATTAGAAAGCTGGTGAGAATTCCACCAGGGTTATTCTTTCTAATCACATACAGAATTTCAAAGCACTTTCTGTAAATTACTCGCAGGCAATTGAGTTCTTCAGATTTATCCTGTCGGACTGGCAGTCTGGTCAGGCAATGTTTGTCCTAGAACAGCTGTGGAGATCCTAGCAGGGGAAAAAAAAAGCCACATGAGTCTTCAGCTCATAATCCAGTTAAGTTTATTTTCCTGAGATTATATTTGGGCATCATGTTGATGCAAGAGTAAACAAGTAAATCTGGTTCAACAGCCAGAAAACGACTAACCTCACCATTAGCCCCCTCTCCAGCACCTACCTCTAACTTACACACAGACACTCTAATTCCAGAATGGCCTATCAGTTCCAGCCCAATACCCACTACAGAAGCAGAAGGGCAAAGGAAAAGCTTGTCCAGGCATCATCTGGCTCCTGGCTCTTGTATCTTCTAGTTTTCTCTCCAACAAGACATGCAGACATGAGTGACCCAGAACAGATTCATGGGCCCTGTGCTATCCTCCCTGCACTAAACTGTGTGGCCAGGAAGTCAAGAACTTTCGTACTCTGTTTGCTCCCTCAGTAATACTATGAAGGTCATTTGTACTCCTCCAGGGACATGAATATCTCTTTAGTCTTTTATTCTCCAGCAAATCAGAAAACAAGGAATCAGTCTTTTCTTCTTTCATGCTTTTCATCCTTGCTAGGTTAGCAATAAGCTAAGGTCAGTCTTTCAAAAACAGAATTTATGCTGAGTCTCTTTGGTAAAAACCTGCAGAGCTATAGAGATGGGTGGAAAGGATGAAATAAGAAATCAAACACTGGGGCCGGAGAGATGGCATAGAGGTGAGGCGTTTGCCCTGTGTACAGAAGGTCGGCAGTTCGAATCCCGGCATCCTATATGGTCCCTCGAGGCTGCCAGGAGGAATTTCTGAGCATAGAGCCAGGAGTAACCCTGAGCGCTGCCGGGTATGACCCAAAAACCAAAACCAAAAAAAAAAAAAAAACGAACAAAAAAAAAAATCAAACACTGGGAATGATATAGCAAGCTTCTACTATAAACCCTATTTAGCTATTGGATTACCTCTGATTTTGTCTTTGCTCAAATTTGGTGTTATGCTTGCCATCTATGAAAAGTAGAATCTTAACCTTTAACTCACTTTTTTCAGCAAAGTTTCAGTGCATTTTAACTAACTGACTCAACCTTACTTCAACAACTTATGTACTTTCATGTCCCCTATAGATCTGTTTTTAGTAAAAAGTACTGCTTTGTATAAAGCACTGGATTTGATCATCAGTACCACAAATTAATAAAAAAAAAATCTGGGGGCCCGGAGAGATAGCACAGCGGTGTTTGCCTTGCAAGCAGCCGATCCAGGACCAAAGGTGGTTGGTTCGAATCCCGGTGTCCCATATGGTCCCCCGTGCCTGCCAGGAGCTATTTCTGAGCAGATAGCCAGGAGTAACCCCTGAGCACTGCCAGGTGTGCCCCCCCCAAAAAAAAATCTGGGGCTAGAGTGATAGTAGAACAGGTAGGCCATTTGCCTTAGATGTGGCCAACTCAGGTTCAGTCCCCAGCCTCTCATATGATACTCCAGTAGTAAGTACAGATCAAAGTATAACCCCTGCTCATTGCCCAATGTGGCCCAAAATCAACAACAGAAGTCAAAAAGAGAGATTTTCCCGCATAATTCAAGTCTGTGACCTATATCCAAATAGTCAGAGATCTTGATTCTCATTTCTTAAGGAAGGGAGTAACATGAGTCAGTGGATTGTTTTTCTTTTTTGAATTTAAGGGGGGTAGAAGTAGGCTGGGATTTTCACTCCATACCCACCAGAATATTTTGATTTTCCAAACTGCTCATGGCCAGCATCTACATGAGTGAATAAGGAATGAAGATGGGAGAGGAATGAAGGGCTTCTTGCAAGAGTCCAGAAACTGGGTTTCCCTCTGCCTTGGGGTCACAGAGCCTGTGTCAGTGGGGACACCAACTCAGCTCACGGGTAGGTAATCAAGCTTCCACCCCAGAGGTGTGTTCACAAGGGTTATTTCACTACCACAAAGATGAAAATTGGGTGCATTGCACTGAGTCTTTTAGAATGACAAGGACTTCCATTGCATTGTTTCATTTAAATGAACATCTGAACATATTGCTGCCTTTGCACCTTTCTCGAAGTCATCTTGGTGATTTTTTGTCCTGCCTATAAAGAATAAAGTATTATCTCTTTCTCTGCTACCAACACTTCCTTCCCTTGTAAAAGCCAATGAACAAAGGCTGCTCAGGAAACAGCAAATTTCTGCTAGGACTGCTGGACATTAGTCAGCTATAAGGCCACAGACTAAATTGTCAGCAGCTCTAATTTTCACATTGTTTTTCCAGTTTCAGACCCTTGGGACAAAGAAACTCCAATATCAGAGGCAACCTCACCCCTCACCTCTGGCAGTCTTCTCCTAAACTCAGACCAGGAAGGAGCCTGGCAGTGGAGAGGTGAGTGGGCCATGGACTGAAAGTTTTTCACCTCTAGAGTAGATGAAGTAACACCCTCAACATCAGTATTTGTACACCCCACCTCACCTCACCTTACCAGGGCAATTTCTCCAGTTACTCAACCCCAGAGGAATCCAGAGCAGGAGGGCTTCAGCTCATACTCCATTATCTGACGACCATTTGTGCTATCCTTTTGCACTCCTGGAAGACTTAGGTAAGTGCTCATAAGTAGCCCAAACAACACAACACACTTCCCAGGTACCTCAACCAGTGGAGACCAGCCTGCCATCTTTAGAGCATGGATTGGGCTTTCCAAAGTTCCAGATAGTACCTCCACTGCCTCTGCCACTTTCTCCCTCAATCTTCTAAGCCAGATTTCAGTTTGTCCAGACTGCATTTTTGTTTGGGACTTTAAAACCCGAGTGAGTGTATATTGCGGGCAGGAGAGAGAGTGAGAGAGAGAGAGAGAGAGAGAGAGAGAGAGAGAGAGAGAGAGAGAGAGAGAGAAGAGAGAGAGAGAGGAAGAAGAAGAAGAAGAAGAAGAAGAAGAAGAAAAAGAAGAAGAAAAAGAAGAGGAGAGGAGAAAGAAGAGAGGAGAGGAGAAAGAAGAGAAGAGAGAGGAGAGGTGAGGAGAGGTGAGGAGAGGAGAAAAGAGAAGAGGAGAGGAAAAGAGAGGAGAGAAGAGAGGAGGGAAAGGAGAGGAGAAAGGAGAAGAGAGGAGGAAGAGAAGAGAAGAGAAGAGAAGAGAAGAGAAGAGAAGAGAAGAGAAGAGAAGAGAAGAGAAGAGAAGAGAAGAGAGGAGAGGAGGAAGAGAAGAAAAGAGAAGAGAAGAGAAGAGAAGAGAGGAGGAAGAGAAGAGAAGAGAAGAGAAGAGAAGAGAAGAGAAGAGAAGAGAAGAGAAGAGAAGAGAAGAGAAGAGAAGAGAAGAGAAGAGAAGAGAGAAGTGGAGAGGAGAGGAGTGAGAGGAGAGGAGAGGAGGGGATGGGAGGGGAGGAGAGGAAAGGAGAGGACAGGAGAGGAGAGGAGAGGGGAGGGGAGGGGAGGGGGGAGGACAGGAGAGGAGGAGAGGAGAGAGGAGAGGAGGAGAGGAGAAAGAGGAGAGAAGGAGAGGAGGAGAGGAGGGGAGGGGAGGGGAGGGGAGGGGAGGGGAGGGGAGAGGAGGAGGGAAGGGGAGGGGATGGGAGGAATGCTGAGGGTGGGGGAAATCAAGGAGGAAGCTACTGAAAGATTTTGAAAGATCCTGTTGTTAGCTTGGCCTGCGCCTCCATCACCCCAAGTATGGTTGGGGCTTTGACCCCATGACCGAACTGCACCGCATCTGCGTGTCTTTCTCAAGCTGGTTTTCGACTGATAAATGTTAAGGACCTGCATTTCATGTGTGCGCACGCGTGTGGAGGGGTGTGTGGGGGGGGGGGGGGAGCCGACCCCTGCGAGGCCGGGTAAATGTGTCCTGACAGACGTAATAAAGGGTTATTAAGCAGAACAAAGTCGGTCGGACTCGTAGCGTTAGTTCAAGGGAAATAGTTCGGTGTCGCATCGAAATTGCTGCGCATGTAAACCAATTTCCCCGACAGAAGGGTAAACACCGGCTCGTTTGAAATGAGAGACGAAAACAGATGGGGGAATCACAAACAGCTCCTCAAAATACAGCAGACTTCGGGGCCAATTACACGTGGTTGTAGCGCCGAATGGCAGAGGAAATGGTTCTCTTGGCTGCTCAATGTCAAGGAAGTCATTTGAAGTCCCACAAGGTGGTCGCTGTTTTTTTGGCAAAACTTGCTAAGATTAATCTGTGCTGGAGCCTCTTGTAAAAAAAGCAGAACCAGAGGCCGGAGAGATAGCACGGCGGTAGGACGTTTGCCTTGCATGCAGCTGACCTAGGACGGACGGTGGTTCGAATCCCGGCATCCCAAATGGTCCCCCGAGCCTGCCAGGAGCGACTTCTGAGCGCAGAGCCAAGAGTAACCCCTGAGCGCCACGGGGCGTGACCCAAAAACCAAAACCAAAAACAAACAGACAAAAAAAAAAAGGCAGAACCGCCCTTCCCCCTTGCTCCCCGGGACTTCGTGAAGGGCCGACCCTCTCTGGGCGATGCCCTAGGTTTCCCGTCTGGTTCACGCGGAAAACGGGGGTGAGAAAAGAGCATCGCGCAGGGGCGCGGCTTGGAGCATGCAAGGAAAGCGCAGGGTGGGGGGTCCCTGCTCACCCCACCCCGCAAGGGAAGAAGTGAGAAAGGCGTGTCCCAATCACCTTCATGGGGCTCCTACCGGCGCCTTGGGGATATGCCTCCCTTCTCCGGCCCCCCAAACTAAGACGCTGGTTGATGCTGGCCAGGGCTGCCCCTGGTGTATAAATGGCAAGGAAAGGACCGAAATGAGAAAAGAATTTGTCTTTGTTTTAATTAAAAATAAGGTCGTGGGGCTGGAGAGACAGCACAGCGGTAAGGCGTTTGCCTTGCATGCAGAAGGACGGTGGTTCAAACCCCAGCATCCCATATGGTCCTCCGAGCCTGCCAGGAGCGATTTCTGAGCGTAGAGCCAGGAGGAACCCCTGGGCGCTGCTGGAATAAATAAGGAAGGTCGGAGAGACAGCACAGCAGTTAGGGCGCTTGCCTTGCACGCAGCCCACCCGGCTTCGATCCTCTGCATCCCTTAGGGTCCCCTGAGCAGAACCACCAGGAATGATTACAAAAGTAATCCCTGAGCATGGCAGGGTGTGGGTCCATGCCCCCAAAATAAAATATAGCACAGCGGCGTTTGCCTTGCAAGCAGCCGATCCAGGACCAAAGGTGGTTGGTTCGAATCCCGGTGTCCCATATGGTCCCCCGGGCCTGCCAGGAGCTATTTCTGAGCAGACAGCCAGGAATAACCTCTGAGCACCGCCGGGTGTGACCCCCCCCCCAAATAAGAACGCAAGTGCTCTCAGGCTCGGTCCTTTAGTGGGACCGTTAGCGGAGCGCGCGCTGCTCCAAGCCAGCTGGGCGCCTCCGACGCGGTGCGGAGCGAGGAAACAGACGGGAGGCCTGGGACTCTGCAGAGAGGTCTGTGCAGGGACGGCCACGCGTGGTGTTGAGACTATCCGAGCCCTCCTTTTTTTTTGGGGGGGGGGGCACACCCGGTGACGCTCAGGGGTTATTCCTGGCTATGCGCTCAGAAATCGCTCCTGGCTTGGGGGACTCTATGGGACGCCGGGGATCGAACCCAGGTCCATCCTGGGGTCAGCCGCGTGCAAGGCAAACGCACTACCGCTGTGTTATCGCTCCGGCGTCAGCTCGAGTCCTCCTTGACTAATTCGAGGGCGCAGAGTGGGCGAGCCGGGAGGCCGCAGCTGGGCGCCGGCTCTTCTGCTCGGCGGGACGCGGCAGAGGGCCTGGGTCACCGCGCCCCGGGTTCCACGGAAGGCGGGAGGGAGGCCGAGTTCTCCTCCGGCCGTCCCGGGGCTGGGGGCTGGGGGGCCAAGAGCCCGAGCTGCGCCGCCCGCCCCAGGCGCGCCTGGGAGCCGCGTGCAGGGTTCAGCCGGGTTTCGGTTGCCCCCTGACCTGACCCTGAGCTCACAAAGGCCTCCTGGGTGCGCCGTCGCGGCCCAGCCCTCCATTCACTGCCAAATTAATGAGCCCACGTCAGCTTGGGTTTCCAGCTCGGCCCGGGAGCAGCCGGGTGGAAAAGCAGCCTCGGGCCCGCGGCCGAGACCCCCCGCGCGCGCGCAGGCACGCCTGGAAGGGAGCGGCCACGGAGAGGCCCGCCCGCGCGCGCCCATCCATCCATCCGTCCATCCATCCATCCATCCATCCATCCATCCGCAGTGCCCACCCCCGCAACTGTGTGTCGGTCCTGCTTTATGGAAGCATCACGACCCCCTACTGAACATTCCAGCAGCTCAGCCTGTGAATGCTTGACAAGGGTCGTTGGGGGTGGCTTGGCGACCCTTCCATGACTTGGCGGGGACGCTCAAATCCCAGACCCTTGGGGGCTCAAGTTGGGAGTTTTCAGAAATCTGCTTGTAATCATCACTGGAGACCTGGGGTGTCCTCTGCAGGGAGGCATCAGCGGGGAAGGAGAAAGGGGTTGGTGCCTGCCCAGGTGCGACAATCTGGAGGACCAAGTTTTCTATCTGCCAGCGAGAGACTTCTGGATGGAAACCCCAAGAGAAGGGCAAAAGGGACTCGGTGTTTGTTTTGAAGCAAAGTCCATCTGCCAGTTCATCTTGCAGTCTGCAGACTGGCTCCTGGTTCCAAAAGTTTCTGCTTTCTTTTTGCTCTTGAAACAACCGTGGGGAATTCCGTTTAAGAAAAATGACTGGACTTGAAGCTGATAAAGCTGAAGGCGTTGATTTATCTTATTCTTTCCAGATTTTTCAAATGTATTAAAAAGAAAACACTTTCATTTTAAAAACACCCAAGAGGTCAGAAGTGCAGTGCTCAAAAAAAAAAAAAAAAAAAAAAGAAAAAAAGGAAAAAATGTCTTCTTTCCCTTTGGCTTTATTTGCTGTGGAAAAGGAGAACAGAGAAGGTTAGATCCTGGGACAGGATGAATAGAGACTGTTGATTGGAATTACCTTTCACTACTGAATTTTCTCCTCTCACCAAAAGTGGAGGAACCTGGTGCTGGCCTCTTCTCTTCCCAGAACCTACACAACATCAGCACCCATCTTTCCTAACATCTCACACTTAACTCCTCAGTCTCCAATGTCCAGATAACACTCCCTCATCCTGGGCAAGAACCTCAGCTATCTGAGGCCACCTCTTGTTTAAAAATATCAATGAACTTAACAGTACCCTTATAATATCACTCCATTAATATGAAAGAGCACATGCACAGAAACTCTAATGCCATGTAATGAGTACTGCACTATAATTTGGGTATGAGCCTGGGTCAGTCAGGTGCAAGGCAAGTGCCTTAACTCCTGTTCTATCGCTCCTGCCCCTGAGCTTTACATTAAAGGGCTATTCTAAGTCTGTAAAGTAGTTACATTAATTATGCCCATTTCATAGAGAAATATAGGTGAAAACCAGTAGGTGACTGAGCAGATTAGTACCCATCAACTCTGACTCCAAGGTCTGAGTGTTTAACTCTGAAGTTACTTTGACAGATAATGGGCGCCTGTGAGAATAGAGTCTGGAAAGTGGAAAGTGTTTGAGAATAAAATATGCTGAACTCACACATGTACTTCATAGTTACTTTTAGGGCTGAAGAGATAGTACCAGAGTTAAGATTCTTACCTTGCACGTAGCTAATCCCAGTCTGAATCTCCAACATACATACAATGCCACATACAATTCCCTGAGCACCACTACAAAGCCAGGAATAACTCGTGAGCACCACCAGGTACATGGCTCCAACCTCTTCTCCCTCCCCAATAATAATAATCACTTTCAATTTACTTAGTTGTCAGCATCACTCATTGGTGGTAACCAATCTTCAAGACAGCCCCAGTGACTCTCACTTCCTGTATTCATGCTCCTGTCCACTTTGCTCCCATAATGAACAGTTCCAATGACCTGTCATTCATAGTATAATACAGAAGAGACAATGTGTGACATTAAAAGGCTCAGTCTCCTGCCTGGCTTTCTCCGCCAGGCAATGCACAAAGGGCCATGACGCTTGAAGCTCCTGCCATTGGCTATGTGGCAGAGCCACAGTGGAAGTGAAGCCCCATTCCCTGGTCACTCTTCAGGTAAGTTGCCAAAAACGGTGCAGTCGACCTCATGCCAGAATTATGTAGCTGATTAACTCCTGAGGTTTTCACTCACAAACGGGCATAGTAGATGTATATTGTCTATGTGAAGGGCTGGAATGATCTGTTACTACACAGATACATTACTATGTAATTACAATAAGGATAAATTACTATAAAGGCAACTGAATAAAGCACCTCTCTTCTCAAAAGGAGACACCATGGCCTCCAAAGTCAAGAGGGAAAGTGCCATACCAGGAAACTACTCAACAGATGGACTTACAGATGGAATTACAGATGAAATTACAGAGGAACAAAGTAAAGAAAGAAGCTTTCAGGTTCTCTCATCCACCATGGCTTTCCAGGCTCCCTGATTTTGAATTCAAAGAGACCCCAGGATTTAAATACAACTGAGGACATCCTCCTCATCCCCTGCAGCCTCCAGGAGCAGATCAATTTACTCCTTCAGAGACAGGAGAATGGATACTTAGGGCCAAGCAAAGCAGGATCTGATCCAGTGCATCTCCCAGATTGTCAAGGTGCTGACCGAGGATGAGCTGGGCCACCCAGAGACAGGACATGATCTCGGGCAGCTCCAGGAGGTCGGGGATTTGGTGCTGTGGGAGGTGTCCTGGGAGCAATCCAAATGATGGTGGAGGCAAGGAAGCAAGACACAGAGAGCCTTCCACAAGCCCTCACTGTGGAACTGCTCCAAGCTTCGTCCTGATGACAGATGACATCATGGATCCATTTCCAATGTGCTGGGAGCAGCTTTTTTGGTGTAACAAGCCAGGCAAAGGATTGAAGGTCATCTATGATGCATGCTTCTGGAAGTATCTATCTACTGCTTGCTGAATTCCTGCAACCAGGGGCAACCCTGTTCCCTGAAGTTCATCAGGGTAGGCCTGCAGAATTCTGTACCTCAGAACATGTACCACCCCCACCCAGAAAACATGGATCTTGGCAGATTCACTGAAAAAGGTAGATGTCTTTCATCAAATACAGGACTGCCATTCACTTTTCTGCTTTACCACAGCTGTTGCCATGTAGATGACAGACACTGATAGTCCAATTCTAAGATCTTGCTAGAAATGGGAGAATTCTTTCAGATTCAGACTAATGACCTTGGGCCTTTTTGGGAACCCCAGGGTGGCAGACATTGAGGACAATAAAAACAGTTCAGGGCCTAAGAGCTAATATAACATGTAAGGTACTTGCCTTGCACATGGTCTAGCAGGATTGAATCTCTTTCATGCAGTATGGTCCCCAGAACACCGCCAGGATTGATCCCTGAATGCAGAGCCAGGAGTAAACCCTGAGCATTGCCAGGTGTGGCCCAAACACACACACACACACACACACACACACACACACACACGCGCGCGCGCGCGCGCGCGCAGCTGACTGGTAGTTCATTGTTTATAGTGGGCCTCTCCAGAGCAGCAGCAGATCCTGCCCAAAAATAACAGGCAAAAAGCCAAGAAAGTGCTCTGAGTGTCGATGCTTTAGGGGGACCTGGACCTGCATCTGTGTTCATAGCATAGGGATGAAAGTTATAGTCACTTTATGAGGTTTATTGAGTATGATGCTAAGCCTACATCTCCAACCATCTTCCTTGGGCTAACACAAAAGATCTCTGAGTGCAAAAATAACATGGATAGTGAGGGCACAGAGAAGCTGTCCATAAGTTATCATCTAGGAAAAAATTTTTAACATAAAAAGTTGGGAGAGAACTGCTGCATGCTGGGCTGGAGCCTTGTGTGCAGCAGATCTAAGTTCAATCCTCAGCATTACATCTGATCCCCAGAGCCTGCCAGGAGTGATCTCTGAGTCAGAGTTAAGAGAAAGCCCTAAACACTGCCAGGTGTGGCCACAAAACAAAACAAAACAAAATAACAATCTCTGCATGCAAGAAATCCAGGGTCAACATTGGGCCTCACATATGCCATTCCCCCTACCCCCAGCAGAGCCAAGAGCAAGCCTTGAGCACAGTCTGCAGTAGTTCCTGAACTCTGCCAGGTGTAGCACAGACAAAACAAAAATGAAAACAATTCCAGAATCCCTAAAGTTTTGGAAGAGCTTGTCACATCTTCAAACATTCCCCGTTGTTCCCACAGGGGTTTCTGGCCTTTAATTTCGTCTGAAATTGTAGGTCTTCATCCATTTCAAGAACATTGGTTTATTCTGAACAGTGAAACTGTTCATTGTTGTGGTGTTTATAGTTTTTGTTTAAACAGAAGACTAATAAAGATTAAATCTGTTTGGGGGCTAAAAAACAATAGTGTGGAGGGTAGAGCTTTTGCCTTACAAGTGACTGACCCGGATTTCTTCTCTAGCACCCCAAATGATGCCCAAGTCCTGCCAAAAATGAACCCCAGATACAGAGCCAGGAGTAAGCCCTGAGGACCTCCAGTATGGCCCCAAGACAAAACAAACAAACAAAAACAAGAAGATTAAATTTTCATGATAAGATCCTCAGACCCCAGTCAAGGGAAAGTTTCCTGTTTCATATTAAGTAACTCAGACCCCCAACAACTCAGACCAGCCTGAGACAACACAATAAGGGAGTTAATGCTCCCAGACCTAATGTGTTTTTCATAGAATCAATATTGAGATGGCAAGTGCTACTTTGGGACAATAATGAATGAGCGAGCAAGTGGCTGGCTGAGTCTGCTTTCTGTTAGGCACATGTCTTATAGCATTTGTTTTGGCTTCCTGTTTACGTTGAAAGAGCAAGCAGAATCTAGGACCAAAACTGCTCGGACAGAACCCTCTGATGATGATTCTGGCTGGAGGGAGTTGGTGGTGGTTGGGGGGGGGGGGGGGCAAGCATTTGCCAAAGAAGCCTTGTCTTTGCTCCTGCACTAGGCCTAATGGGCTGTGGCTTTCCAGCAACCATCTGCAGCAGGGAACTTGGCAGAAGAGCCACCCAGGTTTGTCTCTGAGCAGTAAATATACACTCAAGTCTAAGTGAATGTGGGCTGCACAGCGAGTACCCATCTGTGGGAGATGTTGCTACAGGTGGAGGATGTTGCAGTTTCTAACATCTTACATATGTACTCTAAACAATACCTCGAGTGTCTTTGTGTTTCTGGCCTATGTGGTTTCCTGTGTTTCCGGAAGCTGATCCCACATAGAGAGGCAGCTGCCTGCAAAGTGTTGCTGAAAAGGATGCAGAAAGGCCCACAGGCCGAAAGTGGTACTGGCTGGGAAAACAGCTCCCCCGAGCAAGAGCAAGGGCCTGCAGCCCTTCTCCAGAAGGTGAAGTGAGCATCCAGTGTTATATGAGCTGCTTGCCCCTACCCCAAAGATTCCTCAGAGCCCTTGAGCTTTGCAGCGGACCAAGTAATGGAAATCTGAACTAGAAATACGAGAGCAAGCCTGAGGGTGAAGGGAAGGGAAGGTCTCCATCAAGGGATGTGCTTGCCAGCACTCCACAGTCCAGGCAGAAGTGTTACTGTGTAAATGACCCCAGTAATAAATCCAGTAAGCTTTTGTGCTGGAGTTTTAATCCTGGGAATAGAGAACCTAGGACACAGTTGACTGATAAATGTTAGGGCAGGGGACCTAGATCAAAAACAGCAACGGGTATTTAAAAAAAAAAAAGCCAGTGCTGGCTTCGGCAGCACATATACTAAAATTGGAACAATAGAGAGATTAGCATGGCCCCTGCACAGGGATGACATGCAAATTCGTGAAATGTTCCATGTTTAAAATTTTTTTAATTTTTAAAAAGTCAGTGTGGGACTGGAGTGAGAGTACAGAGGGTAGGGCTCTTGCCTTGCCCACAGTCTACTTAGATTCAATCCCTAGAAACCCAGATGGTCCCTTGAGCAGCATCAGGAGTGACTCCTGAATGCAGATCCAGGAATAACCCATGAGCATAACTAGGTGTGGCCCAAAAGCTAATAATAACAACAGCAGCAACAACAACAACAATAATAATAATAATAATAAATAATAGCAATGTCAACACAGGAATCAGGGTGGAGGAAATAGTATGGGAGTTAGGGCCATCTCTTGCATGTTACCAGCCCAATTAATCACCCAAACTAAAGGCACCTGAGCACCATCAGTTGTAGCCCTGGAAGGGCGTAAGCACCTCAAGGTGACACTGGGAACATCAAGCAGCATGTGAATAGAATGAATTGTTAAGGTAAAATGAAAGCTTCCTCCTGAGCTCTAAGATGAAAGTACAGTCCTGCTGTATGGGAGATGGCAAGAGATGACATATGGCTTTTGACCAGGTATTGAGCTCTGGCAAAGATATCATTTTCTTTCTACTTTAGTAACTAACAGCCTGTCCAAGACTCTTTGCACACAGACAAACATCGGAAGTTCTTTGTAGAAAATTACTTTATTTTTTTCCTTTAAAACAATTCATTCGATCATTTAGTGACTTTTCAAATCAAATCATTTGGTTCTATGCATGCATTATCCTCCAGAACCATCACTAATGTAACCAGTAAGAAATTAAACAGGGGGAAGGAAATGGAAGAGGGCCTGAGTGGTGGCGTAAGAGGTAAGGCGCCTGCCTTGCCCATGCTAGCCTAGGACGGACCAAGGTTTGATCCCTGGCATCCCATATGGTCCCCTAAGCTAGAAGCGATTTCTGAGCACATAGCCAGGAATAACCACTGAGCATCACCAGGCGTGGTCCAAAAACAAAAAAAAAAAGAAGGAAGGAAGGAAGGAAGGGAGGGAGGGAGGGAGGGAGGGAGGGAGGGAGGGAGGGAAGTTAAACAAGGGCTAGAGAGATAGCACAGTGGTAGGGCGTTTGCCGTGCCAGCAGCTGACCCAGGACCAACAGTGGTTCGAATCCCAGCATCACATATGGTCTCCTGTGCCTGCCAGGAACAATTTCTGAACAGAGAACCAGGAGTAACCCCTAAGCACCCCTGGGTGTGGCCCCAAAAAAAGGAATAAACAAAGAAACAAACAAAAAAGTTTCAAATAATGGCATTAGCAGAGAGGGCATTTGCTTGCAAGTGTTTGACTAGGATTTGATCCTGGAATTCCCTGAGCCTGGCAAGGGTAATTTCTGAGCACAGAATCAGGAGTAACCCCTAAGTGCCACCAAATGTGGGCCAAAACCCCAAATAAAGTTTCCAAAAAAGGAAGAAAGTAATCAAAGAGCATTTCAGAAGCTGAAAAGCATTTAGAGGCATGATAATAAATTAACAGATTTAAGAAAGTTTTTATTAAATATTTTGATAGAGCTGAAGTACAGTAAAGTGGGGCACTTGCTTTGCACATAGCCAATTGGGGTTCAATCCCCAGCATCCCATATAGTTCCCTGAGCTCTGCTTGAAGTAATCCCTGGCCACAGAGCCAAGTGCATCACTGGGTGTGTTCTCAAAACAAACAAAAAATGTTTTGAGAGACAATTTCACTTATACTATATAATCCCCCCCTAAGGCTAGGAATTGGAAGACGTGGTTAGCTGTAGAAACTAAGACAGTGACAGACTACAGTCCAGAAAATGGGGGAGCTTGTTCAGGAAACATTGAGTCCCATATGTCCCCTCTGCAGGAGAGAGGAGACTGGAGATATATTCTTTGACAAGGAAAAGACACAGGCTATATAGCTCTGATAAGCCACAATGAGTTAAGCTAAAATATATATATATATATATATATATATATATATATATATATATATATATATATATATATATATATATATCCAAAAACAGGCTCAATATAAAATGGTAGGCAGAAGTGTGACACCTCCCCGCCCCCCCCCCATGCTAACAAGCTCCCAGTCTTTAAGGACCTGACTGGCATACTTGAAAGAAGTTGAGACTTATCACTAGAGTTTCCTATGAAATGACCTTGCCACAACATCTCACGGATGAGCTCAAGGTCTAGTAAGCCCAAGGAAAACAAGTTGTAGAATAAAAGATAAAGCAATACAGGATATGACATAGCTTAGGAGCCAATTTATTTATTTTCAAAGTTGGGGGAGAGATGAGCCATATATGGACTATTTATTTTTGGCTCTGTGCTCAGGAATGACCCCTGGCAGGGCTCAGGGACTATATGTGAAGCCAGGATAAATCTGGAGTCAGCCATATGTAAGGCAAACCCTTATATCTTGTATGTTTGTCAATAACATTTTTTAAAATTAGGTCACATGAAATTTTGTTTTGTTTGGGGACACATCTGGCAATGCTTCTGGCTTATTTCCAGGGTTACTTCCAGGAGTTACTTCCATGAAAATTTAGTCACGTAAGCTCAAGTCTTACTCCTGGATCTGTGCTCAGGGATCACTCCTGGCAGGGCTCAGGAGACCATATATGGTGCTGGGAATCACACCTGGGCCAGTCACTTGTACTGTAAGCACCTTACCTACTGTACCGTCTCTCCAGCTCTCTATAATATTTTAAGTGGCAATTAAATTAGAGCATATATATGAATCCTACTGCAAGCATGTAAAATGACTTGAGTGTATCGAGTGGGAGGGAGCAGAGAGTTTTACATTTTTATCTCCCATTGTAGCCAGTCAAAAGACAAGTTTTAAAAAGGGAAGTTTTTAAGAAGCAACAATAGAGAAGATGTGACTTTCAGATACACACGCAGGGAGCAGGTGCCTGTTTGAAAGTGAAGTAGGTTTTACTTTCAGAAACCAGGCAGTGAGGAGAAAGCAAATGAGATGTGTGCTTTACCTCTTCATATGCACATATTTGCACCTTTAATGAAAAGAAGAAGAAATGAAATAACCCCAAAACAGCACAGTTGTCAAGATGTAGAGATTTAACCAAACACTGGGGGCTATTTTCTTGTTCTGTAGAAGAAGGTAGCCCCTGCAAAACTGCTCTCCAGGAAATGAACCTTTCCTCAGAGATGGAAACTGAAGATCACTTCGAGGAAACTGAAGACCAATTTTGGAAGAAGGATTGGGTACATTGAAAGAAGTTGGAGGGTTTTTTTTCCCTTGTAAAGAATAGGATTCACAGAAAAGGTATCAGAAGAGATCCAGGAGAAAAACTTTAGCTTTAGAAAAGACTCTTGCAGTGAAATTTCCCAACTAAACTTGATTCCCTCTTCCAAACAAATTTGGAAATCCAGTCATGTTCACAAAACTTTCCCGACACAAATGTTGTGCAAGGCATTGTGCTGACTGATGAGGCTATTAAAAATAACCAAGAAGTCAGAGAGTCCTCAAAAAGCTAAGTGCATGCTCTGCAGATAGGAGTCCCAGGTTTGATCTTGATCCATGTGTTCGCCTGAGCACCACCCAAAGTAATTCCTTATCACAATGAGGAATTGCCCCTGAGCACCACTAGGACTGACCCCAAAAGAAAATGAAAAAGATAAACTAAAGAGAGAACTGCCTTAAGAATTTGGCAGGGTCCAGCTGGAGCTATTGGATAGCAGGTAGGGTGCTTTTTTGTATGCAGCCTGCCTGGGTTAGATCCCTGGCATCCCAAATGATTCTCCTGAGCACTTCCAGGAGTGATTTATTTATTCCTGGAAATACCCCTGGAAGTAAGCCAGATGTAACTCCTGAACATTGCCAGATATGGTTCCCAAAAAACAAAATGAATTTGACAAGGTCTGAAACTCTTGTGCCTGCCTATTTCTGCAGAATGACTGCACTGTGACACTGTGTTTGCTTTGCATAGACAGCTCCATCACTGTCTTCTCTGGGCTGTAAATTCAGCCTGAAAGTGAGATAATACAGCATAACCAGCTTTGGATAGCTTTTGTGAGGCTTGAAGATGTTGAAGATATTCAGTGATAATAATGAACAGCAATATTTCCCAAATGCAGTAAATTTAAAGAGAATTCATTCTTCCTCAATTGTCCTTGGTTAGATTGCCCTCCCACCTCATCTTCCCTTTGTTGCTATTGGCATTACAATGACCAGAGATTGTGTACTTTAATTGTGGGGCTCACATACATGCTCTCAGACACGATGCTCTCATACATTTTGGTTGAGGTGCCTTCTGGGGGTACCTCTGGGGGGCTCACAAGGCGCACTTTGAGGATTGCACAGTGATTACACCTCTCAGCAGCTGGCACACTTTTAGTTGTGGTGTGTGGGCAATCACACATTGTTGCAGTACTAAGGATCATAAGCCACAATGCCAACACATGTGGGTGGACTCAGAGATCTCACTCATGGTCTCATGCTTGCAAGGCAGGCACTTTCAACAATCAGGCCAGCACCCATCACAACCACGCTTCCACCTTCATCACTGTGTGATCATTTAAATCTGTTTAAAGTGACTATCGCTTTACTGGGTCATGTCTATAAACTAGCCTGCCTGTTTCTGCATTTTCATTTCTGCATTTCCTATTTCTTCTCCCATTGTCCTTCTCAAGATTCCTATATGCTGTTTCTGTATGCTGTATGAATAATTTAAAATGATCTTTTTTATTTCCAATTGAAGTCCACCAAAGTATCCTGCTTCTTATTTATAGTAATTTATTTATATAAATATAAATATATTTATATAACTTTACATAACAAATATATTTATATATAATATTATATATTGTATATTTATAGAATATATATTTTATATATAAAATTTTATATAATGAAATATATTTTATATAAAAATAAATATATTTATTTACATCATTATCTTGCAATCAGATGGTTAGATAAGGATATATTAAAATCTGAAATATGCGGCCGGAGCAGTGGCGCAGCAGTAGGGTGTTTACCTTGCACACGCTAACCTAGGATGAACAGTAATTCAATCCCCTGGCGTCCCATATGGTCCCCCAAGCCAGGAGCTATTTCTGAGCTCAGACCCAGAAATGGACCCTGAGTGTCACTGGGTGTAGCCCAAAAACAAAAAAAAAAATCTGAAATATAAGTCAGACCTGTGTCAGGAAACCTTAAACTCATGATTTTCCAGTTTACTGTCCAAATGCATCCTGTGTAAGGGCACAACACTACTGTCCTGTTTCCAGGATGAGACTCTAAACTCTAAACTACCTAAAGGGAAGTACAAAGTGAAAACATCTCATTTTGTTTATCTACAGATGAAAATGAGCATCAAAAGCACTAACTCTGACTGGGTTATTTCCAGGGAAAGGCCTGCTGGAGAAAGAAGACACCTGTGGCTGCTCTCAGAGAGTCTGGCTGCCAGCTTCCTCTGAGATCTGCCCTGGAGGACTTATTGTAGCACTATTGGCACAGACAGGATGTCACCTTTATGTCCAAATTATAAAGGAAACAGTCCTATGTCAGTAGATTAGCAGCTCAGACCAAGACCTTCAACTTCCAGGCGATGAGCAACATTGAACATTGGTCTTTTATGCTGCTCTATGTGGGCTTCCAGTGTAGGATGCTTTTTTCATGAATTCGGGTAAGTATGAGCCTAGATTTCTCAAAGTCTGACAAGTTATGTTTAACTCACAAATTGAGGTTAAGGTTCTACAAATTATTGGAGCTAAGGCCAGAGAGATTTCTCAACGGGATGAGCACATCTTTTGCATGCAAGAAGCCAGGATTTGATTCCTAGGCACCACATAGTTCTCCAAGCACTGCCAGGAGCAACTCCTGAGTACAGAGGTAGGGGTAAACCCTAAGCACTGCCAGGTTGAGCCCCCAAAATAAAGTAAAAAAATGATGGGAGTAAAAGATATAAGGAAAGGCCATCCATGATGGGCCAAGCATTGCAGCATTCATTTCTACTCTTAAACTCTTTATCTCAAGTCTCTAACTTCATTTTGTACGATTGTGTGGGAGAAGGCTTAATGCTTCTAACTGCCAGAACATTTCAGATGGAGCAGGAGCATTGTTTGTTCAGGATTTCTCCCCTGGTGGCTGTGAAAACGACCTTGTTCTTTCTCTCCCCAGTGCTGATGGCTTAAGAGCACTTGCCCTTGCTTGGCAAGAGAAACTTACATGAAATATTCTGCTGATGTGTGGTACACTCTAATGTTAAAGTTTAACAGCCACCGTGGGGGCAGAATTTTATTGAGTGTTAATAGAAGTCCCGTGGGGTTGCATTCCCAGAAAGTATTTGTCAAAAAAACATAATCAGAAGCTCATAGGAAATGCTAAAACTGGATCCATTTGGACAGGAAACAGATTAGAAGCTTGGGTGGAGGCATCCAGAGTTGGCTTCTCCCTGGATAGCCAGCTAGATGGTAAACCAACTTGCACCTGGGATGTGGGAAGTTGTCACAACAGAGATTTTTCTTTTTTCCTTGTTTTTTTAATAAACAGTAGCATTATTTAAACACCATGTTTACAAACATGATTGTAGTTGAGTTTCAGTCATAAAAAGAACAACCCCCTTCACCAGTGCAACATTTCCATCCCCAGCGCCCCCATTTTCCTCCCCCACCTGTATTTGAGACAGGCTTTCTACTTTCCTCACACATTGACATTGTTATAGTTCTCAGTGCAGTAACACTGGCAGTCTCAGGGCTTCCTCCCAGCTCTGTACTCAGAGATCTCTCTTAGTGGAATTCAAGAGACCATAACTGGTACCAGGGATTGAATCCAGATACACAGCAAGAAAGACAAGCACTCTATCTGCTATACTCTCTCACTGGCTCCCTAAAGCTGTTTTTGTGGACTCTCTCTGAGAGCTCCCAGGAACTATAGAATCAAACAAAGCAGACAAATCCATTTCCAATGCAAAAAATGTATCCATATTAGAAGGGAACATTTGCCAGATGATGATGATGGCTCTACCTGATGTGAAATAAAAAAAAAAAAAGAAGGGAACATTTTTAAAAAATAATTTCTTTATTTAAGCATGTGGTTACAGAAACATTCGTAGTTGGGTTACAGTCACAGAATGTACACCATCCTTCACCAGTGCAACTTTCCCACCACTTTCCAGATGAGGACTTCTGACATGACCTTACTTTCTAGACTGGTCTGTTTTCGATTTATGCAGGCATGCACTGATCCACTCAGGAAACACACATGAAGCATCTGTGGTCTTCCAGACATCATTCTACGGTCAATGGTACTCAGAACAGGCTCATTCCTCCAGCCCTTATGGTGCATTGATGCCCATGGCATAAACTCAGGAAAAGTCAGAGATGGGGCCAGAGAGATAATACAGCAGGTAAGACAATTGCCTTGGAAGCAGTAGACTCTGATTAGATCCCAGGTATCACATATGGTTCACTGAGCACCACCAGAAGTAATCCCTAAGAAGAGAACCAGGAGTAAATTCTGAGCATTGGAAGGAAGGAAGGAAGGAAGGAAGGAAGGGAGGAAGGAAGGAAGGAAGGAAGGAAGGAAGGAAGGAAGGAAGGAAGGAAGGAAGGAAGGAAGGAAGGAAGGAAGGAAGGAAGGAAGGAAGGAAGGAAAGGAAGGAGAAAGGAAGGAAGGAAGGAAGGAAGGAAGAAAAGGAAGGAAGGAAGGAAGAAAGGAAGGAAGGAAGGAAGGAAGAAAGGAAGGAAGGAAGGAAGGAAGGAAGGAAGGAAGGAAGGAAGGAAGGAAGGAAGGAAGGAAGAAAAGGAAGGAAGAAAGGAAGGAAGGAAGGAAGGAAGAAAAGGAAGGAAGGAAGGAAGGAAGGAAGGAAGGAAGGAAGGAAGGAAGGAAGGAAGGAAGGAAGGAAGGAAGGAAGGAAGGAAGGAAGGAAGGGGGGCTGGAGAGATAGCATGGAGGTAAGGCGTTTGCCTTTCATGCAGGAGGTCATCGGTTCGAATCCCAGCGTCCCATATGGTCCCCCGTGCCTGCCAGGAGCAATTTCTGAGCATGAAGCCAGGAGTAACCCCTGAGCACTGCCGGGTGTGACCAAAAAAAAAAAAAAAAGGAAGGAAGGAAGGAAGGAAGGAAGGAAGGAAGGAAGGAAGGAAGGAAGGAAGGAAGGAAGGAAGGAAGGAAGGAAGGAAGGAAGGAAAAGAAAGAAGGAAGGAAGGAAAGAGAAAGAAGTAATTTATGAAAGAGATGGGCCAAGAGCCACACACTGTCATACTCAGGAGCTACTCTCACCTCCGCACTTAGAGGTCACTCTTCGTGATGTTTGGAAAACCAATATGGTGCCAGGGATCAAACATGAGTCAACTGATAGCAAGACAACTGTATTACTATCTCCAGCCCTAAAATTTTCTAGTAAAGAATATTGTCAGCAATCTACCTGAATATATAATTAATAGGAAACTACAGATTTCTTTTCACCTTCCTTATTTGAGCTCTTTTGAGATGATTGTTATAATTCCAGATCCAGGGCTACATAATGTACTTATAAGAAATTGGAACATGAGGCTTTTTAATTGATGTTGTGTGTCTTTAAAATTAACCTATGGGCTGAAGTGATAGCACAGTAGTAGGGAGTTTGCCTTGCATGTGGCCAACCAAGGACAGGCCTGTGTTCAATCCCTAGCATCCCATATGGTCCCCCAAGCCTGCCAGAAGCGATTTCTGAGCTCAGAGCCAGGAGTAACTCTTGAGCACTGCCGGGTATGGCCTAAAAACCAAAATAAATAAATAAACAAACAAATAAAAATTAATCTCATATACCAGTCGGTACATGTGCTTGCTAGAAATATTGTTCATTTTTTGCATGAATATTCATTGCATACAAACTTACAATGTGTCTGTCTTCATGTATTGAACTTTGAGCTGGGGTGCATATAAAAAGCATGTAGCATTTCAGGACCAGCCTTTATGAACCAAAAGTCAGTGGAAAACTGTTTCTTTTGTGCCCACCAGGGAGTCAAAAAAAATGAAAAAAAAAAACAAAACAAAGAAAACTGTCTTAATATATATATATATATATATATATATATATATATATATATATATATTCCCCTCAGCTTAGGGGAATCTTTTAGCAATAGTGGAAGTTAGATCTTCTAGGTCACAGCTAAATTTTTACCACCTGCTAGTATTAAAAGTTGAGATAATCGGAGCCGGAGAGATAGCACAGCGGTAAGGTGTTTGCCTTGCATGCGAAAGGATGGTGGTTTGAATCCCAGCATCCCATATGGTCCTTCGAGCCTGCCAGGAGCAATTTCTGAGCATAGAGCCAGGAGTAACCCCTAAGCACGGCCAGATGTGACCCAAAAAAAAAAAAGTGAAGATAATCAGAGATGTTGCCTATCATGATTCATGACTATGGCTCATGGTTTGGCTGATTGTCAGAAACTTGGAAGGAATTGGTTCAGAAAATGGATGACAAGGAGATCTGAGGAAGAGGTACATGGCAAGACTTTTCTGAAAGAGCACAGATATTTCTGTTTCTTTTGTATGTATATAGGGAACAACCCGCATACCAGCAGAGCTCAGCATAGTGTTGTCAGCCTAATATGACATCTAGGAATCACCAGAGCCACATCTGGCTTTGCCCTGGAATCATATACTACCAACAATGGTCTCAGAACTTCTCATGTGACAGGTATGTGAACTACCACTTGAACTACTTTCTGGCCCAACAATGCTTATGATTTGTGGGTTGCTCATGGAAAAGTAACTTCCAGTGGAAAGAATGGTTCAATCTGTGGAAGTCGATTAGTAACTTTCTCTGCCCATTCCGGTCACTTCCCAGTGAGTTCCTAACCAAAGTAGTCATATCAGGGATGAAGACATGAAGATTATACAGGGGGCTCAGTCACATGAACTTCCACTCTGAGAAATGCTGCTAGCCATTGCTGAGTTCATTATTTATTGATAGATCTTGCTGCTCCTATGACTCAGTTGCCCAGAGAAATTAGTCAGTTGACTACATTGAACTATTTCCTAGAGGAAGGAGCAGTATTATGTTCTTATTGGAATGGGTGCTAACTCTTCTTGCTTTCCAGACCTGCGATGGTCCTCAGAAAATTATTATCCACAGCATTAGAGGATATCTGATCCACTGTCACGGTATTCTAAGCAGCATTGCTTCAGATCAATTCATTTCATAGTAAATGGGGCTGCAATCATCAATCCCTTGTTATCAAATTCTCATTAATTTGTCCTGCTCCCCATACTCTAAAAGCAGCCAGCTTAATGGAGTAGTAGCAGTTCAAAATGGTGCCAAGGTAGTGACATTACTTTATAAGACTGGGGTAGTACATCATATAGGAGAGTTTACATCCAAAATTATGTCCAATTCACAGTGATTTTTCTTCCACAACTAGAATTCAGAGGTCTGGAGATAAAGAAGTAGAAAAGTAGAGGTAACTTCTTGCTATTACTCCTAAAGAATTCATGTACAAAATTTTTGCTCCCATCCCTACAATAAGGCCCTGCTTGTTAAAAGTTTTAATTTCAAAAAGGAATAGGAATTTTGCTCCATAGTAGAGAACACACCCTCAGTTTGATCCCAGAACCCCTTCTAAGAATTTCGGAAGGAATGAATGGAGGAAATTGCATCCACCAAGAGAGCAAACAATAAATCCACTAACTGACCATTAAAACTACTATAGGGGAGAAATTCAGGAGGAGACATAGTACAGGACTAAGGCCTTGCATGTGGCTAATACCAGTTTGATCTCCAACACTACATATGGTCCGGAGCACAATCTTGAGTAATTCCTGAGCACAGAGCCAGGTGTGAGATCTGAGCACTTCCTGCTGTGGCTCATACAAAACTAACAACAGCAAACTATGCTTCATATGTCAATGAAACAACAAACATTGCTGCAGAGAACATATGTGGTGCTAGGGATTGAATTTAAATCTGCTGCAAGTCAAGGGCCCTATCATTCTACAGTATCTTCAGCCCTCCTGGTTTTGTTTCATTTGTTTTGTTTTGTTGGGGACTACAAACAACAGTCTTCAGGACCTAGTTCTGTTTCTATGCTCAGGAATCACTCCTAGAGAAGCTTATAGGATCACATGGGTATCAGGAATTGAATTGGGTCAACCATGTATAGCACAAGCACAAGAAACCTGCTGTACTATCTTTCCAGCCCCCCAGACTCTGTTATAGTTTTATGTGGTTACAAAATATGTAGGAGCATTGGGTAGTTCAGATTGGCTGGAGTTAACTTTGGAATATCCAATATGATTACAATGATTTCTTTTTGGGATGTGCCCGAATAATTTTTAGGATGCTCTAGGCCTTCTCCAGAGATTATTAACTATTGTTGGAGCTCTGGTGTATCATGTTGCCATACCATGATTGCAACCACATTTGCTATGAGGTTCAATGTAGCAGATCAAATTCTGATTGGCCATATGTAAATCAAGTACCTCAACCTCTGTCTTTCTCTTCAGTCCAAGCTTCTCCTGGCTGAAACCCAGATAACAATGGTTTTAAAACAAAAGCATTTGTTTCCCAAAGGTGAAATACTCAGATAAATATTCCCTGTGAATACTCAGGAAGATGGTTGCTTGCATTACACAAGGGCATAAACCTGCAGGCCAGTGCCTTCACCCACCTGATCCTCCCCACCCAAATTCTAGAGGGCAAGAGGGGACTAGAGAGTATAGAGGAATCTTTTATATTGGGGCTCTCACCTTTTTATAGAACTTTGGGACATGGATTACTTTGTTTTACCACATATTTCTGTATTTTTCTATAAAACTAAGAAGAAAGGAAAAAAGAAAGGCTAGGATCCAGGGACCAGAAGCATTGGTCCAATCAGAAGCATTGGTGGGAAATAAAATAAGGACAGAACTAACTATCCAAGTCAAAGTCAATGACAATAGACTCAAGGGACCTAAACTTCAACAATCTAAACTTAAATGGGCTTGTAATATTGGCTGGTCAGGCGGCAAAGGGTGGTGGAAAGAATGCACTGTGAAATTATTGATGGAGGGAGGTTGACACTGGTGGTGGGAATGGCTCTGACTCACTGTATATCTGTATATATAAAATTTAATAATGGAGGACTCTGTAGATCACAATTGTTTCAATAAAATAAATTTAAAAAAAAGTATAGAAGAATAGTACTCAAAATTTATGTCTTGATCTATAGTAGTAATCACCTAGAAACATCAATTCCATTCCTGTTCTGTAGTGAATATTCTACCACATGCTTCCTTCAACTCTAAGAAAGATTATCCCAGTGAGGCAGCTGTGTATCCGAAATAAAGAAAAAGTGTTTCAGAGACCATTTGATTGTGTCTACCATATATATCAAGGCTAGTTGTATTTATTATCTATTCCTTATATATAAATAATACCTATTCTAACCTGGTACAGCGTATTACAACCATGATTACAGTGTATATAAGCAATGTTATTTTATATAATAAATGTTTTGTAATTACATGTATTTTTCAGGCCACACCCAAAGTGGGGCTTACTCCTGCTTCCATCTCTTGATTTATGCCCAGGGATAGAATCAAGGTCTACTGCATGCAAGGCAAGTGCCTTAACCTTTGCATTATATCTCTAGCCCCAATCATTATATTTTTATATTAAATAATCATTAAAAATCACAATATGCCATAATATATTACACATATAATACAAGTGTGCATTATATTATACAGAATACTTGTATGCTATAATGTATATGCATTATGTAAATATATGCATAAATCATACAACACACATTATAATAGATAATGTTATATACTGTGATTCTGATCCCTAACTCTGAAAAAGTACATGAAAGAACCACTCAAAAGGGAGTAAGCTTCTCTGTAAATTAAAGCCAAGAATAGCCTAGTGCAATGAAGAATTGAATTGAATGCTTCCAGATTTAACATTTTTGTGCCAATAAATAAATAAATAAACTACTACTGTATCAACAAACCCCAGGAACTCTCCCAACTAAAAATCATAATTGATTACAAGCTGTTGCCTACAGTATTGAGTTACATTTTGCCTTACCCACTAAATGCCTCAGTAGTTAAAATGATTTTGTTTGAGATTCACATGGATTAAATAGCCTAGAACACATCCACCCTAGACTTAATCTAAGAGAGAGGAGATTTGGTTCAAATGTTGCTTCTCAGCATGTCAGGAAATGTTTTCTTCAATTAAGTAATCTTATTTTAGAGTTAACTCTGTGCCAAGAAAATAAACAATATATCTTTCATGAACACATCCACTCTGTTGTATAAAAACTTATATTTTCTGGAGGCTGCTCTTGGAATTTGTACATATAATGAGATCAGAGCTGAAAAAATCCTGTTTTCTTTAGCATTTAATGGCTTTGGAAACTATAAGGGAGGTCATGTGACACAGGATAATGACAGAGCTCTGTGAACAAGTGAATAACAAAGACAGGCACAGAGTCCTTTTGCACTAAGAATGCACCACAGGTTTACAGAAACACTGCTAAATGGAGTGAGATGATTCTACTCAATCTTAAGCTATGTAAAACCAGCTGAAAGAGAAGTGTTGGTGATACTAGACCAAACATTATTATACTTGGAACACATTTTAAGGGATTAAAAACCATGGACATGTACTTTCCAAAACGAAGGGGCAAAGTGGTGAATTAGACAAAACCCTGAATTGGTTGTAGCAGCCTCAAATATAGTTACTGCGACTTGCTTATGCATCCTGTCTTGTCTCAGCTGGTCTCTGGAAAGAGTCTGTTTTGTAGCCTTCGACCAGGACTATTATTCAAAGTATGCCCATATATTTACAAAATATCTTCTCTCTTTTTATTTTGTGGGGGAAGGCTTAAGCCACATCCAATGATGCACAGGGGTTACTCCTGGCTTTGCTCTCAGAAATTTTTCCTGACAGTGCTCAGGGAACCATATGGCATGCCAGGGGTCAAACCCGGGTCAGCTGCATGCAAGGCAGATGCCCTAGCCACTCTACTATTGATCTAGCTTCCATTTTCGACATTTTTAACTAGAAGTCATAACATTTATTTTATACATTTCCATCATTTGAAATGCTTCTGACAAAATTTAATAGTACAAACTGCACATATCACAGGAGATTTGGAAAATGCCTACTTAACGACACAGAGCTATGCTCACCTTATCCTAGGTTTAAATCCACTGAAATAAAACGAGTAAACTTATGGACTCATAGGAGGAAAAAGCAAGGTATTTTATAGCTGCAGCTTTGAGGGGATTTCAGGCATCAGCACAGTATGGTTTGAATGAGAAAAACAGGCTAAAAAACAGGAGTAAATAAGATCGTTGGAAGACAAACAGGATGTCAGAATTAAGAAAATTAGGAAAAAGGAGAATATTACTCTGAACTGCTGCATCTGGAAAAGGCCAGTGGGAGGAGGAAAGGGGTGTGAGAGCAGTAAGAGTATAAAAAAAAAAAAAAAAAAAAAAAGAAGAAATGTCTAATTTCTTTCTTTCTAAAATTTAAAGCCAGAAGTGTAATTTTTGTATGAAGGGCATTTACTTTTAGAAGTCAGCTCAAGCAGCAGAAAAGGGAAAATAGAAAGCTTAATCCCGGTACCCACTGCAGAGAACACTAAATTTTGAATGTAATCTGTAATGATCAGGAATGCACACTTTGGTGATACGTTGGGCAGACTGCAGAGTAGCAAGTCCCAGCCAGAGAATACAGGTCACAGGGATTCAGCCATAACCTCTGGTCTGCAAACACTGATGTTATGCATTGGCAAAACACAGAGAGATGACCGGACTTTAGGGAGGGATTTAGAACTACTTACTTAATCTACAAGAAACTATAACTTCATACACGTCTGGATTTTTGGTGCAAATCCTTCACATATCACTCAAGAGCCTACAGAGTGAGAAACTAAACCAGTTTCATGGTGACACTCTGACCTCAGGACATTTAGTCTCCCAGACTTTGGTTTCCTCAGCTACATAAAAGGGGAGTGAAGGAGCAAGGGAGGGTCTTTCCACACCAAGAGGTTATGATGTAAAAATCTTGCCAACATAAATCTCTGATTCTTGTTTTCTCCTATTTTCCACAACACTCTCCTTTCTGCTTGACCTGCACATGGAAAGTATCTGATGCCTCGCCCTTCCACTCCCATACAGACACTTAAGAAAAATCCTGAGCATTTCTTTTATGAAACAGAATGAGCCATATTTGTTACACACTTGGATCCCAATAAAATCCCTGCTGCCTCTTTACATCATAAAGAGTAAGCTATAGAGAAAGATAGCTGAGCCTTCCCCAGTTCCTTTAAGTCAAAATCAAGTTTGGTTCCCTGTTATCTTTTTCCCTGTAATGACCACTCTAAGCTCTCTCATCATTATGAATTCAGACCAAGGGAATTTAAGGTAGAATGTTTCTCATCAGGAAAGAAGCATTTTGAGAATTCCATTGGCTCTAATGGCCTCACAGCATTCCAATTGAAGATCTTTGGGTAGGAGTTCAAATCTACATTTTTTTTTTTTTTTTTTTTTTTTGGTTTTTGGGCCACACCCGGTGACGCTCAGGGGTTACTCCTGGCTATGTGCTCAGAAGTCGCTCCTGGCTTGGGGGACCATATGGGACGCCGGGGGATCGAACCGCGGTCCGTCTCCTAGGCTAGCGCAGGTAAGGCAGGCACCTTACCTCCAGCGCCACCGCCCGGCCCCAAATCTACATTTTTAATTTTGTAGATGCTATATATCAATAGAAACTTGTGAGAAGCTGGTTAGGAGATAATGCACATTGGGACTGGCTGCCCTATATAGGCTGGATTAATCTCCATTCTCTTTCTGACCATGCATGCAGGACAGTGCACTACTAAAATCCATCTGGTTTAACTGATTTAACACAGCAGCAATTAGGATACACAAACTGGCAGACACTATTCCCCCAAACACCCCCCCCCAAGAGTAGTGTTGTTGCTTCAGCCTCTTAGACTCACTGACCACCTGGCTCTTTGGGCCGAAAATGATGAGCATGGGCCAGGATCCTGACTTCAGAGGAACCAAAGGGTCAATGCTGAAATGAGGAAAATTCCTATGGGAGCCAATATTTGTTTAGAAGAGGATTGAGAAATCAATGGGAGGTCTTCCTTATTTGTGTCCCAATCCTGAGCAGCTCTTTCTTCCTTTTTGATTTTTGAAATGTTTTCTTTGGCTCATTTATGATGCATGAAGAAGCATCTTTTTCATAGGAAGGTGAAAAGCATTTCTCTTTGTTTAGAGCCTTTGAGTGTGAAGTCACTGTACTTTTTGATCCAGAGAAGCTGTGTTTGTTCCTGGCTTCATGGGGCAAGTCACTTATGTTCTCTGGATATTCTTTATTTTCTTTTAAAAAAAATTTAGGCTAGAGCAATAGTCCAGTGACTAGGGCATTTGTCTTTCATTCAGCCAATCTGTGTTCTATCCCTGGTATCCCAAATGGTCCCCAATCCCACCAGGAGTGATCTCTGAGTACAGAACAAGAAATCAATTCTAAGCATCTCTGTGTGTGGTCCCCAAATTAACAAACAAAAGATGTCTACAAAGGAGCCAGAGAGATAGTACAGCAGATACAATGCTTTTCTTACAAGTGGTTGACCCAAGTTCAATCCCTAGCAGCTTATATGGTTCCTCAAGCCTGCCAGGAGTGATTCCTGGCAAATAATGGCCTCCAAACAAAATTAAAATATTTTTATAAAATTAAGAATGTCAAGAGGGACCCTGGGGAGCTAGAAAAATAGTATAGCAGGCTGGCAAGATTTCAATCCCTGGTACCCCATATAGTCCTACCCTCCCTACCCTCATCCCATCTAAGTGATTCCTGAACTCAGAGTCAGGTATAAGCACCTGAAGCACCCCTGGGTATTAACCAAAAACAAACAAATAAAAAGAGTAGTCCTGGGTAAAACTCAATGGTAGAGTGCATGCTTTACAAGCATGAGGTCCAGAATTTGATTACCTACAGCAACCCACATGGAGAGAATAAGCCCAGAGACAATATTATTTGGGATCCCCAGCACTGCAACCTGATTGTGTTATCTCTGCAAACTGTTTCCCATGAAAACACAACCACCAAGTGTATATGACCTTTGACCATTACAATAATAGCAAATGAAATGGAAAGGGGGATATATATAATATAGTATATATTATTTATTTATACATATTTCAAGAGGGCAACAGTAGAATATTACTCCAAATGGTCACAGAGGTAGATTGAAAGTTGGTTTCTAATATCAAGGTCTTTCTTTTCATCTCTACAAGTACAATCTTCATACACAATACAACTAGAGTTTAATTTTTTGCACAAAGTATTCCTTACTTTTCATGTTTTCAGTTATTCTCCAAGACACGGTTTCTTCTTTCCTGTCCTAAACATCCAAATGACCTTGCTTTGGACTTTTTTTAAATCTCCATATGTTAGATAATTGTGCCCAAAGGACTTACTTCTAGAGTGGCCTAAACAGAAAAGGAAAACATACAGCCAACTTTTTCTTTCAAGCAGTACAAACATTTCCATAAACCTGAGTGTCTCAAGAGGAAAATTGACAGAGTAAACCTTTCACCCAGAGTGTCCACATCATGGAGTGCTTGTACTGAATCCTCCTTGCATTTTTACAACCTTGATTTATCTACTGTTTTGCCAATAAAAGCAGTAATGCTCTTTGATTTAAGCTTTTTTTACAACGGAAAAGGGGCCAGAAAAAATGAATTGGCTGAGTGTTTTATTGATGGGAAAAGAACTGATATGCCCACAATAGTCCTAGTTCTGTGCCCATTTGTTCTTGCATTGCACCATCAGGTACCACCTTCAGAGAAAGAAAGTGCTGGCCTAGCAGTACCTGGTCAGAGGTCAAGTTCAGAAGACTCCTGGACAAAGAACATAAGGAGCTTTTCAGCATAGAGAAGTCATATTATTTAAATCACTCCTATAATTTAGCAATAACAAAATAAAAACCAAATCTGCAAAGTATTCTCTCAAGTTCCTCTGAGGAAATAAATTTTCTCTCTTGCATAAGTTTTTTTCTCCCTGATTAAGTTAATAAAGTCCCATTCCTGGATATAAACTTCCTGTACAAAATGTCACTATGAGGAGGAAGGGATTGATTGTACAGCTGGTAGGGCACTTGCTTGCACATGGCTAACATCCCATATGGTTCTTCAAGCCTACCAGGAATGATCCTTGAGCATAGAACCAGGAATAAACCCTAAGCACAGCTGGGTGTGACCCAAAACAAAAGCAACAAAATGTCACTATTGTTAGGCCTGGACCAGTAAGAGAGATTCAGCAAAAAGCAACAGGAACTAGGAGTCTGGTAAACAGTTTCTCCAGCAATCCCACAGCCACCATCCAGCAGGAGCAATGGACAAGAGTGGCATAGGCAGAGTCTCCTAGCCCCAAGAGAATTTATTTTTAGCCCTGGATAGGAGACTCTGCTGACCCCAACCCTGCCAGATTGCTCCTGCTGGATGGTTGCTGCCGATTGCTGGGAAACTATTTACTGGACTCCTGGATATATCCTGTCTCCTTTTGCTGAACCTCTCCTATTGCTCTAGGTCTAACAGTAAGAGTTGGTGCCAGGAACAGGGCGAGTAATGATCTTCTGGGGAATCAGAATTATGATCCCGTGGATAAAGCCAAGATCCCTTCATGGAGCAAGGTCCTAATCCTGTGGTGGATTTAATCTATGATAGTCTCCTATGTTAGAAGGGAATGTAAATTTATAATTAACTGCTGTTGTTTCACTTCTGTAACCTTGCTTTGCTTCAGACATAAAGAATCATGACAATATGAAACTGCAGAGGACAGGGACTAGGCCCAGAAAGATGGCCAGTTCCAAGATCTTCAAGGGCACAAACCAGGGCAGTTAGATAAACTAGCAACACCAGGTGCCTGCTAGCAATAAACCATATGTAACTACACACCAAGGTTGCTGGAGTTCAGTGGGCACCCAAGCCCCTCCTTGACTATTTCAGCCAGCCAGTTTAAACCTGGCTGATGCAACATGTACTAAGAACCTACAGTTTTATCCCTAGCTTGAAGCCCCAGCAGCTCTATAAAAGGGCTTTCAAATCCCTTTGTCATGGCCACCTAGGAGAGGTGCAGCCCCAACATGCTGGTAATAAACTCCCATGCTTATTGCATTACTGCCATCACCTCTGGTCTTTGTGGGATGGATATTGAGTCCAGAACTAATATCTTGGATATTTAAGGAAGTTTTCTTTACCCTATTCCATGTCTCTCAAAGATCTACTGTTACTCATCCTATTGGGAGTGATAACATGCTGGAATATATATCCCCAAATAATGATAAAAAGAAACAATACTATACTCACCAAATTATTTAAAAATATTGCCCCCTCAGCTCCTCTCAGGCCCACTCCTCAGTAGGGGAGATCAGACTGAATTTAACTGTGAATGTTTCCTTATCAGCCCCTCCATACCTGTACCTTGAAAAAAGAGTGCTCCTCCATCAGGACCTAGATCAAATCCAACATAAAGTGTTATTTCTACTTCCCAATTACAGGAGAATTCTATTGAACAATGTCATCAGAGGGCATTTTCAGTAGAAACTCAGGCTCAATCTCAAGCCTAGAGCTGAAATATTCCAAATACTACTGCCGACAGCCCAGAGGCAGCTGCATTTCCCAGCAATGACTCCAGTACCTCAGATGATGAACCGGATAACATTGCTTTAGACTCAGTATGAAAATTCTCTCCTGCCACATAGAATAAGGTCAGAACCCAGATGATCTAGGCCTCGTGAGCTTCCATCTTACCCAGGGCTAAAAATGAAATTTCTTGGCCATTTCCAAAAGATATGTGCTGCTTATAGATCCACTTCTCTATATTGTAAATAATATTTATATTGTAAATAACATTTAAGTGGTTGGAGTCACAGTGAGCTTTGGAACACCCCCCCCCCCCGCCAAGATTTTAAAAAAGTGGCTGGAGTGTGCCTGAGCCCTTCCAAGTACTTGCAGTAGAGAATACGATATATGAAGCCAATGCCAAATTTAACAACCTAGGTCTATCTGGCAGGAGACAATCATGGGTCCAAACAAATTATGACATACTAATAGGAGAGGGAGATTATTTAAAAAAAAAAAAAAAAAGGCTGGGGCCGGAGAGATAGCATGGAGGTAAGGCATTTGCCTTTCATGCAGAAGGTCATCAGTTCGAATCCCAGCGTACCATATGGTCTCCCGAGCCTGCCAGGAGTGACTGCTGAGCATGGAGCCAGGAGCACTGCCGCGTATGACCCAAAAACCAAAAAAAAAAAAAAAAAATAGGCAAGATATCCTGCCTCAAACCATTCTAACACATGTCCAAGAGATAGCATTGAGAGGATTAAAGAGGATTGATATGGATGCAGAATTCAGGGCAGCTACACAAAAATCTTCCAGAGGGTCACAGAGCCTTATGTTCAATTTATAGGAAAATTAACAGATGCAGTGCAAAGTCAAATGAGAGGAAAGGAGACTCAGCACCATCTGATAAAGCAGTTGGACTTTGAAAATGCCTACACAGACTATCAAATGATTTTACTCCCAATTAGGGAGAGAAAAGATTATATGGGCTACCTAAAAGCTTGCCAGAGCATAGATTTCATCTCACAACAGGCACAGGTAAATACCCTTGAGGCCTACACACTACAGAGGCAGGATGGAGGACCAGACTATCCATGTCGAGAATATAGACCCCCACCTAACCATGTATTTTCAAGATCATCACCTGGACCTTGTCTGAAATGTGGTGGGGGAAACTTGAGCAAGAGATTGTTGCTCTGTTGGGGTTTGGAGAAACTAGGGAAGAGGAAAACCCAGACCTCACAAACCAGGGGTAGATGCTATAATTGTGGAAAATTTATATGATACCTCATTGTTGTTTTGATTTGCATCTTCCTGATGATTAATGATGTGGACCATTTCCTCATGTGCCTTTTAACCATTTGTATTTCTTCTATGAGGAAGTATCTGTTCATTTCTTCTCCCCATTTTTTTGTTTTGTTTTGTTTTTGGGCCACACCTGGAGTTGCTCAGGGGTTACTCCTGGCTGTCTGCTCAGAAATAGCTCCTGTCAGGCACGGGGGACGATGGTCGCCCGGGATTTGAACCAACCACCTTAGGTCCTGGATCAGCTGCTTGCAAGGCAAATGCCGCTGTGCTATCTCTCCGGCCCCCTATCATCCAACTCTTTTTTTTTTTTTTTTTTTTTTTTGGTTTTTGGGCCATACCCGGCAGTGCTCAGGAGTTACTCCTGGCTGTCTGCTCAGAAATAGCTGCTGGCAGGCACGGGGGACCATATGGGACACCGGGATTCGAACCAACCACCTTTGGTCCTGGATCGGCTGCTTGCAAGGCAAATGCCACTGTGCTATCTTTCCAGGCCCTTCTCCCCATTTTTTGATGGGGTTATATTTTTTTTTCTTGTTAAGTTCTGTCAGTACCTTGAATATCTTAGATATTAGCCTCTTATCTAATAGGTATTGGGGGAATAGTTTCTCCCATTCTGTGGGTGCCCTTTGTATCCTAGTCACTATTTCTTTTGAGGTGCAGAAGCTTCTTAGCTTAATATAATACCATTCGTTTATCTGTTTCCACTTGTTTGGAGTGTGCTGTTTCCTCCTTGTCATGGAGAGTTTTACCTACGTATTCATATACCTTATGGTTGCAGGTCTGAGATCAAGGTCTTTAATCCATTTGGATTTGACCTTTGTGCATGATGTTAGATGGATATCCAAATTTGCTTTTTTTGCCTGTGGCTGACCAGTTGTCCCAACACCACTTGTTGAAGAGGCTTTCCTTGCTCTATTTTGCATTTCTTGCCCCTTTATCAAAGAGTAATTGATTGTATGTCTGGGGAACATTCTCTGAATATTCAAGTCTATTCCACTGATCTGGGGGTCTGTATTCCAATACCATGATGTTTTAATGACTATTGCTTTGTAGTACAATTTAAAGTTGGGGAAGGTGATGCCTCCCATGCTCTTTTGGGTTGGCTCTAGCTATTCTTGAGTGTTTATTGTTCCAAGTGAATTTCAGGAATGTTTGATCCACTTCTTTGAAGAATGTCATGGGTATCCTTAGAGCAGGGGTCTCAAACTCAATTTACCTGGGGGCCGCAGAAGGCAAAGTCAGGGTGAGACAGGGCCGCATAAGGGATTTCGCTTACCGAATATTTGCAATAAAAAATTGCATTAGTAAGAAAAAAAATCGCAAAAAATCGCATTAAACATTTGCATATCCCGAACAGAACTGCTCGAGGTATGCGAATGTTTAATGCGATTTTTTTCTTACAAATGCGATTTTTATTGCGATTATTCGGTAAGCAAATAATCGCGAATACTGCGATATTTGAAGGCCGGCTGCGGGCCACAAACGGCCTGTGGGCTGCAAGTTTGAGACCCCTGCCTTAAAGGAATAGCATTAAATCTGTACGATGCTTTTGGGAGTATTGCCATTTTAATTATGTTAATCCTCCCAATCCAAGAACAGGGTATGTGTCTCCATTTCCTCGTGTCCTCTTTTATTTCTTGATGCAGTATATTGTAGTTTTATTTCTATCCTTAACATTATTCTTTTTAAATATTTTTAATTTACCTCAAGGAGAATCCCATACAACTTCTGAAAGACACTTTCAAGAAGGCTCACAAAACAACGAATTCACCTATCTGGGTAAAATATGATAAAGATTAGGTAGCAAGCAACCTAATCATTTGAGGGAAAGTCTATGCCTATATTTCTACAGAGGACAGTCCCAAAAAGAAACTCTGCGTTCTAAAGCCTCATCAGAAGTCAACATCATTGAGACTCAGACTTTTAGCTTTGTCATCACTTTAAGAAACCATGTGAAGGATCCTTTTATTTTTAAGCAGTTCAGCCACAGTTATGCTTTTGTACAGGAATCAAAATGTAGGTATTTATCTTTATGACTCATAAGAATCCAATTTTGTCATTTTCTCTATCTTATATTTTGTAGATATCACTGTGTGAAACTCTGGTAACCCCATAATGCCCGTGTTAGCAGAAAGTAGACGACTTTGTCACCCCAGTTCCTATAAGATCAGAGTTTTCACTTCTTGAAAGAAGATAATTTTAAGTTTAGCTTTTTTGTATAGGTTTTAACAACCCTCTGAACTTGAGTCACCTTTAAAATAACAGTTTTTTTCTAAGTAGCTCCTTGATGTTTTACAGTTTCTCTATTTTAGACTTTTTTCTGATTCTATTTGCTTTTGTTGCTTCAATAGATATTATATAACTTTTTTTTTTCTGGGCCTCTTACAACATGCTGCCATTTTTACTGCTCCTAAACAAAGTTTCATTTTCTTTTCTGGTCTCTTGGCAATGGAGCACCACCCACTCCCCCTCATTAGAAACAAAAGAATTGCTGCTTGCAACCAGTCCACCACCTACTTATATTTCTTCAACTGGAGACCTGTCTTGAGGACTTGGCTCTTGACCTGCAGAGAACCATTGACTTCCTGACTGCCCTGTGCCAATAGATTATGACGTCATCAACTGAAATTCTTCGGATCTGACCTACCTGAAACTTGATAGGCTGTATAGAACAATACTTGGATACTGTTATTTATTCCTACTTCCCCTCCCGCATTTTTTCCACAGAAAAGGGAAGAGATATAGGAAACAGAGACACTTATGGTCCCCAGTCAGTCGTAAGTGAGCTATTATCCCTTAAAGGGTGAAGACATTAGTTACCAGAAGCCTACCCTTTATTACTGCCACAGGATTAAAGTTGGCCCAGGGTTATAAAACCTGGGCTGAATTGTTTCGGGGAGGGCTAGAAGACTTTGTGGCTGCTGCCATTGCCAGATTGCTCCTGCTGAATGGTCACTGCTGGATTTCTGGAGAAACTATTTACTGAATTCTTGGTTCTTGCTACCTTTTGCTGAATCTCTCCTACTAGTTCCAGCCTAACAATAACAACTATGACTTCAAAACAAAAAGGATATTTCATTTTTTTAAAAAAATTGGGAGGGCATTTCTCTCTGTGTCCCCCACCCCCGCCTTTCCCCTTGTTGCTGTTGCTGAGATAACAGGTATATGGGCTCAAACTCTAGGCTGTGGTGCTTGCACACTTTGGGTTGTTGTGTCTGCTCTGGGCTGCATGTTTGGTTGCAGTGCCAGCACTTAGCATCAGTGCTCACCAAGGCTGGCTCTCACTTAGTGGTGCTCATGCACTTTCTAGTGTCTTGCTCCTAGAGTTACTTCCTGGCCACAGTGCTCCTATATCTTCACTTACAATGCTTGCCAGGGGTAGCACTTTCAGGGGTAGGTGTGTGTGTGTGTGTGTGTGTGTGTGTGTATGCGTGTGTGTGTGGGGGGGGGGAGAGAGAGAGAGAGACAGAAAGACAGACAGAGAGAGAGAGAGAGAGAGAGAGAGAGAGAGAGTTGGGTTCCCAGATAGCAGAGTTACCTGATCTTTTGTTACACATGGAATAGCATCAGTGACCAAATTAATTAGCCCAAACTCACAGGATCACCTGTTGCCCCTACACCATCTCCCAACCTGCAGATTTATACATGAAGCTAATTTCTAAACTTATACAAAGAGACAGGGACTTCAGATCTATTAAAAACAGACAACTCGGGGCCGGGCGGTGGCGCTGGAGGTAAGGTGCCTGCCTTGCCTGCGCTAGCCTAGGACGGACCGCGGTTCGATCCCCCAGCGTCCCATATGGTCCCCCAAGCCAGGAGCGACTTCTGAGCGCATAGCCAGGAGTAACCCCTGAGCGTCACCGGGTGTGGCCCAAAAACCAAAAAAAAAAAAAAAAAAAAAAAAAACAGACAACTCAGTTTCAAAGTAAATTTGTTTTCTCTTATGAAAGTTTAAAACACTAGAAAGAAAAAATAGAGTACTATACTCTAATTTTATCAAAAAGTCAAATGTGGAGCCAGAAAGATAGCACAGCAGTAGGGTGTTTGACTTGCACATGGCTGACCTGGGAGAGACCCGGGTTTGATACCCAGCATCCCACATGATCACCTGAGCCTGTTAGGCGATTTTTGAGTGCAAAGCCAGGAATAACCCCTGAGCACCGCTGTGTTTGGCCCAAAAACCAAGAAAAAAGTCAAAAGTCCAAGACAGATGAGATAGTACAGGGGTTAAATCACTTGTTTTGCATGTGGCTGACCCTGGCTTGATCTCTGTCACCACATATGGTCCTCTGAGCTCTGCAAGGAATAAGTCCTGGCACTACCAAATACGATCCAATCCTCTTCCTATTGTGCAAAATCAGGTCTATTTTTCTCAAACACTTAAGATCAATATGTTCTGTTTCATGGATATTTTGAGGCAAGAAAGTTATATAAACACAAATAAGCCAACATCTATTTTAAGGCAATTCCAAATATTTGAAAATAGACATCCTTCAAAAGATGAGCAAGCAAGTCTAAATTGAGGAACTGTTTTCCTTTGGTTAATGGCAAGATGAGATCTAGACTTCTTGGCTCATTGTTTTCTCTATATTCAGAGATGCAATGACCCAAGACCCCCATTTGGGAGGCTTCAAGCATAGAAATATATACTCTAACAGAGGTTGAGAGTAAAACTCTAAAATCAGTGTGTCATATTCTCTGGAAACTTCAGGAGAGACCTGTGTCTTTCTGTTCTGTCTCTGGGACAAGAACCCATAAAAAGTTCTTCAAGACAAGCACTTTGCCTCTCCCACATTGTCACCAGCATTCTGCTGTGTCTCTTCCGCTTGTTTTCCAAGGTCCAGGTCTATAACTTACCTGAATAGAACATGACAAACAGTCTTCAACCACTAATGAACTCACAGTTCTGGCTCTGTCAGTCAAAAGTGCAAGTTCCAGGTGGTGGTTGCTTTGGAAGGACAAGAATTAGGTGGCAGTGCTCCATTCAACCTCATGCTATCCTTAAAAAAGACATATTTTCTGTAATTAAATGAACAAAAACAAAAATGTCTTTACGTGGTGACTCTAAGAAAAAATATATCTCCAGACATCTTCTAAAAACTTTTCTATTCAGCCATCTACCCCATAGGCTCTCAAAAGTGCCCATTTCATCCCAATTCAATGATGAGAAAAATGCAGATTCTTTTTTTTTTTTAATGACACTTTGGACATGCTAAGATTCTTGGTTCCTATCTCAGAACTGTCAACAAGGGCTGGTGACTGCAGAGACCTGAAACCTACATTTATTTTCTTTTCTCATTAATTTCATTTTGGGTCACACTCCAGCCTTATACAGGGGCTTTCCCTGGCTCTGTGCTCAGTGACCACTCCTGGTGCTGTTGGGGGACCATTCATGATACCAGAATTTGAATAAAGATTGGGCACATGCTGGCAACATTTCTAACCTCTATATTATTTCTCTGTAACCTACGTTATAAACCAGTTCCCTGGTTTTTCTGCAAAGTAAACACTGAGAATCATTGATCTCTGATGTCAGCAAGTCTACCTAGTGTTCCCCATGGTGCTTAATTCCATTCCTTTTCCCCCTGCTTTTCAAGCAAACTGAGAACAGCTGGTTAACAACTTTTTAAAAATATCTGACCACCATTATAAAGATACTCCTCATTCCTTTTTTCCCTGTAGACCAAGTCATCTAAATTCAGATCATATTAATTCCTCAGTCTTGATAGAAAGTACTTTCTGATCATTAAATCATGTACAAACTCTAGTCACATTCTTTTCATCTCCAAAATTATAGATGATCCTCTTGGGGTATGGTAGGAACTGAGCCACTGTTCTATGTTTTATATTAGAAAACTCAGAAATAGGGTTGGAGAGATACAGCTCAATGGACTGGAGCATATTTTTTTATGCAGAGACCCAGGTTCCATTCCCTGCACTGCATGGTCTCCTAAGAACCTTCAAGAGTGACTCCTAAAAAAAAAAAAAAAAAAAAAGTGACTCCTGAGAGCAGAGCCAGGAGCAGCCTCTGAGCACTACTGAGTATGGGTTAAGAGTGGAGAGAAGGGCCCGGAGAGATAGCACAGCGGTGTTTGCCTTGCAAGCAGCCAATCCAGGACCAAAGGTGGTTGGTTCAAATCCTGGTGTCCCATATGGTCTCCCGTGTCTGCCAGGAGCTATTTCTGAGCAGACAGCCAGGAGTAACCCCTGAGCATCGCCGGGTGTGGCCCCAAAACCAAAAAAAAAAAAAAAGAGTGGAGAGAAGTCACACAGAAGTCATCCTAATCAAGGTAATTTTTAGACATGACAACAAGTACTGGGGAGAATCTGTTCTGACTCCTTTTTCCTGTCAGCCCTTAGTGTGAACTTTTATCACTGAAGAAAAAAACATCAGCTCATAGATTCCTTGTGCCCCAAAGCTGTGGGGTAGGGGTGAAGGAAAGGGGAATAGTCAGACACTCAAAGGTGACGACACAGGAGAAAAGAGAAGTCAAGAGTCACTTTTCATCTGAAGTGTCTGTAAATCTCTAAATAATTCATCTTTTTTTTTTCTGAACCTCCTACTCATAAAGCTTAGTGAGGGCAAGGCACAACATTCTGGTTCTATTAGAGCAGGAAGCTTTGAAACCTGGTAACACTGCTGCTCACCTTGGATTTTCTTCTCACCTGAGACAGAACTCAAAAGATGAATTCTTCATTCGCTTATGCCCTCAGCAGACATTAACCAATAATCCATGAGTACACACATCTACAAGGGGAAGTGGCAGAAGGGTCAATTACCAGATTCAATGAGAGTAAAAGAATTTCCCAGTAGGAGGGAATTTTGTTAAGTTTGGGGAAAAAAAGAAAGAGAGATAGAAAAACATATTCATTAATGAGGAGAAAAGATTCAAAGGATCCAGTAACAGTGCATGAGAGAGAATTCTGCTTTTGGGTCCGCTATTTGGTGGGGCATAGCAAGGGTGGTTGAGATCATACCTGGTGGTGCTAAGGGGCTACCCAGTTCTATGCTTGAAGAGTTACTTCATCACTGCTCTGGGGAACTATGTAGTGCAAGGAATTGAATCAGAGTCAGTCACACACAAGGGAATGCCTTAACCCCTGGACAATCTCCAGCTCTTCCTTGTTGCCCCATGCCTAGTAGAGGAATGAATCCATGGGGGGACCTTGTATCTCTTGGACAGAAATTAAAACTTTCCTCATCAGATCAACCCATGGTCATTATACTTAAACTGCAATTGTAGATCTAAGGACTTCACATATCTTCCTGAAATAGGTTGGTGACATTAAAAAGCCCTAGCACCACTGTTTCTCCAAGTTTACTCTACTCCCTGCTCATTTTCTTTTCTTTTCCCTGTGTATG